>NC_082661.1:15780000-16405000 GCF_025265405.1 Mesoplodon densirostris | reverse complement strand
GCTGAAAAGCAATTCTGATTTCTTTTTTCTTTCTTTCGTCCAGTTTCACCTGCAGTTTAATCGTTTCACTCCAGGAAGAAAACCGCTGGGGGTGAGGGGAGATTAATGCAAAGAGTACAGGTAGGGAATTTACTTTTTTAAATGAGATGTAAGCACTGCAGCTTTAAATGTTACTGCATCGAGCCCTGGATTCCTTCCGTAACCAAGCTGCAAAATGGTAACAAGAATGGAGGAAAAAAAAAACCTCTTCCTCCCTCCCGGCCAGCCCTTCAGGCCACTGCCCAGCAGGACTGGCAGCGGCGAGCCCATCCCCCACGCCCTCCCAGCCCAGACGTGCGGCTGGCACAGGTGAGCCGGACAGCGACCTTGGCCCTCTGGCTTCGCCCACATCGGGGGATCAAGGTCAAGGGCGAGGGCTTCCTTACACACACACACACACACCCCGCACACTCCCCTCGCTCCACCCTTGGCCGCCCAGAGCCCAGGGATCGGATGCCAAAGTTTCAGGCCGGGTTGGGGCCGGCAAGGCTCTCGCGGCCCCCGGCCCCCGCCCTCCGGCACCTGCCCGGCCCGCCCTGGTCCGCGCCTTCCCCGCCGGGCCCGGCGCGGGGTCCGGGGACGGCGCCCACTTGGTCCCCCACTCACCCCTTGCGGACATGGTTCAGGCAGCAGGAGTCGAAGCAGGGAGGGCAGCGGAGACACCCGGCAGGGCGTGGGGAGGAAAATCTCGCCGAAACGCACAAGACGCACCCGCGCCCGCCCGCGTGGGGAGGCGGCTGGCCGCGCGGGGACGCCTCCCGCAAGACACCTGGGCGCCGCTGGGCGCAGCACGGCCGGCGGGCGGGGACCGGCCGGGCGCGGCAGCGCTGACAGCCCGCGGCCCGAGCTGGGCGGGGCCCGCCTCCCCGCCTCCCCCGCCCGCCCGGCCGCCCGGCCCACAGGGTCCAGCGGCAGCGGGGGCGCGCCGCCAGCTCGGCTGCGGCGCCAGCCCGAGCTTTTGTCCCCGAGCGAGCGTGGTGCGGCGTGCGGTGAGGGCTGCGTCTCCCCTCCCCCGACCCGAGTCCTTACTGAAAATAATAGTAGTAATAAGAATAGTGCTGCCGGTATGAGTGGCCTTCCAGCCTCCCGCTTTGGTCTCAGAGAAAGAAAGGAGGAAAGAGCTGTTCTGTTCCGTCCCCTAAGTGATGCCCTGGACAGGAGGGGAAGACCACGGTCGCCGGAGGGGCTTGGACTTCAGTAGGAGGAAGACCTTGGACGCCCGCCCGCTGGTCAAAACAAAATTAGCGACCAGTGAGCCCCTTCGAAGTCGGTCGGGTGGGATGGGCGGACTTTTCTTCCTGGGACCCTTAAGGTCATGCAGAGCAGGGCTGACCCAGCTCAGGGTCTTGAGTCAACTGACACTCAAGGAAGGTCTGTAAACACATCTGATTTATTGTATCAACTCTGGAGTAACAGGGCTGGGCAGGGCTGGGCTGGGCTGGAGAGTAGGGCAAACATTCTAAGCAAATCCACCTTTTCTATTTATCAGAGTAAAAATGAAAAAAATACAAGAACAATCTCCTACTGCCTGGAGGATTTATCAACTAGAGCTTGAGGCTAGTAAGCAACCTTACAACACCACCAGATCCAGAAGCTCTAAACTGAAGAGGTGAGATTCTAAGGTTTGAGGAGAACGGGCACAGCAGCTTATTAAACCTCTAAGACTGATGAAAGAACTCCAAGTTTCAGGAATTCACACTCACTCCCTTCTCCGTGTCTATTCCTATATCCACTCTCACAACAGAGATTCTAGTTATTTTTTATGTAGGCACTTCCCAAATCTATCCTGATATAATGGGAATTGTATAATAGGTCTGATAATTCAGAAATCTTCAAAGAATAGGTGAACAAATTATCTCTAGAAAAAAATAATCGGTGGATAATTGAGCATCATTGAAAAAAAGCCCAATCAAATAACCATGTGGGGAGAGAAATACTAGGAAAAAGGTAAGTAATTAGAGTAGAAATTCTCATATTCAACTACCAACTACAAAAATTAACTCATTATTTATCCATCTTGACAACATCCCTTTCGCTATCTTCTAGGAGGCCAACTTGACAATAAATTACAATCTGGTTGCTTTCATTTCAAAACAACTCTTCTTTCCCACTATACTCAGTCTACTGTTAACCCTTCTCACCCAAAGGATGATGACATGAAAGCCACTGCTCTCCCTACATCCAGCCTCCACCCACTCCAGTTTATTTTGCCTCTTGCCTTGAGAATAGTTTTCTGAAAACACTGTGTATGATATGACATCTTCATACTCCAAAACTTCCAGTGAATCCCCACAAATCTTCAGATAAAGCCTCAACATTTCAAAGTGTCTTCATCCATGCAGTTAATCCTTCAACAGAATTTTATTGAATATATACTATATGCCAGTCTCTATGGTAGGTACCAGAGTTACAATGGTAAACAACATGGACATTGTCTGTGTCTATATGGAGCTTAAGGACTATGAAGATTTTGAGGCTTTCCACAACCTATGCTCTCTTACCTCTCCAGCATCATCTCTAGCTACTCCTCTAAACAAATGCTCTGTTGTAGACAGAATAGTTTCCCTGTAGTGTGCCTCCCAAATGCCCCCCTCCTCACCCAAATTAATTTATACACTGTCTCCTCATGTAAAGTCCTCCAGCTACCTCAACCCACATTGATCTCCTCATTCTTTCAACATGTACTTTCAGAACCACCTATTTTTACTTTATACACTGCTTTGTGTTGCCATTCAATGGTTTTGTTGTACGTGTTTCCTGTCTCTCCAGCTGATTGTAAGTTCCTTGAAATGAGAGACTTGGATCGTCTTGTTGAATTGAATTTGTTCTGGAAGTATATCACAGGGTATATATTATATCAGACCCCAGACTAGTAAGATAGGGAGGTCCCAAAATTGTGTGACTGTCACTTTTATTCTTGTAATTAATATCCAGCCCTTTTCTCTAACTGTCACAATAGTTCTGGTCCTTATAACTTCACACCAAAATTATAGGTACAGCGCAAAAGCCTAATAATGAACAGAGCTTACTCTTGTCCTTAACATGCTTATAATAGACTACACAGATCCTTATAAAATACACTCCTATGTATAGCTGTAAGTCTGAAATAAGACATCTTACACAAAACTGTTAGGCACACACTGGTACTCAGTACCTGATTGACCAGCAGGTTGGAAAATGGTAAGTTATCATCAAAGATTATCTTTGGCTAAAGAAAGGTTTCCCTATGAATTTAACTTTGGTCTTCTTCGGGTTAAGTATCAGTTCAGATTTTAAAATATATATCATTTGCTTATATTTTGCAGTTATGATTGAAATGCCTGTTAGAGTCAAACACATCATTCCAGAATCTGTTCCTATAATCTTACAAATCTGAAACTAATTCTTCCAACCACACAGCAACCAAGTTCCTGTTAGTAGCCTGAACATCCTAACAAATTTCTCATATAAGATAACTGAGAATACTTTTGAAATCATCATGAAAGCAAACTGTAAGATGCAAGGAATTTTAAGAGAAACGTTAAATGCCACTTTTTAAAGTCAGGTAATAAAGTATAGGCTATTGGTTGAAACTATAAATAGCAGTTTTATATAGACCAATGGGAAGAAACATTCCAGTCTGTGTTTGAAAAAAGATGTTACTATTTGAGTCTTGCCAAAAATACTCTTTCAACTTCTAATGGAATTTAGCATACATTATTAGTGTTTTCTATTCTTTATTGACTTTTAAAGTGATTGAATATGGATTCATATTCACACAGCTTTTCAACTGCTGATTCACCACCACTTCAGTTCGGCTTTCTGTATAACTTCAAGTTTTTTTTTTTTTTTTAAAGGGCAATCTGACTACTCAATAACTTTTCAGCAAATACGTTTGTAATACCTACCATGTAAGAGGCAATGAAGAAGACATGGCAAACCAGTTAGATTAGTTCCTTGTCCTCATGACATTTATGTTCAAGTAGGAGAAAGTTAGACAATGTACAAGGTGGAGAAGCTAAACTTGAGACTTGTCATGAAGCCAGGTCACTAAAGGGGGCTGAAATGATTCCAGGTCAGTAGTATCCCTGGCTCCCAAGAGAAGCAAACAAAAATTCTATTCTGATAAAATTTGACAGATGAGCCACCAAAAATGAGGTCACAATCAAAGATTACTAAATATACAAGAAAACATGCCACTCTGAATGAGAGTTATCAGAAATAACAGATAGCAGATTTGGATAGTATGTACTTCAGATCTCGTAATTCCCAGATAACAAATATAAAATAAGAGATGAAATATGTAATTAATACAATAAAGTAATAAAAGGTACACATCACAAAAAATGAACCAACAAGAAACTACCAAAAATGACCAAGTAAATTTTTAAAAATCAAAATTTTAAATATCAACTGTTAAAAAAAAATTTTAATTCAATGAATAGGTGATACAGAAAATTATTTGGAACCAAATAATTAGTGAAATGGAAGGTAGATGTTTAAAAAATTGCTAAGAATACAGCTGTGAAATATTAGGAGATGGAAATATTAAAAAAGAGGTTAAGATATATAGAGGGCAGAATGATATGGTCTAATGCATAAATAATAGGAGTCCTAAGAGAGAATAGAAAACATGGAGGAGAGACAGCATTTAAAGAAATAACAGCTGAGACCTTTACAAAAAAACAGAAATCCACAGATAAAGGAAATACAACTTATATCAAACAGGATGAATAAACAGAAATCCAGACCTAGACACATTGTATTGAAACCAAACAACACTAAAAACAAAGGGAAAAGACATAGTCTACAAAGAAACAACAGACTGGGCCTCCCTGGTGGCGCAGTGGTTGAGAGTCCGCCTGCCGATGCAGGGGATACGGGTTCGTGCCCCGGTCTGGGAGGATCCCATATGCCGCGGAGCGGCTGGGCCCGTGAGCCATGGCCGCTGAGCCTGCGCGTCCGGAGCCTGTGCTCCGCAACGGGAGAGGCCACAACAGTGAGAGGCCCGCGTACCAAAAAAAAAAAAAAAAAGAAACAACAGACTAACCATAGACTTCTTAAATGGAATGGTGAAAGCCAGAAGACAATGGAATTGTGATTAGACTATAAGTAGCCAATTAAACTAAACAGCAAAATATCTTTCAACAATGAGAGCAAAATAAAGATATTTTAAGATAAACAAATATTGTTTTCCACTAAAGGCATTTCTACATTATTTATATATAAATATATATAATATATAAATATATTTATATAGCAAAAAATGACCTCTGTTAAAGGGTGTGAGATGGAAGAAAGAATGAGGGAAAAAATTTTGTTTACATGTAGATAAATCTGACTAAGCATTGATACATTTGAAATGATAGACTAGGATAAAAATTATTTCTTTGAAAAGATTAATAAAATGGATCACCTTTAATGAAATTGATTAAGGAAAAAAGAGAAGGCAAAAGTGAATAATATTAGAAATAGAAAGAGACACTTATTTACATATGGAGCAGATGTTTAAAAAATGTTACAGACTAAAATTCACTTCTGGACATGATGAAGTAACATGAATTAGGCTTGCTTTCCCACATCAAATAGGTGAAAAACTGAATAAAATACATGAAACAACTATTTTTAGGGCATGGACAACAGACAACTCAGGACAGTGATCCTTTAAAAAAAGGCAAGTAAATAAGACGAGTCCTGTGAATGCTCTAGCTTCTGACCAAAGTAAATTTGCAGACCACAGGTGGAAGGAGGAGAAACTCAAACAGAGCTCAGTGGTCTCATTGCTTTTAGGAAACCAGATCACAGTCCTGGGAGACTGAAGTGGCTGGAAGCTGTGGGACAGAATACCTAGAAGAACAAACTATGTAAAAAAAGAGCTCCAAGAATCTACACAAGAATCCCCTTGAAACTTTACTGTGTACTAGGCTGTACACATGTAAGATGAAGCTACAAAGGGTAGGCAAAAGGAACAAATAGTTGAAAGGGGAACAATTTGTAGGGCTCACACAAGGCTGGGAGATATTTGAGTTCTGGCCAGGCACAGCAGAGATTCCTTGGTGATAATCTAAGGCACTCAGTGGAAACTTCATCAGAGTCACACTTTAGTAGGGAGGCTAAAATACTGCTGAAGTAAAGGTACACTCCATCTACCCCAGCAAAACTTAAAACAGGCCTTGAAGAGATCAGACTGATCTGTAAATAACTGCCTGTAGAATAGAGAACAAAACAATCTTAAAGGAAGACAACAAATTCAGCACTCAACAAAGTAATGGTTTCAATGGTCAGCATCCAGTCAAAAATTACTAAACATGCCACGAAACAGGAGAATATAGCCCATAACTCAGAGAAAAACCGATCATTAAAACAGACTTAGAATGACAGAGATGATGGAACTATCAATTAACTACATTCAAGTATTTAAAGGAAGACATGAAGATAGTGAGGAAGAAAATGAAAGTTTAAAGAACAAATAAACCAGATTGAAGTTTTAGAGAGGAAAATACAACATCTTAAGCAAAAATTTCACCAAGTGGAATAAACAGCAAATAAGACTCTTCAGAAGGAAAGATCAGTGAACATGAAGTAATCAATGAAAGCTATTCAAAGTGATACACAGAGAAAAAAACATTGAAAAAATCATAAACAGAGTTTCAGTGACCGGTGGAACAATAATAGTCTAACATATGAATATTTGAATCTTAGAAAGGAGAGGAGCAGAAAATATTCCAAATTTGAGGAAAACAATAATTTCACATTTCAAAGAACTCAGTGGTTCTCGAGCAGGGTAAACATATACCCACATACAAAACAAAATACACCCAGGTGTATTATAAGCAAATTGCTGAAAACCAGTGATAAAGAGAAAATCATAAAAGCTCCTGGAGTAAAAAGACAAACTAAATGCAAAGCAACAAAGATAAGGAGAGTAGACTTCTTGACAGAAACTAAGCAATCCAGAAGACACTGGAAATACTCTTTAAGGAGCCAAAAGGAAAAAAACCTGTCAAACTAGAATTCTGTATCAGCCAAAGTATTCTTCAATAACATCAAAAACTTTTTTAAACAAACGAAAGATGAGAAAATGCATCACCAGCAGACCTGTACTACAAGAATGTTAAGAACTTTCTTTGGGAGGAGAGAAAGTGATACCAAATAGAATCAACAGAACTAGACTGAGATGTGACCCAGGTTTGGGAACTACAAGCAAGGACTTGAAAATAACTATGTGTCTGGATCTGGTGGAAAAGAAAGACAACACATACAGAAGGGTGGGGAATTTCAGCAAAAAGATGGAAATGATAAGAAAAGTCAAATGGAAAGGCTAGATATGAGAACTCCTTCAATGAGCTCATCAGTAGACAGGATACATCTGAAGGAAGAAGCAGTGAATTTGAAGATAAGTAAAACAAAGTATGGTGTAGTCACATATTGAAATAATACACATTTGCAATAATGGATGCACCACAGCTATATCCAACATGATGGAATTATAGAAGCATAATATACTTAACACTAGCCAAACTGGAAAATATATCATTTAGGGATACATACTTGTCTGGTAAGTTATTTTTTTTTTTTTTTTTTTTTTTTTGCTGTACGCAGGCCTCTCACTGCTGTGGCCTCTCCCGTTGCGGAGCACAGGCTCCGGACACACAGGCTCCGCGGCCATGGCTCGCGGGCCCAGCCGCTCCGCGGCATGTGGGATCTTCCGGGATCGGGGCACGAACCCGTGTCCCCTGCATCGGCAGGCGGACTCTCAACCACTGCGCCACCAGGGAAGCCCTGGTAAGTTATTTTTTAAAGCAAGAGAATTCCTTAAACCACACTACAACTCAAAGACATAGCAGTCTCTGCTATGGCCACAGCTGACGAGACTGGAGTGAGGACCTGACCCAGGCTGGGACAATCCAGTTCTCTCTCTAGAGTTGGATTGGGACAAAGGACCTTTATTAGTCACTATTGGGCCTTTGACCTGAAGTGAGTTGCTATGCACTTAACTGTATCCCCCCAAATTAATGCTGAATTCCTACCCCACAATGTGATGGTATTTGGAGATGGGATTTTTGGGAGATAATTTAATTTAGATGAGGTCATGAAGGCGGGACCTTCATGATGTCCCTTATAAGAAGAGACACCAGAGAGCTTGTTGTCTCCTCCCCCCCTACGACATGACAGCACGGCAAGAAGACTGCCATCCGTCAGCCAGGAAGAGAGCCCTCAGCAGAAACTGACCATGCTGACACCTTGATCTTGGACATCAAGTCTCCAGAATTCTAAGAAAATTAATTTCTGTTGTTTAAGCCACTCAGTCTATGGTGTTTTGTTATGGCACCCTGAGCAAGACAGACAACTCTGTGAATAGACTAAAAGCCATCAGTGACAAAACAGAAGAAGACTCACAGACTTAGAGAATGAACTTATGGTTACCAGGGGGAAGGGTGCAGAGAGGGATAGTTTGGGAGTTTGGGGTTGACACGTACACACTGCTATATTTAAAATAGATAACCAACAAGGACCTACTGTATAGCACAGGGAACTCTGCTCAATATTCTGTAATAACCTAAATGGGAAAAGAATAGATACAAGTATATGTATAACTGAATCACTTTGCTGTACACCTGAAACTAAAACAACATGGTTAATCAACTATACTCCAATATAAAATTTTTTAAAAGCCATCGAACTGTGCATTTTAAATGGGTAGATTTGTATAGTGTGTGAATAAAATTTTAGAAAATGAACAATAAGTCGTCATGTATTCTGGGCTCAATTCCGGTCTCCAATTTCCTGGCTGGGAGAACTTAGGCAAGTCATTTAACTTCCAAACTTCATGATTAAAAGATTTGATCTTGGGCCTCCCTGGTGGCGCAGTGGTTGAGAGTCCGCCTGCCGATGCAGAGGATACGGGTTCGTGCCCCGGTCCGGGAAGATCCCACATGCCGCGGAGCGGCTGGGCCCGTGAGCCATGGCCGCTGAGCCTGCGCATCCGGAGCCTGTGCTCCGCAACGGGAGAGGCCACAACAGTGAGAGGCCTGCATACCGCAAAAAAAAAAAAAAAAAAAAAAAAAAGATTTGATCTTTAAATCCTGGCTCTCTCACTTGCTACTCCGGCATCCTTAGGCATAGCCGCTATAAGCCTGAAGTTTCCTCATCTAAAAAAGAGTTGCTTCCTCTTAGAGATCTTTTATGAATTCAATGAGAAAATGAATGTTAAATATATTACCATAATCTGGCATATGGTAAATAATCAATAAAATTTGTTATTATTTGCTGGGTTCAAATGCACATAATAAAAGTAATATCCACCTAGCAAGGTTACTGTGGACTACAAATGCAATAATGTATATAAAAAGAACATTTTAGTTAGACCATTAATGAATGGTAATTATTTACTTGGTTAACAATGTGTGTATTTTGTGGTTCGTACCCCTCTATATCACCGCTAGAGTCATATTTTTCATCTAGGGAGTTTCTGAGCTAATGTATGAAGGCCCCAATCTAAGTGTCCACCATTCTGAAACCTCTAATTCAGTTCTTCTCAGCCTCCTAATTGTGCCCACATCTAAGATTTCACATTTAAAATGGCCATTTGGAGGTGGAGCATTGATATCATTTGGGGCATTTAATATCAATCAACTTCTTGGGAATTATGTTCTGAATGGTTTCTATTCTATCCTGTAGTAAATAGTAAATGCTTTATTATCATTATATGGAGGCCCTAACATAATGAAACTTAATCTGAAGCAGAGGGTTAGAGGCTGGTCATGCAGCATACTGGAAAACTACATAGAAGTTGGCAGTAACTTGGGAAACAGAAAAATAGTACTGAAAAAGGAGAGAAAGAGTCAAAAACAGAGGAATGAGTGAGTCCAGATCCAGGTTGTAATGTGAAATTTGAATGGTCTCTAATATAGACATTAGGGCTAGTGGCAGGGTTTGGTAGAGCAGTGTGGAGATGTTAAATTTTTTTTTTTTTTTTTTTGGCGGTACGCGGGCCTCTTACTGTTGTGGCCTCTCCCGTTGCGGAGCACAGGCTCCGGATGCGCAGGCTCAGCGGCCATGGCTCACGGGCCCAGCCGCTCCGCAGCATGTGGGATCCTCCCGGACCGGGGCACAAACCCGTGTCCCCTGCATCGGCAGGCGGACTCTCAACCGCTGCGCCACTAGGGAAGCCCGATGTTAAATATTTTAGATGTAGATTTCATCATGAAAGGAAGCCTGTACAAGGGAATCAAGGCAGAGTTAAGATCAGATTCTAGTCCCTACAGGAGTCAGGCAAAAATGTACTAGTTGTCCAATGGTGTGTATCCGAGGAACCAGTGCCTTGGAAAGGAAGGAAGGAAGGAAGGGAGAGAGGGAGGGAGGGAGGGAGGGAGGAAGGAAGGAAGAGGAAAGAAGGAAAGAGAAAGAAAGAAAGAAAGAAAGAAAGAAAGAAAGAAAGAAAGAAAGAAAGAAAGAAAGAAAGAAAGAAAAAGAAAGAGGGACCAGGTATTCAAGCTACCTGAGAAAAACATATCTGGATGTTCAGTGAAACATTTGAGAGATGGGGAATGGCAACTGGTTACTTCCAATCATCAAGGATTACTCATCTGCTGCTGGCTGGTGTCTCCTTAGTTCAGGAGACAGGTGAGCCACCCAAACAGTAAATAACTGGATGTTCATAGATAGGCCAGAGAGGAAACATTAGCCACAGGAAGTTCTCACTGTCCTGCTTCACTTATGATGAATCTATGGGAATATTGAAGAACACATTTTACGAATCCTCTGAGTCATTATTTAGACATGTTAAATCACACCAAAAGGAACCTCCAGTTCAATAACAGCACAGCTGCTTATATTATTGAACTGTTCCATCTGTCTCCATGCTGCAAATGTAGGGAAATCTTTAAGTGACATGAATAAAAATGACCTGGCCTATAGTTTGTGATTAAACTCTAAACCTGGTGTTTATAATAGCCTTAAAAATGTCCCTAGTCACTGAGACCCAACATTATATGCCAGAAAAATTAGAATAAAAGCTATCAGTACAAGCAGTATTCCTAACATACAGCAGAAAGCTCTTGCTAATAAAGTCAAAGCAATGTAAACTCCTGATGGGAAGATTACATTGGTGCTATGATTTGATTGCAGAGTCAAGCCAGTGGATTACAAAAGTAAATATCACCTTAAAGGACTATAAAACTCCAGTTTGCATAACCTGGCATAGATGATCTTTATGCCACACAATTGCAAAGCCCCAAATTATATAATATGAATAACGTGTGAGGCCACATAGCTCAGAGTGCTAAAGAGTGTTCAAAGGACCTAAAAATGGCCATAAATATGAGATGGTGGACAACAAATCCATAATTGGTATAGGTAAAACATTTGTGATCATTGTAAGGTACAGAGTATTTTTCTTTAGCAATTTAAATATGCCATTTCATTACTTTTTTCCATAGTTCCTGTTGAAAAGATTGCAATTACTCTTACTATTGTTTCTTGAAGGTAAAATGTCTTTTTACTTGTCTATTTTTAAGATTTCTTTTTATCTTTGGTTTTCATCAGTTTGGCTATGTGTGATTTTCTTCTATTTAACCCTGCTTGGGTTCAGTATTCATCTTAAAAAAATCTTAAGGTTAATGTTTTTATAAATTTCTTCTGCTCCATAGTCTATTCTCTCTCTCTCAAGTAATCAGTAAGTCAGACTGTTTTTAGACCATTTGTGTTCAACATGCATTTATGTGCTGTTCTTTTTCTTCCACAATATTTTCTTTATATATTTCAATTTGGATAATTTCTGTTCACCCATCCTCAAGTTCACTAGCTCTGTCTTTACTGTGTCCTGTCAAACTCATCCAAGGTGTTTTTAACTTGAGATAGCATATTTTTCATTTCTAGAATATGTATTTGATTCTTTTTTATAGATTCTAATTCTCTGTTGGTCTTTATCTTTTTGCCCATTTTTCCCTATTTTCTTTAATATTAATCATATGCTATATTTAAAATCTTTGTCAGTTAACTGTAATATATAATAATCTGTGGCTTTGCTCATACTATGTATTTTTTCTCTTGATTATTGGCCACATTTCCCTGCTCTTCACACATTTTGTAATTTTGATTGTATACCAGACATTGTATGTAAGAATCCAGAGGTGTCATCTTCCATCAAGTAGGCAGATCACCTCAACCCAAACAAGGATCTCTTTTCATTCCTATTTCTCAGGTGTGGCCCTCCTGGCTTTTTTTTTTTTTTTTTTTTTTTCCTTTTTGCGTTATGTGGGCCTCTCAATGTTGTGGCCTCTCCCGTTGCGGAGCACAGGCTCCGGACGCGCAGGCCCAGCGGCCATGGCTCACGGGCCCAGCCGCTCCGCGGCATATGGGATCCTCCCAGACCGGGGCACGAACCCGTATCCCCTGCATCGGCAGGCGGACTCTCAACCACTGCGCCACCAGGGAGGCCCCTCCTGGCTTTTGATTGAGAGCGTACTTGGTCTCTGTCTGTTCAGCTCTTCGGAGTCAGTTCTGCCCTTTAGAGGTTTGTTTTTTGTTTTTTGTTTTTTGCGGTACGCGGGCCTCTCACTGTTGCGGCCTCTCCCGTTGCGGAGCACAGGCTCCGGACGCGCAGGCTCAGCGGCCATGGCTCACAGGCCCAGCCGCTCCGCGGCATGTGGGATCTTCCCGGACCGGGGCACGAACCCGTGTCCCCTGCATTGGCAGGCGGACTCTCAACCACTGCGCCACCAGGGAAGCCCTCCAGGGCTTTTTTATATTGATTTTTTAAAGGTACATTTCCTGAGGTCCCACTAGTGCCAAAATATGAAGAAAAGTAATACTTTTTCTGACCAAAGTGGAAACACAAATGATTTATTCTTCCCTTAATCAATAATACTTAGCTAACTCTTACATAACACATTCTAGGTGCCACGCACTTTACATGTATGATCTTCTTTCATCTTTACAGCCACCTTCTGAGGTGGGTACTATTGTTACCCCCATTTTACAGGGGAGGAAACTGGAGCACAGAGAGGTTAAATAAGTGACAAGCTACAACCTGGATATAGGTCGTCTGGTTCCAGGGACCATGAAATTAACCACTATACTATACTGTACGTCTTGCTTTCCTTGTCCCTTTCTCTTAAATGTTTAACTGTGTAAGTAATAGTACATTGATACACATTGTAAAAAATTCAGAAACAAAGCAAAAGCCTACTTTAAGCCAACTTCCACCCAAGTCCAACTTTCTTCCCCAGAAGTAATCACTTCTATTTGTTTTATGGGTAGCCTTCTGAACCTTTTTTCTTTGTTTACTTACATATATACATCATGTATATGTGTGTACATACACACAGAGAAATATTTTTCTACAGATTACTAGTTTCAGTTAACAATTTGTCTTAAGGATCTTTCCATCAGTATATATAGATCCATTTTATTCTTTGGATGCTGCATAGTATGGGTATATTGCATTGAATCAGTGCATTATAATTTAGTTAACCATTTTTCCTTTGCTGGTCATTTATACTGTCTTTTGTTTCACTGTTACAAATGATGCTACATTGAGAATCCTTGAACACGTCTCTATGATTATTTGCAAATGTACGTCTAGGAAAGACACTTAGAAATAAAATTACTGGGGATGAAAGTTGTGTCGTTTTTTTTTTTTTAACAGTGACTCACAAGCTGAGGCTGTAACTTTTTTCCTTTGTCATTCACAGATTAAAAAGGTTGAGGCTGCTATGTTTCCAGGAAATCAATTTTGTGTATAAGCACTCTCACACTTGAGCACATGAAGGAAAGCCAAGATCTTCTCTCTTCACCACTTCATCTTCAGAAAGGAGAGGTTTGGTATCATTACTAGAACAAACAGGGTCCTTAAGAACACACAATGGGATGCCCAACAAAGGAGGTGGCAGGTCAGAAGGAAGTGACACTTACTGTGGGGAGAATAATGAGGTGGGTCAAAGCTTTCCTTCCCTCTGGAGTCTCTCTTTTCTGGATTTTGTGACCCAGCTGGTAATACCAAGGCTGGGAGTGTCCCTTTGTCCCTGAAAGCTCACACTGGATAGAGTAAGATTCAAGGTTAGGACACTGTATAGTGAGGAGTCCACGGAAATTCTGCTTTAATCCCTTCAGGAAGATGAGGGTCAGATGAGAGAGGATGAGGACTAAAGATTTAGGTAGAAGTCGTACGCAATTGCCTGGAGGGTCCCTTGGACATACACCCCTCCTCACTCCAGGAGAGTCAGTGGTAGTGGCTCGTGGTTGCTAGTGGCAACAGAACCACTCCTCATGAGACACAACCAACCAGCATTTGAATAAATGTCTTTCCTTAAGTGGTTTTAAAATTTGATGCGAGTACTAGTGTTATTTCATATCAGTTATTTATATTATTTTAAATGTTATTTATGTGTTATTTATAATGTTCTTTTAAATTTTATCTTACTTGATGTACCCTTAGTACAGCAAGTTGATATTACTCTCTGAGCCCCTGGCTTTTTTTTTTTTTTTTAATAATAAATGCAGCTCCACCCTTTCTGTTTCATTGGAAGTTCTAATGATAAACAAGCTGCATTTTTAATATAAGATTAAAGTTGCAGAACTCTCTGATATCAAACTCAGTGACAAATTTATAATCATACAGCTAGAACATTTTTAGCGTCACAGTCTAACCTATTAAATTGCCAAAGTCCAAATACCCTCTTTCCATATGTATTTGATCAGGGAAAAACAAAAGGCATGTACGGCCTGATAGTTTTATTGGTGCTTTTCTCTCTTATTTTATTTGGATTACCAGAAATATTTCAATTCCTATGACCAATTCTAGCTCTTCGTCTTACTAGTACATACTTAGTAATTCAAATCATAAATACTAGAGATGTTCTGCTGAAGTAAAACTACCCATCTGTGAAACTAGGAAATGAGAATATCCTGAGTTTTAGTACTGCCACCTTCAGGACACAAGTCTTTATTCTGGAACTCTGCAATGTTAAAAATTAAATTGAATTAAATTTTTAAATAGTTGCCCCCTACTCCCCCCAAAATTGCCATTTATTTAACACATACTCTGTACCAGGCCTTATGCTGAGAACTTTTTCATACTTTTTTTATTATTTGTTCCTATAAAGTAAATCCTTATTTATAGATTCATTCATTCATGCAACCAGGAGGTAAACAGGGGACTGAGACAAAGAACAATGAAAAGGTAGATTTAAATTGATTTGATAATTAAGGAACAGAAGAAGTTACACAAAAAGAGAAGGAAAAGGTCATTTCAGAGAGTGGGTGCCTATACAAAAGCTCTATATGGGGGGAAATCTTAGCATGTTCAAGACTAGAAAGCCAACCACTGTGGGCTTGAGCAGAACATAAATGAACTTGAATGACCACACTTCAAGCTGGACAGATTAGCAGGGGCCAGATCAAAAACCTGATATTTGATTTTTAAGCTAAATATAGTGAAAGATCATTTAAGGATGGTAAGCATGGAAATGCTGTGATCTGATTTACATTGTATCACTTTTTGCGGCTACATGGAGATGGATTGGAGGGGAGGATGAATTGACCTTCAGAGATCAGTTTGGGGGCTATCATAGTAATTGAGTTGAGAGACCATGTCAGCACAAAATGTGATGACAGTAGAAGTGGAGAATAAAAACACGAGTCAAAAGATATTTTGGAATATAATTGACAGGATTTGCTGCTAGATTAGACATGGGGATGGAGGACAGGGAAGAACCATGGATGATGCTTAAGTTTTTGGCTTCGGTAATCAAGTAGACGACGGTTCCATTTACTGAAATGGAGAATGTTGGGATAGAGGAGGTAAGAAAAGGAAAGGTTTGTGGACTTAAATCTGGAACTTCGTTTTGCCCATGAGTTTGAGATACCTGTGAGACATCCAGTACAAGTTTAAATAAGTGTTTTGATTTTGGATCCTAGAGGGGAGGTCCGGGCTGCAGACACAAATCTGAAACCGATCAGCACATGGTAGCATTTAAATACCTGGAAATTAGTGAGATTATTTTTTGAAGCTACTATATGAAAGGAAGAAGAGAGGACTCAGGACTAACGAGTGCTAACATGTAGTGGTGGAATAGAGGAAGAGCCAGCAAAGGAGAAGACGGAGGAACTAAGATGGGAGGAAAACCAGGAGAGAGTGGGACTGTGTAAACAAACAAACAAACAAAAAAGGGAGTTCTATAAAGGGAAAAATGATCACCTATATCCAGCACTGTGCTGATAAATGTTTGAAAAATGGCTACTGGCGGGGTGGGAGGGCTCTGATTTGTAGCATTTGCTGATTTCCATGATGTAAATATTCTCACCGTGGCTAATTTCAAGCTACCAGCATGTCTTCACTGAACTCGGAGTTGGAAAAAGATCCACATAATTAGCTGTCGGGCACCATTACCATCAGGCTCCAGGACAACAGTGCTGCTGAGAGGGAGTGTGAGATGAAGATAGGAAAATGTGCATTGACTCTGACAACATGCAGGTCATTAGTGACCTTAATCAGGGTCATTTTTGGACTATGGGAGCAGAAGCCAAATTGAAGTGGATAGAGTAGTGCAATAAATGTAAGAAAAGAAAGACAATATACAATTTTCCTGAAGAAATAGATTGTAGCTGGAGGAAGAAGAGGAGTCAAGATTAAAAAAAAATAAAAACTTAATGAAATTAAGATTTTTGCCCTAAGATACATTAAATAAGTATAAATGGCATGGATAGGATTTGAACCCAGGTTAGTTTGACCCAAATGCTTATGCTTTATTCAGAGCTTCCTGGACCACAGAGAAAAATAATTTTATAAGCCATCTAAACACAGAATTATTGATGATTTTTCTTTTTATACTTCTTATATTTTTCTGGATTTTTCCATTTTTTCATTAGAAGAATTTTAAAAAGAGAATAAATTACTTTCATAATTATAAAAATACTTATAAATATATAATAGATTTTATACTTCCCAAGTACCTACTGGGATACAGCAAAGTATATGAAAATCATTAACTAGCCTAGTTCAACATAAATAGCATATTACCAAACAGTGCCACCTAGTGCAAAGTTTATTTTGAGATAAATATTTAAACTTCCATTCTATTTTACAGCTTATAAATCAACACACATTTAAGTACCTGTGAACTAAAATACCTAAAGGTGTTATCTTCAAAACTCACGATTTCATAGATTCTAACTCTTAGGTGGTTTTGCAACGTTAGATACAGGAAAGGACCATGTCCTGTTCTGTGTGGTGCTAAGTACACTGTCACAGCTCAAAAGATAATAAATAGTTTTAGGAAACAGATAGTGGTGTAACTTTTCTGTAAAAAAAATCGTTGGCTGTTGTATTGAAATTTAAATAAATTAGGGACTTTATTGGAGTTCATGAGGATGTTCTCCTTTGGCTTTGTAAGAAGACAGATCTCTGTGATAAGAATAAGCATTCTTAGTAGAATGGGTGGAGGGTAGAGGTATGGGTGTAGATACAATAGATAATTGAGGTTTCATTTTTACATAATTCTATATTATATCATTTATGTGTAAATACAATTTTAAGGTTATGGCTGTATCTTTGGATTGCAGTATTAAACTATTATAATGATAATAGTTTTGTGTGAATACAAAATCTCATGCTCATGGAAATAGATTTTTTAAGAGCACAATACAATTAATATATTTTTCTTCTGCCTACATTCAATAGAATTATATTTAGTTTAAGTATAAAAGAGAGATCCGTTGCTGTTTTGAAAGAGAGAAAAGTACATTATTTGCAGATAGTTTAATTGTATATTAGAAAACTCAAAAATATTCATATTAACACTACTTGAACTATAGAGTATGGTCTAAAACAAAAATAAACATACAAAAATCAATCTTACACATCAGAAGTAGTCTGTTAGAAAATATAGGGAAAAAATTCTATTTACAATATAATGAAAAGCTACAAAATTCTCAAAATAGCCCTAGAAGTATGAAGGCACTGTAGTCCACTAGAACTGGACCACATATGGGTTTCAATCCCTTTGATGATGAGTGTGGGAAAGATGAGGACTGAATTATATTTATTTCTGAGTACCTTAAAAACTATATTTGTGAGAACTTCATTTATCTATTTTTTTAAAAGCCTTTTTAATAGACAGATAAATAATAAAGTATTAAACTTGGATTTGCCAAGCAGCTCCCGTAAAATTACTTGATCACACTGCCACCTACAGGTGGTAAAAAAAAAGCGGGGTGGCACTAAAATGTATTTATCACCTACCATGTATCAGGCATTGTATTAAGAAAAATGCTAGGGTTGACTCAATGCATGGGAAACTCTTAAGAACAGGGCCCTGACTGCACAGGTCACATGCCCTGTATATACGTTTTTTGGTTTTTGGTTTTTTCACCAACTGAATAGACTTAGAATTTAAATTTCTCTGAGGGAAGTTCCTTTTTGTTAAAAATAGAAGTATATGAGTGACTTAAAATTCATGATGTTTTGACATCCTACTTAATGGACCCTAAACAATCAAGAAGGAAATCAAGCTTATAAGAATATGGACTTTGCAGCCAATTCAAGACCTGGCTTCGTGGCTGCCTAAAGGATTCATGGGTTGGCTTTAGGAATCCAGAAACTCGCTCAAATTATAATCAAAATTGTGTGTGTGTGTATGTATCTGAGTATGCATTTTTCAGAGGAGAGCTTTCACCTTATTCTCAGAGGGATCAATAACCCTAAAGGGCTTAAAACTACTGTTCTATGAAACGATTTCTCCTTATTTTGACTGTATTTCTCTGTCCAGCCACGCTGTACTTAAAGAAGCCTCTGTTGGCAACTGGTTTAAAACTTTAAATACAAGGAGTTGTGAAGATTTTAAAAACAGTTTTATTTCAAAATATAGAAAATAAATATGAGGAGAATACAAGTACATAAGGATCCCAGTCAGAGAAATGAAATCTGAAAGGATCTACGTTAAACCCTAAAATCCTAGCTGCTACCATCAGAAAACTTGAGAGAGAGTAAAAGCTATTGTTAATGGCAATATTTCTTACGTAATGATATATAACATTTATTGAATACTTATCGTGTGTCAGGCGCTGTCCCAATAATCATTTACAACTATTACCTCTCTCAGTCCTCTTAACAGCCCTATAATCCCCAGTGTAGAAATGAGAAATCAGAAGCAAGACTGAGACTCTTGCCCAAGGACGCACAGGAATGGCAGAGACAGGTTTCGAATTGGCCACAAAGCCAAAATGCTTATAAGCTTTATTTTCTTCTTTATTATTTAGTAGGTCCACTTAGCAAGATATTAATACTTCATAGACCTTTCATGTAATAGATATCAAGATTAAAGAAGTAGAAAACTGAAATTTTATCCTTCCAGCACATTTTCTCACTTGGCTCCCTGGACACCACCCTTCTGTGCATCTCATCCTACCTGCTACAGCTGCTCCGTCTTCTGTCTTTTTCTGGGATTATCCTCTTCTCCCTGTTAGGCCTTGAACCTATTCTTCTCTCCATCTCTATATATTACTTAGGTAAACCAATCTGGTCTCATGCTTTTAACTGCTATCCGTTCACTGATGATTCTCAAAGTTACATTTCCGGTTTGGAACGCTCCTTGGAAATCTAGATTCATCTATTCAGCTGCCTTTTCAACATCTCCATTTGGGGGTCAATTCAACATCTCAAACTACATGGCCAAAATGAACTCTTGATCCCCCTCCTTCAAGACCCCCTCAGTCTTCCCCATCTCAGTAAATGGCAACCCCCTTCTCCTGATACTCAGAACAAAAAACCTTGGAGGCATCTTTCTCTCTTCTCCCTCCCTCACACTCCATGTCAAATCTACTGACAAAAGAGGTCAACCTAACCTTCAAATATGTCCAGATGAATATACAGCCAAAATCCATGTACTTCCTGAACCCAAGCCACCATGATCTCTCATACCTAGATTATGGCAAAAGTCTCCGGGATGGCCATCTGAGACTTCCCAGTCTGACAGATGGCCCCAGCTGCTGCACTCTGAAATCCATCAGTGTTCACCCTGAGGCCATGTTTCCCAAGGACTGCTTCTAGCTAATGACAGCATGGCAGAAACACAGGGGCAGGCCCACTCCTGGGAGATGAGGGACTTTGACGATGGGTGACTTTGACTCAAGGGCTCCTTATTGGCCTTGCCAAACTTTCATAGACCTGCACTGCAGTTTCAGACTCTTCCATCTAAGCTTCCTGCCTCCTTGACCTGGGTCAGAACTGCATTGCATTCTGAAGGTTCTCAAAGCCTGTTCTGACACCCCCTCCCATTTCCCTTCACAGGTGTTTCCTTAATAAATCTCCTACACATCTAATCCCAACTCGGCTTCTCAGGGGAGCTACACTAACACAGTCTCCTAATTGGTCTTCCTGTTTCCACAATTACAATGATAATTCATACTACAGTCTCTTGACACAGCAGCCAGAAGTGATTACATGAAAATCAAACTCTTCACTTTGGCCTGTGAACTTCACAAGGTCTGGCCCTTGCTTCCCCACGAATCTCATCTCCTCTTTGCTAACTCTGCTACAGCCAAACATGTCTCCTGGCCATTTCTTGACCCATTAGGTATGGTTTGCTTGCCTTTGCACCTGTGTTCCCCTCTGGAATGCTTTTGTCCCTGACAAATACATATCTTGATCCCTGTCCTCATCTAGGTCTATCACTTTCTATCCTCTTATCTTGCTTTGTTTTTTTTTATAGCATTTAATCACCATTTGACATACATCTATTTTGTTTATTTGCTTACTAGCTCTTCTCCCACTATAAAAACAGACACTTCATATGTTTCAGTCACTCCCATATCCCCAACACAAATAAAAGTACCTGGCACATAATAGGTACTCAATAAATTTTGTTGAATGAATGAGTTCTTACTAAAAACCGTGTATAAGATCATAAAAGTCAAAGGAATTTACAAACATAAGTTTGATTAGGAACATCTGAGTTTTCTGAAGAACAAGAACACAGCTAGAAAAATTAGTACCATCAGCAATTAAGGACACATATTTCTGTTTCCTTATTTTTGCTTATTATAAAAACAATGCTGGGCCTCCCTGGTGGCGCAAGTGGTTGAGAGTCCGCCTGCCGATGCAGGGGATACGGGTTCGTGCCCCGGTCTGGGAGGATCCCATATGCCGCGGAGCGGCTGGGCCCGTGAGCCATGGCCGCTGAGCCTGCGCGTCCGGAGCCTGCGCGTCCGGAGCCTGTGCTCCGCAACGGGGGAGGCCACAACAGTGAGAGGCCCGCATACCGCAAAAAAAACAAAAAAACAAAAAAACAAAAAACAATGCTAAATTTTTACAAAATTCAAACTACACATTAATCACTAACTTATTTACTATAAATATGAAATAGTAGTTTTGCTCAAGCAAGCTCAAGCCACACTTAATTACCTGAATTGTAACCGGGAAAGTGCTAAAATGTCAAGGGAGTGAAAATTGTCTTTCT
Organism: Mesoplodon densirostris; assembly: GCF_025265405.1. Classification (NCBI taxonomy): domain Eukaryota; kingdom Metazoa; phylum Chordata; class Mammalia; order Artiodactyla; family Ziphiidae; genus Mesoplodon; species Mesoplodon densirostris. The sequence goes on along the minus strand of NC_082661.1, from coordinate 16,383,524 downwards.
GTGACTCCCAAGAGAATAAGTGATTCTAGGAAATAGTTGGCAAATCTATTTTTTTCAAGCACAGTAGAAAAAAACACAGGAAAACATTCAAGAATCTCCATAATGCTGAGAATATATGACAGCAAATTAGCTTGCTGACTGTAATGAGGAGTAACTGGAAATACATCTGAATTTTTGTGAGATTTAATGAAATTGGAGCCTTGAACACACTTGAGATTAATTTGCTTTAAATCCACGTTCTAGTGAAACCCAAATCTAATTTTCTACTCTGCCCCCTTCTTTCCTAGCTATATTCTTAAGGAAGGAAAACATAAAGTAATTATGTAATCATATTTTTGAAAACTGAGTCCCAAACTGTAAGTCAAATGGTCACACAAAATTTCTCTGACATAACAGTCCTGTGCATACAAATGGCAGACTCTATGGCATGGAAGTAGAAGCCACAAAGTGACTTTCTGGCAACGTGCCCTTCTATGAATATTACATTTAGAGACAACTAAGAAAAATGCAGACACTAGACCCTGTCACTGATTCATTGCACAGGAAGGGCAGAATTATTGAAGTATTTAAATGATATAACTAATACCGGTTACTCTATGTCATTCCTGTCAAGTGGTTAAAAGAAGCCAAGGAGAAATTATATTTTTGGTTTTACCACTAAGCTATTGCACAAACTTTAATTAGTCCTTTCAGTCTTTCCATGAATTATGGCAAAAAGATATAAGCATGCTTTGGAAATGCTTATGTATTATACTCTATGTTGATGACAAAGAAAAATTTGCCTTACTGAATCTTATTCTGCATTCCATGAGTTTTTATTTTATTTTGCCTAAGAAGAAGCAGAACTATGATCCATTAAACATTTTTAGATAGGTATTAACACCTCCCGAGTGCATGTGTTTCAGTACAAAAAAAAGCACAAGATACACCAGAATACAGCATGACCTAAAAGAACAATGAATTGAGAGTGAGAAGTCCTGTGTTCTCATTTTAAATTGGGCACTACCTAGCTTTGTGCCTTTGGGTAAGTTACCCAAATTCTCAGTATGATTTATCTCTTGCTGCTTGACCAATTATCCCAAACTTAGTGGCTTAAAACAACCAACATGTATTATCTCCTAGTTTCTGTAGGTTAGGGATTCAGGAGTGACTTCACTGGTTCTGGCTCAGGGATTTTTCATGAGGTCACAATCAAGATGTCAGCTAGAGCTGCAGTCCTCTAAGGCTTGATGGGGGCTAGAGGATTTGCTTCTGAGCTTGCTCACATGGCTACCGGCAAGAGGTGTTGGTCCTCACCATGTGGGTGTCTCCATAGGGTTGTTCATGATAGGGCAACTGGCTTCCCCCAAAGTGAGTGATCCAAGAGTGAGAGAGAAGCTAGACAGGGGCTGCAATATCCTTTCGAACCTAACCTCAGAAGCAACAAACCATCCCTTCTGCTGTACTGTACTGTTCATGTGCACTAACCCTGATGCTCTGTGGGAGAGGACAACAGAAGGGTGTGAATACCAAAAGGTGGGGCTCACTGGGGAACATCTTGGAGGCTGACTACCACACACTCTGGCCTCAGTTTCCTTATCTAAGGAATGAGATCTTTTAACTGGATGAGCTTTAAAGTTGATGACCTCCTCTTTCCTCAATGCCTCCCAAATGTCACCTCCAGACCTTGCTTTTCACTCTCATGTAGAAATGCCTACTCCTTTTAGCCTTAAGCCATATGGCTATACCAAGCTCCATCCTGCCACGTTGCTGTCATTTATAGACTTCCTGGCACTGCCCCACCCCCCGTCACTGTGACTCGGCACCCAGCTTACCGTTGTCCTCTCTCCCAAGTCTTGCCATCATCACAAGATATCCATATCCTCATGGGTGGCCCATCTGTCACCATGGCTTTTGGTTCCTTAACCTCCTCATCTCCAGTGTCCTTCCCATTCACCCCAATTCAGACCCCACTCCACACCAACACCCTGGATTTGTCAACACCAACACTGTTCAACTTTGTAAACAATAAATTCAATCAGCTCATTGTCTCACTGTAACTTTCTATTTTTCCAGTTCGCTAATCAGCGAGTCCTGAGATGGGTCCCCAGACCTGATTGGAACGTCCAGGAAACTGTCACATCTACTTTCCCTGTATCAGATCTCTCTTGTCTTCATTTCCACTTCAAATTAGATTTTAAAGTCCATCACTTGAACCCCTCTCTGCATAGATTCCTCACCTCCTTTGTCTCATAGGCTCTCACTCACATCTGCCTGGAAGCGCCTTAGTTTTGACTGATTTCAGCTGACAATCTTACACCTTTTCTAGTACGTACGACCAGGTTAATGAAGGCTGCTGGAGAAAATCACACAACAGTATAGACCAGATACATGGTCACCACATTCACACTGGCTTCCGAAGTTGTTCAACAGTTCCACCATCAGTGTTTCCTTGGCCAGCTCTCTCTCTCCCCAGTCCCCACAGAGGCTATTTCAAATATTCTCCCCTTTCCTCAAAACTTCAAATCCACCACCACTGCCACCCTCCACCTCTCCCGTCATTCTCATTTGCTTTTTTAGTTCCCAAAGGAGATAGAATCTACTAGCTGGGAACTCTTTGTGTCCGGACCCATCCTCTCCTCCTTTCCTCTTGTTACAATGAAAGAGGAGTTTTGCCTCTGATCTGAAGTCAGTCCCTCCACCTGTGCTTAAAATTTCATTCCCTGTCAACTTCTCAGCAACCCTGACATTTTTTAACCAGGTGCAATCTCACTCCCACCTTTCTATCTTCCCTGAAGTAGTCGCTTTCTTACTTTATTTTGTTACCTTCTTCCTTTGTCTAAAACTGTGCTGCCGAACATGGTAGCCATTGGCCACATGTGGCTATTGAGCACTTGACACATATAGTCCCAATGGATAAATCTAGGTCTCAAAGACTTAGTACTTTTAAAAATGAAAATAAATTATCTAATTGATTAATTTTATATGGATTACATGTTGAATGTGTGACTTTCTTGGGGGAGGGATGTTGGGTGGAACAGGGTAATGAGATTGGCCTCTAATTCCTAAATATTCTGTCATCTGCCATTATGAAGTTATCTGGTCTACTTTATCTGAATGATACAACACATTTCCCTCTGTATATATTCAAGGTTAAATTTCTCACATAGTTAAACCCATTATAAAAAATGCTATCTTTGGGACTTCCCTGGCGGTCCCGTGGTTAAGACTCCATGCTTCCACTGCAGGGGGCAGGGGTTTGATCCCTGGTTGGGGAACTAAGATCCCATGTGCTGCGTGGATTGGCCAGAAAAAAAAAATCCATCTTTATTTGTGAATAAAAGAAATGATTATCTTCTATTTCAATATTAACTGTGGTCATAAAGTAGGTAATTGTGTAATTACTATTGTTTAAGCTGCAGAAATTAAATGTGACTATTTTCTCTTTTATACAATAATATACTCTCACATACTACACAGAATAAATAACATATATATCATTAACAAATATCATAGTATGTATAGTATTTATAACTGAAATTAATAGTGCTGATACTATTATTAATAATGTTATTCATATTTAAATATAGGGCTTTTTTGGATTTTAGCACAGTGAAACTCATTCCAGACCTCTGACCTTCAGTACTATAGGATAATCCATTTTTGTTGTTTTAAGCCACTAAATTTGTGGTACTTGTTACAGCAGCAATAGGAAACTTATATACCAGTTTTAGACTCTGAAGTTTTTTGACTGCTGTTGTTAGCTTGTACATGATATCTATTGCTGAACAGAAATAGTTAATTTTGATATGATAACATCTCTCAATCTTTCCCTTTATAGTTTTCTTTTTGTGGTCTCATTTAAGAAAATCTTCCTACACTATATTCTCCTATATTTTCTTTGATTATTGAAACTACAGATTTACCTTTCATGTTTATGACTTTAAACCATTTGGTGCTTGCTTTTATATAAATCTGTTGTGATGGACAGATCTAGCATACATTTTTTTATAGCAATAGAGTTTTCCAAGAGCAGTCTGCATTGTTACATTGGTTTATTAGTCTCTCCCTCCATTATCACTGTGCTATTTTATTGCCCTGGTTTTACAACTGGGTTTTTTAAATTGAGGCTAAATTCACATAATATAAAATTAACTTTTTTTTTTTTTTTTTGGCGGTACGCGGGCCTCTCACTGCTGTGGCCTCTCCCGTTGAGGAGCACAGGCTCCGGACGTGCAGGCTCAGCGGCCATGGCTCACGGGCCCAGCCGCTCCGCGGCATGTGGGATCTTCCCAGACCGGGTCACGAACCCGTGTCCCCCGCATCGGCAGATGGACTCTCAACCACTGTGCCACCAGGGAAGCCCTAAAATTAACCATTTTAAAGTGAATGATTCAGTGGCATTTAGTACATTCACAGTCTTATGCAAACCCTTCCTTTATCAAGTTTTATAACTTTACAGATGGTTTTAATATTGAGTAGGATGTATTCAACTCTGCCTGAGTTTCCTCATCATTCGGTAAAGACAACAGCATAACCTACCTCATAGATTGGTTGTTTATTAAATTTTTTGGGGGGGCCACACCACATGGCTTGCAGGATCTCAGTTCCCCAACTAGGGATTGAACCCAGGCCACGTCAGTGAAAGCTCAGAATCCTAACCACTAGGCCACCAGGGAACTCCCAATATTTTTTTAAAATAGTATATCTTAAGGGCTTAGAATAGTGCTTGGCACGAGCCATTATAATATTATTATACCATGTTATTGTGTTATGGTCAAAAAACACAGTCCAGGATGATGTTACTTCCTTTGCTGGCACCTCTGCCTCTTCCCAGACTCTGGAGTCTGGAGTAGCTCCGGCTCATGGCTTGAACCTCCTCTCTTCCCTACCTACATTCATCCCCTTGGTAATTGCATCTAGGTTCATGTATTTAAATTTTCATGTAAGTTCTGACTACTCCCTAATTTCTACTTCTAGCCCTGATCTTCCCACTGAGCTCTAGAGTGGTATATACAACTGCCTATTCAGCATCTCCACTTGGATGTCTTATAGATTGAAAACAGAACACTTGATTCCCCCCTCTGAAAACTCCACCCCTCCCCCAAAGTTTTCCATATTTTAAAATGGCACAGCCATGCACAGTCATCTGGGCCCAAACCCTGGCATCATCCTTGGTCTTGCTCTTTCCCTCATTCATATCTAATTTTAAAGAAAATCCTGTCTGCTATACCTTTGAACTATGTCCAGAATCCAACTACTTCTCACTGCTTTCTCCTTCTACTAGAATAATATGAGTCTTCCACTGGACTCCTTGCTTCTATTCTTGCCTTCCTCACAGACTATTTTTCACATAGCAGCGACCAGAGTGATCTTTTTAAAAATGTATATCAAATGTTTCCATTCAAAACCCTCAAATGGCTTCCAGGGTGACTCAGAATAAAATCCCGGATCCCTAAGCCCTAGCCCTATGGTAAGTAAGATCCCATGGCAGTCGGTCTTAATGGACACAGTACTAGCATATCCTAGCAGGTGTTTTGGAAATTAGTGTAGGACTATGGAATTCAAGGAACAGTTCTAGACATCCTGCAACATACGGGCTATTCCCATAAAAGAAGGACGTTTGAATTTCTGGCTGGATATTCATGTAGATGAAAAACCTATTTACCGTTAGCTGAATATATAAAATAAAATTCCAGGAATGCACTAATTTGTAAATCAAGGGACAGTGGTACATTATTTGTTTTGGAACGTTACCAACAGTTGCTCACCACGTTGAAGCATCGCATTATTCTTGGCAACACCATTTGTTACTTGCATCACTAGTGTAACATGCCTGAATAGATGTAGAGTTGTCACCTTCGTGCTGATCCCGTATATGGATATAAACATCTATTTTATCATGTCCTCTCTGGAATTGAGTCGCCGCATTTATGTGTTAAAACACACATAATCCTATTAAATCAGGTCCAAATCCACCCTCCTAAACTCTGCTCTGTGGTCTGGGTCTAGGTCTGCAAATTAGTTTCTCTTTTGCCGGGTAACTGTTCAGTTCTGCCAGCAGGGGGTGCTGGAGGGAGAGTATGAGGAGGAAGAAAAGAAGAACTGCCTCTTTGGGCTTGAACCCATGTCCCCTGCATTGGCAGGCAGATTCTTAACCACTGCACCACCAGGGAAGCCCTGAAAATACCAAACTCTTCCCTTTGTTCCAGTGGCAGGTCATTATCTCTGGGCCTCAATGTTTGCCCCATGTACCACATTTCTTACATTAAATTCTCTCTGCTGAAATGACTGGTGTGGTCTCTGTCTTCCTGACGGTACCCTAACAGGTACAGTACTCAGTGCCAAAGTGGTTCTGGGAAACAGACCCTCAAAGATGGGATTTGGGATTGTTTGGTTATGTCCTTAACTTTGAAAGCAGTGCCAAGATCTTTTGCTAATAGAAAATAGGAATCTAGTTGTCTGTGGTCATGCAGGTCATCATGATTAACTAAAATATCATCTGTAGTTGACTGTGAAGAAGTGTGTACTGAAACAAGTGGCCTGGAGGACCAAGTGGTTGATGCACTGGGTTGCTATGATAATACTGAAAAGTATGAGAACTAGGGGGTCATTGGCTGCTTCTGACTGCACTGGAGAGCTTACAGAAAGGAAACAACAAGATCAAGGCTTTAAAATGTGATTTTAAACTCTGAGACATTTCAAGTCACAAAGAACTAGAGAGAGTCTATGGCGACCCTAAGATAGTTTGCAATTTCTTATAGCTGCAGGGTCAAACTCACTGAAACTCATACCCCAAATTTAGTTGCTTGGGTTGCAAAACAAAACAAAACAAAACAAACAAACAAAAAAAAAAAACCAACTGGAGTTGAATTCATAGACTTGGCCATGTCTCTTATGTTAAAGTTATGGCATTGAGAGGGAGTGGACCTGAGACTTGGAATGGGGACTTCTGGTGGAATTGAACAAAGATGAGAACTTAACTCCAAGTCTCTCTGAGCCTCTCCTGCCAACACAGACAGCCTGTCCTCCTGTGTCCAAGGAGACTAGATTAAAGATCCTGTGTAAGATCACCTAGGGAAGTTGCCTTGCATATCCTTCTCGAGACCCACCCTGACCACCCCTAATGACCCTAGACTCAGATCTCAGCATACCCCTGAGAGAACAGTGTTTTCCTGAAGACTCAGTTACAACACCAGTTTGAATACAACATCCTGTCAAAAGAAAACTCAAAGACAAAAGCACTCAGAAAAGAAAAATAGCTTACAAAGGAGATTTTTAGAAATAACATTAACAAAAAAATACAATAAGTATTTTGAAATCCCACAAAGTTACCGATGTTACTGAGTTTATATTTCATTTGTACATGATGGAAAATAGCAATTTTCTCATATTATTATTATATCCACAAAGACCATGACATTTTTTTCAGGCATCAGCACTACAAAAATCAAGGATGAAGTTGGTTGTTTTTGTTAGGGAGTGAGAAATTTCCAGAAAAAAAAAAAACACTTAAGGTTTCATTTATTTGGGGGACCAGAATTATATGGGGAGATTTGTTTGTTTGTTTGTTTTTTAAAGCATAGTTATACATAGAGTTTGACATGGCTTTGCTTCAATATCCTGAGAGTCTGTACTGTGATTCACATATAGCAGCCTGCCAAATGCTCCATACAGCATCCCTATCTGCCACTGACATTTCAGGCACCATTGGATCTGCTGGGTCATATGGCCAAGTGACAGAGTGGCTTATGCTGCAGCCCAGTCCTGTTTTGGGTCCCACTCAAAACTGGCAGCTTTGGGGGTCACTTCTTATATGGGTCAGAGCAGCATGCAAAAATGAGGTATATATTGCCTCCAAATTCCAAAGAGGCTTACTAGGTATTGTCCCTCTTTCTTAGTGGTAGTGGGGTCCAGATGGAGCAAATTATCCTTCACACAGGAGACATATCTTGACATGCCCCAGACCACTGAACTCCCTAGAAGTGTCACCAAAATGGCAAGCCTCTAAATTTTTGTAGGATTTATTTTGTACCTTCTGGCACATGTGTAGCAGGAAGAGTTATTACTTCCTGCTCAGCAATCAGCATAATGTCATCAGTGTATCAGACTAGCATGGCGTCATGTGGAATGGAAGGTTGATCAGTCTCTAAACACTGGATTATGGAATAAGGGTGGAGAGTTGATATGTCTCTCAGCTAGGACATTGAAGGTGTATTGTTGGCCCTGCCTGCTGAAAGAGGACTCCATGTGATGATATTTAATGATGCAAAAGATCAGCAAACCATGGCCTGAAAATCTGGCCTCCCAGCTGATTTTGTACATAAAGTTTTACTGGATCACAACCACGTCCGTTAATTTATATATTGTCTATGGATGCTTTTGCACTACAATGTCAGAGTTGAGTAGTTGTGACAGGGACCTACAGCCCATAAATCCTAAAATATTTTCCATCCGGTCACTGACAAAAAAGTTTGCTGATCCCTGGTCTTTACTAACAGGTATAGAGGGGAAAAATATCTCAAAATAGCTGTGAGCCAGTTGAAAGAGGATGTGTTGATTGGCTCCAGCAATGAAAGCACATCTGGAACAACAGCTGCAGTAGGAGTCACCACCTGATTAAGTTTACAATAAACCAGTGTGGTTATGCAAGACACATCTGTCTTCTGCAAGACTACATAGGCAAGTTGAATAGAGATGTGGTAGGAATCACCATCCTTGTATCTTTTCAATCCTTGATGGTGGTACTTATCTCTGCAATCCATCCATAAATATGATACTGTCTTACTATTTTCATAAACAGAGGCAATTCTAGTGGCTCCCACTTAGCCTTTCCTGACATAACAGTACTCACTCCACGAGTCAGGGAATCAATGTGGAGATTTTGCCAGTTGCTGACTATGTCTATTCCAGTTACGTATTACAGAACTGGGCAAATAACCGCAAGGTATATTCAGATACCCACTGGGACCACTATATAAGAACCTGTGACAAAACTCCATTGACCACCCGACTTTAATTTCCTAAGGCCCTACCCTCACTGTTGGACTACAGCAACATTTGAAGTCTCTAAAAATTAGTGTCAGAGCTAGTATTTAGTAATTCCTAAAATAGTCTGACTCTTTCTCTTTCCTCAGTACACAGTCACATTGGTAAATGATTACATATCCTTGGGAGATGGCTAGAAAGAAGATTAACACTGTAAATATTTGGCAGTATGGCATGGTCCTTTCTCAAGGGGACCTGGCTTTCCCTCCATTCAAGGAACTCCAGGTTTGTGACATGACTCAAGCCTGGGAAATGATAGAGTAGCTGAGACTCTCTGTTTTGGTGATACAAGCCAGACTTCTGTTCATTAGAACTAGAGTAACAGATGAAGTAAGACTTTAATAAGGATGCCCATCTATTTCAATTCTAGGGATACCATAATCAATTAGCCAATGCCAAAGACCTGTGCAGGTTAGGCTATTCTAATTATCGCTTTGACTCTGTTGTCCATTACAGTCATTATGTCCACCTTGACTTTGGTAATTAAGTGCTGCCACTTGGCCCCTGCTATCCTAGGATCCTATCATCCCCATTTAATTTAGGGGTCCCAGTTCAATGGTAGTAGTTCCCAACTTCAATTACTTACCTAAAGAAGAGCCAGCGCAGAATCTATTTCTCACTACTTTGATGAAAAGCGTATCCTGAGAACCTCTTGGGGGCTGTGGTGGGAGGTCTTACATGATAAATCCACTAATATTCCAGTTTCCTTAAACTTTACAATTTCCTAAATACCTTTCCCTACAACATACGAAAGAAGTTCTGGCATTTCTACTTCATTTAATGGAAGTCACTTTTGGGTCCAGAATTTGGATCAACCAAACAAGAAAACTATCAGATCTATTTCCATGCTCGTTGGCTAACATGCTGAATCTAGACTCTCTGATTAGTGAGCCATCATTGGCCTGATCGAACTTTATATTCCTTCCATCCTTAAGATTTATTCCCACACCTATTCTCTAGGCTTCTATCTATATAAATTGGGAAAATCATGATACATTACCCTCAAAAACGCAATAAGACTGATAGATGACTTCTTAAAAAAAGTAATGGAGGCCAGAAGAATGGAATGATACCTTTAGGGTGTTGAAAGAAAAGTAAGTTCCAACCAACAGTAAGAATATCCTGGGCTTCCCTGGTGGCGCAGTGGTTAAGAATCCGCCTGCCAATGCACGGGGGACACGGGTTTGAGCCCTGGTCCAGGAAGATCCCATGTGCTGCGGAACACCTAAGCCTGTGCGTCACAACTACTGAGCCTGCGCTCTAGAGCCCGCAAACCACAACTACTGAGCCCACATGCCACAACTACTGAAGCCCGTGCGCCTAGAGCCCGTGCTCCACAACAAGAGAAGCCACCGAAATGAGAAGCCCGCCCACCGCAACGAAGAGTAGCCCCTGCTCGCTGCAACTAGAGAAAGCCTGTATGCAGCAACGAAGACCCAATGCAGCCAAAAATAAATAAATAAATAATTTTAAAAAAAGAATATCCTGGGCTTCCCTGGTGGCACAGTGGTTGAGAGTCCGCCTGCCGATGCAGGGGATACGGGTTCATGCCCCGGTCTGGGAGGATCCCACATGCCGCGGAGAGGCTGGGCCCGTGAGCCATGGCCGCTGGGCCTGTGCGTCCGGAGCCTGTGCTCCGCAATGGGGGAGGCCACAACAGTGAGAGGCCTGCGTACAGCAAAAAAAAAAAAAAAAAAAAAAAAAAAGAATATCCTTCAACATTGAGAGTGAAATAAGTGAATAAACAGATAAAGATGAAATAAAGATATTTTTAGGCAACCCCCCACTGCAAAACTAAAAGAAAAAAAACAAAAACAAAAACCAATCATGGGAGTTCTTCAGGGCAGAAAGAAAGTAACCCTAGAGGGAAACCAGAGGGAATTGAAAGGAGAAATAAAGAACAGAAGAAGAAAATATATGGTAAATACAAGTGGATATATAATGTTCAAATAATAATAGTAATGTTTTATGGAATAAAACAACCCTAAAGGGTAAAAGTTAATAAATAGAAATAAAGTATTTTAAGGTCCCAGCATTATTATGGAAGTTATGAAGGAAATAATTTGTATTAAAATAGAATACGTCAAGGATATATGTTATAATTTCTAATCTATCAGTATTAAAAGAAATATAATGCCTAATTAACAAATTTTGTTAAATTTTTATATAAATGTAACAATATTAAAATATTAATGGAAATTAAAAAACCTTGATTAATTCAAGGAAGGTAAGATATGAATGAAAAGGAAACAAAAAACTGGTAAAATAGAAAATAAATAGTGAGATGGTAGACATAAACCCAAATTATCAGCAACTATATTAAACAGAATAAAATTCTAAGTAAAGGGCTAAGACTGTTTCAGTAGATGAAAGAAAAACCTATGTTGTCAACAGACAGATCTTATTTTTTAAGCACACAGAAAGTTTGAAAGTAAAAAGATGGAACTATATACTCAGTATGCAAACATTAACCAGTTATACTTATAATCAATCATAGTAGACTTTAAGGCAAGAAGCATTATTATCATAAAAGGTACTTACATCAGGACAAAGAGGTCAATCCATCAGGAAGTGACTAAAAGTCAAAATCTGAATATACATATAATACAGCTTCAAAATATATAAAGCAAAATTGGCATAACTAAAAGTAGAAGAAGCCACAATCATAGTGGGAGACTTACATCTCTCAAAAGCTGACAGAACAAAGCAAATAATCATTAAGGATATAGAAGATCAGAACCACAATATTAACAAGTTTGGCTTTTACAACACTGCACCCAACAGTGACAGAATACATGTTATATGATTCCACTTTATATATAATTCAGAATGAGGCAAAACTAGTCCACGGTGTTGGAAGTCATAACAGTGGTAGCTCATGGCAAGGGTTAATGACTGGATGGGCATTCAGAGGCTTCAGAAGTAGTGGTAATGCTCAATTTCTTGATCTGCGTACTGATTGCCCAGGTGGTTCACTATGTGAAAATTCATTAAGGTGTACACATATGACTTTTCTGTATTTGTAATACTTTCATTAACATTTTTCCGTTAAGAAAAGGGGCCCTTTGAATTTGACAGCATTGAGAATTACTGCTTTCTGTGATCTGACTCCTGGCCACCTCCCTAACTGCATATTCAACTTTTTCCTTTTTTCTCCTCAAACACCTACCTATTCCAGCCACACTGGCCTTCCTCAGAGATGCCAAACTCTTTCTCATATCATAAGACATTTGCACACGATGTTTTCTCTGCCAGAACCACTCTTCTATTTGCATAGCTAATTCCCTTGCTTTGTTCATATGACACCTCCACAGAAAATACTTCCTGGGCCACTTTATTTAAAATAAGACTTCACCAAATCATCTTCTCTCCCTTTATTCTAGTTTATTCTCTTCAAAGCTTTTACCACTACTTGAAATTTTATTATATATTTGTTTGTTATTAGTTTTTCCCATTAGGATATAACTTCTGTGTGTGTGTGCATGCGTGCGTGTGTGTGTTGCTCAATAAATATTTGGTTTAAGAAAGAATATTGAGTGTTTGGAATTTCCTTATGCTTCTTTTGTGGCTGGGTATGTAATCAAATTTTGTGGATGTTCCAGGTATGCTTGAAAGTATGATTTCTTTCATGGGTATACATTTCTATATAACTTTTAGCTTGAGCTTATTAATCATGTTATTCAAATACCCTATATCTTTGCTTATTTTCAGAGCTTGATCTATCTGTGTATGTGAGAGGTGAATTAAAACCTCTAAGTACAATAGTTTATCTCTTTCTGTAGTGCTGTGAGTTATCCCTTTATATATTTTGTGTCTATACCATATTTTTTGTCAATATCAGGTATCTTTATATTATTGGTCTATTATTATTTTACCAATATTGTTATATGTTTTAGCTCTTGTGACATTTTTCAACTTCAATTCTTTTGTCTGGTACAATTGCTACTCTGTTTTTTTCTTTGATTCATATTTCCCTGGTATAACTTTTCATTCCTTATTTCAGCCTTTCTCTTCCCTTTTGTTTTAAATGTGCCTCTCCTAGAAAGTATGGTACTACAGTTGACCTTTTGACAATGTGGCAGTTTAGGGGCACTAACCCTCTGAGCAGTAGAACATCCGTGTATAACTTTACAGTCATCCCTCTGTATCTGCGTTTCTGTATCCATGAAGTCAACCAACTGTGGATCATGTAGTACTGTAATGCATATTTATTGAAAAAAATCTGCATATAAGTGGATCCTTGACATTCAAACCCATGTTGTTCAAGAGTCAATTATAGATATTTTAAAAAATCCAGTGTATGACTCTCTGGCTTTCAATTGGTGGGTTTAGCCCATTTACATTTATTATAATTAATAGACCTATTTTAAGTTTTCTATTTTTCATGCTTCTTTTTTATGTATTTTTTCTTTCCCACATTTCATTGGATTGAGCAAACTTTTTGTACTGAATTTGAAAGTTATACTTTTTATTTTTCTGCTGGTTACTCTGAATTAAACACTACATTTCCCAACTTCCTTTCCCCCAAACTAGGTGTGGTTATGTAAGTTCTGGCCAGTGAAATGTAAGAAGTGTGGAACTTTCAGAAAGAATTTGTTAAAAGGGAGGAGGTAATCGCTTTTCTCCTTGCTTCTTCCTGCTACTGCCCTCAAAAGGGTAACTGGAGCTCCAGCATCACTATGAGACCATGAATTGATCTTGAGTATGGCAGCACTGGATGGAGTGCGGAAAGTTAAGAGTCCTGACAGCCTACCAGGCAAGCTTTTACTTGAGAGAAAGAAACTTTTTTAAGGAACTATTATTTGAAAAAAAAAGTTTTTTTTTTTTTTGGTCATATGCAGCTGGACCTAATAGGCACTGATCATCTCTAGGAATTGCTTCCTTTGTTGTAATTCCCTAGCCTATGGGGTAAGGGTATATTTCCCTTAGTCTGGACCCAATTTGTGGCACTTGGTCTTCCCCTCCAGGTTTCTTCCACTCTAACTCCCACACACAGTGGGTTTCCTCAAAAGTACACCCTGAGACAAAACTTGACTGTAATTTACTTCAGATCACAGGAAGTGAGGAAGTGGGGAGGATAAGAATGAAGAACGAAAAGCATAAGAGGGCTACTGAGGTCACCACTCTGGTCAGGGGTACTTGATCCCACCAGGACATCCTGAGAAGTGTGCAGAATACTTCCTAGAATTGCTTCCCAGAATCAGACAGGACACTGGAGTCTTTATCCACCAGTTTCCATCCCCCATTGGCTAAGAGTTGTCCCCACGGGTTCTAACTCCATCACACGTTTGCAAGGAGCAGGCTGTCCTACACAGAGATTTCAGTGGCAGAAGTTCTGAAGAGGGTTGAATGAGACTGAGGTGAGATACTGTCACCATGAGGTGAGTCTGAGCTTGCACAGAACTGCAATCAGCTGCAGCTGCAATCAGAAGTGGACCAAAGGAACGTGACACTGGACACTAGAGGTATCTGCTAATACTTGCTAAGGAGTTTTCACAGTTTTTATATAAGGTTCTGGGATCTATCAGCTTCTCTCTTGTTTCTGTGGCAGCTGTAGGGTTGAGTTCAGGAGATGAAGCCTATGCTACTTTTATCTTGAACCAGCCTCAAAAGTTCGAAACTCACTTCATCCTGAACTTCACAATGTATTTTCCTATCCCTTTAACTGCTTTTTTCAGTGAATTCCTCTTCCATCTCCCAATCCGCAAATTCAGTGACTCCTGAAGTTTACATACATTCTTTTTTTCTGTCCACTATACCATCTCACTGAACTACCTCATTTATTCTAACATCTCATCTCTAAGAGATGACTCTCAGATCTTTATTTCCAGCCCAGATCTCTCTCTTGACTTTCTAATCCAAATTTATCATCCCTTAATCAACATCCTCACACAGATGTCATCATACAAGCAATCAAACCTAACATGTTAAAAGAAACCCTATCTTTCTACATTCCCGTAGTCCCTATTTCAATTAATGGCATCTTCACCTAACTTCATCCAAGCTAGAAACTCTAGCAACATCTTTGACTACTTTTTCTTCCTCACTTCTTGTATTTAATCACTTGCACAATTTGGTTGATCTTACCTCATCTTTCAAGTCTACCCTCTCCTTCCTATTTTCCACAGTTAAGAACCCTTACAATCTCGTCTGCACCAAAAATGGTTTCTTGCCTTTAGTTTCTCCCTTTGCCAAACAAACTTTGGTCATATCAGTTATACTAGCATTCAGTTGGTCAAGAGGTTTTTACAAGGTTTGTTATGAAAGCCCCTGCCTTCCTCCAAAACTCCCAACTTCCTGCTTCACAGAGGCAAGCTCTTTCAATGCTTTGGGTGGGCTCTTTTGTTAAATACTTCCTTTCCTTAAATAATATGCTTATAGTGTCACTTCTTGATATTTTGGTTTTAAACAATACCTAATGTTTCCTGACTACAGATGATAAAGATTTAGCTTTCTTTCACACTCACACACACATACCCCCCACTCCCACCCATCACACATCCATCCTTTCATCTTCCCTAAGAACAGCAGTAATACCATAATTTTTAATTAGATCAGTATTTACATTATTATGGTTATGTAAGCACTATTTACAGTTGAGCCATGTGTATACTATGATTACACATTTCTACACAATATTTTTCCTGGTGTTAACAATGATCTAGCTTTTTTTTTTCCTTTGCTTAGTTTTCTTTGTATTTATCACTAATTCAATATCACTCTCCTCCTATCTGATAAATCTGCTCAAACACATAGATAGGCTATCCACCAGTTCCATCTTCTTGAGGAAATCTCTTCTTTTGTTTTTAAATTGAAGTATAGTTGATTTACAATATTTTATTAGTTTTTCATGTACAGCATAGTGATTCAGTATTTTTAGATTATACTCCAATAAAAGTTATTACAAGATAATGGCTATAATTTCCTATGCCATACAATATACCTTTGTTGCTTATTTATTTTAGACATAGTAGTTTGTACTTCTTAATCCCACACTCCTACTTTGCCCCTTCCCCCTTCCCTCTCCCCTTTGGTAACCACTAGTTTGTCTTTTATATCAGCAAGTCTGTTTCTGTAGGGACTCTCTTCTGACTTGCTCCAATTTGGACTGGTTGTTTGCTATCCCATCTTGATGCATAGCTGTCTTCCTGAGATTCTGCTTTACTATCATTCTAGGAATTTCCTTTACCTCCTTCTTATGGTGGATTCTGTTAGCTGATTCCTTTATCTGTTTTCCTTTGGTTTACTCCCTGAGTTTTGATGGAGCACATCTTCTGACAGCTTCCTGAGAAAGACTGCAAGTTAGGAAAAATTTTCAACACCCTGCACATCTGAAATGACTTATTTTACCCTTACACTTGATTGATAGTTTCTTAGTATAGAATTCTAGATTGAAATTATTTTACCTCAGAATTTTGAAGGCATTGCTCCAAAGTCTTCTGACATCCCATTTTGTTGTTAAAAAGTATGATGCCATTGTAATTTCTGATTCTTTGCATAAACTTGTTTTCTTTTTTTCCCTCATTGGAAGTTTTGTAGGAGCTTTCTTTGAACCCACTGTTCTGAAATTTCACAATAATGCCCTCCAGAGTGAGTCTATTTTCATTCATTGTTCTGGTGTTTAATGAACGCTCTCAATTTGGAAACTCATGTCTTTCAGATCTATAAAATTATATCAAATTATTAATTAATATATTCAATTATTCCCCCCCTCTATTCTCTCCAATTTTTCAGATGTTGGATCCATTGGACTGGCCTTCTAATTTAAAAAAAATTTTCCTCCCATTTTCCATTCTTTTTTGCTCTAGTCTAAGCTTGCTAAACTTTTTCAAGCTGATTTTCCACCCTTATTTTTTTTAAAAATGTCTGTTATCATATTCTTGATTTCTAAGAGTCTCTTTTTCGTTTCCAAAATGCTGCTTTTTAAAAATACCATTCCGGGCCTCCCTGGTGGCGCAGTGGTTGAGAGTCCGCCTGCCGATGCAGGGGATACAGGTTCGTGCCCCGGTCTGGGAGGGTCCCATATGCCGCGGAGCGGCTGGGCCCGTGAGCCATGGCCGCTGGGCCTGCGCATCCGGAGCCTGTGCTCCGCAACGGGAGAGGCCACAACAGTGAGAGGCCCGCATACCGCAAAAAAAAAAAATAAATAAATAAATAAAAAAAATAAAAATAAAAATACCATTCCATTCTTATTTTATAGGTGCAACATCTTCTACCTCTCTGAGGATATTAATGAGGATATTAAAATAGTTGGTTTTTTTTAAGTTTTCTTCCCATCTTTCCCTATCTGTTCAATGTAAGCAACTCTGTTTCTTCCCAGTTTCTTTTTTGACGTGTTTTTCCTTTGGGTTCTACCTTTAATGTTGTAAGCTTTCCTCAAGTTATTGATGATCCCGGGGCTGTGTGATCCTATTTAAAAGAGGTGCATGAAGAAACTGAAGCTCTGAGCATGTGGACAGAGCTTGTCAACTGGGGGCTGCACTGAAGACTTGTCTGGGTTCCCTCTGCAGGACCTTTGGGTCTTTTCTCTTGGGCTAAATGGATTCTCCAGAGAGGATCCTTCCTGCCTTCTACCTGGAAGGATCAGCCTGATGATTACATTTTGAGCCAAGTGCAGGATGAGGGTTGGGGACGTGTGTCTTCAACATTCACAAGGTTTATTTTCACTTTATCTTCTTCTTCTCCTTCTCCTTCTTCTTTTTTTCTTCTCTCAGTATGGAACCCCTCCCTTTCTAGGAAAGAGTCTCTAATGTTATTCCAGGGTGGGAAAGGGGAAGTCAGCCAATCTTGTGGAGTTGGGGGGGGATGCATCTATCCAGTTCTAAACAAACTTTCAATCCATCCTGATATTTTCAGTCCCACTTTTACCTCTACTTCCAGAGGTACTTAATGCTACTAATTCCTGAGCCATTGAGAGGTTCTGTGAATGTACTGACATATCACTTTTGTTCTTGGTTTCCTTAATTGTTACCTTGGGATTCAGCTTTCTTATGTCAGTCATATCATTTACCTCCTTTACAGTTACTTTCCAATTCTCAAAATTTTATTGCTATCTCTTAATTTATTTGTACTTTTTTGGTATGTACTTTGAAAAATCTCTTTACTGTAATTTTTAGTGACATTTGGAAAGGGAATGTTGCTGAATTCTATAGATAGAGGGAATATATATAGAAAATCTCCAGAAGTCTGCCAAATCTTGAAAGTGGGTATCCTCTAACTCTATTTCTTCTTCAACTCCATCCCAACTGAGTTTCAGTTTTATAGATTTTTCTGTGTCCTTGCTGATTAAACTTTATTCAGAAAAGAACTTAAATTCATTCACCCTCAGGTGTAATGAATGATAAGAGTTTAATGTGTTATCTCTCCCCAAAGTATTTTAATTTAAGCACGGACTAAATTTCTTATTCGCCTTAAGCCAAAGGACTGAAGAAATAAAGTTCTAATTGAGGAATTTCAGGCACCTGTATCTAAGTGTTTTGGAGACCCAGGAAAGCCTTTGTTATGCTTTCTTAAGTCATAAGCTACTTTGTTGAGGTAGGTTCAACTCTGCCCGTGCAAAAGGCTGGTGATAATGTTAGTGTCATTCTAGGATGAGAATAAGTAAGAGTACCCGCTCTATTATAATTCTAGTCCAACTTGCATGTCTTGGAACCTATATATCGAATAGATGAATCGTCATCCTAAATATTGATATTAATCTAGAGCAAAACATATATCTTATTGTGCTTATATTAAGTATACAAAAGACAGGCATTGTCAAATACAAACAACTCTAAGTAAGCCTGCTTTAAACAGACGTCCTCATACAATTAGTGGTTGTAAGGTATTATGAAAATACAAAACACCATATAAATGTATGTCAATTAGGTCAGGAAAATAATTAGTTAATAATATGACTAACTATCTTAAACTACTGAATAATAATAATGAGAATAAACAGTATGTACTCTTGGTTGAAGCAGACACAATTACCTACAGTTTGATAAGGAGCACATTTCGATCTTTAGCAAATGACAGAATTTGCCTCCAGCATTCTGGGGGCTACTATACAGGGAATTAAGGTCAAATTTACCTGCTATCCAAGGACAGAGGTAGCAAAAACAGGAGAGAAAAGAACACAAGACTAGTTAAAGTCTCCTCCTTAAATCTTGATTTCTGGCCCTATTATTTTGTTAAATACTACTATTACTAATAACAACAATAATAATAACAATTGTCCATGCATCGCTTAGTATGGACTGGGCATGTTAAAGTATTTTACGTATATTAAGGAATTTACATACAACCTCATGAGGTAGGTGCTACTCCCATTTTACAGGTGAGGAAACTAAAAGCACAAAGAGGTTAAACAACTTGCCACAGTGAGTGGCATAACTGGGATTTAAATCTAGGCTACCCAGTTCCAGAGACTGGCCCTAAACACCACTCTGCACTGATGCTACTTTTTCTGCCTTTTTCCTCTCTTCAGCTAATTGAGTTACAATACCTATTTTCATCACCGGTTGTGCAACACTTACTTCACCCTCATCTTATCAAGAATTTAGTGGTTCTTTTGATAAAATGCCAATACAAGCAAAAACAAAGTTCTCCAGGATATGAACATGTTCATAATTTGTATCAACCCAACCTAAACTTTACCAGCCCGAATCTTGTTTCTTCAAGGCTTGACAAATATACTGTTGCACCGTATTTTAAGAAGCCTCCATCCGAGCGCTTACATTGTAGCTCCACTTATCTGTCCTATGCATTTCCTAGAAACCCTTCTGATTCTTTTCCCTCACTGTTGTTTCCCAGTATCAACTGATAAGCTGAACAGAAAATGCTATACTGAATGCATTTTCTAACTATCAAACATGTTACAAATTAATAACTGAATCATCTTACCATTTGTCCACCTGGGGCTTCCTGTTTTAATGTTGAATAAATAAATAACTAAATAAAATAATAACAAGACAACAACAATAAAAATAATAATAAAGTTTTACAGTTAGCAAAGCCATTTCATCTGCATTAGTTGATTTGTTCTAATTCTTAGCATTTAAACCCACGGTTCCTGTTTGCCTTGGGAATTCTGTGCTTTTTCTTACCGGTCTTGCAAATCTGCCCTTAAAAGACGAACCTCTGAATTTTATGTACATACATATCTACGGTTTCATACAAAATCGGCATGTTAACTTCCATCGGAGAAGCAAAGTGAGTGAGAACGGCTGAATTTTTAAAACGTGAGAATGACCGCCGGAAGAGGGGGGCGGCTGCGCCCAGGCCCGACTCCCGCCCCAGGCAGGCCGCGGCCTCTCGGTGCCTCTACCGCCCCCGCGGCGTGTGGCCCCCGCGGCGCAGGGCCGGCCTGGCCTGGCTGGGCGCCCCACCCCCGGGCCGCGGCGGCGCCCCCTGCAGGCCGCGGCGGGCAGAGCGGGCGGAAGGAACCCGAGCCGAGCTGCCACCGTGTCCGAGCAGGAGCCGCCGCCGCCGCCGTCGCCGCCGCCGCCGCCAGAGTGCCGCGGGCCCAGAGTCCGCCTGGAACGCCCTCCTCGCCGCCCGCCACGTCGCAGCGCCCGCCGGAGCCGCCTCGCCGCCCGCGCACACCCGAAGCGGCCGGGCCGGGCCCGCCTCGGCCCTCTGCTCGTCCTCCCCGCCCCGCACCGGCCTTCACTCTGGAGCGGCCCCGGCAGCCGCAGCAGGGGCGGCGGCGGCGGATCGAGGAGCTCTCCAGGTCGTCCCGGGAGAGGCTGCTGCAGTCCCGGGACAGGATGTTCTCCAAGTTCACCTCCATCCTGCAGCACGCCGTGGAGGCGGTAAGGCCTCGGGCTGCGGGCGCACGACAGGCCGGGGATGGCGGCCGGCCTACGCTCCTCCGCCGGCCCCGGGAGAGCCCGGCGGCCTCGGCACGGCCCTCGGCGTCCCCGGCCCCGCGGAGGGGCGAGGCCCGGGGCGGGCGCCGCGGGGTCGGGCGGGCGCCGGGGCCTCGGGCCTGGCTCCGAACGGACCCCCTGCCCTCCTTCCTGCTCCGGGCGGGCGTGGAGCCCTTTCCTTCGCTCAGGAGGGTGGGCGGGGGTCCCCGGCAGGACCGGACCCCCGGCCCGGGTCGGGGGTCGCCCGATTCCTCCGGTGGGGACAAGGGGAGTCGGGGAGCACCTGGCAGGGCCACAGGGCTCTCCCCCGGACTCCCTGGCCGTTAACCTCAAGTGGTTAGCGTTGACCAAGACAAAAGAAACGGCCTAACACTGCTTGGGTTTGTTTTGTTTTTGGGGGGTGGGGAGGCAGGAAGGGGTGCTCTTGCGGGGGGCGCGGCTCTGGCGAGGAAGCAGCCCACCCGACCCGGTTTCGTAGTCTGGCCAGCTCTTGCTTTCACGGGCCTTGCGGCCGAACTCAGCTGGACCTTACTGATTGATGTGAAATAGGCGTTTGGAGGGTCTCATCGAGGGCGCTTTAGACAGCTTCCAAGCCCTCACACAGCACCGGGACCATCTGTTTCCTTTCACCTCTTCCTTTACTGGACGCTCGTCGTTTTTCCTTCAATTGTGCCCTCCTTTGAGGATTTTAGACACAAGCATAGGGAGACATTACTCAAATATCCTAACGCTAATAAAAGAGAAGTAACTAACAGGAAGATGTCTTCCTGCTGTTTCAGTGAAAGGGGTCGAGTTGCTTTACTCTGGTTGTTTTGCTTTACGCTGGCAGAATTGCCCAAATTGAAAAGTGCACCCTGTGAAGTTCATAACAAGTGCAGTTTTGCTAGACGTGTTACTTTGCTAATTTTAAAAATGTCATTCTCTTTCTATGTTCAGTTTGAGTGATACAGCACATTCAAATCTACACAACTTTAAGGGAAAAAAACCCAAAACCCAATTACAATAGAACAGTTTTTATGGCCAGATAAAAATAGAATGGATTTTTAAAACTCACTAATGGAAACAAAACTTCGATACAATTTTTATTTTAAGTGCTGTGTGGGAAATGTTTGAGTCATTTTAGCTCTACTACAAGTTCTTGAGAAAATGAGTGTATCAAATCAAGCGAGACAGGGTTTTTCGTAGATGAAGAGCAGTATTACTGTCAACTGGGAGATGACAGTTTTTGACTTTAGGGCAACTTTTAATTTTCCTTTCTTGGCTTCTACACAATCAATCTACAGCACCTTATTTTAAGAATTTAACTGAAATTTATTTTTTTAAAGTGATATTTAAATTTTATATTATTCCTTAAAGTACTAAGAATCATTTAATTTTTAACACTGAATACAGCTAAATACTGAGATAATTGGGAATAAAAATTTATTACATTATTTATATTCTTTACTAATTCAGGCTGATATTTACAGAAATAAGTAGTTAGAAAAAGAAAGATGGCTTTCATGCTCTCCCAGTAAAGACTCATTTTTGTCCAGAGGCCTGTGTTCTCTGTCTGCGTTATCTTTTTATAACTGTATATGTTAGCACCTACCAGATTATCCATGTAAATTGTCTGACTCTGGCACTGTAATATCCAGGTTCTCTACTTTGCTGAGGTTAGTGAGCAAAAGTTAAGAGTGGATTATATTCACCTGGTCCTAGGAGTTAATGCATTGCATTTAGAAAAGTAATGTTTTTATTTGCTTAGCATTAATGTTTTCAGCTGTGATACTTCCCAGTTTACCTTGATAAGAGGTTAAATCTTATGAAAAATTTTTGGCATACTTTTTTTTCTCCCCTTTTAGCATTCTCTTGGGAATGAACTCATATGTAATGCTGAATAAGCCACCTTTGTGGTATTTGAAGAATATTTTTTTTCCTAGCCCAAGATTGGTTTACATTTATTCAGTTCTATTTCTTTATTTGCTTGACATTTTTTTCTGTGTACTAATCTTACCATTCCTCAGTTTATTTCATTAGCTTTTCTCTGTACTCCTTTTAATTTGTATGCCCAATTAGCATTTTCTGATACAGTATTGCAATTATCATAATTATCAGGATTCTACAGAGATGGGAGATAATCCTATATGCAGATGCTGACATGACCTTTTTTCGGTTGTGTCATTGTGTGAATCTCGAATGTTTTCTCAACCGTTTTGGTATTATTACCTACTAGGTTTCTTTCTTTTTTCTTTTTTAATTAATTAATTTATTTTTGGTTGCCTCGTGTGTTCATCGCTGCGCGCGGGCTTTCTCTAGTTGCGGTGAGCAGGGGCTACTCTTTGTTGTGGTTCGCGGGCTTCTCATTGCTGTGGCTTCTCTTGTTGTGGAGCATGGGCTCTAGGCACCGGGGCTTCAGTAGTTGTGGCTCATGGGCTCTAGAGCGCGCAGGCTCAGTAGTTGTGGCGCATGGGCTTAGTTGCTCCGCGGCATGTGGAATATTCCTGGACCAGGGATCGAACCCGTGTCCCCTGCATTGGCAGGAGGATTCTTACCCACTGTGTCACCAGGGAAGTCCCTTCCTAGGTTTCTTGATTCAATTGGATCAGCCTTCACATGGTTTTTTAGGGTCAACCAGATACATATTCATTTAAATGGGGTTTAAGTGTAGAGTTTTCCTTATTGTTTAATTAATGGTTTCTTCACATTTCCTGTTAACTACTTAACAAGGATGAAATACAACTAAGATGTTTTCAAAGATCAGTATTTGAAGATGTGTTATTAAGCTGATAGACTGCATTTTGAATTTAGGAGAGAAATTCACACCTTGATCAAAAACAAAAACTGTAATGTAACTCTTGCCTCCTGTTTCAGAAATGACAGTTTTCCCTCAGCATACAAATGATTGGCCAGTAAGAGTTACGAAATGAATCTATTCTTTTAGCCAGTTGTCACATGTCACATGTCTGAAATCAGGCCTCCCATGTAGTTCTGAGGTGGATCATTTTAGTACAGCTTCTCCAAAGGATAAATAAAACACCTTCCATACAATTCAACATTTGTTGAGGGCCTTTGTCTATGTGAGGTTATCTGCCAGGGACTAATATCTTTTAAATTCCAGTCAGTTCCATCCTTGAGGGCAGATTTATTCCAAGAGGATAAAGGGCAGTGTCAGGAAAGAAAGTTTCATCTACCTTAACTAATTAATTCAATGGAAGTCATCTTTCAGAATTTGAATGCAACATTTTCTTTTTAAATTATAGTTGAGTTAATGATGATTGTTGGGACCAGCAATTCCTTAAAAATCTACTCTGCACTAGGAATTAAAACTTCAGATGAAACATATGTAGTGTTTTCTTAAGTGTATTCTTTTCCAACAAGTGATCTTTAACTTTAGTCCTTTAGTCATTCAGTAAATATTTTATGAGCCCACCAAGAAAGCATGGCACAGTGCGAGTTCACAGTAAGAATGCATTGGGAGACAAAACAAAACACTGGTTAAAGTACAAGCAGTGCACAAGAGTGTGGCCTAGCCCCTAGAGCCAGTCAGAGTAGGGTTCCAGGCTTGCCTCCGTCCCTTGCTTTTTCACTAGACAAGTTACTTAGTCTTTGTACATTTCAATTCCTCATTGTAAAATGGAAATAATTGTATCTATCTGATAGAATTGTTGTGAAAATTAGAATGAGATTGTGTATATGAAGTGCTTAATGCAGTGCCTGGCACATAGTAAGTGCTTAATAAATGTTAATTATTATTATTATCTGGATGATTGTTCAGCCAGTGAGTTATATAGGAGGAGGGGAGTAAACACTTAGGGTTGGAGTAGTTGCCGAAGGCTCCCTGGAGGAAGTGAGACTTGAGCTGGACTTTGAAGAGGCAGAGAAGATAGGATGGGCGTCTGGAAAGTTGCAGCGGAGAAGAAGCATTTTAAAAGATCTGGGCATGGAATGTTCATGATACATGTGAGACTGCAGATGTGGCTTTGAGAACACTAGTTCTCATCTGAGTTATCAATGTAGATAGGCCCTTTTGTGTGGTAGGCATTTTGGAGAAAGAGTCCAGGTTTCTAATTACAAGTAGTGTTTCCTTGGGCAGGTCAGTTAATGACTCAGGGTCTTAGAGTTTATTGTGAGAATTTAAGACCACATGGTGAATGTAAACTTTGTAGCACTGTGCCTGGCACATAGCTACTCATTAAATGGTAGCAACTGCTGTTTATTCACTCAATAAACGGTACTGAATGCTTACTATTTGCCATCATTGACTTGGAAACTGGGGATTCAGTGATGAGCAAGATGATATAATCTTTGTAAACTCATTGAGTTTACAATCTAGTGGAGAAGATGGATAACTCAACAATTACAAACATGGGATAAGGGCTGGGAGAGAGTGAGCAGTCAGTCAGGGAGCGGGTGCCACAAATGTGTTTGGAAAGGACTAACCTTGGCAGGAAGTCTGGCAAGACTTCTCAGGGAAAGTGATATCCAGGTTAGATATTCAGGTCAGTTTTTGGTTGAGATAGTTATCGATCGCATGAATTTTCAAAAATTTAATCTCTGTATTGTAAGAAGTTAACTCACATTAGAATCCCCTCATGCTGATTCACACATTTTTTTTTTAACCCAGAGTGTAAATGTTTTTAGGTAATGATAAAACATATATTTTGCATGTTATAATTTGAAATGAAAGAGGCATGTTTACTAGGAAGTTTTACCTAAATAAGAAAATTTATTCATGTTTGAACAAGATTGTTACTAAATTATTAGCAATTTAGAACTGTTTCACTGGCTCCGTAAATAGGTTTCTTATTTAAAGCAAATTTCTGCAAGAGATTCACAAGTAAGCAACACCATCCTGCTTTGAATTTGACTGTAACAGCAAAGACCCAGACACAAATCATTTAAGACCTCTGATTTAGTAACTCTCCTTGTAAATAGAGTTAAATCCCCTGGGTGAAATAATCTGGAACAAGGATGCTGTAATTCCATATATACCCTGGAAATTCCCTTGGAAAAATTTAACAAGTCATAATATTTACACATAAGAAACTAGGTACATTTTTTGAAACACCAAATTTCATTTGGGTTTGTCCCAATTGTTAATACATAATTAATTAATAATAATTGTTAGCACTACATAAAGTTGGTGTGTAAAAAACCAGGCCCAAAAAACAAGAGAAATTTTATGTGTTTTGAGGAAGATTCTAAAAATAAGTAGCTGATTAAAACAGACTTTTTAATCTAAAAATTTCAGGAAGATTATTTTCCCAAGTTAATTCTTTATTTCCTATTTTCCTTTTTAATCGTTTTCTCAATCTCCTACAAGTTATTTCTTTCCCCATGTTCTTGAAGTATATAATCCCAAAGGTTTTAACTCCTTTGTTAAAGATCTTAAAGTCTTTAAAAATTTTTCATAGCATTCTATTTGGAAATAAGATGAATATTTATGTTTTCTTAATTCAGTACTATTCACAGTGGTACGAATACGCACATATGAAAAAGCTAGCATTAAGATGTTGATGATTGCTGAAAATTTTTCAGGTCCATTTTTTTCCTAAGTACAGTTCATCCTCTGGATTGAAACACTTAAGACGTCATGACCAATGTTTATAATTTGCTCAAGAGTTTGGAAATTGTTTTGACAGGGTTTCGAACTTTGAGGTCCCTCCAGGAGACTCCAAGAAATGAAAATGGAACAAGTAGAAGTATAGGAGTGACATGACCTCTTAGGTCATCTGTTTAGATGAATATATGAAAATGGACGACTATGCTGCCATAGTTTAGGTTCCCAAAATAGAAACCTATTTGTTCTTTTTTTTATATAAATTTATTTATTTTATTTATTTTATTTTTGGCTTGTTGGGTCTTCTTTGCTGCATGTGGGCTTTCTCTAATTGTGGCAAGCAGGGGCTAATCTTCGTTGCATTGTGCAGGCTTCTCGTTGTGGTGGCTTCTCTTGTTGCGGAGCGTAGGCTGTAGACGCATGGGCTTCAGTAGTTGTGGCACGCCGGCTTCAGTAGTTGTGGCTCGCAGGCTCTAGAGTGCAGGCTCAGTAGTTGTGGCGCACGGGCTTAATTGCTCTGCGGCATGTGGGATCTTCCCAGACCAGGGCTCGAACCCGTGTCCCCTGCATTGGCAGGCGGATTCTTAACCACTGCGCCACTAGGGAAGCCCGAAACCTATTTGTTCTTAAGTAAATTGGGTCAACTCTGTACTTTCTGACCAGAATTTATGATGATACTAGGACTGAGAGAGAGTTCTCTCTCTCTTTCTCTCACTCTTTTTAAGGGCAAGAAAATGTTTTAGAAGGTACATCCAAATCTTTTTCTATCCATTTAACACCCATTTGAAATACTTGTAAATTTGCTATGAGATGGCTGAAGGGATATAATTTTGGTCTTCAAACTTCTGAAGTAAATTTCAAAATTAAAATGTAAAACATTTTTGACTTTGTGGAATTTAAATTGGTAGTGTCTTTTTCATGTAGTTGTTTTGCTAAAAATATGCACTGCCTAATCTAGGCTTAAAAAGAAAAGATTCACTTCTGTATGTCATTGAAAATACGGAACAGTTTTAATCTGATTACAGGGTTGACTTTGGTGATGTGTAACTAATCACATAGCAGCCTTTTTACTATCTTGCATTTCAAAGTCCTAGGTACAAAGATCCCTGGTTATCGATAATTCCATTTTACTGATATTTAGTAATAGAATATTGTGTTGTCACGTAACGCTGTTACTTTTGAAGCCATATATATAGTAACCAGTGTCAGGGGAGGGGGAAAAATACCCAATACTATAATATAATAATAATGCTGATAAATGTGTTTGTCCTCTTTCTTAATAAATCATTTTTACTTTCTTGGATTTGACTCATTTTGTTTCTCTTTGATATTGACATAAAGAATCAAATTAGAAGCAATTATACTCCAATAAAGTTGTAAAAAAAAAAGAATCAAATTAAAGCTCACCCCTTATTCTTATGCTGCTTTTGCATCATTAGTAGACAAATACAGAGTTATACTTAATGGGAAACTTTTAATGCCATTTTCTTAATTGCTGTGGTCTTTTTGTTTGTGTTTGTGTAGCTTGCACCTTCTCTTCCTTTACAAGAAGATTTTGTTTATCACTGGAAGGCAATTACCCATTACTACATAGAGACTTCGGGTAAGAAACAACGCTAATATTAATTAAACAGAAAATTTGTGAAATGCTAAAATACATTTCAAACTAGTTTTCAAAGTTATTTTACATTAAACTTATACACAATTTATCTTACTTTTAATTACTCTCGTAGATTCATTCAAAAGTATATCTGTTGAACACCTACTATGTGTAAGCGTTGTTCTAGGCACTGGGAAATATAACAATCAAACAGACAAAACTCTGTCCTAACAGAGCTTATGTATTGATTGGGAGGAAGCGAACAATAAATAGACAAGTATACATAGTGTGTCAGATGATAAGTGCTAAGGAGAACATGAAGCAGGCTAAAAGGGATAGAGGTGTGTGTTGGGGGGTGGGGGTCGGGGCAGATGGCTGTTTAAGATTACAGAAAGCCTTGTTGTCCCAGGTGACTTCTGAGCTGAATTCTGAAGGAGGAGGACGCAAGCCTGGGGGCACGTGGGGGAGAAGTTCCAGGAGAACACCCAGCGCACAAACCCTGAGGCTGGAGCGTGCAGCACTTGGCTTATACTAGGAACCACAAGGAAGTGTGGCTAGAGCAAGTGAACAAGGAGGGAAATGGGAGGAGGTGACAAAAGACAGGTGAAGGTGCAGCCTCACACAAGGCCTTGTCAGCCATTGTAAGGGCTTTGGCTTTTACTCTAAGATGGGAAGCCGTTAGAGGTGTAACATAATCTGGTTTAAAGGAATCACTTTGGCTTCTGTGAGAAAATTAGATTGAAAGTACGCAGAGGTGAAGCTGGCAGAACAGTTAGGGGACTATTGCAATGGTCTGAGAGATGACGGTGGCTCAGACTAGGGTGGAGGTGTAAGAAGTGATTGTCCTCTGGGTATACTTTGAAGAAAGCTTTGTTGGTGCATTGAATCTTGGGTATGAGAGTAAGAGTCATGCATAACTCCAAATGTTGGGGCTCAGGCAGTTGGAAAAATAGGAGGGCCACTCACTGAGAATGGGGAGACCATTGGAGGAGCAGGTTTGTGAGGCACTGTGGACATGTTTAGTTTGAGACGCCCATTATATATGCAATTGGATATGTCAAGTAGACAGTAGGAAATAGGAATCTGGAATTTAGGGTAGAGGCCTAAACTAGACATATGGAATTGAGACTCATCAGCATGTAAGTAGGATTTAAAGCCTTGAGACTGGGTGAGATTATCTAGGGATAGCTAAGGATAGATGGAAGAGGGAAAGTGTTCAGGAACTAAGCCCCTGCACTCAATGTTTAGAGATTGGGAAAATGAGAATGATAGCAAAGGAGATTTTGCTTTTGCCAGTTCAGTAGCAGACAGCCAAGAGAGAATGGTGTGTAGAAGCTGGAGGGGGAGAGAAGGATCCCAGTGTCAAATGATGTCAAGCTGATGAAGGCTAGGAACCGATCATTGGATCAGCCATGAGGAGCTCATTAGTGGTCTTGATAAGAGCCCTGTTAATAGCAAGGAAGAGAGAGGAGACCTGATTGGAGGAAGTTTCAGAGAAAATGGACAGAGAGCATATATAGACAGTGTGTGAAGACTGCTCTCTTGAGGAGTGTTAGTGGAAAGGGGGGGCCGAGAAATAGAGCAACAGCCCCAGGGGAGATGTGGTATTGAGGGGGTTTTAAATTTTTTGTAAAGATGGAACACACTAGAATAATCTAGTGGAGAAGGAAAGGTAGGTACGAGAGTCATATGAGATCATTTCTGAGCCCTATCCTTAAGTTGGCAAGTGGGGTATGGGATCCGAGTGCATTAGTGGAGGCTTAGCCTTCATAGACGTGTGGACAGTTCATCCATAAAATTAAGGCAGAAAGAAGAACATATGGGTGTAGATTCAGGAAAGGGGTAGACATGGTATAGGGAGTCTTTGGAAGTTATTTTCTGGTTGCTTCAATTTTTCTTAGTGAGTAGACTGAAGAGTGAATATGGGGAAATGTGAATAAATTAGGTCAAAGGTTGGCAAAATTTTTCTGTAAAGTGTCAGATAGTAAATATTTTAGGCTTTGTAGGCCATGCAGTCTCTGTTGCAACTATTCAATTCTGTTGTTATCGTGCAAAAGCAGCCATCAACAATAAATAAAAGAATAGCATTCTTTTGTTCCAGTACAACTTTATTAAAACAGATGGCAAACCTGGGTTTGTCGCATGAGCTGAAGTTTGGCAACCTCTGAAGTAAGGAAATAGAGTAGCCTTGCTACATAGCACTATGGGCTCCCTTGAGGAATGTATAGGTAAATGCTAGTGGATGTGCAGATTGGACACATGTTTTTTAACTGAAAGGAAACATGAAAAAAAAAAGTTGATCTGATAAGCTGATGTGGTCATAGATAATTCTTCTTTAAAAGAAAGAAATTCTTCATATTTGTATAGTAAGTGAAAATCAGACTATCTATATCTATATATACACCTTTAAGTGTAAAATATAATTTCTACCTTAATTTGGATGTTTAGACAGCAGATCTACAGAAAAGTGTTTTGAGAGGAGCTGCCTTTTCAAATGACTATTCTTAGCCCTTGTGAAATTTTCACCCCTCCATGGTCTTAAGGAAATGCTTTACAGGAAAGCCAGTGAGTTCTTGCTTTAAATGATTTTTTTTGCAGTCTCGTAGCAAAAACAAGTGTGTACATTACAATAAAGTATGGGACAAAAAGGTGCATCAGGCACAGAGAGAGAAGGAAGAAGGGAGAAATAAGAAGCAGTGTCTGACCTGGACTTTAAAGGATGAGCAGTAGGCTTTGAGGTGGATGAGGAGGGCAAGGGCACTTCAGATAGAAGGAATAGCTTATGCAAAGGCACAGGGAGCTGAACATGCTTTGGGATGAGAGTGGACGGCAGAAACTAGATCTTCTTGAGAGCTAGGATTTTAATCCTGTCAAGTCAAATTTACAGTTTATTTATTTCTCAAAAAAAAGTCTTTTTGATTATTTTTCTCCATAAATAAGTGTAATCAGACCATGCTTAAATATTCTTTCCTGGAATGTTTATATAAAGTCTGCAGTAAAACAGGTGAAAAAACATTTTTAAAACGCAGATTTCAAATCAAATTACACACTTTTTTATTAGCCCTAGGCTACTCATTTTAGAAGAATATGAAGTAAGACATCATAAGTTAACATTTCTTGAATTCTTACTATGCGCTAAGGCACTGGGCTTTACACAGAATATTTCGTTGAAATCATACGACAGCACTTACTGGTGTTGATTAACTCCATTTTACAGAAGTTGGTGCTGAGGCTTAAACAGTTTGCCCAGGTCATCCAGCTAAAAGTGGCAGAGCCAAGATTTGAATTCAAGTTGTCCAACTCCAGGTCTCATGCTCTTAACAGCTGTCCCGTACTATATCAAATTTGGTACATATATGTCCTCCTGGGAAACGAGTGACTCTTCTCTTTCCATTGTTTTCTCCATAAGGCTTTA
The DNA here is from genome assembly GCF_025265405.1 of Mesoplodon densirostris. NCBI lineage: Eukaryota > Metazoa > Chordata > Mammalia > Artiodactyla > Ziphiidae > Mesoplodon > Mesoplodon densirostris. Next base: position 16,352,088 of record NC_082661.1, on the reverse strand, counting down.
GTATTATGGTTTAGTCTGTGTGTGTGTATATATAATACATACATGTGCATATGCACAGACAAAGCTTTAAATCAACAGATACATAGTATACCAGGATTGTGTAGTATAAACTGTAGCAGTACTAAGTAAAGGAGAATAGAGACGTAAATAGAGACGTAAAAAAGAACTTGTCATTCCCTAATATATTTTGTATTTAGACATTCTATAAAACTTCACATTTTATTGAGAGTAATTTAACCCTTATGTAATAAAGATAGGTTAATAAAACCATGTGTTTTTTTTTTTTTTTTTTTTTTTTTTTTTTTGCGGTATGTGGGCCTCTCACTGTCGTGGCCTCTCCCGTTGCAGAGCACAGGCTCCGGACGCACGGGCTCAACGGCCATGGCTCACGGGCCCAGCCGCTCCGCGGCACGTGGGATCTTCCCGGACCGGGGCACGAACCCGTGTCCCCTGCATCGGCAGGCGGACTCTCAACCACTGCGCCACCAGGGAAGCCCCTATGTGTTTTTGATATATAAAAAGTATCCATGAATTTTTATTTTGAAAAATCAATATTTTATAAGAATTCTCCTGAGAAGCAGCTTTTACTTTGGGAGTAGGTATCTGCTAATGAGAGGAGATGTCAGAAATTTTTAATAGAGGGATTTTCTTTGGGGTCCTCATGTTTCCAAATCTGGAGATGAACTGGGGACAGTAAGGGCATTGTTACAAGGCAGTGCAGCAGTGATCAAAAACAGAACCTGTCCTCTCCTCATATCCTACATTATTCAGCTTAACATTCACGGCCAACCTGTTTCTATATAAAGAGACCAAAAGTTTAGATCTTCTAAACTGGCTAATTGAAAAAAAAATTTTTTTAATTATAAGTGGGTACAAAATTCTGATGTTACTTATATTTTTTTCTGATCGTGTTCCATTCCCCATATAAATGGCTCCTTTTCTGAATTACTTTGCGTGAATATTAGCTTATAGACTATCTTTCAGAATATAGATTGTTTTTGGATAAGATATAAGCCTCACTTAAGTGTGTGTAGTTCAGATTTTTCTGTTTGAATAGGAACAGGGAAATACAAAGAGTATTTTAGGTGCAAATGTGCAGATAAAAATGTTTGAAAATTTGATGAACGTTTTTATTGTTTAGATGATAAAGCCCCGGTGACAGATACAAATATTCCATCTCATCTGGAACAGATGTTGGTTATCTTGATACAAGAAGAAAGTGAACGGGAATTTGGAGAGACGGGGCCATGTATGGAATATTTACTTCATCACAAGATCTTGGAAACGTTATATACCTTAGGGAAAGCTGATGTAAGTTCCTAATCCACGTGACGTTCTTGGGCATGTAATATATGTATTCATGTTTTAGAGGTAAAGAAGCTGCCAAGCACTAAATTTAATTGTAGAGTTGTGTGTTAAGTATGGCAGGATTCAAGTCAGTATGTGGGAAAAAAAGAAAATTGTATGGCCTCTGTGAACATGACTTTCCATAGATATAGCGAAGCTCCCAGATGCTCTAGACAACAACTGGTACTTGGCTGCTTAGAATTACAGTGTAAACATGTGTGAAAATGAACTCAAGTGCAGACGCTCAGAATCAAAGGAAATGAGTAGGAACCCAGTGAAAATTGGGTTACAAAAATAGGAAGTATTTTTCATAATCCTGAAAGAAAATGTCACTGATTATTCTGACATTAACTCTACTGATGAGTGGAGCCAGTTTCAAGTAAGTCTCTAATTAATCTTCCTCCTCTTTAAAAACTAGGAGGTGATCGCCAGGGGGCCTCCCCCAGCTCTAAAAATCTGTGTTTCTGTTCTGTGAATTTCTGTAATACATGATGTGAAAATCAAACTAGAAAAACCCCAAACTAATAGACGTGTTTAAACACCAAATAGAATTATGAAGTAGTATTGAAGACAGTTTCCTTTTAACTAAATCTGTAATACTCCGTTTCATTTCTAGGTTAAATTCATTCTATTTATATTTTCTAGGCAACATGTTTGCTCCCTAACGTCCTCCGATTCATTCCCCTCCTGCCTTTTTTTTCCTGTTCTGTGGAGAGAGGGTTTATGCAACATTATATTGAACAAATATTAGTTGACTTTTGTGCAAATAATAGTAATTATACTACTAGGAAATTTAGTTTGATATTGGTGATTATAAGTATTGTGTTTCACCTGAATAATTGAAGGTATTTGCTATCTTAAAATATTATTGTGCTTAAGATTATAGCTTATGCTATTTTCAGATAATGTGTCTATGATGATGTTTTGGAAATACTTCTTTTGTGACTATATTTTAAATCTGAGGCAGAATAAGCAGGTTAACTATAGAACATATAACCTTGTTAACTCTTACTCTCTTAATCTACAACATGAGTAATCGTCAGGTTTACCTACTTTTCAGCAAATATTTAAAACAATTGGCATGTTATCAAAACTTATTTATTAAATATTCATTGCCTATAATAATCATAATGTAAATAATTTTGCAACTAATTTAGAACAACATTGTTAGAATAAATCACAGCAGTTTATACATAGGATTCCTTTATTTACATAATATGTGTTAGAAGGCTTTATTACTCCTACACATGTATGATGGAAGGTTATTGATTACCTGTCATTACCGTAAGCAATAAGATTCTGCCTTTGCTTTGGCTGGGGAGTTTCCTGTTACCCTAGCATTTAGAATATAAACAGGTTGGCATTGCCTGAACCAAACTCCAGTCTCCATGGCACATTATCACCGGGCTATTTGTAATTACATCAGCCTGTGTCTCATACGCTATATTATAGTCCCAGATGTGATTTTATTTATGCAATACCAGTCAGTAATAATTTGATGGAGAATTTTATTCTGATAAAGTCATTAACTGGCTAATTGCATTGATTTTTGAAGGTGGAATATATTCACGTACATTGCCTCTCCTATTTTTTAAGCTTTTGAGTAAGTATGTTTGCATTGTCTGTTTTTTTCTTGTTTGCTTTTCTTTTCTTCTATCCCTAGTGTCCTCCGGGGATGAAACAGCAGGTTTTGGTGTTCTATACCAAACTTCTGGGGAAAATCCGGCAGCCACTACTTCCACATATTAACGTGCATAGGCCAGTGCAGGTATTTTGTTCCCTTTAAACGAAACTTTTTAGTTTGCTTCTTTTTGTATAGAAATAATTTTATATAATTTTTCTAAAATAACATGCAAATTAGCAAATACTTGAGCTTTCTTTATGCATGACGATGTATTAAATGCACTTCATGTCTTTATATTTCTCTTTTAAAATTTTATACATTAGTTTTACCATTTACTTATTTCCATGACATCTCAAGGAGAGTTTATTATATAACTCATTAATTTTTTAGAGTAACATATTTGAAAAACCTACTACTGGCAAATTTATTTTGATAGAGGTGATTGTAAATAATGTTCTTTATGAAAAATGCAAGGTATTTGCATTATTTGAAAGTTTTAAATATCCTGAAGGTAAATGAATGGCTGTTTACATGATTATAAAAAGTAACCTAAGTTTAAACATTTGTTTTAAATTTTTTGACAGAAATTAATTCGACTGTGTGGTGAAGTCCTTGCAACGCCAACAGAAAATGAAGAAATTCAGTTTCTCTGCATTGTGTGTGCAAAGCTGAAACAAGATCCCTACTTGGTTAATTTTTTTCTGGAGGTATGGTATACTTCTTGTCAACCTTCAAAGTATGTGTGTATTAAAATTATTATGAGAATTGAATTCTGTGAATAATATTAGAAGGAATTACTTCTTTGGGAATCAGATAGCTTGTTTTACTTCCCAGAATTTTCATTTAAGAGCACTGTTTTATTTATTTTTTATTTATTTATTTTTTTTTTCTTTTTGCGGTATGCGGGCCTCTCACTGTTGTGGCCTCTCCCGTTGCGGAGCACAGGCTCCGGATGCGCAGGCCCAGCGGCCATGGCTCACGGGCCCAGCCGCTCCGCGGCATATGGGATCCTCCCAGACCGGGGCACGAACCCGTATCCCCTGCATCGGCAGGCGGACTCTTAACCACTGTGCCACCAGGGAGGCCCAGCACTGTTTTATTTTAACCTGAAATCTCCTGAGAAAAACGATTCTCAGAGAATGTGATTGAGCCAGATGTATGGGGCAGTATAGGGGCTGGACAAATACAAAGCCAAGGCTTAGAAAGAGTACAGCTTGAAGGGCAAATCAGGGAGAGAGAAGTCACGGGAATTTATAAGCTATCATATTTTCAGCCAGACTTGCTCAAGTGCAGAGTGTGGGTAACTTGACCTGGGGTAAGGATGGTGTGTGCAGATTTGGACAAGATGCGAATTGTCACGAGTTACCTCCCCACCGTGGTGTAGCAGTTGGAATTGCTCTACTATCTTGTACTATCTTTTCATAGCTGTAGTCACCGAATCATAGTTTACATAAATCAATTGATATTTGGATTTTATTTCCAGTTTTAAATTAGAAAATAACTTTCATGAATTTCCTGCTTTCACTTACTTTTTTTCAGCAGTGAAGTCATTTAGGAATATATTAGAAAAAATGTTTTTTTTTAGTTAAAAAAAGTTTTTTCTTCTTTGTTTTTTTCAGATTGAGGTATAAGTTAGAGTACAATTCAGTCTTTCTGATCCACCATTCTATGAGTTTGACAAACACAGTCGTGTAACCACCAACACAATCAAGATATGCAGTAGCTCATCACCTTACCATATGTCCTTTCTTGGTCATCCTGTTTCCACCTCTGCCCCAAGCAGTCATTGGTCTGTTTTCTGTCCCAAGTTTTCTCTATTCCAGAAAGTCATAAAAATATAATCAGCCTTTTGAGTCTGGCTTTTTTTACTTCATGTAAGCATTTGAGAGTCATCCATGAGTTTGGTCCTTTACATTGCTGAGTAGTATTCCACTGTATGGATGTACCACAGTTGTTTATCCATTCACCAGTTGAAGGACTTATGGGTTGTTTCCAGTTTTGGGCAATTATGGATGAGGCCAGTGTAAACATTCACAGATTTTTGTATGGATTTAGATTTTCATTTCACTTGGGTAAATACCTCAGAGTAGGATTTCCGTATCATGTAGTAAGTGTATATTTGCAAAACTCATCCCAAGTGGGTTTTTCATTTTGCATCCTATGGACACTGTATGAGAGTTCTGTTGTTCCATGTTCTTGTCAGAGTGGGTGTTGTCAAGTTTTTTTGTTTTGTTTTTAAAACTTTTAGCCATTCTAATAGATGGGTTCATTTTTTATTCACTTTATTTAATAAGTAATTCAGGATCTTATTCTGCACTCTTATTGGAGGTAGGTAAGCAATGAAGCTGCAAAATTGCATGAATTTAAATTTCTAGGTTAGTGTTAAGGACTATGAATGCCTGATTTTCATGGTATGCGTCATATTGAAAGTTTGCTTCAACATGGCTGGAATAGCCTTATGATATAAATGTATCAAATATCTTGATTGGCTAAGTGTGAGATTTTTCTTCTCAAAGTTTTTTACTAAAGTTTTCTTAGGTACCTAAGTTACTTTATTTTTTTAAATTTTTATTTATTTATTTATATTTTGGCTGCATTGGGTCCTCATCACTGCACGCGGGCTGTCTCTAGTTGTGGCGAGTGGGGGCTACTCTTCGTTGTGGGGCGTGGGCTTCTCATCATGGTGGCTTCCCTTGTTGCAGAGCACAGGCTCTAGGCATGTGGGTGTCAGTAGTTATGGCACGCGGCCTCTAGAGTGCAGGCTCAATAGTTGTGGTGCACAGGCTTAGTTGCTCCCGCGGCATGTGGGATCCTCCCGGACCAGGGCTCCAACCCATGTCCCCTGCATTGGCGGGCGGATTCTTAACCACTGAGCCACCAGGGAAGTCCTGACACCTAAGTTACTTTAGATGCAGTAGATTTTTTTCCAAGCTTAAGCTTTAAGGAGTTTTTCTCAGAATCTCCGAAACTTGTTTCAGAAGTACACAGCCGTAGATCAGAAGCAGGGAAAATTTGCAAGCATATGTATGCCTGCCTGTTTTCAGAGAAACATTTACATTTAGGCCTCAATACCAAGAACACCTTTCTGAATTAGTGTCATGACTGCTGTAATGCAGCATGTTTATAGCACATACTTCTCCAAAGCATGAGATGGTAGGTATCTCCATTTTCTGAACTGATCAGACTACTTATACACTTTTTTTTTTTTTTTTTTTTTTTTTTTTTTTTGCGGAACACGGGCCTCTCACTGTTGTGGCCTCTCCTGTTGCGGAGCACAGGCTCCGGCCGCGCAGGCTCAGCGGCCATGGCTCACGGGCCCAGCCGCTCCGCGGCATGTGGGATCCTCCTGGACCGGGGCACGAACCCGCGTCCCCTGCATCGACAGGCGGACTCTCAACCACTGCGCCACCAGGGAAGCCCATGACTACTTATACACTTTTAATGTCAGTTATTACAATCTCCCTAGCATTAGAGTTATTTATATGCATTTTATTTTTTCTTCCTGGTCAGTAAGCTCCTTGAGGACAAGGACTCTATCTCAGTAATCTTTAGGTCCCCACAGCTTCTCTGGTATCTAGCACAACGCATAGTAACTTTAATTAACTCTTATTGAATGAATGAATCTTTAGAGAAATGCAGCTTTATTATTGGTAAGTAACAGATAGTAATAGAAGTACTTTGCAGTTCTTGAGCATGTATCCCCTGAAATCTAATCTCTCTGTTCATTTATATCAGCTAATAGATACATTTGCTGTGAATTAAGTGCAGATAGTAGATGAGTTAGAAGCATTTTTGCCCTAAAGGAGTTTGTAGTCTGGTGATGAGGGTAAGACTGATGTTCAGATACTGTAATCTAAGGTAGCGTAAGGTGAGTATCATAAGAAAGATACCCCCTAATGCCCCCTAAATGTTCATAGGATGAAGAGATTACATCGGCCCTGGTCATTAGGAAAGGCGGCATGGAAGAGGTTGTCTTTGAAATGAGCCTTGACAGGTGTTTAAAGGGGTGAGCATAAATAAAGGAGTGAAGATATGAAAGTCTCTGGTGTGTTCTCATAGTTTAATTAGACCATGTGGTAAGAAAAGGGCCTAGACAGATAGGTTGGAATTGTCAAAGGCTTTGAATGGCAGGCTGAAGAGTGTGTACTTGCTTGCAGAGCTTTTTCAAAATGCAGATTCCTTGGAGGTTCCACCTCCAGATATTCTCATTCTGCAGGTGTAGGTGAGACCCAGGAATCTGCATTTTTATCAAGCCCCACAGAAGACCACAAGGCCAACAGTCTTGAGTCGCACTTTGAGGAACCCTAGTTTAGGGAGTGAGTGCTGTTCTAGGATTATTCTTCCTCTTGCCCTTCTTATCCCAGGTGCCACTCCCAACAATAGCATTAACATTTTAGATGGAATAAAATGTTTTACATTCATAAAGACTATGATATGCAATTGACTTTATAGGAAATAGGGTAGTTGTTTGGGATATTCATGTAGTTCCTCAGCATTGTTTTCTTTTGATGTATGTGCTCTGAGCTCAATTTCTCAAGAAGATTGGTCTAAACTCTACTTTTAATAGTAATAAAAGTGATTTATAATAACTATCATATAACTTTGGAAGTAGAACTTTGAGTTCATTCAGCATTAATGTACTTCTGTGATGAGTGGAACACTCTGATAGGCCCTGCAGAGAAGCGGGTTTATGATGAATTCTAACTTGTGTGAGTGATTTGACTTTTGCTCTATGTTTAAATGGAAAGCAAGATACTTTTACCTGGAAACTAAAGATTTGCTTCAGTTTAGATTCTTTTTGTGTTTGGGTGTATGTGGTGGGGGGAAGGGTCACAATATTTCAAGCAAATCTTAGTTTTATCCTCAAAAACACGAGTAAGAACGCCCTCAGAGTGTTGATTTATATTTACAGAGCAGAAGTATAAGGAAAAAACAGAAAAATCATCTTAGAAAACTGGTTTTAGAAGAGTCAACATTGGGGCAATGTATTTTTAGTAGCCCAGTGATTAGAAAACAATTAACTGCAATTGAAACTTCTTGAATCTTTTTTTTCCTCACTGATATCAGTTGTTTTCAGTAGTAGTCAAATAGTTATCGCTAATATTGTTCATTGTTTATAGTCGGTGTAAAACAGTTGTTTATAGTCAGTGTAAAACAGTTTGTAGATCGTGTTCTGAAGAGTATCATAAATGCCTATTGAATTTTTTTTTAACATCTTTATTGGGGTATAATTGCTTTACAATGGTGTGTTAGTTTCTGCTGTACAACAGTGAATCAGCTATACATATACATATATCCCCATATCTCCTCCCTCTTGCATCTCCCTCCCTCCCACCCTCTCTATCCCACCCCTCTAGGTGGTCACAAAGCACCAAGCTGATCTCCCTGTGCTATGAGGCTGCTTCCCACTAGCTATCTATTTTCCATTTGGTAGTGTGTATATATCCATGCCACTCTCTCACTTCGTCCCAGCCTCCCCTTCCCCATCCCCACGTCCTCAAGTCCCTTCTCTATGTCTGAAACGCCTGTGTAATTTTAAAATATCTAAAACACAGTATGTTTAAGTCTGGGTATTTTCATTTGTCACAACACGTATCCATTGCTACAGTGGCTAGATATTGAATGTTAATTATAGAAAAACCCATTAAAGGGCTTCCCTGGTGGCGCAGTGGTTGAGAATCTGCCTGCCAATGCAGGGGACACAGGTTCGAGCCCCGGTCTGGGAAGATCCCACATGCCGCGGAGCACCTAGGCCCGTGAGCCACAACTACTGAGCCTGCGCGTCTGGAGCCTGTGCTCCGCAACAAGAGAGGCCGCGATAGTGAGAGGCCCATGTATCGCGATGAAGAATGGCCCCCACTCGCCGCAACTAGAGAAAGCCCTCGCACAGAAACGAAGACCCAACACAGGCATAAATAAATAAATAAATAAAAATTTTTTAAAAATTAAAATATGATTTCTATTACATAAGGCTTTTGACGTGAATCTTACAAAACATGTATTCCTTTTCAGAACAAGTTTAAATCACTGGCTTCTAAAGGAGCACCAAATACAACTTCAGAAGATGTATTAAAAGGTCAAGATTCCTTGTCAACAGATACAGGACAGTCCTGTCGGCCAGAGGAACCGTCTGGTGCTTCTGGAATGGAGTGCGCAGAGTTAGAAGATGAGCCTCCCGCTCAGATGGATGACCTGTCCACAGGCTTGGACAACCTCAGTATCGCTGCACTGCCAGAGGCCACAGTTGCTCGTCTAAACCAGGATTACAACTTAGTGAACTCTTTGTTAAATCTTACTAGAAGTCCTGTGAGTCGTCTGCTTTACCTTTTTTCCCTCTCACATAATCTCAGTTATTTGCATAGGGAAAAAAATCTGTTTTTATTTGGGTGTAAAACTTTAAGTTCGTTTACGTTGAATTTTTCCAGACAACCTGATGTATGTCTAATTCAAGCATTGAAGAGGTATGTGTCTTTCCCCTCAGGATGGCCGAATAGCTGTGAAAGCCTGCGAGGGCTTGATGCTGTTAGTGAGTTTGCCAGAGCCAGCGGCCGTCAAGTGCCTCACGCAGAGCACCTGCTTGTGCGAACTGCTCACAGACAGGCTGGCCTCCCTGTACAAGGCCCTACCTCAGTCAGTGGATCCCTTAGATATTGAAACAGTGGAAGCAATTAACTGGGGGTAAGAGCTGCTATTTCTGTTTTCCCATAAAAGTGACTTCTTAAACCTACGCTTTTAAATCCATTTCCATTTTGCAATGATAGAAATCTTTAGTTTTGAAAAATATAACATTGCTAGTGATCATTAAACAGGATTGTGTTTTGAGGCTTGTTTTAAAGTTTGTTATCAGGAATGAACTGGCGGGGGAACAGTCCATCTGTTACAGAGTTAAGCTATTTTCCCTCTGTCTGTTAATAGTGATCAATTACGACCTTAACTGTGTTAAGATCAATAACTTTATCTGACTATATTTTTTAAAAACAAAAAACCCTGAGAGAAGGAATCTTCTCTTTTATAAATCGGTTCCACTGCCCCTGGGGCCGTCTCATAGCTCATGGCCTGCCTGTGTGGAACCTCGCCTCCTACCTCTTTGTTTCACCCCTTCCCCCCAGCTTTTAGGGCTCCCCCCTTGATTCTCATATGAAAATATTATTGAGGAACATTTATAAGTTATTAAAAACTGTAAAGCAGCATAAATAAAATTACCCATAATCCCACCACCTGTAAGCAGTCTAACATTTTGACATAATAACCTGTTATTGTTTCTCTGCATTTTTAACCCTGCTTTGGTTCTTACTTGTTTTTTTCCATCTATATTCTGTTAACATCTGCCAGACCCACTTGTTAACTTTACTACTGGGTGGTATTTTAAGGCAGGAAGAGAAGCAAACCAGTTATTTCCTTTTTTTTTTTTTTTTTTTGTGGTATGCGGGCCTTGCCCTGTTGTGGCCTCTCCCGTTGCGGAGCACAGGCTCCGGACGCGCAGGCTCAGCTGCCATGGCTCACAGGCCCAGCCGCTCTGCGGCACGTGGGATCCTCCAGGACCGGGGCACGAACCCGCATCCCCCGCATCGGCAGGCGGACTCTCAACCACTGCGCCACCAGGGAGGCCCCAGTTATTTCCTCTTGCAGTCTCTTTATGTTTCTTTCCTTCCATCCTAGTGGCTGAGAACCTCCGACTTTTCATTTCTGTTACTTGGTCAAATTTATGGTGGAAATATGAGGACCTATCTCAATGGTTTTTCTGCTGCAGCTCCATCCTGCTTCAGGCTCTCTCCACTTAATGAGTGAAAATTATTCACAACTTTCATTTAAAAGGTTTTCTCTTATCTTTGGCTTTTATTTATAAAACCCTCTTCTGATTGTCATCCAGCATTGCCTGTGTAAATGTATCATACTGTGTGTTCATTCACGTGCCTTCATCTCCCCTTTTGTACTGAACTGGATTAATGCTTTCGGATAACTTTGGACTTCACATTTCTTCTGTGTCCTATAGCTTGGACTCATATAGTCATAAAGAAGATGCTTCCGCATTTCCAGGAAAACGAGCCTTAATTTCATTTCTCTCCTGGTTTGATTATTGTGATCAACTCATAAAGGAAGCACAAAAGGTTTGAATATTTCGTTGTTTTTTACTGATAACTTAAAACTGTAAATATCAACTAAGTAAAATTTGAACCCTCAATTTATATTTTTGAATATGTCTTAATTGTCTTAGGATAGCACAGTTAGTAGTTTATATCCCTAAGTATATCTTAATTGTCTTAGGATAGCACAGTTAAATAAATAAAATGAAATAAACCCCCCAAAAGTGTGTGTGTGTGTGTGTGTGTGTGTGTGTGTGTGTGTGTGTGTGTGTGTGTGTGTGTGTGTGTGTGTGTGTGTGTGTGTGTGTGTGTGTGTGTGTGTGTGTGTGTGTGTGTGTCAGCTCTGGAATAAATCGAAGTTCAAGTTCTGCCCATATGTTTCTTTAAGTATTATAGCATAACCCTTCACAAGGTGACATTGGCCTCCCTCCGTTTCTCCTCTTTGGGGAGATGTTAATACAATAAGTGATTGGGATAATATTTTTATCCTGTTTGTCTTTGTTCTTGGAAATTTAGATAACATGTAAAGGACCCAATAGCTAATGTCTAATCTAGGTTTATATGCCATCAACAAGATGGTCAGTAGGCAAGTTCTTTTTCACATTAATTCAGATGGAGAGTGCAAACTGACTTACTGCTGTTATCAATTAATCTCTTTCCCATTTTGAAAAAAGATAATGATACTTATACTATGTTCTAGACTGCTGCTGTTGCTCTTGCCAAAGCTGTTCATGAAAGATTTTTTATCGGTGTTATGGAACCTCAATTAATGCAAACGTGAGTGGCCTCTTTACTTAAAAAAAACAAATCACTGTGTTCATGTTATTTTTGCCCGCTAATTACTTGTTTGTTCTGCCAGTTCTGAGATGGGTATTCTGACGTCAACTGCCCTGCTTCATCGCATTGTTCGGCAAGTAACCTCTGACATTTTGCTTCAAGAAATGGTGTTTTTCATCCTTGGAGAACAGAGGGAACCAGAAACTCTGGCAGAAATCAGCAGACATCCTTTAAGACATAGGTTAATTGAGCATTGTGATCACATATCTGATGAGGTAAGCTATGTAAGGATTTAGAGTTGGACTTAGATTCTTTGACATACTGACTTTGATGTACATGTGATGTTTTGAATATAGCCTCTTTTTGTGTGTGGCTTTTTATTTTGAAAATTGCAAGCGTGAAGAAAAATAGTTTATTTAAACTATTTTTCAGTTACCCTTTATCATTTTGGGTTTCAGATAAGCATAATGACATTAAGAATGTTTGAACATCTTTTGCAAAAACCCAATGAGCACATTCTTTACAACTTGGTCCTAAGAAATCTTGAAGAAAGAAACTATACAGAATATAAACCTGTGTGCCCAGAAGATAAAGATGTAGTGGAGAATGGATTAATAGCAGGAGCAGTGTAAGTTTCTATCCAACTCTGTGAGTTTAGCATTTCATATAGAATCATAATTTTCTCCCCTCTTATTTCCCTTCCTTATTCTTAAAAAAATACCTCTAACAGTTTAAAAGTTTTTTAAAAATAAAATTTAGATGTCCTGATTTTATTGTCCCTTTAAATTACAAGTGGCAGTATATAGTCATTAAACCTAACAAAATCATTATAGCCTTGAGTTTGATGTTAGTATAAAATGTTAATTTCTCTAAAAAATATAAATACATTCATTATTCCTTAATTCTTTTATTAGCAAAATTATGTAATGTTTTCTAAGAACATAGCAGAGAATCTTTTGGTTTAGAAACTATAATAAAATTTTTTTTATACATCATTAAATTAAACTTAGAGATCTGGAAGAAGATCCTTTGTTTACTGACATTTCACCAGATAACACTTTGTCAAACCAAGAGTGGCTTAGTTCTTCACCTCCTGCTTCTCCAGACCACCCCAAGAACGATGGGAAAACTGAAGTCCATAAAATTGTAAATAGGTGAGTTGCTATATTAATTTGACTTACACCTCTTTTACTTATTTTTATAACATGTAATAGCTCTGCTCTTTGATCATTATAGAGATATGTTATGAATTCAGTCTTCCCTTCTTTAAAATCTTTAATGTCAGCTTTTTGAAATGCTTACGTAGCTAATGACAGCCTAGGGGCAACGATCCATACAAAAGAGAAAAGCTCCAGAGTAGTAGTGGTTAAATAAATCTTCAAGGTCCTCTACTTATTTTTAATGTAAAATATTTTAAGTAACTCCCAGTTGGAACAACACTGAGAATTTCCAGTTTGACAAATTGAACTTATTAGCCGTGTACTCACATGTGTTGAGCAGAGGGCTATTCCTTGTTTTTTTTTTTCTTTTTTAGCATTTTTATGTTGTTGGGTTTTTTTAAGTGCCCTTTCCTGGCAATTTTCTTCTTTTCCTTCCTTTGCAATCCTGTCGCTGATATGCCTGGTGCTGGGAGGTGACTTTAGAGAAGACTGCATATGGTGTAAGATGCACAGCTTAGGGTGCATGAAAATCGAAGGTTCAGTTACTTAAAAGCCAGGTTCCTGAGACTAACAAATTTCATGGCAATCAATCATTGTCCTGTAATGTAAAAAGAGTCGAGTCTTCTTGTGCTTGATTCTACTTTAAGTGGAATGAGTAATTTTTAAATAAAACCTTTAAAATAATGGCAGAGTATTTAATCAGTGAATTGTAGTACTGATTCAAGATTAAGTACTTACAAATATACAATTTTACTTTTCAAGTTTCCATTTGCATTAATACTTGGCTAAACTGAAGATATTGCTAGGTATTTTAACACCTATAGAGATGTTGAATTGTGAGAGTATTTATATTATTGATTATGGCATTTTTTCTTTTAAGTTTTCTCTGTCTGGTACCGGATGAAGCAAAATCATCCTACCATGTTGAGGGCACGGGATATGACACCTACCTCCGAGATGCTCACAGGCAGGTAAGAGAAGTAACTAGTTTTCGACACGCAGTCTAATAAGGATGCACACACGTGGTCACATTGCCCACAGTCGTTTCTCCAAAGGTTTCCCTTTCTCTGCAAGACCTGAACTCCACTCTCACCACTTGAATTTTTTGCCAGTGACCTGACTTTGCATTTCACTAACTGTGTGTCTCTATCTCAAGATTTCTTTATGCTGCCTTCCCCACCCACCCTCCTTTTCTTCCCTTTCTTCCTGCCCTTGAAATTCTATGTCCCCCAGATCCTTTCCCCTGCTGATCTAAAACATGATTTTTAAATAAGTCTACCCACCGCCCACCATTGCCCCCAGGCCATACCCTTTCCTCTTCACTGTTCTTACTCATCAGTAATTCACAAGTGCTGGCTCTTGATCCCCTGCATCCCAGCTTTCCACCTCACTGAAAGTACTTTCTCAAAGGTGCCCTCTTAGTTACTAAATTAAATGGCTTTCTCTCAGTCATCTTTCCCCTCTGTAACATTTTACGTTTTTACCAAATTCCAAATTTTGAAATGTCTCAAGTCAGAAAAATATACATTTAATTTTCATTTAAATCCTTTGGGTTGAAGTGTGCTCTTATTGATAATTAACTTGCATGCGTTTATAGTTAATTCATGATGCTTTAAGCCTGAATTCAAGTCCACATTACTATGTGAATGACTAGAGTAATGCAAATACATTCACATAACAATAAAATAGAGGCAATAAAAGGAGTACCAACCTCAGTAGTACTGATTGGATTTTTAAACTGCTTTGATTCTTTCTGTAAAGTTTCATTTCCACATTCTGATTACAGTTATGATTGTTTCAGAAACATTCGACAAGACACAAAAAGAATAGAAAAAATTTACACTATTACTTTCTAGCTCAGAATTTCAGAAGTGTTAATATAAAAATGCTTTATTAAATATTGGGGTGTGGTTTTATAAAGAAAATTTTCTATTGAAAGACAAATAGTTTAAAACTCACAAGATATTAAAGAAGTTGGTTTTTTAATCATTTTAAATATGTTTTTCTTTTAAAAGTTGAAGTTAGTGCTTTGTGTAAAAATATGTTTTAATCTCAAGTTAATTTGTAAACTAAAGATGATGAAGTAATTCTGCTGTATTGAATAAGGAAAATCTGAAAAGGGAGAAAGAATATGGAAGAAAGCTATGCTCTAAATTTCTTTTGTTTAAATTCAAGCAAATTACATGTCAGGGAAGAGTTTAAGATTTTCTTTTTATTATAAGAGATATTCTTGTGCTTATAAAAATCCATATTGTGTATCCTGCTGATAAACTGTGTAGTGAGGACCAGTTTCCACTTATTTCCAATCTGTCACTGACCAATGCTTTTGTAAAATATTAAAAAATGAAAAGAAAAAACACAAAATACAAGCCCTGATTATTTTATAGATTGAACAGATGTAAAATTTACGCAGTGAAATTGCAAGAGAAGTTTCTAAACTTGCTCTCAGTTTTTGTACTTGTCTCAGAGCAGTGGTAGTGAACAGTTTTCGGACCACACTTAGAGCAGCCCTGTTTCCTCCTGGCAGTCAGGGCAACGTGCCTGGGTAAACACATCGTAGCAAAGTCAGGTTTGCCTTCTCAGGTGCTGTGTATCTGTTCACCTACTTTATATATGATACATATTCTAGAATAGATTTGAAAATGTGGCTAAGACTTGCTTTGCTTTTTAAATACTTGCTAAATCTGTGGCGAGAATAAGTAAAAGCTTGAACTCCTCTAAAGGAAAGAGCATGAGCTCAGCAGTGAAAGGGGTACTTTGGTAAAGTCAAAATCTGCCTGCTTTCGCATCAACGTGCTGGGACTGGTGGTTGTGACCTGACCTTGTGCCTCTCTCCAGTCAGCGTGTTATCCGGGTCATTCTTTTCCCCTCTTCCATGGCACCTCACACTAGCAGACACTTAGCATTCAAGCGGATTTCTATGCCTATTTGGGAAAATGATTTCTATTTAATCTCCATTTGTTTTTGTTCAGTTCTTCTTTAATGATCCAAATATTTCTCCCTAGTTCCGGGACTACTGTGCTATCTGCTTAAGATGGGAGTGGCCTGGGTCTCCAAAAGCATTGGAAAAGTGCAATTTAGAAGCAGCTTTCTTTGAAGGTCATTTTTTGAAAGTTTTATTTGACAGAATGGGAAGAATTCTTGATCAGGTAATAAGTTTTTTCTTTGTTGTTTTAAAATTTATTTATTTATTTTTGGCTGTGTTGGGTCTTCGTTTCTGTGCGAGGGCTTTCTCTAGTTGCGGCAAGCGGGGGCCACTCTTCATCGCGGTGGGCGGGCCTCTCACTATCGCGGCCTCTCTCTTGTTGCGGAGCACAGGCTCCAGACGTGCAGGCTCAGTAGTTGTGGCTCACGGGACTAGTTGCTTCGTGGCATGTGGGATCTTCCCAGACCAGGGCTCGAACCCGTGTCCCCTGCATTGGCAGGCAGATTCTCAACCACTGCGCCACCAGGGAAGCCCAGTAATAAGTTTTAAAGTATTAATTTCCATATTATTTTGTTACCATTCACCATGAGTTCTACTCACATCTTAGTTTACATCTTCAGTAAAGTAGTTTTATTGTTTTCTTTTTCCACTAGATGACTTTTTCATAAAGCTCGATTGCCAACACCTGGTGGGTTTCTGATGCATTCATTATGTTAAAACTTTTATTTGGCCTGACAGCTGTTACAGAGTTGTGTGTTTACTTCTCACTGTAGGTCGTTGTCTTAATAACCTTAACACCTTTCGGCAGTGCCTGGAGTGCTTTCTTAGAAAGCCTTTTAGTTAGTACAGTCAGTACAGATACAGGTAGAGTGAAACTTGTTAGGTTTAATTCAGAAGACCTTCAATGTCATTTCAAATCGAATCTTGAGAGCCCTGGTCTCACTAAAATTATGGAACAGTATCAGATGAACCTGCTTCTTCAGACAAAGAACTTGTGAATATACTCATTTTCATATAGGGAGATGCAATTTAAAAAAGGTTAATTTACTTACTCCAAGGTAGGTAAAAATCACCATCGGCCTGTATGTTGCCGTCTCTCTCGTTGAATGTCAGGAGAACTGAACTTGGGATTATATCAATAGAATCCCTCTCTCCGTCTCTCCTTGACATACAAAGTGACGATAGAGCTTTGAACTGTTTTACACACTGGGATGGACACTTGAAATAAAACAGTCTGGCATTAAACTTGCCTCAACATGGAAACTGAGTTAGCCAATTTAGAATTAATTTAAAACTGTATATTAAAGTACTTGTTCATTTTAGTTAAATATTTATGTGACCATAGTGAGTTATAAAAGAAATTTACTCCACAAGCAGGCTGTCTTCAATAACCAGAAAGCCAAATAAAGAAATGATAATTAAGAAGTGTTTCACTGGGATGGACTTCAGTCAGCACTGTTTCTGATAGTAATCAATAAAGACACAGAGTAAAGTCCTTTTTTTCTTTTAACCTCCTAACAACATGTGCTGAATTTCTAGTGTTTCATTGTTTGCTGATTTGTTGGTTGGTTTTTAATACTTAACAACCAAAGTATTGAAATCCAGCTACTGAAGGTATTATGCTGTAATACATCACAGCTGTGTAAACCTCCCAGGTAATGGGGCTCATCAGTATATTGTGTTTTTGTGCTGGTTCTCTTGGCTTAGTTTAGATCTGATTAAACTAACAGAGAAGAGACATTCACAATCAATATTAAGTCAGTAATCTTTAGAAATTTTGACTGAAAGCACTAACAAGGAATCTAAATTTTAAAAAGTAGTTTCTTTTTTTTTTTTTTTCTTGCGGTACGCGGGCCCCTCACTGCTGCGGCCTCTCCCGTTGCAGAGCACAGGCTCCGGATGCGCAGGCCCAGTGGCCACGGGCCACGGGCCCAGCCACTCCGCGGCATGTAGGATCCTCCCGGACCGGGGCACGAGCCCGTGTCCCCTGCATTGGGAGGACTCTCAACCATTGCGCCACCAGGGAAGCCCTAAAAAGCAGTTTCTGAGTTGAGTGGAAAGATCCTCTCTCAATCCTCATCACACTTGAGCATTTTTCCCTTCAGTCTGTAGAGTGCTGACACAAAGGGATTCTGTCGGGGACAGAATATCCCGAAATGCTTACAGTTCTTTTTCGTTCACCAGATAGCTCTTCACAGTGCAGAAGCGATTCATACACAGTGTCTCACTTATTCTTCCTGGAATCCTGAATGATAGGCAAGACAGTTCCTTGTATTATTGTATAAATGAGGAACCCTTAGTTTCAGTTCATGTGACTTAGTGAGCTGTGGAGCCTAGCCTCAAACCTTCTGTCTTAAAAACCCTTGATTTTTGGATAAGGACATTATAATCAGATCTCAAAGATAATCACGAGTCCTGGTGTGCCTAGCGTGCTTGGTTTAATTTCATTTTCTTTCTTTTCTAGATGTTTTTGCTGAAGATGATGTTTGCTTGTATTTTCTTAGTACATATATACCCCTAATAGGATCAGGGTAACCAGGCTGGGATTAAACATTACTATGGATAATTAAATAAAGTAGCTAATTTCTGCATGTATAATTGAGAAGTTATGACATCAGGTATTCATGACACTATTGTGTTGTCACAATGTTAATTTTTGGAAAATATAGTGTGTTTAGTATTGTTTTTAACCGTAGTGATTTTAAAAAGATAGTAAAAATGAAAGTCCATAGCAGAATATAAAGAATACCAGGAAAAATATAGGGAAGTCCTTGTCCCTGCTCTGACTGAAAAATCTGAATTTGGGCAACTAAACTTAGCTGTTTGCCACATTTTCTTATTGTTAAAGTGAAGTTGATATTACTTGATTTGCTTGTAAGAATTATCTGAAGAAAAGCAATTTAAAATACTTTTAAAAATGTAAAATCTTGTTAAATGCAGGTGTTATAAAAAATTTCGGAGACTATCAAGTTGTTGAGATTTTAAAAAATTTGACTTATTTCTTATTATTTTGACCATCTACATACTTGGCCTTTAATAAAAGGGTCGTGACTGAGTTTACAGGTGACATCAGTATACTTTTTTTTTTGCCTGCATTGGGTCTTCATTGCTGCGTATGGGCTTTCTCTAGTTGTGGCAAACGGGGGCTCCTCTTGTTGCGGAGCATGGGCTCTAGACACACAGGCTCAGTAGTTGTGGCGCACGGGCTCTAGAGCACAGCCTCAGTAGTTGTGGCGCACGGGCTTAGTTGCTCCGCGGCACGTGGGATCTTCCCGGACCAGGGTTCGAACCCGTGTCCCCTGCGTTGGCAGGCGGATTCTTAACGACTGCACCACCAGGGAAGTCTGACATCAGTATGCTTTTTTTTTGGCTGCGTTGGGTCTTCGTTGCTGCGCGTGGACTTTTCTCTAGTTGCTGTTGTCTTCGTTGTGGTGCTCGGGCTTCTCATTACAGTGGCTTCTCTTGTGGTGTAGCACGGGCTCTAGGCACGTGGGCTTCAGTAGTTGTGGCACACGGGCTTAGTTGCTCCACTGCATGTGGGATCTTCCCGGACCAGGGCTCACACCCATGTCGCCTGCATTGGCAGGCGGATTCTTAACCACTGCACCACCAGGGAAGCCCTCAGTATGCTTTTAAGTCAAAGTTTATTGTTCCAAAATTCAGATCTTGTATTTAGGGTGAGCTCAATCAAAAATGGGCCAAGTGCACTTTAACGTGTCACAAAAATCTGGTTAACTTTTATTTCAGGTGAATACTGTATAAAGTACAAATGGGAGGGATTCAAAATAATAGATACAAACAGTTGCTGTTTGCAACCCTCTAAAAGGCCAGCTTGTTTTAAAGTTACTACTTTAAAGTAGAAGAAAGACACCAGTGAAGTAGAGACCAGTTGAGAGTATGTTGGAACAGTTTCTATCTAGCTGAAATTTATCTTCGTTTTCACAACATTAAAATATAATCTGGGACTTCCCTGGTGGTCCAGTGGTTAAGACTTTGCCTTCCAGCGCAGGGGGTGCCGGTTTGATCCCTGGTTGGGGAGCTAAGATCCCACATGCCTCCGGGCCAAAAAAACAAAACATAAAACAGAAGCAATATTGTAACAAATTCAATAAAGACTTTAAAACAAATTTTTTTAAATATAATCTGAGTCAGCCTTAAGTTTCTTAAACAACCAAAGATATAGATTCTTGTTCAAAAAAAGCTTAAAACCAAACTAACACCATATAGAGAAAATACAGAGTTTAAGTGGCAATATATAGTTGTTTGAAGCCAAATTTTCTCAATTTATTTAAGTACCTGTAAATGGCAGAATTTAGTGACCTAAAACTCTGAACCACCTGAAATGAAGTCACATACAATACTGTACTTAAGTTGTATTTTAAATGATTATGTCCACATTTTACCAAATGCATTCTTCTTAAAGATTTTTTTAAATGTTTCCTTTGTGCCTAAAATACAATTTAATGTGAATTCATTGTTTTGAACTGCGTCTTGGAGAAGGCTATTCTGCTGCAAATATTATCAAGTAGGAAAAGATGCCCTTCAAACTATCATTTAATGTGAATCGTATCTCCTTTCATTTATCTTGCTTAAGGCTAGATTTTGAATAAGAGTGACTTAGGGGTAGTTTTTCTTCTTTCAGAAGATCTGTGTTCATGTATCTAGTAGTAAGCAAAAAAGACTAAAATTGGACGTTAGCACAGGACTTGAGTTTTTGTTCAAATAACAGTATCTTTGATATCTTCTGGCATGTGCTCAAGCATTTGCTGTCCTTTAAATGTCAAATATTCACTTCTGGATTGGTATTCATTATGATCAAGGGCTTAAAAGCTGCTCAGTGAATGAGGGTAAAACATTCAGATTCTGTCTTTAATATCAACTTGGTCCTGAATCACTTTTCCCTTGCTCCTGCTGCAGCATCTGTTTCTCAGTCATCCAGTCACCTAGGTTCTTTCCAACCTTCTCACTGAAGTCAGTTTTGTTTCAGCCACTCAGTTGCCTTTGGCTGCTTAGAAGAAGAAGACTGGAAGGGATGAGAGATTTCTGTTGAAAGTTCTAGGCACAATAATAACAACTCTTTTTGTACATTATGCATTTTGCTTGGATTTTGACACATGCTCTGTAAAGCACCTCCAAGCTGCTTCCTACAAAGAATAAACAGATTAAATATTAAAAAACAGAATTCAAGTAAAATTGTGATACATACAAAAAAGTATACACAGATGGACACAGACATTGTTTTGGAAGAGTTAATGCTCCTGCATAGTAAAGGAGGTGATCCCTGTCTGTAATCATGATTTTGAATCTTCTCGTTCACTTTTGAGGCATATGGTAGTTATTTCCACCCCCAAGTACTTTCATTCTGTTGACAGGGTTCTGTATGTATATGACTTAGTTGTATACATGCTTTTGGTAATTGGCAGTAGTTGAATAATTTAAGAGACGAGGATTATCATTTCTAAAACTAGACTACTATAAAAGATTTTAATACCTTCCCTTCTGTCTTTGGTGTTATATGTCATGTCTTCTATTGTTTGTAATTAATATTACATATGACTCTTTGGTGGGTTTTGATGACCTCTTGAACTATTTTACTACATAAAACAACCTGCATAAAACAGAGACATTCTGACTTTGTTATGTATTTATTTTTTTCTGTATGTTTATGTGCATACTTTTTATTTTAAGTTTTAGGACT
This sequence comes from Mesoplodon densirostris, assembly GCF_025265405.1. NCBI lineage: Eukaryota > Metazoa > Chordata > Mammalia > Artiodactyla > Ziphiidae > Mesoplodon > Mesoplodon densirostris. The sequence continues at coordinate 16,330,472 of NC_082661.1, read as the reverse complement.
GTGATTTATGCACTTTGACTAAGGTGGTGTGAGCTAGAGCTAATTTAGTTATAGATATTTTCATTGTAGAAGAGCATGTAGCAGGAGGAATGAGATGGTAGATTTTCCTTTTTCTTAAGAAGACAAATGGAAATGGTAAATTAAGTGCTCAGGTATATACATTATACATAATGTCAAATATCTTTTTGGTTTTTCCCTCTCCATAGCCATATGATGTCAATTTACAAGTAACATCAGTGTTATCTAGACTTTCTCTCTTCCCTCATCCACACATACACGAGTACCTTTTGGACCCTTACGTGAACCTTGCTTCTGGCTGTAGATCTCTCTTCTCTGTAATCGTCAGGGTGAGTTATCAGTTTTGTTACGTTCTCTAGGATTGATAAACCCGACCAATTAACATCTTAATATCATTGTGTGTAATTAGTGTCACATGATAGAAAATGTTATATATTTACTGTTTAGCAATAATTATTTTACTACAGAATGTGGAGACTAAAGATTCATTCTTTTAAGTGGTATATATAACTTGTGTATTTTAAGGTATAGCTATGAGTCCTTTGTCAAAGATTGTTATGTGAATAGTGAAAAGTGACAGTCTTCATTTAGTAATAGGAAATGGAGTATTTTTTTATCCTGAAAATCCCCATGGAGGTGTTAGGAACTGAGCTCCTTTTGTCCCTGTGACACAGGTTGTTGGAGACCTCATGGTTCGAATCCAGCGTATTCAAGATTTTACTCCCAAGCTTCTGTTAGTCAGAAAGCGATTACTTGGTCTGGAACCTGAAGGCCCTGTGTAAGTCAGCGTTTTACATGTTGTTTATCTAAAACTTTTGCCAGAACTTGATGATCTGCTAATACCCTGCATCGATTGACTGATTGCCTGCTTTCCCTTCCCAGTATCGAGCACATCACATTGCTGGAGGGTGTGATTGTGCTGGAAGAGTTCTGTAAGGAGCTGGCGGCCATTGCCTTTGTGAAATACCATGCTGCCTCCACACCATAGACAGCATCTTGCAAGTAACCAAGGGAACAGAACTGTTGTATGCATTTCATCAAAAAAGCCTCAGTTCCACCCAGCCACAAGAGGATACAAAGCCTTTTTAAATGAAGCATTGCTGTAAACTGGACAGAACCATTTGGAACCCACTGAGTGGACACTCAGTGCAATGTTGTGTGATGTTGACTTTATCATAAGGGTTCTAGATATAAAGTTGCACATCCTTGAGTCCAGGATACAATCAAAGGAACTTCAGGAAATAAGCATTTCTAATGCCTGTGTGAAAAGCTGCAAAATTTCTGATGTCATGACTTTGATGATATCTCTGTTAATTTAATATCCTTTCAGGTAGCAAGGCATTTTGACATTCTCTGGGACTCAAATGCTTATATTCTTTTGGATTAATAAGTAGCAGAAAAAAAAACACCTAATTTTATAACTTTTTAAGGTCAGAATTCTTATCAAACAAAATATTGAAAAAAACTGTAAGTGAGAAAAAAATACAATTTAGGAACCATCACATGAATTAATAATAGAAGATAAAACTGTGTAGCGCACCATTAACTTTCTTCAGCTTTTCTAAGAATAACAATTTAATATGATAATGAAATTCTTGATTAATATAATATATATATTTTTTAAAGAAACCTTCTTTTACTCTCTTGTGCACATAGCCACGTTAGTGATTGATTTTCATGTATGGGTCCCAGTTTATTTAAACTTTGTCATTTTTGCAACAATGTTGAATTTGTGCTCACTGTTGGTAGTGTTTACTAAAATAGTATTTTTAAGCTAATTATCATGTATTGGGTTGAGACCCTTTTTTTTCTCTCTCTCCCTCCCTCTCTGAAAATTGCTTTATAATTTGATTTTCTTATTGAAATGCATGGTAACCTGTAGGTGGCAGCAATCAAAATGCCAATGGCCTCCTGAATGTTTACACTTTTTTTTCCATTTTGTTCAGTCTTTTGTTTTAAATCATTCTGAAGAGTTTTTAAAACAAACCAGCAAGTCTGACCTGTTTACATATGAAAGAACTTGGGTAAATTGGTATATGTGTGAATGGGTACGTGTGTAGGAACGTGTGGTGTGGGTAGTTGGCAAAGCTGCGCTGTGCACAGCATGCTGGTACTTGATTTACAAAATGGCGTTTGCTCATCCACTTTCTAGTCTTCCTTTAAGTGATACTTATCACTCAAATATTGCTATTAAGCTTCCTTGGGTTTTTGTTTTATTTTTTCAGTTGAAATGTTAAGCAGCAGCACTTTCCTCTTTACCTTTTCATTTACTGATATTTGGGGGAGCAGACTAGGCAAACCTTCCAGCCTGAAAGGAACTGTAGCTGCCCGTTCTAACAAGTTGTTTTGTGTAGCATGTTTGTATCTGTACATCGTGTAGCATGTGTATAGAAGCATATTTTACACCTACTGCTAACTTTGTTGTATTCGTTTTCTGATTTATAGTTAGTTTCTGCTATTTATTAACAAGAAAATATCGAAAATTATGAATATTCTTGGCTCTAGAATGCTACCACTGTTAAAACAACAACAAAAAAACGAAATTTCTAATTTAATGCAAATCTCTGTTAGCTCACTCTAGGAAATGTATTGAGCGAAACAATGAAAAAACAGGTGGGAGATAGTTACTTTGTGCATGATTTTCTTTAAATGATTTTTAACGATGGGAAAGCATTATTCTGTTTGTTGTATTTATTGATGAAGCAATGCTGCAACATCTTCATTTTTAGATGTAGTTGTAGTCTGCTTTGATGTAGGTGTACTTAAAATAGAACATTAAGAGATATTAGATATTTCTTAATGTTTTTGTAGCATTCGATAGGTGTAATGGCAATGATGTTACCTCTCAAACCAAATATGATTTTATCCTTGATTTCACAGTAGGACCTTTTGGCTAATCCATGAAACTAAGCTCAGAGAAGCTTTAATTCATATTTGTGTGTGTGTATGCTGCTTCTTAAAAGATAATTATTTTCCTAAGTTATTGTAATGACTTTGATTTGTAATCAGCTAAAGCTTAAGGTATAATTTGTTTCTCTTCTAAGTTTGCGACTGTCTTTCCTTCCTTCCTTCTTCTATTTAGTTCAGACCTAGAGCCAGCACAAGTTCTCACAGTGAGTTGGATTTGTTGGTGAAACATTGTCCTCCATGACTAGCCATTTGTGTACTGTCTTTTAGAAGCTATTTCTGTTTCTCAGTATTTGCAAAACAGTGACTGATGTGCACTGTGTTGCGTGGGCAGTACCACTCTAGCAATCGATTGCCGTGACAAATTCCAAACTGAATTTTAGCCTTGCTTCACATTGGTGTAAATGGGTATGCACATTCTTTTTTTTAAACTTTCTAACAGTATAGTCTTTGGGTTTATTTTTTTTAGTAATGAGCCACATTCTTTACGTGATAGAACTCAAAATGTGTCCTTAGCCAGCCAATTATCATTGTAGTACTCACATTGACTCTGTAAGGTTCTCATAATGTATCTGTCTGTGCAATATATAAGCTATGAGTGGATTCGTAGCTTTTTGGTTTAATTGTACATTATTGTGTGTGTACATGTGTGTATATATGTGTGTATATATCTGTAAGGACCAAAATCCTTAGCTTGCTTACACTGTTGCTAGTGTAAAGATTATTACACTTAATTTTACGGGGCACAAATTATGGAATTACTTCATAATTCATGGTAACATATTTCCATAAATTATTGCATTAATATACAATTACCATCTAATTATGAAGTTTATAGGTATTGACAGAAGTTACAGTGAAGTGCTAAAATCACAATTTATATGGTAATTATATTTTGGGTTGTACAGTTAATCAAAATATGCATGTCATTGTGACACTTGGTGTGTTAAAACATGATAGATAATCATATTTCTGGGCCCTGTAAAATAGTGTTACTATAATACTCTGTTTTGCCTCCTGCCTTGTTTACATTAAACAAAGGATATTTGGTAAATTTTTCTATTGTACATTGTATAGGTTACTGACAGTGTTACCAAGGCCTGGAAATCTTGGGCCATCTATGAAGAAACTCTTCAGATGGTGATTATGTACCTAATATCTCTTCAAAGGAGGTTGTGATCAAGTTCAACTTTTTGTGCTAACAATGCATGCAGGACTAAGAGGGATGATCTAAAAATAAATAATGTAAAAATTTAAACAAACTGTTGTCTTATGTTTTTGTAGAATTCTAATTGGAAACATTTCATTCCCTGATAAATCTAAAATAATAATTCATAACATACAAAAGGATATGACACACAGCAGTCAGTGGTTCATTATAGCATTGATTCCAGAGAGAGAACGAAAAGGAATATGTCAGAATATTTGTGGAGGGGGAATGTATAGCTTGAAAAATCTCTCTGGGTGAGCCTTATATGTATTGATATTTTCCACCCCACTCCTTAATAACCATTTCCCTAAAGGAAGGAATGGTTATATAAGTCTTAGAAGTATAATTCACTGTAAGCATTATTTTTTTTAATATGTTTATTTATTTTATTTATTTTTGGCTGCATTGGGTCTTTGCTGCTGTGTGCGGGCTTTCTCTAGTTGCGGCGAGTGGGGGCTACTCTTCGTTGCAGTGCGCAGGCTTCTCATTGCGGTGTCTTCTCGTTGCGGAGCACGGGCTCTAGGCACGCGGGCTTCAGGAGTTGTGGTTCACGGGTTCTAGAGCGCAGGCTCAGTAGTTGTGGCGCATGGGCTTTGTTGCTCCGCGGCATGTGGGATCTTCCCGGACCAGGGCTCGAACTCATGTCCCCCGTATCGGCAGGCGTATTCCCAACCACTGCACCACCAGGGAAGCCCTAAGCATTATTTCTTAACAGATTTATAACACATAAAAACTTCTCTCTTTAACTGACATTTAAAACAATTTGACTCTAGGCTTATTCCATTCACTTGAGTATTTGCCAAAGTCCCTTAGTTGGAAGCTGAAAGAAACATGTACTACATGGCACAACGAGAAAGAGAAAAATCTAGTTATTAATCCCGCCTACCCATGACTCTTTTCAGCCAGTGTTCCTCAAAATAGTTATAGAAGGAAATAAGGTAACAGGTTTAAGGATGCAAGGGAGGTAAGGTTTAGGCATTGAAGAGTTAAAATTACCTCCTTATCTTGAGCTCCTTCGAAAGTAAACTGCATTTTAGGAATGCATAATCAGATCCCCAGTCCAAAAACCTGGTTTGGAATTTTGCAGTGTTCCATCTAGAAAACTAGTTATCTCAAGGGAATTTAAAGCATAAACATAAAATTGTTAAGGTTGAAATTTTGTTAGAGTAAAGTCTTTCAAGTAAAAGCTGTACCTCTTTATCAAAAAAAAAAGGCAAAAACACTGTGTGACAGTTTGATGCTGAAGTTTCCATGGAAGAAATAGGTTTTAGTTGGTCTAAAGCCAGTTAGGAAAGTTATCACCTATGGGCCTCGCCTCATAGGAGACTGGTTTTTAAATTGACTTGATCTACACCCTACTACCCACATTAGAGAGATTTCATCTAAGCCTGTTTCACATACTCTTATGGTTGACTGTTATGTGCATTAGGGGTTTTATTTGTGTTATAATAGCATTTCTAAAAATGTATCAGAAATAGGATACTAACATGTCATCTAAAACCAAACCAAAACAATAATTTGGTTTACTCAACAAATATTGGGAACTTCTTATGAACCAAGTTTTAAGATGCTAGGAAAACAAATAAGAAGAAGTTTTTCTGCCCTCACCAAGTCACAGTCTCGGTTCAGTGTGCTGACAAAAATAAGGTACACTACACACCGGAATACTGTTAGAGAAACAGCACCCAAGCATTGTGAGAGCACAGGGAGAGGAAGTCGTGTTGCCGATCATCAAGAGAGAAACCTAAAACTCAGGTCTTGACTGAATTATATCCTTACTTGTGAGTGCAGATAGGCCAGATATTCTGAGAAGTCGTAATGATAAAGTCAACTCAGCAATAAATAGACAACTGTTCTGTATTCTGTTATATTTACCATGATTAACCATTTCCTTTCACCTTCTTCATTCTGAGATTGGTATAAAGCACCAGCCTAAATAATTGTGCCTTTGGGCCCACATTTTCTCAATTGCTGAGAAGTAATTAGCTGTTCTGATTTTTTTTTTTTTTTTTTTTTATGCGGTATGCGGGCCTCTCACTGTTGTGGCCTCCCCCGTTGCGGAGCACAGGCTCCGGACGCGCAGGCTCAGCGGCCATGGCTCACGGGCCCAGCCGCTCCGCGGCATATGGGATCCTCCCAGACCGGGGCACGAACCCGTATCCCCTGCATCGGCAGGCGGACTCTCAACCACTTGCGCCACCAGGGAGGCCCCCTAGCTGTTCTGATTTAACTGATCTCTTTCTAGAACTATTATATAGAGAGAAGGCAAAAAGTCAATTGAAATATTAAAACCAAAAGATTTAAGAAGGCTTAAAAAAATGGTCGGAACATTAGGGTAAGATTTGGTTTAGTAAATCTGTAGAACCAAACCTTTCTCCCGGCTTGAACTCAATGCTCCTTTGACCACATTCTTTATTCTCTGCCGGATTGGGGCACAGGTCGCTGCATATCCAATTAAGAGAGAACGAAATGGGCTGATGGAGACAGAAAAGGTGAATTCAGAAGCCACATGCTGGATGTGTGTGAAGATGGAATGTGTAAACTTCCACCGTTTCTCATAACTCCATCTGTTACTGAAATTGAAGGCAAGGGGTCAGGCTAGAAGGCAGATGGACAGGCTGGGGGGGTCACACCTGCCAGGACAAGATGAGGAAACCTGACTTCTGTTTCCCTTCCTAACCTCAGCCTTCTTGAGGTAACCTCAAGGAATTACCTGATCTCCCAGGAGTGAGTCTGAGGAATTAAAGGAAATGCAGCGTGCCTTATAATTTTATATTACCTTACTCTTCCCTCTAGTTAGACTAATCAGTACATGAAGGAATTAACAGAGATTCTCTTATAAAGGGCATTAAGGTATTGATTCTCTTGACTAAGTAGCCAAATCCTGACATGAATGTAGGACCCAGTAGGAGCGTCAGGAATTCAAATACTACCATGGGTTACGTTGCTCTCATTGCAAAGGTGAGGAGGTGAAGGTGAGGAGAAAACACATCCTTTGAGTTTTGTAGCTTAGTTTCATAATGGTACCCATGTTATATACATTCATTTGCATGGTGATCATTCTATTAATTCTTAACAAAATATTTAATACCAATGACGTGCTAAAGTTTTCAGGGGAAATATTCAGGTTGAAAGATCTGAATAAGCCAAGAACACACTCTGGGTCTAAGAGATGAGTCTTTTTCAAAACACATTTTTCAGTTGAGAACTATAACCAGAATTGCAAGCTTGAGGAGCTATTTGTGGCTCAGAAAAAAAAAAGAAGAAGAAGAAAAAAAGAGCAAGTGACATGTGCAGCCTCTGAGACTCAAGGAGACAAAGCAAAGGCATCTCCTGTAACTGTTACTGCTTCAGTCCTGTAATTTATGAGTAAGGAATCATAAAATCAATTTCACTGTTATGCAGAAAGATGAGATGGCACCCGAATTCGCTATAGTCTGGGTAAAGTGATATTTCAAAGCCCTGAAGATGAGATTCATTTATGTAATAGCATGAGAAATGTATTCCTCATTCCACTCATAAATAGAATAGCACGTAGGGCTTTAATTGATCAGACTTCCCAAGAGAACCATGTACAAGGAGATTTCTAGAGGGAAACAAATTGGCCATTCCTTAAACATTATTCTTCCATGTTTAAAATATGCTTTCCTTCTGAAATCTCTTTATCCTGTTGCTATTATCAACAGTGTAGCAAGTCACAGAACATTTTATGGTTCTGTAATCCTTGTTGGCCACTTCAATTATTTGGGTGTCCTGTGATCATTATTTCAGTTACGTTTTAGAAATGATTGGGAATAGAACATCTTTTTCTTAAGTCGAATTGCTGTTGGGCTCCAACAGAAATGGAAGTCGGGAAGGTAACGTCTACTTTTAGGATATAAATGTTATCCCAATAGTCTGTATAGCTTGGACTCCTTGACAATAAATAGGTTCTATTTTACAAAGAAGTGCATTTTCCTGAAAATGAGCCAGTGTGATGCAGCTTCAGGAAAGCCTTTCCCTGAAAATACTGTCGGCAAGAGCACATGACTCATTGGAGTCTGGGTTCAAAACCACATCCTAAAAAGAAAAGCTGTAAGTGCAAATGTGCATAGCAATTTCTGGGTGTTTTTCTTTGGAATTTGACATTGAAATAAAATTTGCACAGTTTTTTTTTTTTACATTTTTATTGGAGTATAATTGCTTTACAGTGGTGTGTTAGTATCTGCTTTATAACAAAGTGAATCAGTTATACATATACATATGTTCCCATATCTCTTCCCTCTTGCGTCACCCTCCCTCCCACCCTCCCTATCCCACCCCTCTAGGTGGTCACAAACAAATGAGCTGATCTCCCTGTGCTATGCAGCTGCTTCCCACTAGCTATCTATTTTACGTTTGGTAGTGTAAATATGTCCATGCCACTCTCTCACTTTGTCACAGCTTACCCTTTCCCCTCCCCATATCCTCAAGTCCATTCTCTAATAGGTCTGTGTCTTTATTCCCATCTTACCCCTAGTTTCTTCATGACATTTTTTTCTTAGATTCCATATATATGTGTTAGCATACAGTATTTGTCTTTCTCTTTCTGACTTACTTTACTCTGTAGGACAGACTCTAGGTCCATCCACCTCACTACAAATAACTCAATTTTGTTTCTTTTTATGGCTGAGTAATATTCCATTGTATATATGTGCCACATCTTCTTTATCCATTCATCCGATGATGGACACTTAGGTTGCTTCCATGTCCTGGCTATTGTAAATAGAGCTGTAATGAACATTTTGGTACATGACTCTTTTTGAATTATGGTTTTCTCAGGGTATATGCCCAGCAGTGGGATTGCTGGGTCATATGGTAGTTCTATTTGTAGTTTCTTAAGGAACCTCCATACTGTTCTCCATAGTGGCTGTACCAATTCACATTCCCGCCAGCAGTGCAAGAGTGTTCCCTTTTCTCCACACCCTCTCCAGGATTTATTGTTTCTAGATTTTTTGGGTTTTTTTTTTGCAGTGCGTGGGCCTCTCACAGTGTGGCCTCTCCCATTGCGGAGCACAGGCTCTGGACGTGGCTCACGGGCCCAGTCGCTCCGCGGCACGTGTGATCTTCCCGGACCGGGGCACAAACCCGTGTCCCCTGCATCAGCAGGTGGACTCTCAACCACTGCGCCACCAGGGAAGCCCGTTTCTAGATTTTTTGATGATGGCCATTCTGACTGGTGTGAGATGATATCTCATTGTAGTTTTGATTTGCATTTCTCTAACGATTAATGATGTTGAGCATTCTTTCATGTGTTTGTTGGCAATCTGTATATCTTTGGAGAAATGTATATTTAGGTCTTCTGCCCATTTTTTGATTGGGTTTTTTGTCTTTTTGTTATTGAGCTGCGTGAGCTACTTGTAAATTTTGGAGATTAATCCTTTGTCAGTTGCTTCATTTGCAAATATTTTCTCCCATTCTGAGGGTTGTCCTTTGGTCTTGTTTATGGTTTCCTTTGCTGTGCAAAAGCTTGTAACTTTCATTAGGTCCCATTTGTTTATCTTTGTTTTTATTTCCATTTCTCTAGGTGGTGGGTCCAAAAGGATCTTGCTGTGATTTATGTCATAGAGTGTTCTGCCTATGTTTTCCTCTAAGAGTTTGATAGTTTCTGCCCTTACATTTAGGTCTTTAATCCATTTTGAGCTTATTTTTGTGTATGGTGTTAGGGAGTGTTCTAATCTCATACTTTTACATGTACCTGTCCAGTTTTCCCAGTACAGCTTATTGAAGAGGCTGGCCTTTCTCCACTGTGCATTCCTGCCTCCTTTATCAAAGATAAGGTGACCATATGTGCATGGGTTTATCTCTGGGCTTTCTATCCTGTTCCATTGATCTATCTTTCTGTTTTTCTGCCAGTACCATACTGTCTTAATTACTGTAGCTTTGTAGTATAGTCTGAAGTCAAGGAGCCTGATTCCTCCAGCTTCGTTTTTCGTTCTCAAGATTGCTTTGGCTATTTGGGGTCTTTTTTGTTTCCATACACATTGTGAATTTTTTTTTTTCTAGTTCTGTGAAAAATGTCAGTGGTAGTTTGATAGGGATTGCATTGAATCTATAGATTGCTTTGGGTAGTAGAGTCATTTTCACAATGTTGATTCTTCCAATCCAAGAACATGGTATATCTCTCCATCTATTTGTATCATCTTTAATTTCTTTCATCAGTGTCTTATAATTTTCTGCATAAAGGTCTTTTGTCTCCTTAGGTAGGTTTATTCCTAGATATTTTATTCTTTTTGTTGCAATAGTAAATGAGAGTGTTTTCTTAATTTCACTTTCAGATTTTTCATCATTAGTATGTAGGAATGCCAGAGATTTCTGTACATTAATTTTGTATCCTGCTACTTTACCAAATTCATTGATTAGCTCTAGTAGTTTTCTGGTGACATCTTTAGGATTCTCTATGTATAGTATCATGTCATTGCAAACAGTGACAGCTTCACTTCTTCTTTTCCGATTTGGATTCCTTTTACTTCCTTTTCTTCTCTGATTGCTGTGGCTAAAACTTCCAAAACTATGTTGAATAAGAGTGGTGAGAGTGGGCAGCCTTGTCTTGTTCCTGATCTTAGTGGAAATGGTTTCAGTTTTTCATCATTGAGGACAATGTTGGCTGTGGGTTTGTCATATATGGCCTTTATTATGTTGAGGAAAGTTCCCTCTATGCCTACTTTCTGCAGGGTTTTTATCATAAATGGGTATTGAATTTTGTCAAAAGCTTTCTCTGCATCTATTGAGATGATCATATGGTTTTTCTCCTTCAATTTGTTAATATGGTGTATAACGTTGATTGATTTGCGTATATTGAAGAATCCTTGCATTCCTGGAATGAACCCCACTTGATCATGGTGTATGATCCTTTTAATGTGCTGTTGGATTCTGTTTGCTAGTATTTTGTGGAGGATTTTTGCATCTATGTTCATCAGTGATATTGGCCTGTAGTTTTCTTTCTTTGTGACATCCTTTTCTGGTTTTGGTATCAGGGTGATGGTGGCCTCATAGAATGAGTTTGGGAGTGTTCCTCCCTCTGCTATATTTTGGAAGAGTTTGAGAAGGATAGGTGTTAGCTCTTCTCTAAATGTTTGATAGAATTCCCCTGTGAAGCCATCTGGTCCTGGGCTTTTGTTTGTTGGAAGATTTTGGGGTTTTTTTGGTTTTTTTTGCGGTACGCGGGCCTCTCACTGCTGTGGCCTCTCCCATTGCGGAGCACAGGCTCCACACACACAGCCTCAGTGGCCATGGCTTATGGGCCCAGCCGCTCTGCGGCATGTGGGATCCTCCTGGACCAGGGCATGAACCCGTGTCCCCTGCACTGGCAGGCGGACTCTCAACCACTGCGCCACCAGGGAAGACCTGTTGGAAGATTTTTAATCACAGTTTCAATTTCAGTGCTTGTGATTGGTCTGTTCATATTTTCTATTTCTTCCTGATTCAGTCTTGGCAGGTTGTGCATTTCTAAGAATGTGTCCATTTCTTCCAGGTTGTCCATTTTATTGGCATAGAGTTGCTTGTAGTAATCTCTCATGATCTTTTGAATTTCTGCAGTGTCAGTTGTTACTTCTCCTTTTTCATGTCCAATTCTATTGATTTGAGTCTTCTCCCTTTTTTTCTTGATGAGTCTGGCTAATGGTTTACCAATTTTGTTTATCTTCTCAAAGAACCAGGTTTTAGTTTTATTGATCTTTGCTATCGTTTCCTTTATTTATTTTTCATTTATTTCTGATCTGATCTTTATGATTTCTTTCCTTCTGCTAACTTTGGGGTGTTTTTGTTCTTCTTTCTCTAATTGCTTTATTTGCAAGGTTAGGTTGTTTATTCAAGATGTTTCCTGTTTCTTAAGGTAGGATTGTATCACTATAAACTTCCCTCTTAGAACTGCTTTTGCTGCATCCCATAGGTTTTGGGTCGTCGTGTCTCCATTGTCATTTGTTTCTAGGTATTTTTTAATTTCCTCTTTGATTTCTTCAGTGATCACTTCGTTATTGAGTAGTGTATTGTTTAGCCTCCATGTGTTTGTATTTTTTCCTGATTTTTTTCCTTTAATTGATATCTAGTCTCATAGCGTTGTGGTTGGAAAAGTTACTTGATACGATTTCAATTTTCTTAACTTTACCAAGGCTTGATTTGTGACCCAAGATATGATCTATCCTGGAGAATGTTCTATGAGCACTTGATAAAAATGTGTATTCTGTTGTTTTTGGGTGGAATGTCCTATAAATATCAATTAAGTCCATCTTGTTTAATGTATCATTTAAAGCTTGTGTTTCCTTGTTTATTTTCATTTTGGATGATCTGTCCATTGGTGAAAGTGGGGTGTTAAAGTCCCCTACTATGAGTGTGTTACTGTCGATTTCCCCTTTTATGGCTGTTAGTATTTGCCTTATGTATTGAGGTGCTCCTATGTTGGGTGTGTAAATATTTACCCTTGTTATATCTTCTTCTTGGATCGATCCCTTGATCATTATGTAGTGTCCTTCTTTGTCTCTTCTAATAGTCTTTATTTTAAAGTCTGTTTTGTCTGATATGAGAATTGCTACTCCAGCTTTCTTTTGGTTTCCATTTGCATGGAATATCTTTTTCCATCCCCTCACTTTCGGTCTGTATGTGTCCCTAGGTCTGACATGGGTCTCTTGTAGATAGCATATATATGGGTCTTGTTTTTGTATCCATTCAGCCAGTCTGTGTCTTTTGGTGGGAGCATTTAATCCATTTACATTTAAGGTAATTCTTGATATGTATGTTCCTATTCCCATTTTCTTAATTGTTTTGGGTTTGTTATTGTCTTTTCCTTCTCTTGTGTTTCTTGCCTAGAAAAGTTCCTTTAGCATTTGTTGTAAAGCTGGTTTGGTGGCGCTGAACTCTCTCAGCTTTTGCTTGTCTGTAAAGGTTTTAATTTCTCCATCAAATCTGAAGGAGATCCTTGCTGGGTAATCTTGGTTGTAGGTTTTTCTCCTTCATCAGTTTAAACATGTCCACCAGTTCCTTCTGGCTTGCAGAGTTTCTGCTGAAAGATCAGCTGTTAACCTTATGGGGATTCCCTTGTGTGTTATTTGTTGTTTTTCCCTTGCTGCTTTTCATATGTTTTCTTTGTATTTAATTTTTGACAGTTTGATTAATATGCGTCTTGGCGTGTTTCTCCTTGGATTTATCCTGTATGCAACTCTCTGTGCTTCCTGGACTTGATTAACTATTTCCTTTCCCATATTAGGGAAGTTTTCAACTATAATCTATTCAAATATTTTCTCAGTCCCTTTCTTTTTCTCTTCTTCTTCTGGGACCCCTATAATTCGAATGTTGGTGAGTTTAATGTTGTCCCAGACGTCTCTGAGACTGTCCTCAGTTCTTTTCATTCTTTTTTCTTTATTCTGCTCTGCAGTAGTTATTTCCACTATTTTATCTTCCAGGTCACTTATCCGTTTTTCTGCCTCAATTATTCTGCTATTGATCCCTTCTAGAGAATTTTTAATTTCATTTATTGTGTTGTTCATCATTGCTTGTTTCCTCTTTAGTTCTTCTGGGTCCTTGTTAACTGTTTCTTGCATTTTCTCTATCCTATTTCCAAGATTTTGGATCATCTTTACTATCATTATTCTGAATTCTTTTTCAGGTAGACTGCCTATTTCCTCTTCATTTGTTAGGTCTGGTGGGTTTTTATCTTGCTCCTTCATCTGCTATGTGTTTTTCTGTCTTCTCATTTTGCTTATCTTACTGTGTTTGGGGTCTTCTTTTTGCAGGCTGCAGGTTCGTAGTTCCCATTGTTTTTGGTGTCTGTCCCCAGTGGCTAAGGTTGGTTCAGTGGGTTGTGTAGGCTTCCTGGTGGAGGGGACTAGTGCCTGTGTTCTGGTGGATGAGGTTGAATCTTGTCTTTGTGGTGGGCAGGTCCCTGTCTGGTGGTGTGTTTTGGGGTGTCTGTGGCCTTGTTATGATTTTAGGCAGCCTCTCTGCTAATGGGTGGGGTTGTGTTCCTATCTTGCTAGTTGTTTGACATAAGGTGTCCAGCACTGTAGCTTGCTGGTCGTTGAGTGAAGCTGGGTGTTGGTGTTGAGATGGACATCTCTGGGAGATTTTCGCTGTTTGATATTATGTGGAGCTGGGAAGTCTCTTGTGGACCAGTGTCCTAAAGTTGGCTCTCCCACCTCGGAGGCACAGCACTGACTCCTGGCTGCAGCACCAAGAGCTTTTCATCCACCTGGCCAGGTACATGGGGAGTTTCTTGCCTTTTGGGAGGTCTGAGGTCTTCTGCCAGTGTTCAGTAGGTGCTCTCTAGGAGTTGTTCCACGTGTAGATGTATTTCTGATGTATCTTTGGGGAGGAAGGTGATCTCTGCGTCTTACTCTTCCGCCATCTTCTGCACAGTTCTTAATGGTTGGAATCTTTATATGCATAGCTTATAATTGATATTCATTGAGTTCTGAGTCTTTCAAAGTAAAAGCTGATATATATCTTGCCAAGTAATGTTTTGCTCATTTATTATCATTCTTATTTCAATAGAAAGAAAAAGACTAGGGAAGTGTAATTAATTTGACATAGATAATTCTGGGCTGAGCATTTCAATATCAACACCATTTTAAGGCCATTATGAAAAGTTCTTTGTCCTCGTGATGCAGCTTACCAGTGCTATACTTTCTGATACGAGACTATTGTATTTTGGCCCTTCCTCCACTGAGCTGTGTGATCAATCACTCAACTGATGCCATAACGCCTTAAAACAGAAATCCTCACTATCACCCTTTTTTGGTTAAGAAAGATGTTGGGTAGATGTAAATGCTGAGTTTTTCTGCTGGTTCTAGGATTATATTTAGAAAGAACTTACAAGTTTCTCAGACCCTGCATTACATTTTTTTAAATCTGAAAACTCTTCAGAAATCCCCACATCACCATGGAAGCTGAACTGATCCCTGTCTCTTACAATGATTTAAAGAAAAAAAAAGAAGAAGAAAAAGGTATTTTACAGGAGTAGTTAAACTACTTTCAGCATCTCTGTGCATAAAGACCACTGACATCAAGAGGCTATGCCACTTATACAAAAGGCAGGGCTCTGCTCTCCTGATGTGACTTTCCAAAATGATCCT
Organism: Mesoplodon densirostris; assembly: GCF_025265405.1. Lineage (NCBI taxonomy): Eukaryota > Metazoa > Chordata > Mammalia > Artiodactyla > Ziphiidae > Mesoplodon > Mesoplodon densirostris. The sequence goes on along the minus strand of NC_082661.1, from coordinate 16,315,253 downwards.
GAATAGAGTGGGAAAAAAACTTTCTAGCTAAATACGTAAAACACTATAATTGAGTGCTGTGTTTATAAATATTGAGATCTGAGATCCAAAATGGATTGTGCTGTGTCACAGGATTATAGTAATATCATCCATGATGCTCAACCAATATTTACTAAAACCCTGTCTGGCTATGGCAAGGGGAGGGGAGTCCAAGGAAGTGTGTGTCTTTGAGAGATTTGCTTTTTAATGTAGAGGGGATGAGGGGGGTTCCTTGCAGGTTATGAAGTTCTTGTCCTTCTGTTCCAAATCCACTCTTCTCTATTCTTTATGATGTAGGGCTGGGATTCCACACATTAGATTTCTCCTTTACTAGCTAGCTTTCTAGCTTTTGTCAATAAGGGGTTCCAGAGGAGAAGGGGAAACCAGAGGAGAAAAGGAACTTCTCTGAGTTTACTTGCTGTTCCTGACATACCAGCTCAGCAGTGGGTTCTCAGCAGTTGGTTTTGGCCTCTATATTACTTAAGCTCTCCCAGAAACAGCATCAGGCCTTCCAGAAGCAGCAACAGCAGCATGCAGCAGCCCCTGTCAGAGGCCTGAGCCCCAGCTTCCCAGGGCCCATCCTGGGTTATTACTTCTGGATGACCACAGAGAATGATCCTCTTCATCACTCAGCCCTCCAACTAATTCCCATATTAAATTCCCTCTGCTGAAATCTCTACGATATGGTTTCTATTGTCCTGACAGGACCCATCTCAATGGCAGCATCTTCCCCCATGAACCTCAGCCTAGGGAGCATAGCCCCACAGAACTTTCCGAGGATACTGATATATTTCTTCATACCTTAGTGAGGACATTGCCAAATGGATTCCACCCGGAGATACGGTTGGGTATTCATGGCCTACGTAAATCTACAGTCCTGTCTCCCTAAGTCTTTGGATGAGTTTTCTACATCACACTAGGAAGTTCTAGCATCTCACCTCATCGGATGTAGGTGCCAATGAGTACACACATCATTAAATCAACCACGAAAACTGCTAGAGCCACGTCCAGCTGGGTGAGCTGACACATTAAATCCAGACTCAGATAAACACACCCAAGTCCATACGTTTGGCCTGGTTTAATATCATATTTTATCTTCCCTTGACTCCATTCCCACAATGAAGTTACTCCCCACCTCCTTCCACACTGCCCTCTTTGGAACCAAGTTGCAGTGCGTAGTCCACACTTAAGAACTGGGAGTTACATGCTATCTTGTTGAAGGTGGAGTGTCTACATAAATTATTTGCAATTCTCCAAGGAAAATGTATGTCCCCCTCCCCCTTTATTTATTCAATCATTTGTATCAATATAGACTCATGGATATTTATTTTCTACTTTGGGTTATAAGCCAATACTGCTTCCTTGATTTTACTGCTCAAATTGCTCCATCTTTGGCCATTGGGAGCTCTTTCAGTTGTTTCCTATGTCCTGTTGACAGTCCCATCAATGTAGGGGTTTCTTTTGGTTGGTTTTTGATCATTTCCTTACTTTCTGGCACCGCAAGATGCTCCAGGCTCATCTCCTGTATTTCCTACCCTAATCCTAGAATCAGCAGTTTCATCAAGGAGCACCAGGGCCATTAAAAAAAAAAAAAAAAAAAAAAGAGTTCTGCAGCAATGCATTGAGCTGGCATGCTGCTTTGGATTCAAATAAGCTAAGAAAGGCTGTTGGACTAAATATATGGTATTTATAAAGCCCTTCCAACTTGAGCTTTCTTAAGACAGGCTAGAGGACTCTAACATATTAACAGAACGATTCAGAATGGGTGACACAGTAGGAAGAGCGGTAGGACTTAAAGACAAGAGTGTCCGTGTTAACAGAAGGGAAACCTCTACGGTCACCAATATTGTTAGCTTGAACATGGCCACGCAAAAGTTTTCAATTTTAGACTTTTTATGTTATTTCCAAAGGAATGATATACTGACAGGATTGAAACAAGTTTTTCAACATACAGCTTTACCCCATGTCCTGTTACCTAAGGTGCACTATGAATTATTACTTTATACAAATCCAATAATTAGCTTGTAACTAGAACAATTACATTGCATTATATCTTTTGTGTTAAAAATATTAACTTGCTAATGAAGCATTTACATTCCACTGCAATTTTTAAAACCCAATTTTGTCATTTCTTCATTTTAAAAGTACTTGGGAGACTCAAAAACGTGGGGGGTACCTAGACCTCTCTGGCCCACAGAGGCCCTTGGGCAATATTGATTTTCCTTTTTTCTGACAGAACTGGTTTGCTTAAATCTGTACAGATGAGAACACAATTATTCTAAAATAGGAAAACCCACATTGGTTGTGTATACTTCTGTTTGCTCTGTAAAGGGCAGCATTTAGGTATCTTAAGCTGTATCTTGAAAGCTTTCCTGTCTCAGAAGCTCACTTGCATTAAACATGAGATGCTGCTAATTGCTGTTGCCACAGGGAACTGCAGGCAGCTCTTCTCAGCCCCGGGTGATCTCAGCTCTGTGGGAAGGCGCCACTGAGGAGGGCTTTGGGCCAGCTGAGGATGTACGCGCTGTGGGAAGAAGACGGGTGGGGATTTTGATTGCAAAGGGATAGGATTTTGATGTTTTCCTTTACTTAAGCAATTGATTGTTCTCTCTGACATCCTGTGAGGAGTATGTGACATGCTGGGAGGACACGCCTTGGATCTCTGAGGGAAGCTAAAAACCTTCCTCTAGCGGGGAAGACAAGAAACAGGAAGAAGGGAGAAGTAAGAAAGGAACATGAAAAGATCCAGAGGAAGAAAGAAGCTCAGGGAGAAAGGACTACAGGAGGACACGGGTACAGAGGAGTCCCCAGCCCCCTCCTCCAGCGGACCACTGCTTGGCCTCCATCACACCACCTCCCCCTGTGCTTCTGCAGCCTCTGGTCTGGTTGGTTTCTGGCCCGGCCTCCTCTTCCTCTCTCTACCTTTTGTTCCTCCCTCCCTACATCCCTACCTCACCCCAAGATTTCCTTCACCACCGAGCACAGGTTTGACACCATCCCAGCTCTGGGACCACACCTGTGGTCTGTCATATCTCGGGTCCTGCTCTGACATTGGGCACCAGGCCTAGTAATGAAGGATTTGACTTGTTCTCGTGACTTGTTCCTGTGAGCAGCTCCCTGCCACCAACTCCCCGCTACCTGCCATCGCCAGCCAGACCCCATCACTGCCCAGCTGTGAGGCTTCAGGCACCTATCGCCACCTCCCTGAGCCTCAGTTTCCTCGTCTGTAAAATGGGAAGAGTACCATCTACCTCAGAGAGTTGTTGTAAGGACTCGATAAGGGAATAATGCGGTAATGCTGTGCCTGGGACCAAGTAGGCACCAGACAAATGGTGGACCCCTGCACTGCTTCTCAATCCCCTCAGATTCCTACACTGATTGAATCAAACTGGTGGAAAAGGCCTTCACAGAAGCTTGCTGAACAAGCTTCCCAGGTGGTTTTGATGTGCGATAAAGTTTTCTTCACCGAGATTAATCTTTCCCCCCAGGCCCGCTCCAGGACCTAGGTCAGCACTATGGCCCATTGTCCCTGTTCACCCTGGTGACACTTCCTCTCCTCAACTGTCCCCCCAACCCGCCAGTGTACCCCACTACCTTGGACTTCTGCCCCCCACACAAGGGACAGTGTTAAACTGAACCTTCTAAAGAGTTTGTTTTGCTAAATATTTACACTTTCCCTCTTTCCCAGACCCTATAACTGTTGATGTGATATATTTTTTTTCCCCCCAGTAAACTTACAGGAGCAATTCTGGCTCCATTCAGCATTCCCGGTGTCAATAAGCAACTCTGCAGCTCTTAACAGCAACTGTTACTCCTGGCAGTTAAGAGCCAGTCTGGAAACTTTGTCCCAGGTTTATGGCTCCAAGTCTGCTGCTGACATGTCAGGGAAGGGAAAACATATTACTAATTCAAGGGAACTTTCAAAGGGCAGGCCCACGCCCAGCCGGTCAGTGGCTGAAATGGAGGCAGACTCCATGGGAGGCTCTGTCAGGCAAGGTTCAGAGCCCGCTTTGGGACCTTTTCTAGAGAAACAAGGGAAGAGTGAACCCAGGCCTGGCTAAACAGTTATCAAGTGTCGCCACAGGAGGGCGATGTCTCCAAACAGTCTCTCTGGCCACCTGGCATGGCAGTTCCCCGGGGGTGAGTACCAGCCTGAATTTCCAATTCCCTCAATCCATAGGGCGTCTGGAAATTGTGAAGCTCTTTCTGAAATCCTAACAAATATGTATATACATACCTTCAGACAACGAAATAAATGAATGTAGAATTTTGCATTCAACCAGATAGACTAAGTCAGTGGTTCTCAATTCTGCCTGAAGATTAGAATCACTTAAAGAGATTTAAAAGCTATAACTGTCTGGACCCCAGAAAAGACCAATTAAGTCAAAGTTTCTGGAAGATGGAGCAGTGGTATTTGCATATTTTTAAAGCTCCCCAGTGATTCTAATGTTCACTCTAAGATTCTAGTTGGAACATCAGGGGCAGGCATCAAAGGAAAATTTACGGGAGAGAATTTTAATTTTGGAAAATTCTATCATGTTTTCTCCTACAAACTAGGAAATCACTATTGATATTTGCTTTTAGAGGTAGAACTGCTTACCTCTCACAGAAGGGATCCTCTGGAAGGGATCAGAGAACTTCTGCATCCTGCCTATGGAAGTCCATTTTCAAGAACACCTTTCCAGAGCTAATACCCAGGTGCAAATGACTTCCTCTGAGATCAAAATATCTAGGATTCTGACAAAACTGAGGCCAGAGGAGCTTAATTTTTTAAAGAGAAGGGGGAAGAAAACTTACACTGGCTTTTCTTACTCCTGTATATAGGCTTTTCTTGAAAAGTCAGAAAGTATTAAAAAATAAATCATCTACAACCTCTCTATTGCTATTGATATTTTTATATATCTCCAGTATTTTATGAATATATGTATATTTTTTTAATCTGTGAGGTCTACATAATTTTGTTTCATCCTTTTTACCTTAACATTATAATATGTCCATTTCCCATACTTTAAAACATTCTTTAGAAGCCTTATGAATAGCTGCCTAGAATAAACCTTATGAATATACTTCAAATCACGCAGTGACAGTGGGACGTGAGAGCATCTGTTTTATGCCCACACCCCACTGTAGGCCTTGGAATTATGCTTCTAGTAGAAAATAGCTGCTGCATATTGTTGTAGGTTTACATAGTCTGTTTCAAAGAGGCCTGGAGACACCGGCTGGAATCTCTTGGACCCAATTACAAATTCCCAGGAAAGAGACTCATTGGCCAAGCTTGGGTTGGGAGTTCTTACCTAATCCAATCAGTTGTGGCATAGGAGGAGTGGGGGTGAGTTCACACTGTTACAGAAGCTGCTGGGAGCTCAGGGCTATAACCTTGTTGGTGGCGGGGTCAGGATAACCCTAGGAGAGCGGAGCCTGGGCTGGTGGCCCTTGGGTGTTTTCCACAACCTGTCCTTCCTTAACCCTCTCTTGGCTTTTGCATATGAGATGCTACGATAGGAGTTGTGTGGGAATCAAAGGACTGTCCTCAAAGGAGCTTAGAATCCAAATGAGGAAACATAGGAAGCATGAAATGAGAAGTGACATAACAGTCATATTTGCTACTTTTTACTGAGCACATATTTTGTACCATCTTGTATACGTTTATTATGTCATTTACTCTTCAGAATCATTCTGTGAGCAAGGTACCAATAGTCCAAATCTATAGGCTGAAAGGGATAAAGTAACAGTTATTAAAGGTAGAGCAGGGCAGCCAAAGCCCTCACTATTTCCACAATGGCAGGCAATCTCGAGTAGCCCATAATTATGTAGTGACCTGATCTTAATGTAGGATCAGACTACTGAAGGACTCATAAAGTTGGATATTGTTTTAAAATGTCTCAAAAAACCCTCCAGCAAGCCCTTTAATCCCCATTTTACCTCCTTCCCTTGGGACTTGGCTTAGGCAAGCCCCAAAATTGGATTAGAGAAAGGAACTGATCTCATATATAAAATGCAGAGTTATACCAGAGCCAGACTAAAGCACATGTGAATAAATCCATATGGAATGCTAACACACACACACTCACACACACTGGGGCACATTTTTTCAAGAAAGGCGGTGATACAGGAAAAATTGTCTCTGCAATAGAGTCTTTTATAGCAGTTCCGAAATACCTCTGTGTACTCTCACAGAATCACCAGAGGCACTCTTTTAAAATACAGGGTTTTTTTGTTTTTGTTTTTTTTGCGGTACACGGGCCTCTCACTGTTGTGGCCTCTCCTGTTGCAGAGCACAGGCTCCAGACACACAGGCTCAGCGGCCATGGCTCACGGGCCCAGCCGCTCCGCGGCATGTGGGATCTTCCCAGACCGGGGCACGAACCCGTGTCCCCTGCATCGGCAGGCGGACTCTCATCTACTGCGCCACGAGGGAAGCCGTAAAATGCAGCTATTTGAGCCCCACTTAAGATTTACTGAATCTCTGGGAAGGGGCCTTTCCTCTCCCCCAAATATCAACAGATGGTTACTCAACTACCTGATAAGGAGAAGTAGGCATGGTTCACTGCAGGGTTTTGGTTTTTCCTAGTAAACTTTTGTTTGTTTTTAAACAGTTTTCTTAAGATGTAATTCACATACCATACAATTTACTCATTTAAAGCGTACAGTTCAGCAGCTTTCAGTATGTTCACAGAGCTGTGCTTCTACCTCCCCAGTCAATTTTAGAACATTTTTGTTGACCCCCCCAAAGAAACCCTCCTTCGGTTAGCCATCACCCCAACTCCCCCACCCCAACTCCCAGCCCCAGACAGCCACAAATCTGCTTCCTGGCTCTATGGATTTGTCTATTCTGGACGTTTCATGTAAGTGGAATCATACGGCATGTGGTTACTGAGCAAAGTTGGCAAGTTTGGGGCAAGAGCAGATTCGCTGCAGGCAGCAGAGGATTCTTCCCCACTAACACCAGGTTTGTCTCCTCTAAATAGGTGTCGAGTACACATTTAAAGAACATTGGCAGACTCGCCTGGTGGTGCAGTGGTTAAGAATCCACCTGCCAATTCAGGGGACACGGGTTCGAGCCCTGGTCCGGGAAGATCCCACATGCCGCGGAGCAACTAAGCCCGTGTGCCACAAGTACTGAGTCTGCGCTCTAGAGCCCACATGCCACAAGTACTGAAGCCCGCGCGCCTAGAGCCCATGCTCTGCAACAAGTGAAGCCACCGTAATGAGAAGCCCAGGCACTGCAACAAAGAGCAGCCACTGCTCACCACAACTGGAGAAACCTGTGCACAGCAACGAAGACCCAATGCAGCCAAAATAAATAAATAAATAAATGTATTAAGAAAGAAAGAACGAACATTGGCTTGAAGGAGGTCAAAGAGTCAGTCTTCCCGGGACCCCTGCACGGTCAGCCCTGGATCACAACAAGCAGTCACCAGGGCCGTCTGTGCACTGAACATGGAGGGAAAGCTTCTGCCCATTGTTTCTCGGTCCCAGCTGGGCAACTGAATCACCTAAAGGGCTTGTTTAAAACACAGAATCCAGGACCCCTTTTCTGGGATTAGTGTGTTTTGGGTGGGGCCCAGGTATCTGTATTTTAAGGAAGGGCTCTGATGATTCTGTATGGAGGGCATCAGACGGCATTCAGGAATCACTCTAAAAGGCCCTGCTTCCTCTGCAGACAAAAGCTTCCTCTGCTCATACACCTCCTTTTTATCCATCTTCCTTTCTTTGCAGTAGCTGCAACAGGGACTTTGCTTCTGCACAAGGCCAGTTCAGTTATTACATGGAAATTCCATTCTTCCAGAGACCAGGGGAAATTTTCAAGTATAAAACTTTCAAGTATAAAAATAACTTCCGGGCCTCCCTGGTGGCGCAAGTGGTTGAGAGTCCGCCTGCCGATGCAGGGGATACGGGTTCGTGCCCCGGTCTGGGAGGATCCCATATGCCGCGGAGCGGCTGGGCCCGTGAGCCATGGCCGCTGAGCCTGCGCGTCCGGAGCCTGCGCGTCCGGAGCCTGTGCTCCGCAACGGGGGAGGCCACAACAGTGAGAGGCCCGCATACCGCAAAAAACAAACAAACAAACAAAAAAACAAAAAAAAAACTTCCAAGTATAATTGTTTGTCTGGAAACAATTGCAAACTGCTGACCCGCTGGACATTGCTGACCTGGAGGAGAATGGCTCCGGGACTTCAGACAATCACTGTGCCTGAACCAACATGGGTGTTTAGTGAGGTAAACACGCCTGAAATCTCTCCTCAGCCTCCCAGTTCCCCTTCCTGGGCCTGAAACTCATTTTCTCAGTGAGTGGAAATACTTCCTTATCTGAGCCCCTCTTTGTAACTTTGATTTACAGAAGCTTCCCAGCAAATAAATACGAGTTAATTCCTAGGTCACAACCTCTGGAGAGCTTCCCAAAAGCCTTCCAAGGTAAGGCAGAGAAACTGGAACAATATTTGGAAAAGAATCCCTGTGGCTTGTTTATCATTTCACTAGGGGCTGAGACCCTGCTTATGTCATGCCTCCTCACAGTAACCCTATGGGGTAGACAGGGATTTTGAAGCTTAACTTTTTGCAGGTAAAGAGAGCAGATTCAGAGAAGTTAAGAGATTTGCCCAAGATTATCCAGCTGGCTTCATTCTGGGCCTTTGTCATAGATTTCCAAGCCTCGGGGCTTACCATGTTGCCTCCCTGTCATAAATATTTTAGAGAAGACTGCCAGGATGTAAGAGACTTCAGAGATTTTTGTCCCAGCTGTTTAGCCACAGAGACTGGGTTTACAGAGCCGCTAATTCAGCCTGACAGTTCCTTGTTGTCTGCAAAGCCTCAGAAGAATGAGGAAGATCTGTGCGTTTCAAGGATGGCTAGCCCAGTACCCATTCTAGGGTATCTCAGAGCTCTGCTAGACACACACACACAAACACACACACACCACACACACACACACACACACACCACACACACACACCACACACACACACACAGTGTCTCTTTCTCTCCCTCCCTCGTGGAAAAACCAAACCTGACCTGGTTTATTTGTAGCTTTACTTAGCCCAAGTGGCCAATCTATTTCAAAGACAGTCAAGACCTAGTCATTAAGTCATATTTCTGAGCGCAGGCGTGTGCATGTGTGTGTGTCTGCATATGTAATTAGCTTATTTGTCATGTCTTTCCTTTAATGAGGCCACGTACTGACGTGAGCAGTGGGCTCGGGCTTGCTGACCTGAATCAGCACTGTGTGTGGCCACGTGTACATGTCTGATCGCCAGGGAACAGAACAGATGCTCATGGGCTTTTTCTGAGCAGCCTCAGCCAGGCGGCAACTGCTCATCACCTTCCAGGAGCCTGCAAACCTTCAGCAGGAACCTCAGGCAGGCACCTCTAAGTGAAGGATGAAGCAGAACCTGGCCCCTGGCATTTCGGTTTCTTTCCCACGACAGGAGGAGCTCTAGTGGTTGAAGAACCTAGTCTGTGCTGTGGGCTTTGCTGGCATTAGCTCCATCCTCCTAACGACCCCACATGGTACACACCCCGTCATGCAGATGAGGACACAGGCTCAGAGAGAGCAGACAGACATTAAATAAACTCCTACGAATACAGTAAGGACTACAAAGGACATCCCAGGAGGAGCTGTGGTAGTGTCAGGGAGTAGAAGGAAGATTTGGTCTGTGGGTCAGGAGACACCTCCGAAGTTGTATGTAAGCTGGGTCCTGAAGGATAAAGGGGTAGTGACGGTGTGAGGTGGGGATAGGATGAAAGAGCAGTCCAGGAGGACTAGGTAGTGTGAAAGGCTCATGACACAGTGGAGCATTGGAGGCACTTAAAGGCGGCCAGTGTCACACAGTTAGTGGACAAAGTAAGGAGGAGAGTTGAGAGACTGGGAAGGAGAGCAGGAGCCAGACTGGGAAAGGCCTTGGAGTCATTTTGTGATAGTACAGGGTTAAATAGCTTTTATAGATGACCCCTGGGATTGCAGGACCTTATATCACATTCTTCCTATGGGGAAATATTCCAGGTTTCACAAGTCAGTTTTCCAAGGGACTTTAGGAACACATCCAACTAACTGATAAGATATGGTGGGGCTCTACTGATTGTTTTAATTCTCATTTTTTTCATATCTGTGTATCTTCTTATCTACATCGTAAATTCCTTGAATTCAAAGATACCATGCTTTTTAGAACACCCTCACCCCAACACATACCCCTACAACCCTAATTATTTGCTGTTAGAAGAAACAACTTTTGATTCTGCCTTTATGTGGGAGTAAAAACAATTAAGAATCCGATTGGTTTGTACTGGAAGAACATAAATGCAATATTCCATCCCAGCTTAACATAGTACACAATAGATTTTCTTCTTTTTTTAATGTTTATTTGTTTATTTTTTGTTATTTTGGGTAAACTTTATTTTATTTTTTATTTTTTTCACACACACACACTGTGTTTTATTTTTACAAGAGATAGAGACTGACACCAAGCATTGTAAATGGATGACCACAACAAAAGCAACAATGATTGCAATTACCAAACATGAAACACACTCATACTATGTCATGATATTGACATTCAGTCCAGTAATCCTCCCCTGTAACAGCTCCTTTACTTTGCAGTGCACAATAGATTTTCTTATACTACAGACCAAATCATGCTTCCCTCAGAAAAGGTGTGACTAGATAGTAAAGAGTCTGGTTGCCATCCTTCACACGCAAAGATCCATGTGATTTCAGTTACCACATGTACAGAGTAATACATCCATCTCACTATGTAATCTGCCAAAAATGAATTAATGCCCTGCCACGTCATTAAAATTGCAGTGGGGATTGAATTGGATACATTGGGTTGCAAGTGTCAGGCACTCAACTTGAATTAGCTTACCAAAAAAAAAAAAGAGGCCGAGGGGCTTCCCTGGTGGCGCAGTGGTTGAGAGTCCGCCTGCCGATGCAGGGGACGCGGGTTTGTGCCCTGGTCCGGGAAGATCCCACATGCCGCGGAGCAGCTGGGCCCGTGAGCCATGGCCGCTGAGCCTGCGCGTCTGGAGCCTGTGCTCCGCAACGGGAGAGGCCACAGCAGTGAGAGGCCCGCGTACCACACACACACAAAAAAAAGCCTATTTGTTGGAAGGTTCATGATACAATGAGGAGAGCCAAATGAGTAGGGTCTGAATAAAGATGGTACCTCCCACGCAATTAGAATGATCCCTTCCCAGGAGAAAGGAGATATTTCCTGGACAAAAAGTTAATGTTAACAAAAGACATCTACTGTTTGAACTTTGAAACTTGTTCTATAATGTTATAAGAATACAGTTATTGTGGTAAAAAAAAAAGAGCATGACTTTTTGGGGTCAGGAAAAACTGAATTGAACCACTAATCTGCAACTTATCAGTGCTGAGACGTTAGCAGATAACATAAACTCTCTGAACTTGTTTTTCTTCAGCTGAAAAAAATGACCATTTAAGGATTTTAATGAGAATGTGTATAAAAGAACATAGCACAGTGCCAGATACTTAACGAAGCACTTAACAGATGGTAGACCTATTCTCTCTCCATTCATTAGGGAATGAGGATTAACCACCTGCATTAAATGACCCAGTATGTGTAAAGTACTAGGACAGCACCTAATGCATAGCAAGAGCTCAGTAAGTGTAGCTGCGATTATCATCATTTTGATTATTGTTTCCATTTCCCTATAAGAATATCCCTAAATGAATCCAGTGGCTTCCCGTACTGCTTACCTTCCTGGGGGAAATAAACATGAAAAGATAGTTACTTTTTTTCTCTATGCTCTTTTTATCTTAATGCTAGCGATTGTTCTTGCTCTGCAGTACCCAACAGACTTTGGACACTTAGTCAATATTAATTCATGATGTTGGTGTTTGGTGTGCCAGCTCGTTGACACTAAAAATTTTTGTGCCAACAAAGCTAAGGTAGAATTAAGCAGCTGTGCTGCAAGCTTGTCTCAGATGTAATCACCATTTGCTTTGTTCATATTTCCCATGCTGTTTATGCCGCTTAATTAGTCCAGTTTTGTTGGATTTACTGATTGTATTGACGTAGCTTCAGAAGCCCCTTCAGGAATAATCCTCCCTCATTTTTCTCTTCTGTAGCTGTGGGTACTACAAGACCAGTCTCTCTCTCAGCTGGGGCCAGAATATAACCTGTGGCAAAGAGGGTATAGAGGAAGCACCAGGTTTTGCTATCATGCTGCATTAGGCATCACAGAGTTTCGTCTACCCTGAGAGTTTACCTGTCATTATTTTTTGTTGAAGGAAGCCTTCCTAGCAACATAAAAGGATGGCATGGACATGGTTCCATGAAAGAGGCTTCTCGGGTTGAAGACCACAGTCTTCTTGATGGCAGTGGCATTGTGTAAAGCTTCTTAGTATCTCTTCTAATGATCAAATAATAACAACAACGATAACAGAAGGAACAGCCAACACTTATTAAGTGCTTATGGATGAGAGGCATTATTCTAAGCACTTCACACATTATCAGTTATTTAATTTTCAAAACGACTCAGAGGGATGGTTATTATTATTATTCTCACTTTACAGATGAGGAGAGTGAAACACAAAGAGGTTAAGTAACTCACTGACGGTAACCCAGCTCTTACGGGGTGGTCCTGGTTCTCGAACATCAGCAGAAACCTTTGGAGTTTGTGATAGTAAATGCTCAGTAAACACTTACTGACTAATTACTTTTATTTTTTATTTTGTTTTTATCAGGAAAGTGTCCTTTAAAGTTTTCCCAGAAAGAAAAGAAACATTTATTGAATGTCTACAGTGTGCCAAATACAGCATTAAGTGCTATCACATGTATTATCTCATTCAATTTTCGAATAAACCTGCAAAGTAGATGCTACTTTCTCAGTTTTTACATGTGGGGACTCCAAGGATGAGAAAAGTAAAGAATTGTCTTAAGATTATACAGTTAGTAAGTGGGGAAGATGAGACTTGAGTCCTCATAAATCTGTCTGACCCAAAGGCCATAATCCCATGCATTTCCTATAGCTGCCAGCTTTGCACCACAGATGGAAACCACAGAGGCATTTTCTGTACATTTTCCCACTGCACTGTCCTTTTGAGGTATATTTAACAGATTAAGTAGAAACTTTTATGTATGTGCACATTTGCCACGATTACTCTATTGTATGCATATTGTCCAAAAGACCCAGAGGTACCACAATACTAGAAAAGCAGCTCCTTTGCAAGATGGACCACAACTGTAGCCATAAATAACAAGACCAATAATTGCAATATTTTACATTTTTACATTAAAATTTCATTAATAATAAGCACCTTACAATTTTATGATGCTGACTATACATCTGATATTATTCTAAGCATTTCACATGTATAAATTGTTTAATCCTCATCAAAACCCTATGAAGTAGGTCTGCTATTACTTCTGTTTTATAATGGGAAACTGAGGCACAGAAAGTCAAACCGCTTGCCGAAAGTCACCCAGTTAGGAAGTGATGGAACCAGACCTAGACCTCAGTAGGGGGCTTCGAAGTCTGGGCCCTCCCTCTCATTAATTAATTATTTCAGAAATGGTAGTTCCATTCCTCTCTTCATACTTTAAGCAATGGGGTTAATAGGAGAATTAATCATGTGTATTGCATGACCTAATACGTGTGTTGAATTTGCTAAATATTTATTTATTGAGCATTTACATATATGAGCCATAGTACTAGGCCCTGAGAATGTAGCACCTGCCTCCAAGGAGTTGCAATAAACAAATCAGCAAATATACACTATGTGTTAAAGGACTACAATAGGACTATAGTAGCTGTTGTCCATTTTCCATCTATTCTCTACCCGACTCTGTCAAACCTGATGCCCAGGAGACTGACCCGACTTTCTTGCCCTTTGACTTCTGGTTAGGTAACGCCTCTGGGCAGACATTGGAGTGAGGGAGGAAGGAGAGAGAAGTCAGGGTATTATTCGCCAGCCCCCCAGCCTTGCCTAGTCTCAGTTCTAGCAGAGGTTATGATTCTTCTATGGCTATAATTTCTGTCAGGTGACTCCTCTTCTGTTGCCCCAGCTCTTGCAAGGGTGTCTTAAACACCATTCCCTCCCTTTGTTTCTTTAGGTTTAGGAGACGGAGTGGTCCCCAGATGCTTCACCATCCCTTGTGGGTTCTCTTGACTCTTGAGTGTATGTTCGTTTCCTGCAGGGAGCCTGACTTATATGAGGTGTAAGCAGAGTAGGTTGTGAGAGTAGCGTCAGGAAGGGTGTCTCACCTAGACTTTCAGGGACAGGGGAGGCTCCTCGAAGGAAGTGAAATCTAACATGACTTCCAAAGGACAAGTAGGAATTATCCAGATTGGGAAAGGGGATATAGGGAGAATATTCTAGAAAGAAAACATAGCAAGTTGACAAGATAAGAAATCTAGAGCATAGAAACTTCTAAGAACCGCAAGTGCTACCAGATGCTGTTCAAGGTGGAGAGTAGTGAAGAGGGAGCCTAGAAGGCAGATTCCAGAAGGCAGGGATTCTGATAAAGCTTTGCTGTGTAGTTTGTCATGTAACTTCCTTTCCATTTCCTTATGAAGCATTCTGCAAAATCTATGTGACTTACTAAAAGTTCTGGAAATGGGCTTTGGGGGAGCTGAGTGAGACGAAGTGCTGAGTCTGGTTTGAAGGAGAGCATGGGAGTGATCTGGCAGTAGAGTTTAGATTGCTCTGTCAGGTTTTGAAATTGATGAGGCCACACATACCATTGCTAATGTGCAGCTGTGGTGGGGGGAGAATAGATGAGGCCAGCAAGGTTCGTTTAGGACAAATAATTTGGTGATGGAGAATCGGCAAGGGAAAGCTCAAAGGAAAGCAGAGCAGCTAGTGCCCACATGCTATAAAAGAAAGCTTGCTCTCTGCCTCTGCTTGCATACTTCTTGGTAAAATACACCTGAATTAGTGGCAAATACTATTTTAAAAATTATGTACAAAACAAAAACAGACTCACAGACTTAGAGAACAAACTTATGGTCACCAGGGGGGAAGTGGGGGGGAGGGATATTTAGGGAGTTTGGGATTGACATGAACTCACTGCTATATTTGAAACGGATAGCTGATGTGATGAAAGCCAAAAATCTGTCTTCATATCCCCTGGATAGAGATACAAAACTTATGTTTCAATTTCAAAAAAATAAAATAAAATAAAATTTAAAAAGTAAAATGGATAACGAACAAAGACCCACTGTATAGCACAGGGAACTCTGCTCAATATTCTGCAACAACCTAATTGGGAAAAGAATTTGAAAAACAATAGATACATGTATATATATAACTGAATCACTTTGTTGTACACCAGAAACTAATACAACATTGTTAATCAACTATACTCCAACAAAAAATAAAAAGTTAAAAAAAAGTAAAATAAAATGCATAAAAAATAACACTCAGGGCTTCCCTGGTGGCGCAGTGGTTGAGAGTCCACCTGCCGATGCAGGGGATATGGGTTCGTGCCCGGGTCCGGGAAGATCCCACACGCTCGTGAGCCATGGCCACTGAGCCTGCGCATCCGGAGCCTGTGCTCCGCAGCGGGAGAGGCCACAACAGTGAGAGGCCCGTGTACAGCAAACAAACAAACAAACAAACAAAAAAACACTCAATACTGATGAGCAGCCACGAGACAGGCACTTTCTTATACTGTGTCTCTATTCCTGCCCCTTTTGTGGTTACAGATGTTAAGCACCACCCTTGCTGGTTTCCTGTCTATTTTGTACCAAGAGATGCCATTCTCTATCTGTTATCTCCATATCTCCTTGTGGGTCAAGCCCCCTTTGCTGCCCCTTCTATAGTGCTAGTCATTACAGTAATTATGGCCTGGCTTCTGTGAGGCCCCATCATCCCTATGGGTATTAACGAGCCCCACTTTGAGACCATCTTTCGACCACTAGAGAAGGACCATCCCTGAACTTGCTAGCAATGCTGGCATCCTCTCACCAGCCCATTCCTAAAGGCCTCGGTAAATGGCATGTCATTGGGCTCTCCAAGGATCAGAAAGCTCTGACGGGTCTTCCAGCCTTATATTTAATATCCATTCCAGCATGCCTACTCCCCTTAGCCTCTGCCCCTTAGCAGTCCTTCCTCCAGCATCTGTCAGGGCCCCTCAGGCATTTCCACTTTCCTGAGAGTTGGCTGTTGCTTTCGCCAGGCTTCCGAGAACCACACTGGCAGTGATTTTGTTCTACTCCCTAAGGTTCTTGCTAGGTATTGTGAAATAATTGAAAATATATATAAACTTAGTCTCTGCCCCCCGTTCCTGGCAGAGAGCTTCTCAAACCCTTGTCATTTCCTAAGTGAGAAGAGCATTAGGAGCACCTTTTGTTCTAATATTTGGTCTTTGACTCTGGTTCTGAATATAGAGCTCTTAAATCTCTTGGAATTTCCTGGGTGATAGGAGCATCTTCTGTTCTAATGAGGTGATGCCTGGTGGGCTCCTGGATAGCTTCAGGTGGGTCCTGGTCATCAGAAAGATCAAGCCATGATCAGCCCTACCCCAATCTTCCAGGGAGGGTAGAAAGGCTGGAGATTGAGTTAATGATTGATCATGCCTACATGATGAAGCTTCCATAAAATCCCAGAAGCACTGGGTTCAAAGATCTTCCAGGTTGGTGAGCACTTCTATGTTCCTGAAAGTTGGCATACCCCAACAGGAACAGAAGCTCCCACACTCGGGATCCTTCCAGACCTAACCCTATGCATCTCTTCATCTGTCTGTTCGTCTATATCCTTATCATCCTTTATGACATAATAAGCCAACAAATGTAAGTAAGTGTTTCCCTGAGTTCTGTGAGCCATTCTAGAAAGTTACCAAACCCAAGGAGGGGATCCAGGGAACCTCAGTTTTTGCTCCATTGGTCAGAAGTACGTGTGATAATCTGAGATTTGGTGATTGGTATCAGAAGAGAAGCAATTCTGAGGGACTGAGCCCTGAACTTGTGAGATCTGATGTTAACGCCAGCTAGATAGTGTCATAACTGAATTGAATCGTAGGACACCCCGTGGGTGTCACAGAATTGCTTTGTGTGGAAAACCTACATATCTGGTGTCAAAAGTGTTGTGAGCATGTAATAGTATGGAAGGAAAGGAAAGCAGAGTGGTTTCCCAATAGAGGTGTTAAATCCTACCCCCTGAGAAAATGCCCCTAAACCAATGAATTCTTGTTTTTTCAGTCAAACATTTCTGTCCCTTTCATCAATCACCCTCAAAATTCATTTCTTTTACCAGGACATTTTTCCAAGTGAAATCTTTAGTAACTGAGCTGCCACCTGTGCAATAGACTGTCCATGCCCCCCTTACCAGTGAGGATGACATTTTCTTTGTCTCTTGGGTGACTGTTTTCTCAGATCACTTCCATTAACACTTGTGTTAGTACAGGTCCTCCAAGAAGCATATGCCAAAATGGGATTAGATATGCAAGTATTTATTAGGGGAAATGTCTATGAAGGAAAATGAGGAGAGAGCCAAGGGAAGCTGGAAGAGATATCAGGCCATGACACAGGTCTCACACTGGTGGAAGGAGAGCAGAAAGGAAGGAGGTTGGGTGAAAGAGCCTAAGACTGCAGTGCAGTTCTAAGAAAGTTTGACACGCCCAATGTAGTGTCCAAAGTTGTCCATCAGAGGAGTCCCATGACTCTTAGGAACAGGCCTGCCTTGGTATTCCTGCTGTACTCAGTCATTGGCTGGAAGTAGACAGCATATGGGGAAGGTGGCCTTGGCATGAACACACTGAAGACTGAGCAATCACACTTCCCAAAGTCAAAGATGAGAAAGGCACATTTTCATGGCTGCATAACCACCTATGAAATATTGTTGCCAAAGTAAAATTAAAATGGAATCCATTTTAACCTTTAGACATAACTACAAATGTGTATGAAATATAGGGGACAGAAGAAGAACATGTTAAAAGACACCACTGGGATGCGATCAGCAAACTTCTGATTGTAGGAAAATCTATAGGACAAATGACTCGATTTCTTGATTCTAATTATTTTGGTCACATAAAAAAAATCATCACAAAACTTGTTGCCATAAAATAACAATTTATAGTTGTCTCTCATGGTTCTGTAAGTTCACAGATCTCTTTGGGTACTTCTAAAGTGGGGTCTCTCATGAATTTGCAGATGATGTGGCTGGGGATAGAATCATCTGAAATTTCAACTAGACTAGACAGTAAACCTTACACAGCTGGCAGTTAATGCTGGCTTTGGCCTGGGAGTTTAGCTAAGCCTGTTGGCCAGAGTTCTTCCACATGGCTTGTCTATGTGGCTTGGGCTTCTTATAGCATCTAGTGTTTGGGTTTCAGGGGGGAGGTGTAAGGTTTAGGATGTAGCTTCAAAAGTCCTAGAATGGGGGCTTCCCTGGTGGCGCAGTGGTTGAGAGTCCGCCTGCTGATGCAGGGGACACGGGTTCGTGCCCCAGTCCGGGAAGATCCCACATGCCACGGAGCGTCTGGGCCCGTGAGCCATGGCCGCTAAGCCTGTGCGTCCGGAGCCTGTGCTCCGCAGCAGGAGAGGCCACAACAGTGAGAGGCCCGCATACCGCAAAAAAAAAAAAAAAAAAAAAAAAGTCCTAGAATGAATGACACATATGCCACATTCTCTTGGTCAAACTAGTCACTTAAGTCAACCAAGACTTGGTCTCTTAATATAAGGAATAGCAT
The DNA here is from genome assembly GCF_025265405.1 of Mesoplodon densirostris. Classification (NCBI taxonomy): domain Eukaryota; kingdom Metazoa; phylum Chordata; class Mammalia; order Artiodactyla; family Ziphiidae; genus Mesoplodon; species Mesoplodon densirostris. The sequence goes on along the minus strand of NC_082661.1, from coordinate 16,296,585 downwards.
GCACAAAGAGGGAGGAAAGAAATTGATGGTGGCTACCTCTGGAGTTGCTTCGCCACATTCTTCTCCCAAAAAAATTACAAGGAAAAGTGAGACAGAGGAGGAATATATAAATTAGAAGAGACTAGAGAGATGTATTAAGCAATTGCAATGCACATATCTCTTTTGGATTCCAGTTAAAACCAAAGAACTTGTAAAGCAGCTACTTTGTGATCCATGCACTTTCTTTACCTGGGAGACTCTCGGGGGGGAAAAGAAAAGAATCAGATTATTCAGTCTAATGTCCTTATCAACATGGCAACCAGACCTCCGGATGAAGACACCAATGATTTACACTAGGGGGAGGGTCTTTATCTATGGAATGTTCTTAACTGTCCCTGGTTAAGTATTGCTTATAGTAAATAAACCTAGAATCCTTGGATTTATGGGGTATGGCTTCCTGGACAATGTCATGTAAACTGAAAACGGATGTTTCATATTCTAAACACTCCCTGGAGTGCAAATCTTTATGCTTAGCTTTGAGACTTTGTTCTCTCTAGGCCAGAGGAGTGAAGGACCTAAGGAAGCTTCCCCTGCTGTCCCAGAGCTCTTCATATTTGTCTGAGTCTCTTGTAATTATTCTTGTAATTATTTGCAGAGTTTGAATACTGGGTAAGACCTTTGATTTTGTGAGTCTAACTTGACAATCCAATGCTTTGTGGTGTTTTATATACATACATACATACATACATTCATATATCTATCTATCTATCTATATCTATCTATCTATCTATATAGTGTTATTCATGTAAAATATGAATACTGACTGGATATTTTTAAATATTAAGGAAACACTGTAATACTTTTTGATGTGATAGTGCTTTTGTTATGCTTTAAAATAAATACACATACATAAATATTTACAGATGAAATCTGTAAATTGATGTGATGTGATAGTGCTTTTGTTATGCTTTAAAATAAATACACATACATAAATATTTACAGATGAAATCATTTGATGTCTGGGATCCACTTTAAAATAATCAAGAGTTTGAGAGGGAGAATGGGGAGTATAGAAAACATAAAATGGACCATGACAATCATTGAAACTGAGTAGTGAGTTCATAGAGGTTCCCTATACTATTCTGTCTAACGTTGAATACAGAATATGATAAATTTGAAATTTTCCATAATGAAGAGATTTTTCAAATGCTAAAAACAAAATTTAAAGCAAATCATAAGACAGCTGAAATGCCACAAGGGTGGATATATTTTATATAAAGTATTCTATTGCTTATAATAGCATTTAAAATAATAAAATAATAATTATAATAAAATAATAAAAGGAAAAAGAAAGCAGGAAGCTAGGTGGGCAGGCAGGCAGGCATGAACAAAAAGAAGAAGGAAAGGAGACTTAAAGATCCAACAATAGAAAAAAGCTAAATAAATCGTATTATATATGGATATAGATACACACATTATTATTCAGCCCTTAAATGACACTATATGATGACAGGGAAAGATATCCATAACAATTCATTAGGTGAAGAAAGCAAACTGAAAAAAAGTACTATCGATATTTCTTATTTGTGTTTATTTGTGTAGATCTAAACAAACAGAAAATGAATGAGAAAGATAAAGATTAAACAGTGATTATATGGTGGGGAGGAGGGTGGCTTATAGATGATTTTAATTTTCTTCCTTTTATGCTTCTATATTTCCTAAATGTTCTGTAATGAACCTGTATTACTATTATAAATTTTTTTGAATCCTCTGTTGAATCAACAATCCATTCAGGAATCTTTTTAAAGAAAATAACCAGATATATGCTCAAAGACTGCTTAGGACAGGCACTGCAGCATTATTTATAATAGTAGGAAAATTGTAAATAATCCAATTATCCCACAGTAAGAGAATGATTAAATAAATTATGGTATGGAGATGACAAAAATTTCTCATATTCCTAGGAAAATGCTGATTGTTCTGTAATCATGGTAACAAGTACCACTATAACCTGGTTTTAAACCCTTTCTACCTATCAATGCAACTTGCTTCGGTGAACATGTTTTGACAAACCAACCAATAAGTGACAGTCTTACATCCCAAAGTCAGCCAATCAGGAACGAAGTTAGTCCAATAAATATGCTTCTCAATGCCAACCAATCAACAGAAGTCTCACTAGAATAACCACATTTCTAGAGTTGCTGTCAACCTACTTTTGCCCTTGAAAGTCTGCCAGTCCCTGAACTCCACACTCTCCCAAACTGTGCATGCAGTGATCAGTCTGTTCTGCTTGGTGAGATTGGTTGACCGCATACTGCTCCCTTACTACAATCACCAATACATTCAGCTTTGCTGTGAGCAGTATTTGTGTGTGTGTGTATCTGTGTACACACTGAGGGAGCACACATAAACACATAGGTGCAAACCTTCTATGAAATAACATGCATTTATTAAAATTTTTATTTTCTAAATGACTTAAGAAAATGAAATTAAGATTTGGGGAAAATGCCAAAAAAATTTTTTTTTTATTTTCAAAGACTATATAATGGCAAGTAAGATGTTCAAAATACATAATGTGAGAAAGCTGAATACTGAACAGTGTATTATATAATCCTAATCAGAGAGACAGAGAGATAGAGAGAGGAAGAGGGGCTAAGAGAGACAGAGAAATTGGAAAGAAAATACACCAAAATGTTGAAAGTAGTTCCATCTGGATTTTGAGATGATGGGTGATTTTTATCTTCTTTATTTTGTTATTTTATTTTCAAAAAAACCTACAATGACCAGTTACCACTTTAATAATGACGGGGGAAGGCTGTTTCTAAAAAAAATCTTGATTTAGCATTATAGAACTAAACCGGTTAATTTTAAATGCTATCTGAGACCTCCTATGAGTCTCATAAGATTCTTTCTTTGATGAAGTAGGCCATGATGTGAATCCAAAGGCCTACATTCAACACATATTTATTGTGTGCTTCTATGAGCCAGACACCAAATTAGGTTCTCAGACAGGTATAAGAGAGTGGTTCCACTTTACTGATGTAACAATTCCCTGAAAACCAGGTGGAAAAGGACATTTTCATAAATTGCACTGAGCTTCTGAAGTTGTGCTTTTCCCTTCAAACACATTCACGTTCTTATGATTAGTGGGGACCATCGATATAGGAAGTAAAGGCAAGAAGCAAAGTATAGGTGTTTGTGGCAGGACTGTGAATAATGATCTATGAAATGTGGGACAATTAAAAAATAGAAGCAGCCAGGACTGGGTATTAGAGAGCGGAAAATAAATTTTACATCTCCTACTATCTTTTTCCTTTTCTTTATTTTGGAGGGAGAGAAGCTTTAACTTCGTCTTTTCTTTTCTTTTCTTTTTTTTGCAGTACTCGGCCTCTCTCACTGTTGTGGCCTCTTCCGTTGTGGAGCACAGGCTCCAGACGTGCAGGCTCAAGCGGCCATGGTTCATGGGCCCAGCCGCTCCACGGCACGTGGGATCTTCCCGGACCGGGGCACGAAACCATGTCCCTTGCATCGGCAGGCGGACTCTCAACCACTGCGCCACCAGGGAAGCCCCTAACTTCTTCTTTTCTTAATGAAAGTTGTGTCATGTTCTAATTACATTTAATTAAGCTGTATTTCTAGTGCTGAAAATACGGAAAGAAGCACTGGAGCCTGCTGGGTCTCCACTTCCTAATTCATGCAAGCAGCTCTTAAATGGGTAAGAGATGATGATTGAATATTGTGAAGCGGCACAATAGTTAATCTTGTATGAATAGGCAGTAGGAGGGGAATGTGTTTGTCTTGGGTTTGTTAGAAAGGTTTTCATGATCAAACACTGAATGAGGATTTTCCCCATTTTGTGCCTGCTGACAGTGCATCGCTGATAGTTTGACTTAATGAGGTTCTTAGATTTAATAAAATAGAAAAAGGCAGTGAGCCATTTCCCAAAATGACTTGAAAGAAATATTTGGCAAAAATAATGGAGATTCAGAGATTACTGGTACGAAGAGCTCTATCAATTTCTTCCACCAGACTATGCTCACTTGCTCTGTTTCCTGCTGATTTTAGAATTTACTCCATTTGCTGCCCAGATAGCAGCAACTCCCCTTAATAGAGACCATTCTTCATAAACTATGAGGTGCTAAGGAATTAATCAAAAATTTCAGTGGGTGAGCAGTAAATGGAGAGTCTGTACAAACCTTAATAATGATACCTTCATGAAGTCAGCTGAGTATACATAGTGCTTTCACAGACTGCTAACTCATTCAATTCTCATTCTAATCCTGTGACTTGGGGACTGTTATCCCAGCTTTACAGCTGAGAAAACTGAGGCTTAGAATAGTTAAGTGATTTGCCCAAGGTCTCTCAGTGAGTAAATGCTAGAGTTCAGACCCAGGTCTGGGACTTGATCCAGTCTACCTGAAGCACCACGTTTAAAAGAGCAGAAAGGAGGCTTCCCTGGTGGTGCAGTGGTTGAGAGTCCGCCTGCCGATGCAGGGGACGTGGGTTCGTGCCCCGGTCCGGGAAGATCCCACATGCCGCAGAGCGGCTGGGCCCGTGAGCCATGGCCGCTGAGCCTGTGCGTCCGGAGCCTGTGCTCCACAACGGGAGAGGCCACAACAGTGAGAGGCCTGCGTACCGCAAAATAAAAAAAGAGCAGAAAGGAACATTCAGATCTGAGGTCTGAGGATCTGGGACATTTCCTCTTGTTAATAGGGTGACATGAGACACACCAATCAACCTCTCTGAACCATAGTTTTCTCATTGGAAAAACAGAGATAATTATGCCAGTTATCAATTTATTATTATCTCTCAGCTTCAAATCCACCCTTCACGGCCGTGATTTGTGATCCTGCAGCTTTACTGGAAGATGAGACTGCCATCTGGCCATTTTGGGCTTCTCATGCCACTGAGTCAATAAGCAGATAAAGATGTTACACTAATGGCTAGAATGACTGATCCCAATCACCCAGGGGAAATTAAGTTCCTACTACACATTAGAGGTAGGAAAGACTATGTCTGGAACCCAGAGGATTCTCCAGAGTTTCCTGCCAATAGTAAAGGTTAATAGAAAACTATAGAAGCAAAAACACGAATAGCAGGATGATGGAGGACTCAGAACCTTGGGGAATGAAAGTTTGGGTCATCTCACCAATGGTCAGCAGGGCAGCATTCCTTCTGGAGGCTCTAGGGGAGAATCTGCTTCCTTACCTTTTCCAATTACTAAAAACTGGGTATTCGTTGACTCATGGCCGCCTTCCAGAAATGTCATCACTCCAACCTCTGCTTTCATCATCTATCATCTTTTTAGACACTGACTTTCCTCTTACAATGACCTTTGTAATTACATTTTTCCCACCCAGGTAATCCAAAATGATCTCCTCATCTCAAACTCCTTAGCTTAGTCACATCTGCAAAATCCCTTTCCCATGTAAGGTAGCAAATTTACAGATTCCAGGGTTTAGGACATAGGCATCTTTAGGGAGGCCATTATTTAGCCTATAGTTGAACCAGTGTATTCATTCATTAAAACAAAAAAACAAACAAAAAAAAACCCAACCTGTGTTGCCCAAATAATATTGTAATAACAATAATGAGAATTTTGAAGTCACCCATTTAAAGGAAATGTTTGTCTTAAGCAAAAGTATCTCTAATTCAGATGTTTGTCATCTGCTTTACCTTGGGTGAAGAACAGTGAGGTTTCAAGAACTCTTGCTTCCTCTGCAGAAATGATACTGCTCATAGTTTTCTTAAAATATACTCATTTTAATTTTTAAATGAGTATAATTTTTAAATGAGATAAATAAAGATGAGGAAAAGAAAAGAAAAAAAGGTTTGAGCAAGATGCAGAGTAGAAGGTAGACAAAAATTCAGAAGCAGCTTCTTAGCACCACTTCAGAAAGGGAGAAAAATAAAAGAAAGAAAAAAGCAAAGCATACCAGAAATATTTGCCATTCTCATGAAATGGAACTCAAGTGAGAGGAAGGTATAAACTCTGACTTGGAGGACGCTGAAGGCCAGGGGAAAATCTTCTTTCATTTGACCATACTTCAAAACAATACAGAGCAAGTGAGTATCTCTTAGAGAAAATGGCAGAAGGGATTGATTTTTAAATTGCTTTTAAATCATAAAATCCCACTATTGTAAAGCATTTTGGGTAGTCATCCGGCAGTATACCAGGAACTTTGTTGGAGAAGAAAATCCAGGAAGACATTTAATGAGAAGCACTAATAAATGCATGTCTCTGTTTTACTGAAGCTGTCTATTCTTCTTAGCAGTTGAGTTTTCATCCTAGAGAAGAATTATTTATGAAAGGTGAGCATTGGAACAGTCTGTCCTGAAAGTCTAGCAGAAAATATGACATTTTATAAGTTTCATAAAAATCGTGTGTAAAGAGATGCCTGGCTGAGAGTGGGTTAAAATATTTTCTGTAACTTTGCTGTTTGTAATCTTTAAAAAGTACCAATTCATTTCTCTAAGCAGGCTGTGTTTCTCTCAAAAGGTAGAGGCTTGAACTCAACATACATTTTCCACAGTTAGGTCAGTGTTCTTTATTCTCTAATGGAAACTGAATCACTTCTGGGTGAATTATCTGAAAATCAATTTGCCTAATGCCAGTTTACAGAAATTCAATTCATCCAGTGACAATTTACCAAATGAACAAGTCTCCAAATTTATTGAATGTACTGATTTATTAAAAAAACTTTAAAAAATTATTTTAATATTATTTCTGACTTTTCAAACATTAAAGAGTATCCCAAACAGATGAGAAGTACATTATGCAATCCTATCATGTATTAAATGCTAAAAAATTTATTTCTAACCAGGAGAAATTCTATACATAGACTGTAGCAGTTTGCAGAAAGACTTAACGTGAAAAAGGGAAATTATTTAACTGAGTGGAAAGAATGCCTGGGAGGGGTTAGCATAATGTACTATAGGATTAATACTTCAAACTTAGGTTACCTTAACAATAAACATGAAATTGTAAAGGAAGAATTTTTTTAAGTTTTAAAAATCCTTAAAAGTTTAAGTCAAGAAATGAACCAGAAAGTGACAAGGACGATCACATCACATAATAAATTCAAGCTACAAATAGCTAAAAGTAACAAACATTGATTTGTTACTTGGAAAAATAAAGTGTCTTAAAAGTGCTAAAATATTAGAAAAACACAGGTAATTCCCTGGAGGTCCAGTGTTTAGGACTCTGAGCTTTCACTGTTGAGGTCCGAGGTTGGGGAACTAGGATCCCACAAGCCGCAAGTCAGGCCAAAAAATAAAAAATAAGAATAAAATATTAGAAAAAGAGAAAATTATACTTTTAAAATGACATTTAAAGAATTAGAAATCAATGTAAACATAAAAATTCCTAACTGAAATGTTAAGGTGTCAGTTACAGTTGAATTTTGATATAAAATATATACATAGAAGACTAAACCACTCTATAATCCGGAGTGGCTGGCTACCTGATTGTTCCTTAAAGTGCTGTTATGGAGACAAAAGAGAATCAGTCAACTAAAATGTCACAGGAATATTCAAATGCTGTTAAAACTGTTGCATTCAATTCTAAGTAATCATAATGATGATAAATGATTATAAAAACAAGTTTTTTGTCCATGGGTAAATTTATTGAACAGGTCACCTTTCAGTTGGACCACGTGACACATAACCGAAATCCCAGATGGCTCCTCCCTGTGTTACAGAAACCCAAACTCTTGACCTTAATGTACCAGGTCTCTCACAGTACAGCTCCTGCCTACTTTTCTATTCTCATCTAACTTCAATTAGTCATGCTGGCTGCTTTTTGTTCTAAAATTCTACTTCTGCTCTTTCTGGCTTCATGAGCTTTGCTCTCAATTGTCCCTCTACCTGGAAGGCTCTTCTCATGACTGTCTCTTTCTCTTATCTTTGCATGCTTGTTATCGACCTTCCTCTCTAGAATGTAAGCTCTATGAGAATTAAAGTTATACTTTAAACCAAGCATCTTCTCCTGACACACAGAGTAGGCACAATGTAAATGTTTGTTGAATAAATCAGAGGATAAATAAATTTATCTTTGAGAACACACCTCTTTTTTTTTAATTTTTTTTTTTTTAGTTATACATATACATATGTTCCCATAACCCCTCCCTTTTGCGTCTCCCTCCCACCCTCCCTATCCCACCCCTCCAGGCGGTCACAAAGCACCGAGCTGATCTCCCTGTGCTATGCGGCTGCTTCCCACTAGCTATCTACCTTACGTTTGGTAGTGTATATATGTCCATGCCGCTCTTTCGCTTTGTCACAGCTTACCCTTCCCCCTCCCCATATCCTCAAGTCCATTCTCTAAGAGAACACACCTCTTTTTTATTAAAAAAAAGAGAAATCACTTGACTGGGTCTTTTAGCAATGTGAAAATAGAGCAAAGAACTTTTGGAATGAAGACTTTTGAGACAATGAATCTTCTGCCAGTTATCCTTACCCCACATCCAAATAAATGGAAGCCTCCCTTTCCACTTGAGGAACATTTCCCCACCTAATGGGAAAGTGCTTGACTCCAGAATGTACTGACTGCAGGGATTTGGAGGGATCTAAAACCGTCTATGAAGAGTCCATGTAAGAATGACTCATCTAGTAAGAGTTGCCATTGAAGATGGCTCTGTGAAAGTGTAGGTGCATGGATCAGCATAAGTCAACCAATGGCCCATGTGGGAACTGTATCTGCTTGTATATATCAATACCTTCTTTGGGAGGCTTGGTTCCAAAGCATGCTTTAAAGACAACAGTATTAATTCCTGAAATTACTTCAGAGGAAGAGATGAAAGAGTTGCATTACTTTTGTAACCTGTGGCCCCAGGCAACCTCTGTGATTTTTCACTTCCCACTGAACTCTTGTTATTGAAAAAAAGCTAATTAGAAGTCAGAGGAGGTTAAAGTTCCCCCAAAGACAGACTTTCAAAGAGAAAATTGGGGAAAGTTTTCCAAGTTTGATAATAAGAAGAGTTTTGATAGCTATTAAGGTGACCTCAAATTCACCTTCAAGCAAAATTTTGAGGAAACTGATATAAGCCTCAATCTTTTTTACTCAGTGAACTGAAAGAAAAAGGGAAAGTATCTAGACATTGTCTTGCCTGTCCTAGGTAAATCAATAAGGAGGCTGCTCTTTTTTGAAGGCTTGTGTGGACTTAATGATCCTCAAATCCTGAGTTCAGAATTCAAAATTTATATGTATGTCATTATTGCAAATCTCACTCTGAAGCACGAGTTCAAAATAAAAGACTCAGTGAAAATGCATGTGGAATGCTGACTACAAATTATCATATATATTGTCATCCTCTATTCAAATATTTATCTTTTCTGGGGACTCTATGCTCACGGGGATTGGTAATGAGATACTGAGCCTTTTGCTGTTAATATTCTGTTTCAAATTGAGCCCAGTTTTACAAGGAAAAAAACACTGTTGTCATCTTCGTTTTCACTGGCTGCTTTCTGTAAAGACACAGGAGGATACGGTCAGAACTGGCTCTGGGGGAAAATTGCAAAGTTGAGGTTGGCTTTCACTCTCATTTCCTCAGTCTTCTGTTTATTTTCCCCCAAACCCCATTCCTGAGAGTTTGCAGTGTGTTGCCCTAACAAGGGAGTCCCTTTGCTGGGACCTCTATCTTCCTTCTCTCCCTCCTTCCATCAGAATATGCTCTCTCTGATTTTTTTTTGTTTTTTTCTTAAATTGCTTATGTTCAGCAGAAGAAACCAAGGCTTCGCAATGAGTGCCAGGCCACCTCTTAGCAGCAAGAAGACATCTCGTAATACCAGGCCACCTGGATGTCAGGAGCTCCTAGCTAGCTAGCTATCATCTATGTCTATGGTCCTATCTATATCTGTCTATATATAATCGTAATTTGTATATATATAACATCTTAGATATATATGTATATAATCTTACACATATACATGTATGTGTGTATGTGTGTCTTTTGGTATCTATGTTTTTAGGACATATGATGTAGATATATGATATAGGTATAAATATGATATGGATATATGATAGATAGATAGATACAAAGTACCAGTGATTCCTAACTGGGGGTGATTCGGCCCCCACTCTCCCATTGGCCAGGGATGTTGCTAAATATCCTATAAGGCACATAATAAATACAACAAAAAATTACCTGGTCCAAAAATGTCAAGCTCTATTCTTTTTGAGAAAAGCAGAGAAACTGAAGAAAAACAAAATCTCTTCAGTGTGGCTGTCACTGTGTTCCTCAAAACCTTGGATATGAAGTTGCCGTCTCAGAGTTAAACTAAAAATGAATTCCTAATGGATGGGAGCAGAGATTACTAAGTACCTTAACAGGACCAAATGGTTCCCAAGGCAGTAAGAATGGACATTAATCAGATTGAAACCAGTAATACACATCGAAATAATGAGGACAGGGGAGGGTTTGGCCAGCCAAGGAGGTAGAAATCACTTGTCAGAGACAAGGCTAGCAGTGCCCATCTAAGCACTGGTCACAGATGGGGGCGCTTCCAGTTGTCTTCTTACGGTGGTCCTGTGTGGATGCCAGCAGATGTCCAAACTGCAAAACTCCTGCTTATTCCATCCTTCCCAAACAAGTGTCTGATAAATTGTTTCCCCACATGGCTTGCCTACATGGAGAAAAAGCATTGATCAGGCTTACAGAAACATTCAGCATGTCTAATGATTATTTTTCATATTAAAAATTATAAGCAGGGACCCTGATTATATGACAGTGCAGGGTGAGCTCTCCAGGTGCATCACCTAGGGAACCCCATGAAGTTTCTGACGCTACCAGGCTAATGTGGAAGGGATGCCCCAACGGGACCAGTCCACATGGTCATATGGTCTGGAGTTAAAAGAAATCCAGATTGCACACTGTTATGGGTTGAATTGTGTCCCCAAAAAAGATATGTTGAAGCCCTAGCCCCCCAGTACCTCAAAATGTGATCTTATTTGAAAGAGGGTCATTGCAGATGGAATTAAGTTAAAATGAGGACACTTAGGAATAGGGCTGGCCTTTAATCCAACATGACTGGAGGCAAGATTGGAGTGAGGCTAACATAAGCCAAAAAAACACCTGGGGCTATCGGAAGCTGAAGAAGCAAGGAAGGATTCTCCCCCAGAGACTTTGAAGGGAACATGGCCCTTGATTTCAGATGTCTAGACTTCAGAACTGTGAGAGAATAAGTTTCTTTGTATGTAAAGCCACCCAGTTTGTGGTCACTTGTTATGGCAGCCCTAGGAAATAATACACCTGTTGAAGAGGGGAGGACACCTAATGGTCTCACAAGCCCGTGGTGCCAGAAGTAATGTGCTCAAAGAGGAAAGAGTCCATGAGACCTAGAGCTGGGTCCAAGAGGAAGTCTGAGAACAAGAGGGTTTAAGATAGAGAAGTGGGTGAAGTCCCCTCTTAGAAGTATAATCTCAAAGCATGGAATTCATCTGGGCTTCCATTTCCCATGACTGAAGACAAGAAGGGAACCAGGAATGGAAACTTTAGAAGTCCTTAATATCTGTCTATTTTCCCTATATGATTATCAGTAAAATCCTTAAGGGCTACAGAAGTAGCAAGAAAAGTAGAAGGAGGGGCTGTGGTCTTGAGAGTTAGGTAACTGCAAAGACGATTGCACCCTGTAGCCTGGTGTGGGGAGAAGAATTCCAAACGAAAGAGATCATGGAAATAGGAACAGAAAATCGGGTATCTGTCTCACAGTCTCCCCCTTGACCAGCTTCCTTAGAAGGGGATCCTGGAAAACCACTCAGGAATCACCACTTCATTTGCCTCATAGGCAATCTTTCCTTTACTTCACAAATCTTACCCAGGCCTGTAAATTATGTAACTATTCCCTCCATTGCTCAGAAATCTAGGAGTCATCCTTGATTCTTCCCTTTCCTTCCCTCTCTCATCCTCATTTATCAGGAAATCCCAGAGAGTTTACCTCCAAATGTGTTTCCTTTACTTATCATCTGTCCTTTAATCACCATCTCCATAACCCCACCTTAGTCTAATTTTGTAACATCATTTGCCTGGACACCACGATGACCTTCTCTCCATTTCTAGTCTTCCTCCTCTAATTCCTTCTGCACTCAGCAGCAAAAACAATCTGCTTAAAACAAAAATCTGGTTATATAACTCCCCTGCTTAAAACCATCCATTTAATTGAGAATAAAATTCCACCTTTTTACAATGGATTACAAAGCCTTTTACTATTGAATCCTGCCTCTCTATCCACTGTTCCCTTGGTTCTAGCTGTACTGTTCTTTCTTCAGTTTCTCTGCCTGAAACTCTTTTCCACCCCAGGGCCTTTGCACATGCAATTTCCTTTAGCTGGACTGTTCTACCACAGCAGCATGGCTATCTGCTCCCTATCCTCAGTTTTAGCTTAAATGTCTCCTTGGAGAGGCCTTCCTTGGTGATCACCCATGTCTATTGATCTTTATCTGTCTCAGCATCCCCTTTGTTCCTTCACAGTAGGTGTTATAACTTGTAATTACTTTCTCTCTCTCTCTCCTTCTCTCTCTTCTTTGTCTCTCTCAAAAAAATGTAAACTCCATAAAATTAGGGATTATGATTTTTTTTGTCCACCACTGTATTCCCATTGCCTAGCACAGAGCTATAGTAGGTGCTCAAAAAAACTGGAGGGTGAAAGTGAGGTGGGAGGGAGATGGTTAGAACCATTTGCTGGGAAGAGAATTTTTTTACAATGTGCATGTGATAATTAATTTTATGTGTCAATTTGACTGGATCAGAGAATGCCCAGATATCTGGTTAAATATTATTTCTGGGTGTGTTTATGAGGGTGTTTCTGGATGAGATTGGCATTTGAATCAGTAGACTGAGTCAAGCAGATGACCCTCCCCTGTGTGGCTGGGTATCATCCATCCAATCTGTTGAAGACCTGAATAGAATAAAAGTTGAAGGAAAGAAGAATTTGTCCCTTTTTTCTGCCTCATTGCTTGAGCTAGAATCTCCTGCCCTCAGACTGGAATTTACATCGTCAGCTCCCCTAGTTCTCAAGCCTTCAGACTCAGATTGAATTACTCCACTGGCTTTCCTGGGCCCAGCTTGCAGACGGCAGATCTTGGGACTTTTCAGCCTCCATAACTGCATGAGCCAATTCCTCTTAATAAATCTCCTTTACATCCTATTGGTTCTGTTCCTCTGGAGAACCCAGGCCAATAAAGTGCATGAAGTGTAATTTCACTCAATATGACAGTAACTATATTTGCAGTCCAAAATTCTGGAAAAAAATATTATACCTACATATATTCATTGAGGCATTATTTATTATAGCAAAAAGTTAAATAGTCTCTTGGCTACAATGTAGGAAAGGGCATATTTACTAAGAGTCACCATATGGAACTTTTAAAACTATCAAAGAAGATATATAGAAGCAAATCTCAATGTGATCTTTATTTATGATATTAATTTGTCAAATAAAAGGTCAAGTTTTGTGGGGTTTTTTTTTTTAACATTTATAGCTTAATAGAATATAACAAATTTGTTGTTGGTTATCAACAATATTGTGCATTAATCCTGATGAAATCTGAAGAGTGGACATGTCTCTCACAAAAAATACAAGTGAGTTCAAAAGTTTTCAAATGATACAGAGGCACAAAGCCATTACAACTGGTTTCTAAGAGGGAGAGCCTCGTGGTTCTTTCTAAGATGGCCTAAAGCAGAGATTCTCAGAGTGGTCCCCAGACCAGCAGAAAGAGTAAATTGTCAGGCCCCCTTTCACACCAAAAACTCTAGGGGGCAGAGGCCAGAATTCTGGGTTTTAACATTCCCTCCAAGTCATTCTGATGCCTGCTAAAATGTGAGAACTACTGCTTAAGCATCAGTCTAATTACCAGTTCTCTGTTTACTGAGATCTGACAAAGGAGTGAAGTTCTGTCCTTGAGCAAAGAACAGGCCAGTTTCCCTGTGGACCCTGGATGAGTAGAACAGCCCCAAGAGCCCTTCACCTTGGGCATGGCCCAAGTCCACCAAGAGTGGGAAGATTCTGTACCCCTTAAACTCCCTCTTTAGCCAGGGATCCACTTCTTTCTTCCCCCCTGGGTGTTAGGAGGATGAGACTTAGCAATAAAGCTAGCTTTGCTTTATCCTTGCTCTGCGAATCTGTGTCTCTGAGTAAAAAGCCACTTATTAAGGGGGACAGTCTACTTTTAGCACCTCTTCTGGTATTAGAAAACAAGTTCTTAATCTAACACATACTCTACACATGTACTTGGATTAAATTGGACAAAACCAGCTCTAGAGCTCCCCAGAGCTGAAACACAGACTCAACACACTCCCATTATGCTTCTTTTTTTTTTTTTTTTTTCTTTTTGCGGTATGCGGGCCTCTCACTGTTGTGGCCTCTCCCGTTGCGGAGCACAGGCTCCGGATGCGCAGGCCCAGCGGCCATGGCTCACGGGCCCAGCCGCTCCGCGGCATATGGGATCCTCCCAGACTGGGGCACGAACCCGTATCCCCTGCATCGGCAGGCGGACTCTTAACCACTGCGCCACCAGGGAGGCCCCATTATGCTTCTTAACAAAGGAGGACATGGAGACTCAGAGAGCCCAAGTCTCTGAGATCACACAGCTTCTAAGTGACAGACCTCAGACCAGCTCCTGGGGCTGCTGCTTCTAATTCAGTACTTTCGTAGCTCTACTCAATCCAGCTCCCCTTCTATTTCCAGACTTGACACCTCAGGGCTTACTTTCTATGTCTGTAGAGCAGGGCCACTGTGAACATGCATACAGTTCTGTACTGAGCCAGAAAGGCCCTGCAAAGGCCCTGGGAGCACAGCACAACCTGAGCTGGGCCCTGACCCCTGGCTTGAGGCTGCCTCTGCCGGAAGGAAAGACCCTTTTACACATTTGGAGGCCTTGCTGGTGCCTCTTCAAATACCGATGTCTGAGCCACACCTTAGACCAGTTAAATCAAAACCTCTGGAAGTGGGGACCACCAGTCACATATGTATTATTTAGAGCTCATCAGGTGATTCTAATGTGCAGCCAGAGTTGAGAACCACTGTCCAAAATGATTTCCAAGCTTCCTTTACCACACTATTGTTTAAGTGTCTAATCTTGACCCTGTCATCAAAGGCAAGAGACACTGGAGATTTACTCAATAAGTCAAGTTAGTATAATCTGGTCATCGCCACAAAAAAAGCACTGGTTGATGAAGTTAAATATTTCATGCAATCCTGTCTGAGCCGTCAAATCAATAGTGTATTTGAAAGGATCTTAAAAGTAAGGTCTGTTTTAAGCATAAGGATGGTTTCTATTTTTATACCTAAAGGCTGACTACTGAAAACTGAAATATTAAGTCCCTTGTTTTGCAAAGCAATGAGACTTCTGGGCACGTGGGCTCATGTTCTCCTTCTCCCAGCTTCCCAGGCTTGACTGACAAAGTGGGAACTTCCAGGTTCTTGGAGTTATTTGATACAAGCTTCTGCCTTCCTTCTTTTGCTGGCTCCTTCCCACGGTGGGATTTCTAGAAGAGTACTGAGCTGTTGGCATCCATCTTTTCTCAACGAGCCCGTCTGCTGGACACACGTGTTCTTCACTTCAGATGACAAGCATAAGGACAAGCCCTACCCTGCAGAGAGCATCGGTTTGCATCTCAAGAAGGAAGACCAGGAAGTCTGGTTTTGTCATAGGTTCAAGCAGCTTATTCTAGTCCAGCTTTACTAACAAAAAATTTCATATTTTGATCTTCATTTGGCTTCTGGGTCTGCTGCTGAACTAATTCAGCAAAAGGATGTGACTAATTAGCCCCCTTGAATCGTAACAGTTTCATCTACATGACCAAAATGACCCGTTTGACAGCCTTATTTGTTGTGTTTCCATGAAAGCCATGCTGTGAAGTGGCACTGCAAAGCACTTGCTGCAACTTTATTACTCCAGCTTGCAGTCAAACCAGTTGGTTTTGGCTGAGAGAAATGATGGCTGGATTAGTAGAGGCTGGGAAGTATTGGTCACCTGCATTGTACTCCTGTGCTGATGACCTGAGGTTGATTAATTCAGTGGAATGTTCCTTTTGTAATGTTTTGTAATGATTCTAGACTGAATACATGAACACAGCCTGAATCGATTTATAGCTCCCACGAATTGACAGAATAGTTTGCTGTTGTTTTTTTGGCATGGGGTAGTTAGGACTGGTAGAGTGAGGATTATATAGGAGTCTTCATAACTTTTATGGTCTGACTTTCATTATTATTCTTGCTCTATTGGAAAGGAATAGTTGCTACCATTCTTAGAAAAGGACTGGGATACAGAAATTTTAGGTTGACTGACTAGAACAACTAACATAACCTTTTTTGTACTGAGATGTTTGCAACTGTAGAATAAATTTTACTGGCCAAGTAATCTTATAATCATTGCTATCATGGGACTTACATTGCTCATAGCTGCAAAACTAGTAGAATATTAATAAAACTTTGTGCCCCAAATCCATAAGATGAGAATTTTAAAACAATGTATAATAAACTTAGATGCTCTAGGTACAGAAACAGATTGAATTGAAATTACTACCTGGATTCTAGAAGCCACAGATTGATATTTAAAATAACAATTCCCTTTCCTTTTTAAGAAACTGATGTGATTACAATGTTTCTTAATGGTAGGCTCAAGTTTGAATCTTACAATGAAGCTCAATTTCTCAGATTTTGAATTCTGAGGATTTCACTCTGGAGAAAATTGTATGTTTTCAGCCACAATAACTGATCAAAAGAAATTTCTGGGAAGAGAATATATTATAGAAATTATGTAGCCAAATATTTAGGTAAATTAATTGGCAAAAGACTCTTTAATGTCCCCAGCCTACATGATTAATAATTTAGAGCCAAATTTAGGGGCACTCCACCCAGAAAGAATTACATTACCCAATATCTGTTATGTTATCCTGAAGTGTAAGCAGCAAGCTCATTAAAAATTAATGAGGTAATCAGACAAATTCTATGACTATGCTGTGAGCTTCTCATTAATGTTTCACTAGACAGCATTAAGAAAGACTAAATAGACTGCACTAGATTTAGAAGTAATAAATGGACTTCAAAAGCAAAGCAACTTAATGACCTTCCAGTAAACACAAAGACTTGAAACAGAAAGGAGGAAGGATTTTAGAAACCTATCCGCTATGCTTTCTGGCTGAATCTACAATGGAAAAGGGGAAATAGAGCGTGATCAATTACCTGCTTAATTTGATGAATCAAGAGGCCAGGTTTAAATATTACTTTGGAGCCTGAAATAACTGACTGGACTGTCATCAACTGTTTAAAGTGCCCAGTTCTCCCTTCACTAAGTACTGTTTGACTAGGGCATGGTTCCTCAACAGCAACACAATTGACATTTGGTCTGGATAATTCTTTGCTATGGAGAGCTGTCCTGTGCATTGCAGGATGTTTAGCAGCATCCTGGCTTCTATCCACTAGATGCCAATAACAACACCCGGATGTGATAACCAAAAATGTCTCCACAGATTGCCAGATGTCCCCTGACATTTGTATTCCAGGCTGGTAAAGGGAGTCATACCTGTTAGAGGCTGAGAACTCTAAGAATACAAATACCATATTCCCAATCAGAGTGGGAGGACCTATACAGCATTAAATGAAAGGATTAACTTGCAATTATTTGGTCAATTTGGATTTCGCAGACAATTAAATTAGTTAATTCAGATCAAAATTTCTTCTTCAGGATCTGACTTATCAGGATTGGCATCTACATTAATTCAATTAGTGGACTAATGGCTAGGCATATTTTTTATTTGGGCTTCAGGTTTCAAGCTCAGAAATATTTCAAGTGCAACGATCAGGGCTAAAAAGCAAACAGAGCAGTACTCATCAGCATGATACTATTACATACCCCTCCAAGAGTTCCTCCCCCTGGCTTCTGGTCACCTGGTTCTTACTGTCCCTCCCCAAACCCCACTCCTTCCCAGGCTTGACTATCCCAGCTTGATTTACCAAATAGCATGAAAATTGAAAGTATGTGCTTTAGAGCCAGACAAAACCGTGTTTGAATTCTGACTCCATGATTTATCAGTCCCCCATCATGTAAAAACTGGGATCAGTCATAATAATAATTCCAAGGTTGTTGTGACAGTTACATAAATCGATTAGGAGGTCAATGCTTCTGCCAATAAGAGACCCGACTACAGTGTTAAAGTAGATAAGGGTTGTCATGTAGAATTCTGATGGAGGCAGCCTGAGATGGTATGGATGCTCCAGGAAGTTGCCAGGAACCAAGCTGCTTCCTGTATTTCTGCACTGCAATCTTTAGTAACCTTCTGGGTTAAAAGATGGCTGTTGGATTTCCAGACACGATTTCTTCATTCCCGGAAGGAAGAAAAAAAACTCCAAAGAGCAAAGGAACTTCTTCAGAAGTGCTTCTCAACTTCTTTTTATTTTCATCAGCCACATACAAGTGAGAAAGACTAGGTAATGTATTTTTTTAAGGCAAGTACAGTTGCCTCCAATAACTTAGCAGTTTTGCTAGTGAGAAAGAATGCATATTGGGTAGACATGATCATACTGTGTCACTCAGAGGCTCTCTCCCTCTCTCCATTGGATCATAAGAATCCAAGAACTTATTTGACTCTGGGAACACAAGCAGGGCCCTGATTTTATGATAATTGCCATCTTTCCTGATGCTTCTTTAACTACATTCTCTGCTACCAAGCACCAGTGTTTTGGGTGGAATCCAAGAATGCTGTCACAGAAATCCATTGGCCATAGGTTGTCTTCTAGACCACAGTGCTAGAAGTTCAGCCTCCATAGGGGCATCCATCAGATGACCAGTCACCCTCAGAGTGCTGGGTAGGAGTGGATGTCATACCTTGTAGAACTTGCCAAATGTCCTACCACACTACTCAGTCTGACGGAATTTAACGCTCCCGTGTAGGTTCACGTATCTCTCCCTGAACCCCCAGGAACCCCTCTTTCCCCAATCCGGGATAATCTGTCTGAAACCCCTATCAGCTTAGGTTTTGAGAATTCAGCTTAGATTTTGAAATCCAGGTCAAATATTTCTTCTTGAAGCTAAGGAAATTCAAATCTTCAACACAGAAGGCTTAATTGCTTTATTTGGGGCAAGAGAGGGAGGATGCATACAACAGGGCACACAGATTTTATGATTGGGGGAAAAATAAAGGATAATTTTACATTGACCCATTAATGTCCTTAGCAGTTTAAATGGAACAACCAATAAAAATGTATTTTCATCTATGTGGGAGAAATGCAAATTATTTTATGATTATTTGAATTTTAGAATAATTGGGATTTTTGGTCCTTTGTAATGTACGCCAATTGTAATGCTAAAAGTCTAACACTTAAAGAGTACTGATGCTATTCATCAAAAGGTAATTATTCTTGGGCTTCCCCGCTGGCTCAGAGGTTAAGAATCCACCTGCCAATGCAGGGAAAATGGGTTCGAGCCCTGGTCCAGGAAGATCCCACGTGCCGCGGAGCAACTAAGCCCGTGTGCCCCAACTACTGAGCCTGTGCCCTAGAGCCTGTGAGCCACAACTTCTGAGCCCACGTGCCAAACTACTGAAGCCCACGCACCTAAAGGCTGTGCTCCGCAACCAGAGAAGTCACCGCAATGAGAAGCCTGCGCACGGCAACGAAGAGTAGCCCCCGCTCGCCGCAACTAGAGAAAGCCCGCGCGCAGCAACGAAGACCCAACGCAGCCAAAAAAAAAAAAAAAGGTAACTATCCTTTAATTTTTCTACAGCTGTAGAAATAGAAATCTGTGTCTGTGTGTTAACGCTTGATGATTCATTGTCTGATCTCAAGCTTGTTTTCTGCCCTTTAGAAAGAAAATGCTATTTACGTAATGAGTGAGGTATCATGGAATTTCCTAAGTGTTCACTACTCAGGAGAACAGTTGTAAATCACCGTGTTTTGTAAAACAGAAAAAGTGTGACAGACATAAACCTTTATCTATCCAATAGCCGTTTTCCCCACTGCTTACCTCCTTTCTTCCTTGGTAGGGGAGCCCTGATCTTGTTCAGGTAATTACCTTCCCACACACTCAGACCCAGGAGGGAATCACTGATTCATCACTTTAAACCAATTGTTGTAATTCCATTACTCTTGCTAATGATTGGTTTAAGCATGGACACATGACAACCCATGAGTCAGTTGGGCGGTTTCTACCCTGAAGGGACACAAATGAGAATTTACCCTTCCCATGTCTGGATGTTGTAATGTGAAGCCATGATGTAGCCATCTTTTGGAGAAAAAGAAGGATACTGTTGATATATTATGAATGGCATAGCAGAAAGATGGAAGGTACCTGGGCCTTGACAACACCTTTGAGCTTCTCAACCACCCTGACTTAGTTTGTAGGATAAAATTTACTGTTTAAGCCACTTATTGTTAGATATTTTGTTATTTGTAGCCACAAGCATAACTGTAAAATGACATAAGAGACTATGCTGTGGAAGAGAGACTGCTAGCTGCCTGTACGGTATCTGTTGTCCATTTTTTTCTTTTTAAGAGACCCCTGATTATATTCTTAGTAACAACTGCACACATTTTCCAGCTTCTCTTGAGGGCTTAACTGAGGAGTCAACAAAAATTGATGGGTGTGTCTTTTGGGCTTCCTCCCTAAAGGGCACTAATTTGGCTAAAATGCTCTCTCTTTTCCCTCCCCTCTTTCTTCTCGTTACCTGCCTGGAATATAGATGTAAATCGTGGTACTCCAACGGCCATATTTGACTGTGAGTAGACTTTAAGGATGGAAGCCACTCACAAAGATGGTAGAGCAGAAAGAAAGAAGGAGCTTCAGTCTCTGATTGACCATGGAACCACCATGCTGGCACTGGACTATCTATCCCTTGACTTTCTCTTGTTTAAACCACTATTATTTGGCATTACTGATGCATGCAACCAAACCTAATTCTGACTGTTGCAGCTGCTGAATGGCATTAAAAGTGATACTTTTTGGAAGAAATTAAGTTAGGAGCAGAAGCCTTATTTCTTAGGAGCCAGATTCTTTTCAAATTTAAATATTGTCATTGAGTTATTCTGAAAGGTCAAGGAGCTACTCAAATTGTATTTAATAATTCTATTTTGTATTTTTTACACAATCATCCTAAAAAATTATCTTTTGAAACTGATTGAGAAAGCAAGGAATAGAAATCATTATAATTTGTTACTATCTTTCCGTGAATGCCAAGAAAGGATTCCAAAATTGGGTCTCTGAGTTCATTCATTCTGCCCATATTTATTGAGAACATAAGATATTAGAGGCAGTATATGTTAGGCACCGTGCGTGTGTGCGTGTGTGTGTGTGTGTGAGAGAGAGAGGGAATATCGGATATAGATCCTATGTTCATCAAACAAAATGACTGTTTCCTGGCAGGAAACAATATGAAAAAGATAAAGCCAATTTCATAAAAAGCAAAAATAGAAAAATACAAATAATTGCCTAAAGAATAGAAGGAAATAAGCTAAAATATTAACAGTTTATATCTGATGAATATAGCTTTTTCTCCTTTATATATTTGTCATGTTTCCTGTAAAGAATATGCAGCTTTTAGTCAGAAAAAAAACTTTATTAAAACATTTTATTGTTAAAAAAAGATGTAGTTGTTACAGGCAAAGAATTTGGAGGCAAAGCCCTCCACTCATTATGTCCTGGGAATTCTTGGCTTTCTGCAGTTCACTTCCCCATCTGCTTAAAATTCTTCAGTTGATCACAGTGACTTTAGCTGCAGGTTTTGAACATATTAAAGGGAAGGTCCAATGGAAGGCCAGTATTTCTTAATCAGGAATGCTTATGAGCTTTTACAAAATAAAAATTCCTGGTTCCCATTCCTAGTGATTCTGATTCACTAAGCCTGGAGTAGAACCAAACCACGTGAAACTTTACTTCCCATGTGATTCTGATGGGCACTCTGGGTTGAGAACCATTGCTTTAGGTTCTTATCTGTTATTTGAACCTTAATATAAATGAGAATCCAAAGAAAAGTTTGATAGGGAATAAGGGGGCATAAAAGGATAGTAGAGCCTAAAACTGAGTGGATGTGAGGCAGTCAGCATTGGAGAGAGCGCAAAAGCCTCACCATTCTCCCAGGACCCTGCATGCAGAGATTATAAAGGAACAAAATGTATGAAAATATACCCTCTATGGTATTTCAGCTTATTGGAACAATGAAACAGCCAGGCTTAGAGAGGTAGGATGCAATAAAGAGAAAGAGAGAAACAGTTTGGCTCTTCTGATGAGCAATATGAAATCATCTGGACTGTGTCTCAGTTTTGAAAGCTTAAATCAGGACCAAAGGTCAGGAGAGGGTCACTGGAGACACATCGAGAGGGAGGGTGTCATCTGGGTATCTCCAGATATCACTAAAAATTGGGAGATGATGTTTAACACAGGACACTGCTTCCTTAGGCTATTTAGGGGACCTAGCTGGGGTTCACCACAGTTTCAATACAGAGCCACATTCTGCTCCATGGTTTTCGTAAATGACTCTTGCCATGACTGGTGTGTATGCATGCCAGGATGGGTCCTAATCTTCATCTTTATTTACCACTGATAAAGGATGAAAACTATAGAAATAATTTTTCTCTCATATCTTGCCAGAACAAAAGAAGATCTGTCATCGGCCCTAAATAACCAGTTGTTTATACTGATAATTTTTTGAAAGCTCTTAAAGCTCTATATTCCATTGTGTTACAGTAATTTCTTCCTCAACTCTTAATTAAAGTATTACTACTTGAAAAATGAGCATATCTTTATTGCAAGTAGAATGATCATAAATCTTATAAATTTAAACCAGGAATGAATGCCCCCCCTGGGTTAGGAGGAAATCAAGGGACTGTAAAATATATTTCATTCATTTTTCCCTGAGCAGTCTGATTCTTCCAATGTCAGGATCTGCCTGCTATCTTTTCATAATAGGCTGAACTATGCAGATATTCAAGATGAGATATTACGTTGTACATTACTAATTATACACATAGACCCTGATGCTCACAAATGTTTAATGCATTGAAGGGAAAAAGGCCTTTATTAAAGACCTTGCTGTTTATCAGCTTCTAGAGCTTATCATTTTGGATTTAGTTTGGAAGGGTTTATCCAACTGAAGAATTATTTAAAAAATATATAAATTTAAAGGAAACTAAAGAACTTTGTAAACTCAATATGATGAAACTTAGAATTCCTTGTAGGAATGGAGACTGATTCCTTAGTGCCCTGGGTGGCCTACATATTTTCCTTTACTCATCCCTAGAAATAAAAGAGAATTATTTCAGAAAAAAGCAGCCATTGTCAATTCCATCAGAGAAGTAATTACCATACTAAATATTCTCACAGCATAGAGCATTGCAGTATTACTGATAGGTGAATATTTTACTTTAGCCTCAGTAAAAACTAAAATCTCTTACCAGAAGTACCAAGTTAAGTACTGAATCACAGAAAAGCTTGTCTTGTATGTACAAGAAAAAGAACATTGTGTTATAGACTTCTGGGGAAATATTGAAAATGGTGACTCTTTCTTTGGAGGAACAAAATGTAGTTTCTCCAAAGGTAACTCTTCCCTACAAAAAGAAGAGGGAAGAAAAGGCTGTAGTCTTAAAATGAATCATTGAACACTAATACCCAGTTGCATGTTTTATTACTGTAATCGCGAAAGGCCAAAGACCAATATCATTCCTATCACAGCTGAGGCCAGTTACAACCTTTTAGAAAAGACCACACACCCAAATAATTGACGTCGTCTGCAAAAAGAAATAGCACTCCGCAGCTTCCATCAGCAGTGCTGAAGCGATGGCAGGTTATAAATAACCTCAGCCTACACTGCCACTTCTGTCTGTGAAGCAAACTCTGTTCCACTAGATCAACCTTCTGAATAATGATACCCAATTTCACTTACGCATTAAAAACCACTGATACACTTTATTTGTTCATAAAAAACTGCTAAATATGTCTTTTTGGAGCTATGGACAATTTCTAATTTTCAAGATGATATTGAGTTATGTACTTGTCCCCCCACCCCCAATTAAATAGCGGTGTCCCAAGGTCATCCAACCTCATGCTCTGTATGCCTAGCAGAATGCTGGGTACCTCACTCAATAAATACCACAGACTGATGGATTGTTCCATGACTGCATGTGGATTAGCCGAAGTGGGTGTCCCATGCCAGATTAAAAATTGTGACCCTACTTTGAACCCTCATTGGCAGCTAACCAAGGAATTTACGTCTCATCCATTCCAATTTCTGCAAATTATAAGGAAGCACTTTCTGAAACGCATTAAAGGAAGAAAATCTTTGATCTACCCCTACTAGCATTCCCTTCCTCCTTTGCTTTCTTGTTTCTTCCCTTCCTTCTTTCCCTTGAGCTCACTTTCCTTTCCTTTCCCTTTCTATTCACACCCAGAAGCATTTATTGCTGGCTACGGAGCTAGGAGCTGTGCTTTTTCCTCCAACCTGCTTCAAAGGAGCTCCCAGTTTAGTGAGCAACCATTTATAATAATGTTAGCTTCGTTTATTGCAAATTTGCTTCCTTCCAGATGCATTCTATCCATTGTTTTATTTAATCTTTACAACAATCTCGAGAGGAAGTCATTTGCCCACCCCATTTTACAGATAGAAAAGAAGCTTAGAACAGTTAATTAATTTGCCAAAGGTCACACAGCTAGTAAATGATGGATTTGGGATTCAAACCCAGACCTATTTGGATCCAAAAACAATGTTTATTCCATAATAATATTCTGTTCCTAGAAAGGAAAAGATAAGCTCCAGGTTGGAAGAAATTTACCACTGCACTGAAGAGCGATTTCTACTCTTCTGAGGTTTCTCTGAAAATGCTTACGTCTCATTTGATTATAATTCATAAAGGCTCACGCTTAAAACACATAAGGATATTTAAAGCACAAAGACTATGATTTAGGTCAGTGATACTTCAAGCCTGACTTACAGACCAGTGCAAGCCGGTGATGTAAATATTATCAGTCTGTGATGAGCTAAATATAGAAATTGAAACTAAGCATTTAGGAACTTTTATAGCAATTTGACAGAGTAATTATATAATATAATAATACACAATAACATATAATAATTATAATAAAAAATAATAAACCACATGGCATTATATTTTGGGGATTTTTTAAATTTAATTTTTCTAGTAGTTCTTTTTTATTATATTTTACAAAAATATCAGTCCACATGAATTGGGCATTTAAAAAAACTAGTCCACAAATAGTTTGAGAAGCACTGGTTTAGGTCATTCTGAATATGTAAAATTTAAGTCATGTTAGCTGGCTATCAATATGATTTTTCTGGAAACACCACTAGGACACCCAGAAATAGATTTTTTCTCCTTCCTGCACCGACAGACTGCTAAGTGATTACTGGATCTGTTTCTGGGGGATGTGGGAGCACTGGGCCCCTCGAGGGAGCACATCTGCTCCGAGCTTCTCTGGCTTGGTGCCTGGAACAAAGGGAGTTTCAGGAGGTGCTTGATGAATGTTAAATGGAACAATCAGTGACCAGTGACCCATGAGGTAAAGTTTCTTCTGAGTTTTAATTCATAGTGCTTGGTGCAAAAAGAATTAAGTGTGGGTATATCAGCGAACCTTCCAGTAATTTTGATCACAGGGCTTAGTGACAAATGTTGGAAGATGCTTTTACATGGTGCGATTTACAGACTGTGTTGATTGAGAGCGGTGCTCTTTACCCTACCTCACTGGAGCATTTCAGTGAATAAAACAAGGCTGTAAGATAAGCTCAGGGCTCTTCTGTGGGCAGAAGTTAGACATATAATTTGGTACTTAGAAGAAACATCCTGGACAATTTATGTACCCAGGAATCAGAATTGGCTTATTCATGACTTCCAAGGGAAGACATGCATTTAAGGAACTGGTTATTGCAACTGGTGATAAAATGCTGCTGGTGGCAGAAAATGTTATTTTATGAAAGCAATTTTAAAAGATATCTTTCCCCACACCCTGAATGATAATATATTTAAGATTTCAACTGCATGTGTCATTTCCTTATTTTCAGAGCTGTGTCCTGGCCATGAAAACATCTTCTGCTTATAGTGACACCTTAACTGAAGTTGATAGGGTTGACTTTTTGCTGGTTGGTGACAAACATGAATCCTTCATGCAAAAATCTAAGGAATAGAGCTCTGTGGCTGTCTCTGCCCCCAGAGATCTGCTGTGAGAGCGCAAGACTGCTCTTTTATCTGTGACTGCAGAAGCTAACGGGATGACTGGGAGGCCAGGGGAAAACATGCTCTAGGGATTTCTCCTTTCAGACCCTAAAACGGGAGGAAGATTAATGGCTGGCAAAGTCACACTGCAGATTATAATTCTCTTCAGGCAGGTTATAAAGGTGCACCGACAAACTCTGTGAGGTGGGGGAGATGAGGGAAGGGGGAGGCTCACAGCTGCTTTCAAAGCCATTTATCAGGAAAGAAAGTATCTCTCAATAAAAAGACACCATATCTAAAAATTCTTGCCTGGCATCCCTATCTGTTATATGTTGGAGTGTGAATGAAATATGCCTTCATAGGGACTTCCCTGGTGGTCCAGTGGTTAAGACTCTGCACTACCAAAGCAGGGGGTCCAGGTTCGATCCCTGGTGAGGGAACTAGACCCCACATGCATGCCGCAACTAAGAGTTTGCATGCCACAGCAAAGGAGACTGTGAGCCGCAACTAAGGAGCCCACCTGCCGCAACTAAGATGCAGCACAACCAAATAAATAAGTAAACTAAAAAAAAGGTCTTTAAAAAAATATATTCCTTCATAGTAATAAGAAAATAGAATTTATTCCCATGAAATACATAAATATTAGATACATATGTTTAATAAAACAAGCTGGCTTGTTCTAAACTCTAAAATGAATCAAGATTAAAATTTCATATATGGGGTTGCTCATCTATTTGATGAATTACACAGACTGGCAGCTTTATGAATACCGTAAGTGCCCCAGCTTTCTGATATAATATGGAATATTTATTTTGTAAGATAGATAGCAGGATCTCAATATTATTCTAAAAACTATATATATTAGAGAGAGATAAAGAGAAAGATAGAGAGAGATGTTCCCCTGGAAGAGTTATTTATTATCAAAGATAAATTTGTTGGGTGTAATGGGATTCAGGACATGCCACTCCAAAATATGCCCCCTTGGCATATTGAATATCTTACGCTGAAGGAATTGGAGAAAACAGCAGAAGCAGGAAGGTCACTCTGACCTTCCTGCCTTGTTTTTCTTCCCTGAAAGCAGGAGATAAAATCTCTCAGGTGAAAGGTACCCTCCCTGTATCAGGAGGAAGGAAGACTTTCTTATCCCTAGAGCCTAGAATTTGGGGCCTAGAAATCTGTACAAAACAAACTTGGTTAAACTAACCCTTACTAGTTACCTCTTCACCATTTTCCACCCCAAGCCCAAATCCCTTTGTCTTGTCAATTCTTCATAAATTCATTGCTTCTTTGTCTAAAATGTATAAAAGCTTCCTGCTCTGGTCACTTCTTCAGGTCTTCACTCTCTTGTGAAGGCTCCCACATACATGTAAAAATTTAATACAATTTGTACACTTTTCACCTGTTAATCTGTCTTTGTCCGTTTAATTTCCAGACCCAGCCAGGGAACCTAAGAGAGTGAAGAAAACCTTTTTCCTCCCCTACAGATGAGATATAACCTTTAGCAAGATAGGCTAAAATAAGTCAGTTCGACCATTACCTGACCAGGGTTAATTCACAAACCATATATAAACTTGAAGTTCCCATCCTATAGTTTAAGAAACAGATCAAGGCCCAGCAACATTGAGTTTGAGTATGATCTTAACTAAACTGAGAGAAAATTGTTTTCTTCCCTTTTGTTACTGACCCTCCAGAGTCAGCCTCCAGCAATGGTCCTGCTACCTGGTGTCGTTCAGCTCAGAACAAGACCAAGTAGTATCAGAAGCAAAGGAAAGTTTTATTCTTTGATCAAAAAATGGAGAGGTGCAAGCCCTAGTTCCAGAGCACACCCTTTCCTGGACAGGCCATGGGTGGGGCTGCTTTATGGGGATCTCACCTGTGGAGTAAGGGACAGGGCTCTTGTTCGTAGGTGCAGGTGTGTTGCTTAGGGCTCCAGGTTTCACGCCAGGGGCAGCGTCTCTGCACACTGCATGCTGTTGTCATGGTGAATTGAGGTGTCGGGTGCACCGCTTCTGCACACGGCCCACCAAGTCACGTGCCAGGTGCAGCGGTTCTGTGCTGAGAAGGCTGATTCTACGTGTTAGGTGCAAGGCCTCTGCATGTGCCCCCTGTAGGCAAGTGAAACTAGACTAAGCACAAAAGAAGAGGTTAGACCTTATCTCATAACCTAGATTCCAGCTTATTCTCCACCCCAGTGGGCTTTGCCAGTGACACTTGCAGAAACTCTGTGAAGTAGACATTAATTTTATTTCTGGGGAAAATGACCAGAGTATTCATGGTGAATTAGTGCTTATTCAAAGTGGGAGAGTAGAATAGAAAATAGAGAAAAGAAAAATAAATTATGTTCATTATGGATTTAGATGCATGTTAGAACTTATTTTTGAGATCCCTATTATAAAGTCTGTAGGGTAATGTCAATGAAAAATTAATCAGTCGATCTTAGAAAGAAACGGAAAAAATTTTTTTAGAAGTGCAAATTTTTCCAGTTTTATTGAGAAATAGTTGACTTACATCACTGTATAAGTTTAAGGCATACAGCATGATGGTTTGATTTATATATACTGTGAAATGATTACCACAACAGTTTCAGCTGGCATATATCTTCTCATGTAGATACAATAAAAAAAAAGAAGAAAAGAATAAAGAAAAAATGTTCTCCTTGTGATAACAGCTCTTAGGATTTACTCTCTTTTATTTATTTTTATTGAAGTATAGTTGATTTACAATGTTGTGTTAGTTTCAAGTGTACAGCTAAGTGATTCATATATATATATATGAATATATATATACTTTTTCAGATTCTTTTCCCATATAGGTTATTACAAAATATTAAGTATACTTCCCTGTGTTTCATAGTAGGTCCTTGTTGGTTGTCTATTTTATATGCAATAGTGTATATATGTTACTCCCAAATTCCTAATTTATCCCTTCCCCCCACCTTTTCCCTTTGGCAACCCTAAGTTTGTTTTCTATGTCTGAGTGTCTGTTTCTGTTTTGAAAATAAGTTCATGAAATGGAATATTTTATTTGAGCCAAATTGAGGACTAGAACCCGGGAACAGCCTCTCAGAAAGTTCTGAGAATGTTTCCACCAGTTAGGGGCCAAGGCACAGTTATATAAGTTTTTGAGACAGAGGGCTGTACATTAAATGATGTATTATTGGCTGTTTACACAATCTAGTGAGTAGAGGGTCATGGGTCATCATGGCCCCTTACAAGATCAAGAAGGAATGTTATCCTTTAAGGAGTTGCCTTGTTGATGCTAGGAATATATTTCTCTTTATGGTTAAGCAGGTATTTTTGCTGATTGGAAGGTTGTTCAATACATAATGCAGATACACAATGTACAATAGTGGGAAAAGAGGTCAAAAGGAAGAGAACATTTTTTCATGTTTAAATTTTTCTTGTTTTGTCATAAAATATGAATTTTATTTCATAATAATAAATGTATAATATACTATATGTTATCCAATGTTAAGTAGTAAAAAGTAATTTTGGACTTTCATACTCAAGCTTTGCTTTTTCCAAAATAGCTTTTCATACTTAAGGCCAACCACAAGAATCAGAAATTTTTGGAGCCAAGGTATATCTACATAATCAAGAAACTTATGCAGATGTGCCTTGGCTCCAAAATATGAGAACATACTTTTATTTTCTAACTTAGCCAAAACATTCAGATGTTTTTAAAATTGTGGAATAGATAGCAAATCACAGATTAGAGTGAACACATCCAAACATTCTCCAGGCCAAAAAAAAGAAAAATCAATCGCACATTTAAAAACCTGTAAAATATTCAAAAGGAAGATCATAATTTTCTAAATTCAATTAAGTAGTAATAGAAAAGGTTGAAGTCTTCAGGAGTTTTGAGATAACTAATGACCGGGCAAAGCTTTCTTCTTCTGCTAGCCTCTAGGCGTAGTCCATGCTAAGTAAGAAGCTTTTCATTCAACCTGGTAATGGGAAACATCCATCACCTCTGTCTCTGAGTCCAGCCTTAAACCCTTCCTCAAGTGGAGAACATTATTAAACGTTTAAAGAAAACTGAAGTCACAAAATGACATTTCCCCAGCTTATGATAGCATAGATTAATCAATGAAGACAATTTGTACATTATCTTTGGAATGTGAATATAGAACGGGTTTTAAATATTCCAAATCCTCAGAGCCTACTTAAAAACAGATGCTGATAACACTTTCTCCAGGCTGTTTATAAATGACTTTATTTGCAGCAGTGGTCAATATGAAAGTTATTTCACGTGCCTATCACAGAGCATGTGCATAATAAATATTTATTGTACAAATGAATGTTAAATAAAATACAAACAATCAGATCTACTGTGTTGCTTTGGCAGCATTAAAGACAACATTTGACCAATCACAGAGTAATCTGTTCCTTTGTGTTTGTGATTTACCTAATATATATAATCATGTATATTTAGTTTGTATTAAACTATCAATATTTATATTATTCATGCCCTTTAATACAAATTTAATATTTATAATTGTGTATATTGATTTAATTTGATAGTTTATTAAATGTCCTTAATGTATCTCGATAACATTGTGTACATTGTAGGGAATCAATTGTGCTCTTTGAATAAACATTCTGAGAGCTCAGGAGTAATTACAGTCATCTCTTTATAGACCTAAAAGCACAAAATGTCAAGCACTCTTATTTTATACATTGTAAAACGTTTGTGTCGTTCCAGGTCTTTCTGCATTGTCTCTCCTCTTTTCCATCTCTTTGCCCCTTAAAACTTTTCACATTTGTTTAACCTGAGCTACTACATTGGGCAAGGGAGGGCATACTGCTCCTTTTTGCTTATTACTGTGAAAATGTGCTTTTTTTCATAGAGAGGTCATGTGAGCCAGCTAATGCATTGGCATGTGAACTAGCTTTTACTGCCAAATGAGTCAGCTGAGATGGGGACATTAATTTATTTGAATGGGTATGAGTTGACAATGCCATAAAGAGATATTGGTACAGCTTAATGGAACAAACTGTCAAGAAAGTGTAGGTTGGGTATGGTGTAATTCGGCAAGCATCTGAATGTTTCCATGTTCACAAGTATCTGCCTCTCCTGATCTGAAATGTTGTCTCTTGTCTCTTGGATTCCTCCACTAAAATGGAAATACCTCTAGAGAAATGACACGTAAAATTATTATCAGGTGTTAATATTAGAATGAAATTGCTGATATTCAAGCATTTTGACCTACACAAGTAGTAGTTTTATTTGATTCAACATCATACCTTTATAGGGATAGTTTATCACATTGCCTTGTTATTTTTTTA
Organism: Mesoplodon densirostris; assembly: GCF_025265405.1. NCBI lineage: Eukaryota > Metazoa > Chordata > Mammalia > Artiodactyla > Ziphiidae > Mesoplodon > Mesoplodon densirostris. The sequence goes on along the minus strand of NC_082661.1, from coordinate 16,265,167 downwards.
AATTTATTTATTTATTTTTGGCTGCAATGGGTCTTCATTGCTGTGCACAGGTTTTCTCTAGTTGTGGTGAGCGGGGGCTACTCTTGGTTGTGGTATGCAGGCTTCTCATTGTGGTGGCTTCTCTTGTTGCGGAGCATGGGCTCTAGGTGCGTGGGCTTCAGTAATTGTGGCGCACAGGCTTAGTTGCACCATGTCAGATTGCCTTGTTATTGAACTGAGGGAAGAAAGGGCAAGAAATCTTTGCAATAGGAAAAGATTTGGAGTATGAAGTACTACCTAGAGTCAGCCATGTTATCAGAACCCAATAACACCTCCCTCATTCCAGACATAATAATTCTGTTATTGCTTCCAAGATTATATTAGTTGTTCTGGTGGCCATTTACTATTCATATAAAGTTTATAATGCACTCATGTAAGGCTAGATATAGACTGAAATCCCTCCAATATTTTCATTTAGGTTGATTCTAAATCATGTTTTCTATGACTTGTCCTTGAAAATTGGTTTTTAGCATCTATATTCTAGGACTTAATGTTCATTTCTATAAAAGTTCATTTGAATTCAGCTTATCTCTCTAGTCTATCCATTCTGATTAGTAGTCACTGAGAAGTGGTTACGTTATGGGTTTTGGAGTCAGGCAAAACTGAATTCTAAATCTAACTGTCACTTATTAGTTGTTGGACCTTCAGCAATCTGCTTTGATGAGTTACATGTGGGTCAGTTATTGTGCCAATTCTGTACATTCTGAAGTAAAGACTAGCCTTTGACTGACTTACTGGGAGGTAACCTCTGAGCCCCTGGTATATCCTGCCTGATAAGGATGCTTCAGTGTGCCTGAGGCCTTGGGCTACACTGAATTACTCTGACCTCTGGAAGGCTGGAGACTGAGTAGCTAAGGGTCAGTCATACAGGCACTGTATGTCTGCATAGTTGATCCCCAATAAAAACTCTGGAACCAAGGCTCAGGTGAGCTTCCCTGATGGGCAACACTTGACACAGGTTGTCACATTTCATTGATGGGAGAATTAAGAGCTGTCCTTGAGACTGCACTAAGAGAGGATAGCTGAAAGCTTGCACCTGGTTTCTCCTGGGGCCTTCATCCCATGTGCCTTTTCCTTTTGCTTATTTTAATCTGCATCCTTTTGCTATAATAAACCATAACCATGAGTTATTATAGCTGTTCTGAATTCTGTTAGTCCTTCTAGCAAGTCCAGTCTAAGTTTGGTCTTGGGGACCCCTGAAACATCCACTTTATGTGAGCTATATACCCTCAATGAAATTATCTAACCTCACTTAGTTTCATTTTCCTCATCTGTAAAATAATGATAATAATAATACCTACCTTGCAGTGAAGTTCTGGCACCCAGCCTACACTTTATTTTCTCCACAAGCATAACTTGAGAGATACTATAGAAATTCCAGGAAAATATAAAGTGCCAGAACATAACATATATATTCAACAAAAGTTGGTTCCCTTGAGTAATCTTGTTTGTAAGTTCTCATATCTTCACTCTCCCCCCACCCCTAGATGTAACTTCTGGACTAGGAGATCTAACTTCAATTAGTACAGAGATGTCCTTTTCCAATCTTTTTGCCCCTCATGGACATCCTCCTCCTCCTATCAACTGTTTACTCTTTTCATTTTCATCCAAAAATCATTCTCCTTGAAGGAGAAGACAGGCAAAGTAGAAGCTTGGCTTGACCTTTATCAGTTATTTTCCTCAAGCAGTAAATATATCTCTTTCTTGATCTTTTTAAAAAGTTCCATTTAATTTTCTTGCCTCTGGTATTTTTTTCCTGTTCCCAATAAGACTTTTCTGGGCTTACTCTTACATATTTGTGATACTTCTCAGTATTTATCTTTTATTATCTGCCCTTCCTCTAAAAAATTCTTTGCCTAATTAAAAAAATATTTTATTGCTACCTGTTTTTCCTAATTACAAAAGAAATGTATTTTTTATTTATTTCTTACAAATATTTATTTATTTATTTATTTATTACAAATATTTATTTCTTACAAAGTAAAACTTTCTTAGAAGTTCACCTCTAAAGAAATCACAATATATTTCCTTTATATACTTCAGCTCAGAGTGCCTTGTGCAACCAACTACTGGTTTCTTTAATTATCTTACCATTTTCCTCCCTATCAGGATAATTCTCAATGGCTTAAACAGAAGATTTTTTTTTTGAGAGTTTTCCAGCTCTTTCAAATTTCATACAATGAAACATGCCCATCTTTTCTCTAAACTTTAAAAATCTATGCTTTTATCAAGTCCATGGTATAGATTTGGGCTTTCTCTTCTTGGTTATCAGGAGCACATTTTTTTTTAATTAATTAATTTATTTATGTTGGCTGTGTTGGGTCTTCGTTTCTGTGCGTGGGCTTTCTCTATTTGCGGCGAGCGGGGGCCACTCTTCATCGTGGTGTGCGCGCCTCTCACTGCTGCGGCCTCTCTTGTTGTGGAAGCTCCAGACGCGCAGGCTCAGTAGTTGTGGCTCACAGGCCTAGTTACTCCGTGGCATGTGGGATCTTCCCAGACTGGGGCTCGAACCCGTGTCCCTTGAATTGGCAGGCAGATTCTCAACCACTGCGCCACCAGGGAAGCCCAGGAGCACATTTTAAAATGAAAGTCTCGGGCTATATGGTCTATAAGTCCTCATTAAGCACTATTAAAAAAATAAATTTATTAATTTATTTTTTACTTTTGGCTGCGTTGGGTCTTTGTTGCTGTGCGCAGGCTTCTCATTGTGGTGGCTTCTCTTGTTGCGGAGCACGAGCTCTAGGTGCCCAGACTTCAGTAGTTGTGGCTCGCAGGCTCTATAGCGCAGGCTCAGTAGTTGTGGTGCACGGGCTTAGTTGCTCCGTGGCATGTGGGATCTTCCTGGACCAGGGCTCGAACCTGTGTCCCCTTCATTGGCAGGCGGATTCTTAACTACTGCACCACCAGGGAAGTCCCCATCAAGCACTATTTTCTATGATTCTGTCATCTATAGAAAGTTGCACAGATGAGCAACAGTTGGAGAAGCCTCTGTAAAGAGCAGCTCTCTCAGGCACACATACCTATAGCAAGGAGCAGAGAAGTGCCCCAGTGATACAACCATGGGGGAGCCAGTGACAGATTTGGAATAAAACCTGAAAGTCTTATCAATTTTTGATTCCCATTAATTAACAATCTTTGGAGGCACATGGGTAGTTGAGGACAGCATGGAAGCTAGTCTAGAAAGCTGAAGTTTTACGTAGCAGTAGGTAGTCTTATTTTTTCTTTGCTTCAGTTCCATACATATAAAATGGAGATAAAAACATTTGAGGCCACATGAGATAAGCTACACTGGGAATATATATATTTTATGTGTCCAGCACTCTACTTTTCCGGGAACTGGTGCTAATTCCCCTCTATCTACATGGTTTCTGCTGGAGCTGCCATGTTTATTCATTCCTTTATTCAACTACTATTTATTGAGTGCTATATCTGACACTATTCCAGGTCCTGGAGATATAGCAGCGACTAAAGCATACAAAAATTCCTCACAGAGCTTACATTCTGATGGAGGAAATAAGACATTAAGCAAAATAAGTAAATATTTGGTATGTCAGATGAAACACGCTATGGAGAAAAATCAAGCAGGAAAATAATCAAGGAAAGTGCTGTGGTTGAGGAATGAAATTAGTGAAGTGAACATAGTTCATTAGGTGGCCAGGAGTGGCTTCATCCAGGATATTTTTGGAATTGGATCAAAACAGGGTGGTCTAAAGCAAGAATGTGGAGTAAGGAGTAGAAAAAAAGCCTGTTAGAAGCAAAAGAGAAGAACGAAAAAGGCACAAGAGAGTAGCATGAAAGGAGGATGTGGGGAGAGAAGGAGAAAAAGAGAGAACTTCCCAGGCTCTGCATAATATTCCAGTACACTTCTGATAAACCCTTTTTAAAAAGAATCCTTCTGATAAATTCTAAGCTGATATGAATCAGTTTCGGTCACTCTCAATCAAAGAATCCTAACTCACACATATATTAAGATAACTTATAAATGCAAGGCTTGCCCAATGTGGGAGACGTTGGTTACCTCAGAAAATTAGAACTTGATGCTTCTGATGCCAATAATACAGATTTGATAGCAGAGTTGAATTAATCTTGCTGTTCCCTAGCACCCAGGAAATAAAATGTACAAGAAATACTTATTTCTTTGTTTTCTATTAATCAAATGAGCTCTGATTCTGCACTGGGCTTGTGGAAAATTCAAATGAAAGCATTATTTTTTCACCCCTAGTTATGCCCTCCCTCCACTCCCCGCATCGGAGTCACAGCAGAATTAGGCAAGCTTACTGATGTCTAGACAACTGGGAAAAGGCTCTCTAATTTCCAAGTCATCACTGTTCAAGCCTGCTTTAAACTTTCTCTGCCAAGAGGAAAGCACAGAAATCTTACCAAGGCTGAAGGACGCTTTGCTCCCTAGGGTGTAGCCATCCCCTCTGAAGCCGAGCCACCTTCCTGGACAAGGGAAAATCCTGAAGCAGGCTGAGGTATTCACTAATCATGGGACCTGTCAATCTTTCAGTTTCTCTCTCCTGATTCCCAAAACAATTCTCTTCTCTTCTGGCCTCCAAGGCATCCTGTGCATAATGTTTTCAGTTAGCTTAGGTTTTTATAATAGACCACAAGAGTAAGTAAACTGCTTCTAGGAATTTCAGCTTTCCACCCTACAAAAACTCTCCCTCCCTTTCCCACTCCTCCACAGATGCTGGGTTTTTTGTTTCTTGGGGGTTTTTTTTCTTTCTTTTTGTGGTATATTATACATCACATAAAATTTCCCATTTTAACCATTTTACAGTGTACAGTTATGTGGCATTAAGTACATTTACGTTGTTGTGCACCCCAAAGATTTAATAAGAGTCCGGTGATCTGACTGAGGCAGGGAAGGGTGGAAATATAGGAAGAAATAATTATTGTATTTAAAACGTTTTTTCGTTCTTCTTGAATGAATGGGGCAAGTTCAAATGGGATCTCATAATTGGTGATTGTGAGTAGCTAAGAGGCATCATTAGGATAATAGATATTAATGTGAAAAAGGATGATGAGGAGAAAGGGTGGCTGTAAGGAAATTTGTAGGAACAATGAAGACAAACTTTATCTGTCTCACAACACTGGTAATACCATTTAATATATCTGAAGCAGAAGTAAAATGAAGAATTTTTCTCCACTTTGCCTTGTGCCAGGATCAGAACAGTGTTCCTGAATTTTGTTGGGGAGTGAATAACTTCTAGAGAGGTCTCAAATCTAAAGTAAAGTTTAATTTTATGAACTGCAATAACGCCTAAGCAATGTGTTACTAAAGGCTGCAATCCACAGAAGGGTTAGTATTAAATATCTTAGAATTCTTAAGAATTACATGTGAGTTGTGGGGCTTGGAGGGTGGAAAGGAGTGCATGAAGGGCATCAAAATAAGCCGACGTGATTGAGCACTGGCTTGGCCTAGAGGTTTCTTTCAGGAATTTGAAGAACTCGTATCCATTTATCTGTTCCCAAATATTTAAGTGCCTGCTATGTGTGAGGCACTGGAATACAGCAGTGAACAAGGTAAACATGTTCTTTGCTCTAATAGAGATTACATTCAGGTGTATTTTAATTCTGAACCATGAATCCAAGAGCACAATAAATTGAATAAAGCAGTGAACCACGGGAGCCGTGGTTCTTCACAAGCTGCAGCGGAAGTCAGCATTTTAAGTTTTCTATTCTTGGTGGCTGACTTCTGCTTAATTCTTGAAGGGGGCGGGGGGAGAGATGTGAAGAGATTTCTCGCCGAAAATATACACAGACTTAGTGTTTGGGTTCGGCAACCCCAAATTACACCTGCGGCACCGAACTAACCCCACCTAAGGAGGAGGCCGTATTATACGAGAAAAACGACTCCATCAGAGCCCTCGGAAGACTCAGCGACTCTCGGTCAGCACGGGAAAGCCACGGACTACAATTCCCACAAGCCCTTGCGATCCCACCCCGCCCGGGCAGCTTCGAAGCAAGGGGAAAGACTGGGGGTTGACGGGCGCACTCCTTGTTGCGTCATTAGCGTGCGACTCCACAAAACAAAATAGGTTTGGGCTACAAAAGTATGGCAGCTGCTGAGGCGGCGGTGGTATCGTCCTCATCCTTGAAACCAGACACAGCCCCAGTCCCCGAAAGTGCAGGAATGGCTGCAGCCACGGCCGCCACATCCTCAGCGATGGCTGCAGCCGCGGCGGTTGCGGCCAGGACCGGATCCGAAGCCAGGGTCTCCAAGCCCGCGTTGGCTACTAAGCTGCTGTCCCTGAGCGGCGTGTTCGCCGTGCACAAGCCCAAAGGGCCCACTTCAGCCGAGCTGCTGAATCGGCTGAAGGAGAAGCTGCTGGCAGGTACTGCAGCCGGGTGGGGACCAGGCCGAGGCGAGGCGGTCGCCGTGAGAGCAGAAGCCGCACAGAGCACACTGGGCTTTTCGCGCTCTCGTGGCTCAAGAGATAAGAGGAAGGGAAAGGGAGAACGGCCACAGTGTAAGCTCTGGACAGAAATCTGGGGCATCTCCGGCTTGCACTTGTCCTGACGTGAACTCCTGTAGCCTAGTTGGCAGTTGTCGTTCTCAAGGGAAAAAAAACAAAAAGCAAACCCCACACATCCACAAATAAACCTCTGCTCTTGGGCCTGCAGACTATTTTTCTACAATCTGATCCCTCAGAAGCCTTTTGTTTGGCTCACGTAGATGAACTCTACCCAACGGAATCACTGGCTCTCTACAACCCAAAGTTGCATTCTTAAAAATATGTTGGAAATGCGGATGTTACTTAGTTAACCAAGACTCAACGCAGTGGTTTTCATATAGTGGGCATAAGAATTATTTAGAGTCCCTTGTACAAATGCAGATTCCTAATCCTTGCCCCCCTCAGAGACTGATTCTGAGGATATGGGTATTTTTAGGAAACTGCATTTTTAAACTGTTGCTCCGGGTGATTCTGGTGTAAGTAGTCAATGGACCACATTTTGACGAACACTAAATATAACTTGGTCACTTCTAAGAGCATTCTTTTCGTTTGTTTGTTTCCTCATATACACTGGGAGAATATTAGAAAAGCCTGAAGGATCTCTTAGTTCATCAGTCCAGTAGATCATTTCAGACAATGGAATCAAGGAACCTTGGATTTTTTTGGACTCTTGCAATAAGCCAGACCTGTGCTAGCCTATGGAGAGGTGAGGGTGAAAGACACTGTGTCTTGCTAAGCTCATAGCAGTAATTTCTGCAAACTTTGGTGATAAAACAAACTATTTAACTGGGTTTTCAAGGCCGTCCAGAGTTTGGCCCTGGCTTATTTTTCCATGAAATCAGTACAGGAAATTTCTTCTTTGTTTAGTGTCCCCTGGCAAATGTTACCGCATCCCCCGCCCTTTTTACTGCAAAAGCAAATATTCTGGTAGGAATTTGTTAATTAAAACTGACACAATACAGATTCAAATGTTTATTGGCAAAGGTACATTCCTGAAGATGTTTAATACCTGTGTTATATCTGCTTATTCTTTTGTTATACTTTCATTATACTTTGTTACCTGTAAGGATGGGTCATATACGGGATGCTGAAGGAAGGAATTACATCAAGGACAAGCTTTGTGGTGTCATGATGGAGTTGTTTCCTTCATAGAATTGCTTTCATTTGGCCTGATTTGTTAGCTACGCTAAGGCTTTTTTTTTTTTTTTTTTGCGGTACGCGGGCCTCTCACTGTTGTGGCCTCTCCCATTGCGGAGCCTGTGCTCCGGACGCGCAGGCCCAGCGGCCATGACTCACGGGCCCAGCCCCTCCGCGGCATGTGGGATCCTCCCAGACCCGGGCACAAACCCGCGTCCCCCGCATCAGCAGACGGACGCTCAACCACTGCGCCACCAGGGATGCCCGCTAAGGCTTTTTTGATCCTCAAGGTAATGATTATCATTCAGACAAGTTTCTGATAGGATTGAAGCCATATCCTGGCCTTCTGGTTAATCTGCCTATCAAGAACTGAAATTCCTCTTGAAACTTTGTTAAAATTGATTGTTTCAAGGCTGTTGCTGGACCATCTTCTGGAAGCCACTCACTCAGAAGTAGACATTCTCATTACTCTCCATTTCTATATTGCTTGTGATTGGCCTAGTCTATATTTATGTTAGACAGACCAGGGCTTCCCAAATGCCATTCTAACTGGCTGTCAGAATTGTCTGGGAAGGTTCCCTTAAAGATACAGATTCCAGGACTTCCCTGGTGGCGCAGTGGTTGAGAGTCCGCCTGCCGATGCGGGGGACACGGGTTCGTGCCCCAGTCCAGGAAGATCCCACATGCCGCGGAGCGGCTGGGCCCGTGAGCCATGGCCGCTGAGCCTGTGCGTCCGGAGCCTGTGCTCCGCAACGGGAGAGGCCACAGCAGGGAGAGGCCCGCGTATTGCAAAAAAAAAAAAAAAAAAAAAAGATACAGATTCCAGGGCAAGACATTCTAATGCCAGCCAGGTTTGACAACCACTGATTTAGGCCACAGTCAGTTGTCATGCTCTCTACTAACATCCCTTGCCTTTCCTTACGTTGATTCATGTCGTACTAAAATCTCTGCTCTTCCGTCTTTTTGAATCCTTCAAGGACTAAAACATATCAGAATTTTATAGCTAGAAAAGATCTTAATAAATATTCATCCATGAGTGGTACCAGTGGGGTGAACCAAATTCCAATATAGTAGAGACAGTGTGTCTTCAGACTTGAAAGAGGTAAATTTGGACACAAAGGGCAGACAGTAAATTTTAGGGCCTCCACACTCCAAGGACCATCAAGTTAAAAATACAAAGAGTTCCCCAAAATATTTCTGTGAATACAGTACAAGAGATCCATAATGGGTTGCAAGTGAAAGTGCAGGGTTTGAAGCCTAGGCCTGGCCTTACAGATTTATGTTAAAGCATATGGTCATGTCCTTCCAAGCAGGGTGATGTTGTAATCAGAGAGGGACAATAGGACTGTGTTCCAGACTGAGTTCTAACTCAGTAAGGTGGTAATGACAACCCAACTTATCCTTTGGGCCATTTAACCTGGCTTCTTCACTGTTGCTCTGCCTCCCCTCCTTTCCTGTCTCTGTCCTCTCTTTTCATTTTCTTTTACTCTATTTTCCATCTTCTCTGTGTCAGTGGTAAAAAGGAAGGTTTGATGGGTTTGGAGGGGTACAGATCAATAGAGCTCTTCCTGCTGTTCTCGCCTTTCTCATTTGAAGCCTAGTAGCCAATATTCTCTCAATATAATATTATATGCCATGATGCTGAGGATGATGATAATAACAGCATATTGTTATAGTGCTTTGAGTTTCCAAAGCACATTCAGATATCATTATTTCATTTTATTTTTCCAATAGGAATATGAGATAGGCCAGGTTGGCTTTTTTTTTCGTTCTTTTTTAATATCTAAATGCTTTGGAGTATAAGTGGCCACTTAAACTGTTACCCTCTTCCCACATAACCTTTTGCTGAGATTAACTTCTTTAGGGAATTGAGAGTTTTGATTAGGAGAGGGGGACAGACCTACAGATAGTTTGGGAACTTAGTGTTCTCAGAAGTGACCCTGTATGAGATGTACTCCCAACATTTAGGTAGCTGGAGAGACCAGCAAGGAACACCAGGGAACAAAAGAGATTTTAGAAATGAAATTGAGGACTTTAAAAACTAGCTGCCTATGTAAAAACTAACTTCTTTTCATCATTCTCTATCTAGCAGCCCACTACTACCAGGAATTCACTAGATCTTTGTGGGTTCGTGTGGATATTTACCCACTTAAAAAAAATTTTTTTTTCCTTGGAAAATGAATTCTAGTTTCTAGACAACTAATTTGGGAATACTATTTCTTTGTAATTTAGGGAGCGTCTGTACATTTTAAAGTCTGTTCTTTGTTAGTAATATCGTCATAATCTTAATATGTTAAGTTTGTACAGTACTTTTCATTTGTTTTGAGTACTCCATCCACACTGCCTCATCCCATATTTATGGAGATTCTACTTCATTTGTCTCAGTAATTACCTTTTTTTCATCCCAATTACTCTTATAGAAGCTGGAATGCCTTCTCCAGAATGGACCAAGAGGAAAAGGCAGACTTTGAAAATTGGGCACGGAGGGACACTAGACAGTGCAGCCCGAGGAGTCCTGGGTAAGAGATATGAACAGAAGTTTGATGTAACTGCCACGTACATCAGAAAGAAATATTGATTAAGAACAGATAAAATTAACTAAGGCCGTGCCATTTTCAGTCTACTTTGGAATAGTTCAGATCTACTGGATTTATAGTGCCATCTTCTCAAGAAGCCCTTGTATCATTTGGCACAAGGTATAGAAGGCTGTTAGAAATAGCCACTTTTATGTCTGGACGGACTTTGAGAAAGGGTTTGTATCTGTGCAGAAAAGAGTTAACACAGCAGGCCTGAAATCACTATCTTTAGAAAGGCCTGCTTGCATCTGAGGACTTGGATTTGGTGGTGTTCCCACCCTTCCCCATCCGATAAGGATGGGTTTACTGTGCCTTGACTGTTTGTGTGAACAGTGTGGTTTATGCTAAATGCCTGCTTTCTATCTTGGAATCTGGGATTTTGTCCCACCATGCAGGCAGAGGGTGTCTGGGTGACCATTCCTCTCATCCCCTCCAATAAAAACTATGGGTGCTGAGTTTCTAATGGGCTCCCTTGAGCAGGAACATTGTACACATGTTATTCCTTGTTGGATTGTTGGAGGAAGGAATGTGCTCAAGTGTCCCCCCCTCATAAGAGGGAGAGAGAATAAGGAACCTGAGCATGGATTTTCTCCAGTGTCTTTACCCTTAGGATACAGCTGTGTAACCTTAGGATGTCACTGTAGGTAAATCTTAGCCATGGATGAATCTTCCAGGGTGGGATAGTCTTGGGGACTCCTGACAAGGTATATGGCTCTTTGTTCTGCCTATATTGAATCTAACTCTGACATTAGCTCTCTTGAGAAGGCGAACCTTATAGTTCTTCAGAGGAAGTCACTTTGTCTTGGGGACATTAGTTGAATGTCTTATTGCATGTGGAGGAAAATTGATAGAATTGATTGAGGGGAGAAGAGTCATTTATCCTGTTTTCTTCCATCTTTTTTTTTTTTTGGCATCTAGTAGAGGTTCTGAAGTCTATCTTTATAGACTGCTAAAGTGTGTATCCACAGGACAGGGTATGTTCTTAGAAACTTTTTTGTAACTGTATCCACAGTCACAGAAATACATATGTTGGGATTCTCCCTATCTCCCCCTTCCCCACATACTAGAAAAAAACTTTTATGGAACAATACTTACCTTTTTACATGCCCTGGTGTTTTATATTTTATTGTATTCCATTTTTTTAATGTTGATCATAATCCAGTAAATTGATTTCATGCTGCCCTAATGGATTGTGACTCATGCTTTAAAAAATACTGTGCCACATGATCCAATCCATTTTATTAGAGCTAAAATTAGATACAAATAAAAACAAACCTGATCTAAGCTAGCCAAAGGAAATGAATGCTTACTTAGAAGAAAAGGATAAAACTGGTGAAAAAAATTGTATTTTTCAAGAAAATTAGAAGCAGTTTATGATTTTGCATTTTCTGAAATTATAGATTGTATTTGATGCATGTTGACAAAAACATCTTTACCTGAGGTTGAAATAGAAAAAAACACATGGAAATTCACTTTCCTGAATTAGAGCACTTGAATAGGCAAATTCTGACACCTTAATTACTGTTTCTTACCATAACTAATAATAATCATTTATTGAGCACTTATTGTATGTGAGGTCTGTCCCATAGTTAGTGGCAAGGTCAGGAGCTGAACCTGGACCTGCTCAGTTTTAAGTCTCTGTCCTAACCTGGGATGGCAAATACCTGGCACTCCTGGCTTCGTTCCCTGCTCCCCATGTCCATAGCAGAAATTGCCAGTCAATCACAGCATTCTTTGCCATTGGTTCTAGAAGTGGCTTCAGGATTCTTATCAGTTCAGCTCTTCTAGAGTTGAAGCCTATTTATTATAATCTTCTGTTTTCTAAGGCACAGCACCATAAATCCAAGAAGAAAGAGGATAAAATGTGCTGCTGTGATAGGCAGAATAATGGCCCCCCTAAAGATGTCCATGTCCTAATCTCCAGAACCTATGAGTATGTTAGGTTACGTAACGAGGGGACATTAAAGTTGCACATGGAATTAATATTGTTCATTAGTTGACTTTAAGAGATACCCTGGAATATCCTGGTGGATCCAGCGTAATCAGAAGGGTCTTTAAAAGTGGAAGAGGAGGCAGAGGAATGTCCAAAAAGATGTGGCAATGGAAGCAGAGTTTGTAGTGAAGAGATTGCTGGCCTTGATGGGGAAGGGGGTCATGAACCAAGGAAGATGAACAGCTTCTAGAAGCTGGAAAAGGCAAGAAAACTCCTCTAAGAAGGCTCCAGACAAAGATTCTCCCCTAGGGCCTCCAGAAAAGAATGCAGTTGTGCTGACACCTTGATTTTTACCGTAGTAAAACCCACCTCAGACTCCTGACCTCTAGAACTGTAGGATGATAAGTTTGTTTTGTTTTAAAACACTATGTTGGTAATTTATTACAGCAGCAATAGGAAAGTAATATACCCATCTATTATAAATCACTTAAAATGGAAACTGAGTTTTTTTTTTTTGCGGAACGCGGGCCTCTCACCGCTGTGGCCTCTCCCATCGCGGAGCACAGGCTCCGGACGCGCAGGCTCAGCGGCCATGGCTCACGGGCCCAGCCGCTCTGCGGCATGGGGGATCTTCCCGGACCGGGGCATGAACCGGTGTCCCCTGCATCGGCAGGCGGACTCTCAACCACTGCGCCACCAGGGAAGCCCGGAAACCGAGTTTTTATACACCATTTTAGAAGTATTTTTTAACTTTAGAGGTTAGAAAATTACAGTGAAAAAATTTAGAAAATACAAAAAAAGTTGAAAATAAAACTTATACATTTTCTACCTTCCAGCAATAATCACTGTTAACATTTTTGTTTTATTTCTTCCTAGCTTTTTGTCTATGCAGAATTTTTAAGTTAAGCTGTTTTACTGTATGTATGTACGTTGTATCCTTTTTTTACTTAACATCATAACATAGCATTTTTCATGTTAATTAAAAATATTTGTAAACATGATTTTTTTCTTTTTTTAGACTTTATTGAGGAATAATTGACCAATATAATTGTGTCTGTTTAAAGTGTTGAAATCATATCAAGTATCTTCTCCAACCACAATGGTATGAAACTAGAAATCAATTACAGGAGGCAAACGATATTAAATAACACACTTCTGAATAATCAGTGGGTCAAGGAAGAAATCAAAGGGAAATAAAAAAATATCTTGAGACAAATGAAATGCAAATACAACATATTAAAACTTATGGGATGCAGCAAAAGCGGTTCTAAGAGGGAAATAAACATTATTTTTAATGGCAGTATCATGTGATGTCATATTGATTTAACCATTTCCTTATTTGAGGTCATTGGAGGTTATTACCAGTTTTGTTAGTAGGACTGATTTTGTAAGGGTCATCTTTATGAATAAAACTTCCTCTTTGTTTTGGATTATTAAGATAGATTCCTGGAAGTGGAAAAATACTGGTCTTTTAAAGTGATTGCAAGGGTCTTGGAGAGTTAGATAAATGGCAGTAGAAACTTCCAACTGCAAAATGCTTTGGAATTACATGTGTAGTAGACTTGCCGACCCTAAAGCGACTCTCATCATAAATAAGTTCAGTGATTTGAGAATAGAGTATTAGGACATTTGTATAGGCTTGGAGATAGTGGCTTTATTTTTTTATAGAGAAACATCTGAGCACAGAAAATTTGGGAGATAGAGTAGTAATTGTGAGACAGTACTTGGAAAATCCTGGTTTTCATTCATTCTTCTAATTCTGCACACTTTTTCAAACTGTTATGTATTTGCTTATGCTTTTCCTCACAGATAAACTGCTCATCTCTGTCTTCTTTAGTTGTAGAAATCCTACTAACCTTTCCTGATTTGGTTAAAATGCTGTCTCCTACATGTGAAGACTGCCCACTTGCTTTTTTTATATTGCCAATGTAAAACTTCACTGTATTCTTTGTTTTTGTTAACTCACTGAGGGCTAAAACCAGGTCTTATTTATTTCTGTACCTATACAATAAAATTTTGAATGGTTGAGTGGGAAAAAGCTGAATAAAAATTCTGTCCCATAAACTGTCCCTTGAATGAAAAGCTGCTGGTTGGCTAGTTCTCAACTCCAGTTAATTTTTCTATATACCACTTCTGTATTAGTCTTCCTAAAATTCTGCTTTCACTAATCACCTAACTTCAATGGGCCTTGGTCTTCTTGGATATAAAATGAGAGCGTTAAGCTGGGTAACTCTAAGATCCCTTCTTGTTTCATTCTGGATCACTGAACTAGCAGAGAAATCATCATCAGTCTAGCATTTAAACCATGATAGAATCAAACACATCAGCCTGCTCTTAAGACGCCCTGCACTCTGGTTGAGAAACCCACTGTGCTCATCCTTGTATCTGAGAATTTGTCAGTTTGTTCCTTCTTTAGAACATGCTTCTCTCTTGTCTGCATCTTCAAATCCTGTACATCCTTTAAGACCTAACTCACACTAAGTGCTTGAATGAAGCATTCTCTGGCCTCTGTAGCCATTTAGAGTGCTTGCTCCTTTGACCTCCTACAGCAGTTATTCTCTCTGTGTTCATTTTGACACAATCATATACTGTTGTATTGTTATTTAGAGTTATTCACTCATTAATTAAGGCAACATTTTTTTTGAGCACTTGCAGTTTCCCTTATCTGTATTGTATTTTTCCCATGAGATTATAAGCTCTTTCAAAGTCAGGAAATGTGCTGTTCCATTAAAAGTGTTCTTCTTGGCATTGAGTGCATGGTAGCTCCTTGCAAAATATTGATTGGGGATTCTTGAATGGAATAAAATTGAATTGAATCTTTTATTATTGTACAAAGTTTTTGCCTCAGCAGCAGCTGCTAGTATTTGAAGAGTGCTATGTTCAACAGAGGATCCTTAAGGCAGACAGTTTTTATGTTGGCCCTTGAACCAATATGCCTGTCAGAGAAGCCGAGAGGGGTGGGGGTTTGGGATGGACTTTATGAAGGAGTTGGGATGTGAGCTGTGTTTCAAAGGATGGACTTTGAATACTTTACTAAGGAGTTGGTACTGTAGGCATTGGGACCCTATTGAGGATTGTTTGGGGGCTTTGTGCAGTATAGGTTTTCAGAAATGGTATGAATTGGAAGAGGAAGGGATACGATGTAGAATAGCTAGGTTTACAGTATACAGGCTGATTTAGGCTGGTGGCAGTGGGAAGAATGCCTAGATGAGTAAGGTGGCAGGGGGGATGAGAGGAAGGGGGTCTGCTGTTAGTCTGGTTTGAACTTTAACTCCACCATTTACTAGTTGGGAGATGCTGGGCAAAGTTCTTAGCCTCTCTATGCCTCAGTTTCCTCACCTATCAAATAGGGATAATTGTATTATCTTTCAGGGTTAAATGAGCGAATGAATGGAAAACATCTAGAGTAGAATTTGATTCATAGTAAACTCAGTGAATCTGCTATAAATATTCATGATAATTCTTTTAGCTTGCCAATCATTTCTCCTTGTTGCTTATAATTCTGAATTGTGGTGGTTATATTGTGTTCTTTTACAAAATTGTATCCATTAATGAGAAATACTTCAATTCTTACAAAAATTTGCTTGCTATTAGGTGAAGAAATGATTATGTCCTCTCATCCTTGGCTGGTGAAATGTGTTGTCATAAGGATAATGTTTGAAATTGAGGAGACATGTGAGCCATTGTACTTTGTGTACGGCCTACATGGACATACACTCTCCAGGCTCTCATTTTACCCTGTATTCTTTTTTGTGTTGGGTTGACTTGTTGTTTCTATTTTCTTGATTGTATGCTGCTGGGCACTAATCATCTTTAAATGGTTCATTAGTTATGATGATGGCTTTTGCTTTGTTTAATAATGAACTCTATCAAATATTTTATCATACCAAGATTAATTGTACCATGTATTTTCACTGATGCCCATATAAAATTCCAGTGAGTCCTTTGAGGTTTTTCCAAAAGTTTTTGTTATCCGATTGTCCTGATTGAGGTTTCTATTATGCTTCACACTTCGGAAAAGGAAAAAAAGGTCTCCCACCTGCACTCCAGAATTTCTTACTTGCAGGACAAGTTCAACCGATTGGAGTAATAGGAGCCCTCACATTATGCTAAATAAATGGTTTTCCAACTTTACATTACATATGCCAGGAAATTATGACCAATGTATGTCATAAAACATTTTTAAAACCTAGTTTTCACAATAGAGTGTCATGATATTTCTTTCTTTGATTTGTAGTGGTTGGAATTGGAAGGGGAACAAAACTGTTGACCAGTATGTTGTCAGGGTCCAAGGTAAGAATACTGCAATGGTTCTGTTTTTCTTCAATGTTTTCTTAATGACCTATGTGTTGGATTTTATCAATTAAAAAATAAGCCGTATAAATTGCATGAATGGGTGTCAACACTGAGTATTAATCACAATGTCTATAATCATGATATCTGAGATTCAAAATATTGAGACTATAAATTCGTGATTTAAAAACAAATTTGACTCATAGAAGCAAAACTTTTGTGATGCCCATAATTTAAATATATATGTATTTAGGTTCTTTTGGGTTTTTTTGTTTTGTATAATCATATTTCTTAACTGAAAGGGAACTTACAGATCATAAATTCTACCAGAAGACTTTTTTAAACCTTGGAATTTTTGTAGAAGCAATACCATTTTGTAAACCATGCAATTTCCAACAAAAGATATGCTTTGTTCAATGGTTATAAAATGTTTACTAAATAAAAGAATGGGGCCTCTTTAAGATGATGTTACATCATTCCTTGACTAAATCTGAAAGCATCTTTCGAGGTATTTGCTAGGAGAGGGAGGAGGGGTTAGGCAGAGGCAGGAGAGGCTCTAAACCTGTTGAGTGAGAACCCTCATCGAAATAGCAGGGGAGCCCTAAGACAAGTCTAGATGTCAGTGTTTGACCTCTCCGGGCCTCTCAATTTTTCCTTAGGAAAAATGGTTTTGATTCTCTCAAGGGTCTCTTCTAGCTTTAAAAGAGATAATAATATCTGTATTCTAATTAGCAACTAGTTGCTGGTTATGATAGTTGGGGCTAGGGGCCAGTGAAAATGCCTGTGGAAGGAAGATTAATATGCCACTAGTTAGGGAAGAATTTCAGCAATTTCCTGGACTAAACTTTTTATTTGTTTTAAAACCCTTGCTCCAAGCAGGATATAAATAGTTTGGATAAAGTGGTTTTGTCTAAATTGTTTCTTAAAAAAAAAAAAAAATGTGGTCAAAGACCATTTAAAAAACCTCCCATTTCATTGCAGACTGATTGATGACTTTTATAAAATACAGTTAAAATGTTATGGCAATGTCAAATTGCTAAAGAAGCTTCTAAGCACCTTCATTTTCTGAACTTATCTCATGGTGGATACTGGCCCTTGGGCCATACTCTGAGTGCCAGGGCTCTAAGTAAGCTTTTCTTAAAATAAAAAGCCCTGGAGAGCCTGTTGCCTTTGACATCCCATTTTAGTTATTAACTGGCATAAAAACCTGTGTCTTTCAGTTGGGAAGGATCTTAATACCTTAGATAAATGGAAAAATTTCCATGCAGCTTGCTCTGCAGTCTTCAAAATATTGGTGTTGAAAAATCACAGAGTATAAAAATTGTGTTAGAGTGGAGGAGTTTGACAGTTTTACAGTAAATTTGAACATTGTACTTAAATACTGACCCATGGAGTTTAGAATCTGTTTCTGTTACAGGATTTGCCAGTTGCTTGATATATGTTTCTTAATTCTAAAATACAAACAATGGTTACCTTGATACAGGATTATGGATGATTTTATTTTCTTTTTTCACATGATTTGGTATTCTCCAAAATCTTTACAATGAAAAGTCACTTTTATAATAATAGCAAAAAGATATATTTACATTAAGGAATGTGTTTGTTTTCTTTTTCCCTCCAAGATAAAATACATGAAGTTCACTGGAATATTTATTATCCAGCCCTCCCCTCCAAAACCACAAGTACATGTAACACACTATATGTTGTTGAAAGGTTTTACATGTAAATTCCAGGCATATTTCCAGAAATATGATGACTGGAAATATAAATACATCATTGGCTCTGGCTTAAGTTTATTTATCACAAGCCATTTTGGTATTCAGCTAGGAAAGCTGAATGTCATACAGTGAAATCACCGATCCTCAGATGACTGTAAAGTAAATAGAAAATCCCAGGTGCATCTTATTATAGAGACCTAGTTCTTGGGTATTTCATGTTTCAAAAATAAGCGTTATTGGGCTTCCCTGGTGGTGCAGTGGTTGAGAGTCCGCCTGCCGATGCAGGGGACACGGGTTTGTGCCCCGGTCCGGGAGGATCCCACATGCCGTGGAGCGGCTGGGCCTGTGAGCCATGGCCGCTGGGCCTGCGCGTCCGGAGCCTGTGTTTCACAACGGGAGAGGCCGCAACAGTGAGAGGCCCGCGTACCGCAAAAAAAATAAATAAATAAAAAATAAGCGTTATTATCTTGTTAGCTATTTGTGTTTCTTATACTTTTAATTTTAGATTATGTACTTGTTGAAAAAATTAAATCTTTAAAATTTTACCCTTAAGTATGTTGGACATTATACTTTTATCAAAAGTAGTTAAAAGCTGTTAATGAATTTTTTAAAATTAATTTATTTATTTATTTTTGGCTGTGTTGGGTCTTCGTTGCTGCGTGCGGGCTTTCTCTAGTTGCGGCGAGCGGGGCCTATTCTTCCTTGCGGTGCACGGGCTTCTCATTGTGGTGGCTTCTCTTGTTGTGGAGCACGGGCTCTAGGCGCGCGGGCTTCAGTAGTTACAGCACATGGGCTCAGTAGTTGTGGCTCACGATCTCTAGAGTGCAGGCTCAGTAGTTGTGGCACACGGGCTGAGTTGCTCCGCATGTGGGATCTTCCCGGACCAGGGATCGAACCCGTGTCCCCTGCATTGGCTGGCCGATTTCCAACCACTGCACCACCAGCGAAGCCCTGTTAATGAATTTTTTTAAATAGATTTTGTTTTTAGCACTGGCTGGAATCTTGGAGATCTTCTTATGCAGTGACTTACAAAAATTTTTTGACGAAGACCCATAATAAGAATTTCATTTTACACCATGACTCTATATATCCATTCATGTATAAGAACCAAACATTTTATCAAACAAATTTAACCCTATGTACAGTGTACTCTTGATATCTTTCTTTCATTTAAAAAATTGTATGCAGCCTTCTAATGGGGCACAGACCTGCTGTTTGACCTCGTGTTTACTTTTTCCACTTTTACAGATGAATTTTTATTTGCATCACAGTGCTACTAGAAAAATTAGACTTTTAGTATGTGTAGAGTGGGGTTACCTCAAGAGTAGAAATATTTAGTTCTAGGATGGCAGATATTCGCTGTTCATGTTATAGCCATATCGTAATACACCGTTGCCTCACCATCCAGTCCTAAGGAGAGACATTGCTGATTGAATATGGCCTAACACTCTTTCCTGCTGAGCCAAGAAATATCCTTAGAATCCTGTTCAATGTAATGAAAACCAGTTCATACAACACTATCAATTAATGGGTGGAGTGCTGACCTTTACCTAAAATCTTTAGGCCATCAGATTAATTTGCCTCCATTTTGTGAAGACTGCAGATTATTTAGACCACCCCACTCCTTTCATGCATTCCTTTCCAATCAGATTGGAGTAAGATTTAAGAAAAGAGCCCTTCCTTGTCTTCGTCATTAGCTTTCTCTCTTGTCATATGGTAAGCCTTGCTCTGCCAATGATCAGCTTTCTCTTGAGTCATTTTTTTCTCACTGCATTCTCTTTTGGGATTATGAATATAATATGTACATAAAGCATATAGGTTTTCTGTACAGTGCCTGTTATACAAAAGTTGCTCAATAAATACTGTTATTACTATTCTCAAGTGTTTCACTATCCCCAAATCTCTCTCTCCTGAGTTTCAGGCCTCTTGGGTCTCTCTGGCTACATGTTCCATAGACATTAATTTTTTTTTTCTTTTTTTTTTTGTGGTATGCGGGCCTCTCACTGTTGTGGCCTCCCCCGCTGCGGAGCACAGGCTCCGGATGCGCAGGCTCCGGATGCGCAGGCCCAGCGGCCACGGCTCACGGGCCCAGCCGCTCCGCGGCATATGGGATCCTCCCAGACCGGGGCACGAACCCGTATCCCCTGCATCGGCAGGCGGACTCTCAACCACTGCGCCACCAGGGAGGCCCTAGACATTAATTTTATTCAAGCAATTTCTATTGGAAATCTTGAATACAGTTAATTTCATTGCTTTTATTTCTATCTGTGATTTTTGGTGGCCTAGGCAAAAATATGACATTCATTAGAAAGAGAAAGCATGCCAGTTTTTTAAGGAAGAGACTTTACTCTGGGCATTATAGTCAGAAAGAAATTTCTTACAGTAAGGGTTATTGAGTGACAGATAGTGGTTCTCAAAATAGTTTACAACAGGTGAAGAAGTGGATCTGCATGAAATATAACTTTGGTAAAAGGATTCTAAGGGGGTTAGGCTAATACATCCCTTTGACCTAACTTGATCTAATTATGGAATATAGATTACCTAGAAGAAGGCAATAGATGCATAGTCCCTTTACTCTCTTGCCTAAATTATACTTTCTTTGAGCCAGTCATTCAGCAGAATCTGGATGGCAGATGTACTTTGAAGTAACAGACTTTGATGAGGTTTTGGAGTATTATCTTTATTAGCTTTCTATATTGCTGATTAAAAGTTGCTTACTTATATGTGCTTTTGAAACCAGTGAGCGATAGAAGGGTTGATGTTCTATTAGGAAATCATTGATGCCGGATAAAGACTCTTAACTAGCATTTTCCAGGTATATAAGGTATGTGTATATGTGTATATATATATATACACACATATATATATATATGTGTATATATATATGTATATATATATATACATATATATATATATGTATATATATATATACATATATATGTATGTATATACACATATATATATATGCAGAGATAAACCATAATAGTACCTGTAGGCAAAGCCAGCATTTCATCAGAAAGCAGCTTTGTATCCCCCTTCAGCCCTTGAACAAGTGTTATCATTGGGATATACAAACTTTTCCCCCGGGATATGTTCAGAGGGCAGTAATTTCCCCCAGGTATACAGTAGCATTTTTAGGTTAACCAGTCAATGTCAACTCTGAAGTGTGACTTGAATAATGTTCCTCTGAAACTTAGCAGCTCTCGGAGATTAGAGCATCTCTAATCTACTTTCTCCAGAGGTAGTCTAATTTGTACCTTTTCTTTACACTCTATTAATATTCATACATTTCATAAGTACTATATTGAAACTTTTGAAGGACTTACATTTATGAACTGTATAGAGCTATTGCTTTTTAATGAAGATATTCAAAACCACATGTTTTCAGTGTGGTAGCATAATAAGCTTATCATTAATAAACATAATTCTGCAAAGTCCTCCAGCTTAAATTGCTCAGTGTAACTACATATTCTTTTCAGTGGGAATTATATTCCTTGCATTTTTCTCACTACTTCATGTGAACCTCCAAATAAAATTTGAATTTGATCAAAAGAGAGGAATACAAAGAATATGTAGTATAAGCGTGGCCTGAGATGGGAAGGAGAACAATCCTCAGTTAACTCACTGATCTACTTCTTCACTTGTGAATAATGAGCAGTTCTGAGAAGTGACTTGTATCCTTTCAGAGAGCTTAAGAAGTAGCAATTTCTCTTTATTAAGAAACACATATGTACATGACTTATGCTATACTAGTTTTGCCTTATTTTCTACATATTTAGCTTTTGTTTAAATGCATAAACAAGTTACTAAGATTACTCATGGTATTTCATGTAAGAAGTAATAAATTGATTAATTAAAAATTAATTTTACTTTTAAGTATGGTAAAATCATTGAATCTTGAGATGACTAGGTAGGGGATTATTGTACCATTCTCTCTACTCATAGGTATATTTGAAAATTTTCCTTCAAAATCAAAACTGCCCAGTAGAAAACTGGTGTAAAAAAATTTTTTTTATAGTAACAGTATATTTATAAGCCATGATTATCAATAAAATCAGGCTTTCCCAGTCATGTTGGCTGGTGTGGGAAGTTTGTGAATGTTCGTCAATCTGTACAGTACTTCCCACATATCAAAAACTAACAAAGCGGGGCTTCCCTGGTGGTGCAGTGGTTAAGAACCCGCCTGCCAACGCAGGAGACACGGGTTCAAGCCCTGGTCCGGGAAGATCCCACATGCCGCGGAGCAACTAAGCCCATGCACCACAACTACTGGGCCTGCACTCTAGAGCCTGTGAGCCACAACTACTGAGCCTGTGTGCCACAACTACTGAAGCCCGCCCGCCTAGAGCCCGAGCTCCCAACAAAAGAATCCACCACAATGAGAAGCCCACTCACTGCAACTAGAGAAAAAAACACGTACAAAAACCCAGTGCAGCCAAAAATAAATAGATAAATAAATAAACTTATAAAAAAACTAACAAAGCAATTACAGTCTATTGATTTTTGCCTTTATTTTGTATCAGGTAGTATTAGTAAGGTTCTATATAAACTTTAAGACATGCATAGCAGTTCTTCTTTACCTTATGGCCTATTTCTCTCCCTTGTTTCTCTTCCTCTAGAGGTATATTGCCACTGGCGAACTGGGGAAAGCTACTGACACGCTAGATTCTACAGGGAAAGTAACAGAAGAAAAACCTTACGGTAAGAAGTTCATCTTAGGTAGTCCTTGTTTTTAATATTTAGAGAAAGTTTCTCTGAATTCAGAATTTAAAATAAATCTCATATTCCCAGTGATTTTAATTGTCAGTACATTTCTTTGGATTAAGAAGGTTGGAAATGGTTTATCACATATTTGCTTATTTGGTATGTCTGTTAATAAAGATTTATAATAATTACCTCTTTTCCTATAATCAGTTTTTCTTTAATGTGCAGAATTCTTCCAAATAACTCCCTTGCCAAAAACCATTTATAGCTAGAATTTAGGACATTTTTCCTAATGAATGTGAAACAAAGCAGAGAAACTCTCTTGCTAGATTTTACCTGCATCTTGCCATTGTTGTTTTGTTTTTGTTTTTTATAATTATCTCTTAGCTGTTGAAATAAATGTACTAGGTTTAGTACTTTAAAATTGATCATATTCCTGTGCTTTTGGAGTATGTAAAAAGATAAGACAAAAGGAAAGCTGTTTCTCTAGCAATAAAGCAGAACTCATTGGGGCCCACCTTAATTTTTCTACCATTCCTTCTTGCACTACTTTAAGAAAGGACAGATAAATGAAATGGTTTCCTAGCAATTCTCATAGTGCTTATGCTATTTATAATGCAACAGTTGTGGTTTTTGTACAGTCAGTTCACCTACATTATTGTGTCATCAATTGTGAATTATTTGTAAGCTTCCTGGGTTTCTTTTCTGCCTGGGCTTAATATTATCTTTTTTTAATGTACCTATAGGCAGTCTAGCATCTGCTTCCCTATGTTTTTATGTTGAGTGGTCTTAATATATATTACATATTACCCTAGTAGTGAGACCAATCTTCTTGTTCATAATAGCTTCACTTGTCCAGTTAACATTTATATGTGGCTTAGTATCTTGCATGATTAATCAAGCACCAAAATGAAAAGAAAAATCACTGATTTATTTTGAGTCTTTTAAAAAATAGATGTTGAATTAGCCTTGAAATTATTATTATTATGGAATAATAGCAAATGCTCACTTAATGGAAACCCAACTGCAATCTTCAGCCAGAATGCTTTTAAGATTCAAGCGGCCTAGGAGGATGTCAGCGATTTCCAGAGTATCCTACAGTATATGTCAGTACACATATAATTAGAAGAATGGTGAGGAAGTGAAATTGGTGAGACTTGGTTGGATGGGGTAATGACAGAGAGGAGGTTGTTAACCACGACCTAGGTTTCTGGGTTGTAAAACTGGTTACATGATGGTGCAGTTCGTTGAGTAGGTGATATTAGAAGAGGACCAGGGTGATGAAACAACTTAAACATACTCTTCCTTCCTGCCCTTAAGCATTTTGGAATTTTTACAAACTCTACTTTGTATTGTATCATTTATAACCTTATTTACTTACCTTAAAGAAAGCATATTAGTTTGTTAAAATCGTCTCATTATAATCTTGAAAAGCAACTTTCTTTAGGCCCTGAAAAGGAGAGCTCCCTATAGTTTATTGAATAGTATTTGTAGTCCCAGAAAATAAGAGCTCAGAGAATTTTGCTGATTGACGTGATTTTTCTGTATGATTTCTGTAAATCAGTAAATGTTTGTCATCTGTTTAAGCTGTACAGCAGGATACCAGGGGGAAGATAAATATAAAACCTACCCTGTCATATAGAGAACTAAGACCTATGTTCTCAACCCTCTGTGAACTAATACGAAGACCTATAACCTATATTTTCTAATGGCTTCTTTATTATCCTGAAATAAAAGTCAGAGGTATTCTCCACTACCTACACGTTAAAAAAAAATCAGTGTTAATACAGTAAATGGACTATAAAGAAGAAATAAAGGTAATTTGTAGCAAAATAGACACATCATTATGTAAATACACAGATATTACTACATGGAAAGTCTTCATGAAGTAGTCATATATATATTATATATAACAGATACTTATACATAAATCACTGTGAATGCCACAAGTCAAATGCGGACTGACAGGAATGTTGTATTGATGACTCAGTACTGGAAAGTTCAGTGTATGTAAGACTGTACAAAGAATTCTGCGTTTAAATGGGAAATGGAGTTATGTTCTAGCCTAAGGTAATTATAAACAGACTTTCACCCACATGAACATCTGGCAGACCTCCAGAAGTCATGCAAGGGCATAGGACAGTTCTTCACTGTGCTGTACCACTGCACATTGCAGGAAATCTAGCAACCCTGGTCCTCGCCTATTAAGTGCTGCTGATGTCGCCACCCTACCCAATCATTATAACAATCAAAAATATGGTTCTTAATTAACCTGTTGAGAACAACTGACATCTGGATAAAGTAAGGCAGTATGCAGTAAATGGCAAGTGAATGATCTTAGGTCATTTTATCCTATCTAGACAAATTTTATATATATATATATATATATATATATATATATATATATATATATATATATATATTTTTTTTTTTTTTTTTTTTTTATTTTATTTTATTTTTTTTTGCGGTACGCGGGCCTCCCACTGTTGTGGCCTCTCCCGTTGTGGAGCGCAGGCTCAGCGGCCATGGCTCACGGGCCCAGCCGCTCCACGGCATGTGGGATCTTCTCTGACCGGGGCACGAACCCGTGCCCCCTGCATCGGCAGGTGGACTCTCAACCACTGTGCCACCAGGGAAGCCCGACAAATAATATTTTTAGCCATAGAAAATGAGTCTGTAGCTCGGTAGACACAACGTTCAAACCATATTAATAGGGGCCCTTTCTTTTATTCTCTATCCTGACACCTTCTGTTATTTCTAAATAGTGTTTTTCACCATTTATTAAAAATCAGTCTTTGTGCTAATACCAAACTATCTTAATTGCTATAGTTTTAGAATAAGTCTTGTTATCTGAAAGAGCAAGTTTTCCTCCCTTTTCTATTTATTTATTTATTTTTGGCTGCGTTGAGTCTTTGTTGCTGCGCGCAGGCTTTCTCTAGTTGCGGTGAGCGGGGGCTGCTCTTCGTTGCGGTGCGCGGGCTCCTCGTTGCGGTGGCTTCTCTTATTGTGGATCACGGGGTCTAGGTGCTTGGGCTTCAGTAGTTGTGGGACACGGGCTCAGTAGCTGTGGCTCGCGGGCTCTAGAGCGCAGGCTCAATAGTTGTGGCACATGGGCTTAGTTGCTCTGCAGCATGTGGTATCTTCGCGGACCAGGGCTCAAACCCGTGTCCCCTGCATTGGCAGGCGGATTCTTAACCACTGCGCCCCAGGGAGGCCCTGCTACCTTACTTTTATAGATTTTCTTTTATAGGTTTTTTTTATAGCTTTCTTATCAAAGTAAGGAAATTGTTTTCTATTCCTAATTTGCCATTTTTTTTAATCATGAGCAGCCATTGAATTTAATCAATTTTTTTTGTATCTGTTGATTGTCCTCCTTAGTCAAATATTAAACTAACTTTACATTTCCAGAATAATCCCAACCTGATCATAATATGCTATCCTTTACATAAATTGTTGGATTTAGTTTGCTAATATTTAGTTCAGAATTTTTGCATTTTTGTCTATGAGTGAGATTACCCTGTATTTTTCCTTTCTCTTAATGTCCTTGACTGGTTTTGATATCAAGGTTATACCAACCTCATAAAATGGGATGGGGAGTATTCTCTCTCTTTTTTTTATTCTCTGGAAGAATTTATGTGAGATTGGCATTATTTCTTTTTCTACTGTTTGGTAGAATTTACTGGTAGACATCTGATTCTGGAGTTTTCTTTATTAGGAAGCCTTTTAATCATGGATTAGATTCCTTTACTAGCTATCAAACTTAATATTTTTTATTTCTTGTGTCATTCTAGATAATTTTTCCCCTAAGAATTTGTCCATTGCATCTCAAATTTCCAAGTTATTGGTATAAAGTTGTTTATTGTATTCCTTTAAGATTTTTCTTTTTATTTTGAAATAATATCAAACTTAGAGAAAAGTTGCAAAAATAAAGCCATATTTTTATAGATTTCAATGTACAGATCTTTCACTTCTTTTGTATATGAAATCTTTAAGTACTTCGTTTTTTTAATGCTATTATAAATTGGATTTTTTAAATATCAATTTCTGATAGTTCATTGCTAGATATACATAGATGGAGATGAGTTTTGTGTATTAATCTTATGCCTTTCAGCCTTGCTAAACTCACTTATTAATTCTAGTCGCTTTTGTAGATTCCTTGTTAGGATGGGTCTAACGTAGACTTTTTTTTCAGGTCTGCATTAGCCCTACTCCAAAGGCATGGCTTTTCTTGGGTGTCTATCGAGTGCTGGGGTATTCAGCAAAGTTTCTTCATTTTGGGGGGTTGGAATTTGGACATCTTCCAGCCTTGTAAGAGGTTTGGTAGTAGCTCATTTTTAACTTTGTGAAGACTCACTATATATATGCGCAGCTTGGAATTTAGCCAGTTTCAAGTGGACCCCTGTAGACATCTCTTTCTCTGTGTAATGCTCTCAAATTCCAGCTGCTGCCACTTCCCCAAATTCTGATCTTTGCTCAGTGTTCTGTTTGCTATTCCCCTCCCTGCAGTACAGTTTAGAAAGCACCCCCAAGCAAAAGCAAGTGATTGTGGGCCTTACCTTGTTTTTTTTCCCTTCTCTCAGGGATGATAGTCCTTGCTATGTGTTGTCTAATGTTTGAAAACAATTGTTTGCTGTATTGTTTCCAGTTTAACAGCTGCTTTTGGTGACAAGGCTTGTCCAGTAACCATTTAACTCTATCCTGGGTGAATTTTTTTTTTTTAAGTCTTTATTGAATTTGTTTACAGTATCGCTTCTGTTGTTTATGTTCTGGTTTTTTGGTCATGAGGCATGTGGGATCTCAGTTCCCCGACCAGGGATCGAACCCACACCCCCTACATTGGGAGGCAAAGTTTCAACCACTGGACTGCCAGGGGAGTCCCTGAATATTGTTTTTAAATCCATCATCCTGCTTTTAACTCCATAGTTCAGTTAAGTACCAGCTTTCATGTTGGAAGTTCACTGGAAGAGCCAATAAATTTTAAGCAAATAATAACATGTAACATGGTCTTGTATATATTAATTTTATGGGAGTGACTTTAAAAAAATTAATTTCAAATGAATACTATCACATTGATGATTTATTAATTTGCTAAACAAAGAATAATTACTCAAGCTCTATGGTACTTCTATCGTACCTATCATTTTCTACCAAAGGTCCTTCTTTTGGCCAGTTATTGGATATACTTGCTTTAGAGATTTTATTCTTGATTTCTTTTTAAATCCTTTGGAGGTAGAGTCTTTATTCTTATAGGGACAATTATTATTATTTGGATCAGACTAGTATCATGTTTCAGATATAGCCAGCATGCTTCACTACATATTAAAAATATCTAAAATATTATATTTGCTTTTATTGTAAAATAACTTGCTGCATAGGCTTTCTGTCTGGTGATTCAAACATCAAATGAATGATTCCTTGGTGACTTTTAAATGCTCTTTTAACCTTGAGATTCTATTATTCATCAGCAAATTAAATTCAGCAAGAATGTCTTTAGTACCATCTTAATTGTGTGCATTATGTAAGAGGAAAAGCTATCTTTGCCTTTAAGGAGATAAGAATTCCATTGGTGAGGTAATACCTACATATATATAGTAGGTGACAGTTAAAAATTGTGAATGATTAATTTCAGAATGAACAGCAAAACCATAAATGCCTAGGATGCATGGCAGAAGTAGAATGAGAAAGAGTACATCTTGTCACCTTGTGTGAGGGAATATCAGTAAAAGAGCCACTGAAGCAGGACAAAGGAGCACGCATTGGCA
Organism: Mesoplodon densirostris; assembly: GCF_025265405.1. NCBI lineage: Eukaryota > Metazoa > Chordata > Mammalia > Artiodactyla > Ziphiidae > Mesoplodon > Mesoplodon densirostris. Next base: position 16,236,544 of record NC_082661.1, on the reverse strand, counting down.
GGAATGTCAGTAAAGAGACCAATTTGGTGGAAGTAGAAAGCTGTTTGGTCTTATTTTTAAAATGTGTGGCAGACTAGATTGTGAGCTATAGCAATTTTATCAACAGTGGCATTTCTTTCAGCAATTGCCAGTATGGTGGTCATGTTGGCTGTCTAGATTTGGAAGTTCTGCATAACTAAGGTGCCACCAGTAATTATGTTTTAATGTTTCAGTAGAGTAAAAAATTTTCATGGAAAAATCCATTCATATCATGAGATACATCTGTTTGAAAAGCAGTTTGAACAGAATAGGCTTTTCAGATCTGCCTTTTTGGAGCTAGATGTTAGAGAAATTCTTTTGAGTTCTGTAGCTCTCCTCTGAGTCTAGTAGATTCTGGTCTTTTGTTCATGTTTAGCTTGTAAGGATCAAGGTCATACTGAGGTTAAGACTCTTTTGCTGCATTGATATTGAAATCTGGACACGTTCCATGCTGTCTCTTAATTTTTATTCTGTTGTTCGAACAGTAATTCAAAGCACATTAGTTTTTGTTTAATATTGTTCAAATAAAATCAAATGTGACATGTATACACCAGAATAAAAAGTTTAAATAAATTTCCTACAAAGTGAAAAAGAAGACTGTAATTTCTTTCCATCGCTATAACCTAAACAGGTTATAGAATATTTCTGTAACTTAGTTTATTACTGAATATGAAATATGGATAGTCACCTATCTATATGTGAAAATCCCAAATATTGAATTTCAGTGTGTTATAGTTTTCAGTTGTTAAAATTATAGAACAGTACTTTAATATTGCATCATTTTGTTTGAAAGAGTATCATATACAAGCTGAAAAGCTTTATCTAAGACAGATAAAATCTTTGCTATGTATATTCTCTTTTTGCACTGGCTTATTTTTGAGGCAAAAGCCAGACTCCTGACTGCAATTCAAAGAGCAGTGAAGGAGACATAAATACAACTTTACTTGGGGACAAAGTTAATGTGAGTGTGGAAAATGTATACCATACAATACAACAGTTTTGAAATCTATCAGGTAAAATTTTAAATGTGGTTAGTACTTGATAATCTACAATAACTTATTCAGTTGTTTATAATAGTTGATGCCTGGAGAACCTTAGAAATGAACTTTACTGGTATTTTTCTACTTACTTTCTGATCACTGCATTTTTGGTTTTGGTCACTGCAGGACCATTCCTATAGCTTTATGCAACATTTTTCTCAGGTGTTCTGAAGGCCATAGTAAGTATGTAGTAAATGCATATAAGATGATTGGATCATTTTTAATGGAGAAAAAAATGAAGCAAAGGAAATTAAATTTAGTCTTAATATTGGACAATATAAGACTTTCCCCTTTTTATCTCATTAGCATGTATTTTATCCATCTCAACAAGGTAGAATTTGACCTGCAAAACATACATTGTAATAAATGCTTTGTTGGAATTTTTTTTTTTAATTTTCTGAGTTGTCAGTGCTGTAAAAATAGCACATGTACTTCTGTGGTTGTTTTAGTGTCACTTTTTTGGTTCATTTTTGGCAGATAAAATCACACAGGAAGATCTTGAAGGCATTCTACAGAAGTTTACTGGGAATATAATGCAAGTACCTCCCCTGTAAGTTCAATTAATGAATTTGAATAAATGTTTAATTTTATTTTCCAGTGGCTAACATCACTTTAATGAAAAAAAAAAAAAAAGAAGAGGGGCTTCCTTTTACTATATGGTGAGGCAGGTTTTAAATCTGACAAATGATCAAGTAAGGTGAACCTGATTCAGATAGGATGTAGAGCTTCTGACACTCTCTAAGAGGTAGTGGGATGTCGTCTCCTCTGTCTCTGGATATTGCCACAGCCTGACCTCTGTGCTCTTCCAGGATTTATTGGTTCTTCTGATTCCATCTGTAGATATCAGGGCAGTTCTGGAGAGCAGAGATGTCACTTTTCCCAGAATTGCTGTGAAGGGACCAGTCCAGTCTGGTACAGGCATCAGAGCTGTGATTCAGAGTCCAATTGGCACTTCCTGTCAGGTGTTGGGCCCATTCCTTTTGGGCCCAGAACCTTATACTTCACAATTCTCTGCAATAAATGAAACAGATGAGAATTATAACTTATTAAAAGTATAATGATATTGATTTACCAGTTAGCCATATTTTTGTGCATGTTACCATTTCAAGCAAATTGCTTCTTTTTTTTTTAATGGCTTATAGGATGTGTCAGGATATGTTACTAACAGTTCTTTTAGAATTTAGAACATATTTTGTGTTTTTAAAAAATCTTAAGTTTTTTCAAGAACACTGAAATATCTATGGAGAAATGTTTCTTCATAATTTTGCCTCAAATGTGAAGACTTAAAAATTGTAGCAGGATCTGAATAAACATTATTTTGGATCATTATTGTTAAGATATAGTAAACATTTATATTTATAAGAATCATTTTAGAATTTTCTTCTCTGTGGTTGTTGCAAGGATTTTGTGGTCTAGTAAAATTTAATCACACAAAGATAAGATCTGTTATTTGCTTATTTGCTCTTTGGAAACATTTTGGTAACTTATATGTGAAAATGAATATTATTATAATGGAAATATATTGTTAAAAGGAAATATAGCTGAGATCATTGTGACCGGAGACCCTTAACCCAGAATGAGGACTAGTGAAGACATGAATAGCCCATCTCCGGGAAGATGGTTAAAGAGAAATATTGACAACATTGCTCACTGAGTGCCAGAATGAGCTGTATTAGCCTCAAAGATATTTAGGAACTCTATCTGTGACACAATTGTGAAGTAGATTAGAAGAAAAAATTAGTTCATTCTTAGAAGGATTTTCAGTTTAAAGGGCTGCTAATCATCCTTTCTTTCCATGCTGTAATCTGGAATTATTCTCTCTTTCTTTCTCAATCTCTCTCTATTCTTCCTCCCTCCTTCTCTTCCTGTCTCCCTCTTGTACCTTGCAAGCTATTCTGCATTAAAGAAAGACGGACAGAGACTTTCAACTTTGATGAAGAGAGGTGAAGTAGTAGAAGCAAAACCTGCCAGACCAGTTACCGTGTACAGTCTTTCCCTTCAGAAATTCCAGCCACCATTTTTCACATTAGGTAAGATGAAGAAATTTGAAAACATTTGTATTTACATGTGCCTTTATTTTATATTTGGCTACTTTTGTGTAATTTTAATGGATCCCTAGGATATTGGAGATTTTTAAAAATTTGAATTTAAAGAAGGTTAGAATTTGTTAATACCTTTTTGACAGCACAAATAATGAGGATACCTATAGCTATATGGAGGTTCAGAAATGTCCTAAATAGTCTGAGTTTTTCATATATTATATTATCTTACTATAAAGTTGGAAGTAACATACTTTGGATCTTTATGGGGAAGAATAGGTAAGGAGTACATAGTTTCAATATTTTGTATTTTGTATTTTATTATCTTATGGATACTTGTTCCCCATTTTGCCTAGTACCTGATAGCTTACACTCAGTTTTTTATTGACATTAATTTGTCCTTTTAAAACAGTGCATTTTCAGTTTTTGGACAAGAAATTCTAAGAGTGGAGTGACCCCCCCCTTCTTTTTCACCAATAAATTACTGCTAAAGATCATGAAAATATAGGAGTAATGGGTAAGGCAGAAATGTATTCCTAGACATGTGGTAAATTTTAACTCAAGTTATCAATTTGAATTTATCTATAATCCATATTTGAAATAAATTTAAAACCCAAAAAGTTTTTTTCTATTGTTTGGAAATTTTATGATCTCCTAGCTAAAGCCCTGAACGTATAAGAGCTGTGGAGAATCAAAAGCTGTAGTTCTTATTAATCCTCAGGCTCCCTGAAATTGACCCTGCTCCCAATTTCATGGTGCACATACTGAATGGGATTCCTTGTAGACATAATTTCCCAAAACCTTTTTTCCTAAACTTCATTGCTTTTTTTCCCATTGACATTATTATTTAGTGTGTATTAAGTTCCTGTAGATTGTGGGTTTTGTACAATTTTCTTAAAAAGTCACTCCTTAAGTTTCCTGATTCTAAAATATTAGGCAAACAATGAAACAAACATACTAAAAAATGTTTCACTCCATTCCATGAAAATGCAGCCTCTGTGTTGGCACAATAGATGTTATCTATGAAAGTCAAAAAACCTCAAATGTTTCCAGTTGCATTTGTTCACTGGAATTTGTAGTAGTCCATATTTGACTCTTTTCACCAAAGTCAAATATAGTGCAAGAATGTAGAACACCTACATTTGATCCTAGTGCTCATTTTTTTTTTTTTATCTCAGCAGTGGCTCCCAACCTTGAGCTGATGGGGAAAAAAGGAAATTGAAATCCCCAGGTGGGGAGTTTTGATTAATTCCCTCAAATAGCTTTATTTGTATGCTAAGCTAGAAACAGAAAGTAGTCCTCTTCTGTGAAAATACAGTTCCTTTCCGGATGTCTTCTGGATGAATAAAAATAATCCAGAGCCCTGCGCTTAACCAATAAACTTGTATTATACTGCGTTAAGAAGATGTTTAGTTATGCATTCAATTCTGGTACATTGTGTAATCTTAAGTTATTTCATGATTTTTTCAGGAATATTTCCAAGAGAATATTTAAATATGCTGAGTTCTCCATGTAGTATATTACCCCAAACATAATTCCTATCACTGAAAAGGGTTTTTTTTGTTTGTTGTATTTTTTGAGTGTACAAATCTGAAAATATTTTTTAAATCTACAGCTCATGATAGCAAGGCTGAGATGTTTAACCATTTAAAGCTGATTAAATGAAAAAGATGTACAAATCTGAAAATAGTTTTTTAAATCTGCAGCTCATAATAGCAAAGCTGAGATTTCTAACTATTTAAAACCTATTAAATGAACAAGGCTGAAGTATTAAAGTGGTATGACTTGCCATGTAATTTAAAATGTGTTCAAGAGTTTCTGCTGTTTGCTTTCTCCACACTCTGACTTTTCAGTCTCACAAACACATATGCTACTGGATGAATAATTTATATTTTAGTGCATAAATGTTTTATCACTCGATTGTTTGCATAGTACATTTTTACATTTGTTTAGGGGCATCATTTCTATGTAAAGTGGATTTCATAGGCGGTTAGCAATTTACCATGTCACTGTTAACATTCCAGATGTTGAATGTGGAGGAGGTTTTTATATCAGAAGCTTGGTCAGTGACATTGGCAAAGGTAAGCATAAAGATGAATTATGAATTATCATTTAGAGAGTAATATTCCTTTTTGATGGGAAGAAGGAATTTTCCGTTTTCCATGTCTCTGGGTACTGGCCTCAGGAACTGGATTCTTGCCGCCTTCCACCTTCGAAGCGTTATAGGTTTATGGAAGACAATTATCAGCGTGAGCAGCTGCAGTGAAATGCTTGTCATGGGAGAGAGGAGAAAAAGAGGAATAGAAAATGAAGATGTGAATAATGAATCTAAGGACCAACATTTTTTTTCAAGTATAAAATATTTTAACTCAAAGTAGGGATAAGAAGAAAAGATTAACCCTTCTAAAAGTTATTTTTATCGCTACAAGTCAAATTTTTTTTTTTAAAAAAACTGGAAGCCATAGTCTTACAAACAGCCAGGAAGTTGCAGTTCTGGCCCTGCCATTTTCTGGCAGTTGTGACACCGGACAGGTCACGTTACTTCATCCGCAAAGTGAGACTTAATTGTTACCTCATGGGGTTGTTTCATGGGTTAAATAAGAAGAGTGTGTGCAACTTCCTTGTAGACTTTAAAGCAGTTTATTAGGTGAGTTACTAAATGTTATTTTGCTCCTTAATTGTTTCTTCATCTCAAGGCTCTTGGCTATTATATTGGATAATTAGAATTTTACATTTGAGGTGGTTTTGAGAGTTCTTAATCGAGTTCTGTCATTCGTAAAATTATAGCCGATGAAATACTGAATTACTGGATCATTTATGTTGCTTCAGTATTTGAATGAAATACTGAATCATTTATCTTGTGTTTTCTTTTCACCTTTTGTTGCCATAGAACTGTCTTCCTGTGCCAATGTGCTAGAGCTGACCCGCACTAAACAGGGACCCTTTACGCTGGAGGAGCACGCCCTTCCCGAAGACAAATGGACAATTGATGACATTGCACAATCTCTTGAGCAGTGCTCATCCCTTCTCCCAGCAGAGATGGCACTTAAAAAATCAAAACCTGAGGAGTCTAATGAGCAAGTTTTGAGCTGTGAGTACATAACTCTAAATGAGATAAAGGGAGAAGATGATGTGATTAAGACATTTTAAGTTTGGCTTGGGATTGTCTTCATTTCCTGGTTGACATTTGAATCCTGTGTGCAGAATGACAAGCTGTGTGTGTGCCAAGACAAACGATTCTTTTTTTTTTTTTTTTTTTTTTGCATGAGGAAAAATGTCCATCATTTATGGTTTCTACGGTGCACAATTTATCTGCTGTACATTATAAATAGCCTTGAAGTTGTTCAGTTCTTGCTGTACTATAGAATGTTCTTCTAGGATGTTATTATGTTGTTAGATTAGATTCAGGAAAATCAACTTTCTGATTTTGATCTCTCATCAAAGTCTTTTCCTATGAAAAAGTTGACCACATTTTCTAATCAGAGGGGAAAAAATGAGCTAAATGTTTCTTTGGTGTGACAAAGTGAATGTATATTAGTTTCTTTGACTTTATTTTGGCTTCCTCGTGACTCTGGTTATTGAAATTCCTTAACTATGTTTGAAAAAGCCATTATTTAACTCATGTATTGGAGAGTTTATGATTATTAGGAACATTTCTTTGATAAGGCTGCACTTATCTTGGAAATAGCTGTGTTTGTTTAGATCTTAGAAGCTAATAAACTTCTATCGTAAATATTTGTGGAAGAACCAAATTATTGCTGCTACCACTAATGGAATGTAAATAGAAGACTAAATGTTTAATTAAATTCACCTCTACTCTCCCATTAGCACAGAACAGCTCCTATGGCTTATGTTTTGGCAGCTATGAGATAGTTTCCTGGTAATTTAATCAGTACAGTCGACCACCCTGTACCAATTTACTAAATAACCTAATTAAAAAAAATTAAGCTAAAGAATGCCTTCAATGAAAAACTTCTTTATTCTTTAGTACTTGTTTATACATCTTTATAGGGTATTAATCCCCATGATACTTTGCTTTCAATTTGCTCTTTCAAGTGATGTTTATAGATGCTGAGATTGCTGCCCTGCATTTCCAGTTAATCCCTTCTGCTCTAAATGTTTAAAAACAGTTATTCTCAAACGTTTTCATTCAGGTAGCTTACTGAAAGTTCCCTGTCCCTCTTTACCATAGTTGTGAAAACAGTCACATTCTGAAATAGTAAATTTCATATGTAATGAGTGCTTCATATTTTTGTTACAGGAAAGCAATATATAATGCAGCATCTGTAGAAATTTTCAAATCCCACTGCATTTATCCAAATAAATAGTTTCAAAAGGAAGACTTGTTAAATTTTTCATCATATAAGAGTTTTTACATTTTTATGGATTGTCTTTCTTTCAAAGGTGGTTGCTTTGCAACCTCTAACTTATAAATTTTAAATATGTAAACAAATGTGATCTTATTTGTGGTTAACCTAATATAAACTCAATATAAAAAGTTATATGCTTCAATAGAACATTTTCAGCGTATTGGCAACATTTTTCAAGTGGAAATGGAAATATTAAAACATTCTTAGTATGACACAGAGAATTATAAGGAAGAGTTAATTATCATAATGCCTTAAATAAAACACCAAACACACAAGGTTGTAAACTGAAGCTTTTACAGTTTTACATATTCATATCTAGTGCCCTGCAGTTTGTGTAACCAAAGGTGGCAGTGACTGCCTCTTTCTGTTGGAATGGCACAGGTTACAGTATGTCTTCATACACTGCCAGCTAAGGTCCAAATAGAGGAATATAAAACAACTAGGGCCTCTCTGCTCTATTTCTCAACTTAAAATTTAACATGTATAATTTACTAATGGAGAAGAGTATAAATTTTTGGAAAAGACAAGTGACTTTTTAAAATGGTAACCAATCTTTTTCTTTTATTGAAAACATTGAAGAAAATGTTGCCAAATGGAAAAATTACCAAATCCTCACCATCCTAATACAGTGACTTCAGAACTTTAATTTCATTTATTATTCTTTTCCCTTCTTTTGTTCACATAATTACAGTCTGAAGACACCTATACTTTTTTATTGACTATTTTTTTAATTTCATATTCTTTTACTATTTGTATTTAGCTTTGACAATGATTATTTTAATCATATTACTTCAGTTTGTTTAAACCATTTCTCTATTGCTGAATACTTAGGTTATTTTCAATTTTATTAGGGTAAGTTCTGGGAGCGGGATTATTAAATGGAATAATATGAACAATTTAATTTTCCTTAATGAGTTTGCCTTATTGCTTTCCCAAAGAGTTGTAACATTTTACAGTGTCATCATTTGAGTATGTCAGTTCACTAAAAGTCTACAGCTTTGGGTGGAGGATTTATATGTCGTTGCTCATTTAGTAAGTTATATGGGTTCAGAGTTGCTCTGATTTGCTTTTGTGTAACTTTTTCACATACTTTGTTCACTTATGTAAATAAATGTCTTAATGGTTTCTTTATACATTTGTGTGAGTTATTTGTGCAGTAAATACCTGCAGAAGCATTTTCATGGCCTGTTGTCTTTCTTATTTTAGTTTCATTTTCCATTTTTACTAACCACATTTGCTAACTAATATTAAGAATTCTTCCCCTTTTAGAGTCACCAGATTTATGCGTATGAATAGTTAATATTTATTGAAAACTAAAGATATTATTCTTAACTTTCATAAGGAGCTGTAACTGATCAAGATTCTCTAAAAAGTTTAAGACTCATCCATAAACAAATTAGTTTTCTCTTGAGTCTAGTATTTGAATACCAACTGCTTTGTTTTTTCCATTTTAATCAAAATATTAAAGAAATATCTGTGCCTTATATATTTCTAGGCCTAATTCTTCATATAATAATAAAGTTGTTTTACTTGTAAGAAAAGATGTGTTAGAAATTTCTGAAAATGTTTCAACCTGGAACATACAGATGACTTCATTTTGACACTTAGTTTTTTATATTTCTGGAAAATATTGTCTTAAAAGTCATCAAAAGTGGTCATAGAATTATTTTATTTACAGTTTTAAGATCCATGAGCATTAAAATAATATAATCTTTTTCTTTGATAATTCAAAATTATAAAATTTGAATAAGGGCTAAACTCACATTTTCCTATACTGACTAGGTCTTTTCTTCTTAAATACTTGAATTAATACAAGCTACTGATCCATCATCAGAAACGATTCATTGTACTACATAAGAAAAGAACGCTTCAGTACGTTAAAAGGTCTTCAGTACATTTTATGCCTCTCTGATCAGTTTGAAATTTGTATCAGACTTACAATGAACATTTAGAGGTTTAATTAGTTCTATTTCAAAAGAAGAAAGTAATTTATCTCATATCATGATGTCTATAATAGGAAAATTATCATTCAAAAAGCACTCTAAAATATTGAAACATTTAAATAGAGGAATATGATAAATATAAGCTTTATGGCTTGAAATGATTGTAATGGTCTTGTAATTAAATTGAAATAGAAGACTTGTCTTGAAACTATTTCTTTAAGGTATGTGTGGGCAGCTGTAGCCTGGCCTAATCATTTATTAAATGTCACTTGTTAAACACTTACTACATGGCACTTGAATCAGTAGTGCCTTCATAGTTTCAACTTGCGTTAAAATTCTCTCTTTGAACAGGAATATTGCTGTTCATATTGCTGTTCATATTCATATTGCTGTTTTACATAATCATACCAGTAGGAAAGTTGAAGTCAGAAACTATATTTTGCTCCTCTTATTCGTAACTCTTAAAATATAACATATTAAGATTATTTCCATCTCTACTAACAGTTTTTTGATCCAGGCAAATCACTTAATCTTTTTAGGCCTCAGCTTTCTTATATTTAAAACAAAGGAGACAGACTAGTCTATCTCTAAGAACTTTTGCAGAACTAAAATAGGCTGGTGAGTGTAGGTGATTTGTATTTATTCTGTTCAGAGCTCGTTCTTTTTAAGCCTGAATTTTCATGTTGTTCATCAGTTTTGGAAAATTCTCATCCCTTATCTCTTTGAATATCACATCTTTTCCATCTAGTACTTCTGTTAGATTTATGTCTTCTCATTTTATTGTGTCTAATTACTCTTTCATATTTTCCAGTGCTTTATCTCAGTGCTTCTTCTTGGGGAATTTCCTTGAACCTTTTTCCCGGATATGAATTCATTCTTCTGCTATTTTAATTTACTGTTTACGCATGTATTACGCATGTATTACGCGTAAAACCACGATTACTATGGTTTTTTAAAGTTTATAGAACATCAACTTTTTTTTTCAAAATCCTTCTTTTTGTGTGTGTTGTCTTTCATCAGGGCTTTAGTTTAAATATATATCATATATATATTCATATAAGTATCAGTAAAAGTTTTATATGTGTGTGTATATAATTTTTACTGATATTTAATATCTATATAGAAAATTGCACATACCATAAATGTATCACCTGATAAATTTTTACAAAGCAAACATGTGCAACCAACAACCAAATGAAAAAAAAATACAGAACATTACTAGTCCACTAGAGGCCCTCTAGAGGTTCCCCTCCAGTCACTAGCTCCCAGCCCCACCCCACTGCCAAGGGTAACTGTATCTAACATTATAGATTGTTAATTTTGTCTGCTTTTGTGCTTTACATAAATAAAGCATACAGTATATACTCTTTCATGTTTGGCTTCTTTTGCTCAAAATTATGTTAGTGAGGTTCTTCCATGTTGTTGCACACATTCATAGGCCATTCATTCTCATTGTTTAGTATTCCATTGTGTGAATATACCTATATTTGTCCAAGATTATGTTAGTGAGGTTCTTCCATGTTGTTGCACACATTCATAGGCCATTCATTCTCACTATTGTTTATTAGTATTCCATTGTGTGAATATACCTACATTTGTCCATTTTACTGAATGATGGGCACTTGATTAGCTTTCAATTTTGAGTATTTTTAGCATTCTATTACATCTTACTCATTATTTCTCACTATTGGCTTGTTAATGTTACCTCTTTAAATTTTTTTCTTACTGTTTTCTGTAGAATTTATGATACATGTCTTTAACTTATCACAGATTACCTTCAAATAGTACTGTACCACCTCATGTATATTGTAGAAATCTTACAAGAGTATATTTCCATATCTTCTATCGTTTATGCTGTTTTCATAGTTTTTACTTTTACATATATTATAAACTCTATAATATATTGGGTTTTTTCTGTTGTTGATGATCTTTATTTTTGCTTTATTGCTTTAGACCAGGGGTCAGCAAACTTTTTCATTGTTTTGTGAAAGTAGCCCTTGACAATACACATAAATGAGTGGATGTGGTTATGTTCCAATAAAACTGTATTTACCTTCATGTTGTAGCTTGCTGACCCCTGTCAGTTATCTTCTAAAAAGATTTCTAAAACTTTTATATTTATGTACATTCTGCTGTTCTTCATTTTTTAATGTAGATCCAAATTTCTATCTGGTATCATATTCCTTTGTGAATAATTTCCTTTAACATTTCTTATAACACAAGTCTGAGAGCAATGAATTTTCTCAGCTTTTGTTTGTCTGAAAAGTGTTTTTTTTTTTTTACCTTTGTCTTTTGAAAGATATTTTTGCTGGGTATATAAATCTGGATTGGTTAACTTTTTTTTTTTCCTTTCCGTTCAGCACTTTAATGTTGTTAATTATCTTCTGGCTTGTTTAGTTTCTCTAGCTACCTTCAAGGTTTTATCTTTGGTTCAAGGTTTTTATCTGTGGTTTTTGGCTGTTTGACTCTGATGTGTCTAGGTGTGTTTTCCTTTGTATTTATCCTTGTGAGGGCTTCTCAATTTCTTGCATTTTCAGTTTATTTTCATCAAGTTTGAAAAATTCTCAGCCGTTGTCTTTTCAAATATTTATTCTACTCCTTGCTCTCTCTTTTCTACTGAGACTCACATTGTTATGTTCAACCTTTCGATATTGGTGCATACCTCTTGGATGCTCTGCTCTGTTTTAAAAACCTTGTATTTCAGTTTGGACAATTTCTGTTGACCTGTCCTCAAGTTCACTGATTCTTTTCTCAGCCATATCTAGTGTGCTGATACACTTGCTAAAAAAATTCTTCATCTCTGATATCACGTTTTTTAATTCAGTGTTTTTTTCCGGTTTCCATCTCTCTACTGAAATTCCCTATCTCTTCATGCATGTTGTCTACCTTTTCCACTACATGGGTCCATTATATTAATCAAAGTTATTTTAAAGTCTTTGATATTTCTGACACCTGGGTCATGCCTATTTCTGTTGATTGCTTTGTCACATACAGTCTTTTTTTATTACTTATGTGTGTGTTTCATGATTGAATGCCAAATATTGTGTATAAATAGACATTGAAATAAATAAATTCAGAAATGGGCACACATCTTCTGTCCGGCCATTAGTGTGGGGATTGGGGCAGTCTAGTCAGTAGTTGAAAAAGGTTTGGGTTTATTGTTGTTATATTTACTGTCAGTATACCAGACTTCCAGTCACTGTAGGAGTGGTCTGCTGCTACTTTGTGTTGAGTGGGAGTCTGGATTGTGGAAGGATTTTTCTCAGTGTTCCTCTCCATGCTCAGATTTCAGCAAGTCCATCATACCTATGGAATGGAAGGAATCTGACCCATGCTTTTTCACCTCTCCCGGTGGTAAACTGCTACTGCTTGTTACAATAGTGGGGTTCAAGGGGGTGTTTCTCAGTTCTCTCACTCCAGCCTCAGCCTTAGGCCCTGCAGCCCTGGACTTCAGGGGTGGAGTCTCTGAGCAAGTCTGCCCCTTCCCCAGTGGTAGCAGATCACTGCTTTGTATCAGTGCAGGATCCTGAGCTGAACTTATTTTCTCCCCTTCCTCCAGTAGTGGGCAGTTTCTTCATCTACCCTTTCACCAGAGGCAGTGCATCTTTGCTTGGATCTCTCCTCTCCCCCAGCACTTATAGCTTTTGCTTCATATAAGAGAAAGGTTCATGTAGCAGGTGGGTTTCATGACTTGGTGCCACCTACAGGGTCTTTCTCAGGTCTCCTGTCCTGCCCCTAATCTTTCTTATGAGCAACTAGTGGAAACCCTTGGAAAAGAACTAGGAAGTGACTTCTCTTATGTGTGGGGCTCCCAAAGTTTCTAAACTGTCACTCTTGGCCTTTAAGAATTCATTTCAAATTTCAGCTGTTGTCGTCTTACCTGCTTTTATGATGACTGGCTCTTCCTTCTGTACTATGCCCAAAGTGAAACAATTTGTTTCCCATCTCTCCTCTGAGGAGTGTGTCACCCGTTTGAACTCGTTTTACCTCCCAACCGTAGCTCCCTGGTGGGCTCAAGAAGTTACGCAGTTTTTTCTTGCTGTTAGGGTGTGATTGACATTCTCTTAAAGCTTTTTATGTCTAAGTGAAAGCAGAACCTTAAAAATTGCTTATATATAATTTCCCCAGGAGTTATAGTTGTGAGGATTTTGAGGTTATTTTATCTATTGTTTTTGCTAGAAATGAAACTCCATATCCAAAGAGCGATTAAGACAGATAAAGTTAATGACTTGCAACACCATTACATTGTAGTTAATTTTATATCCTTAGAAAATAATCTAAGCCCCTGACTAATGGCAAAGCACTTAATAAGTTAGCATTCATCTATTCAGGGTGCTTTGAAATTATTTGACTTTTAATTCTTCTATTACAGGTGAGAAAATTAGGACATAGAAAAGTAACTTTTCCCAACTCCAGATTAATGCATTAGTAAGGATAGGACTTAGAGGCCAGATATCTTAAGTCATGACTATTCTTTTGGCTTGTAGAACTGACTATATTATCTAAAGGTGTTGACTAGGTGATTTTATTCCATATTATTTAAATATGTCAATAGTCAAATATTCACCAGTGCCTTTGCATGGGGAAACAATGTATGGCATACAAAAGAAGTCTTGAAGACATGGTTCAGGCCTTTAAGAAGCTTTCACTTTACTTCAAATAGGAACTCAAGAAATGTACATATAAAAATGTAAGTAGCGCCATAAGACAATGCATAAGTATCAGTGAGTGATATTGCCAAAAAATGCTATTGATGTTTAATGGAGCAATAATTTTGGCAAACATTTGTTGAGATCCTACTGAGAACAGAGGAAGGAAAACATGGATGTTCAGTGATCAGTACAGCTACATTGAGAAGGAAGACCTGATTTGAGCCTTGAACAATAGATACTATTCAAAGAAGAGAAAAGTCAGATGGGGGAGAATAGTTCCAGCAAAGACGGCAGTGTACAAGGCATATTCAGTCAGGAAAGAGGAGAATGGTCTGGGTGGAGAGGAGGATTTATGTTGATATGTGGTTGGAAAAGCAGATTGGCATTACATCGTTCGGAGCCTTGAAAGGCAGAATTGAGTAAAGCTTCAGAGGAGGGACTAGTTCATATGGAAGCTTTGTTTTAAGGAGCTTAATCTGACAGTGATGCATGGCAAGAACTAAAGAGGTGGGAACAGGAGGCAGAGTCCAGCTGGAACTGATTCTAGTACAGTAATCCAGGACTGAGGTAATGAAAAAACTCTGAACTAGAATATTCTCAGATAATAGATCTTTGGACAGTTTAAAGGAAAATAGATGATATTCAGTGATTTAGTAGATAATTGACAGCTAGGGAATTGGAGGAAAAATGATTAGCAATAGTCATCAAATAGTTTTTCTTAAAAGAAACAAATCTGAGTTTTTGCATAGGAGTAAGCATTTTCGTAGGCATCGGATAGTTGGTACAGCTGCCTCTGATAACGATGACCACTTGCTTATTCCTTTTTTAATAGCCATGTGTTCCGTGATCAAACAGTGAGCCTCCTGAAAAGAACTACGCCTTTTCACTTCTCCTCTAAGTGTCTGGCTTATAGTAGGTTTGTTGAATTTAATCTGTAATTAGGGGTTCCTAATTATTATTTGAAATATTATATAAATCATGCCCGTGGTTGAAAGCATGGACTCTGGAGTTGTTAGGTTTTCCAAGTTCTACTGCTTACTCAGCTATTAACCTTAAGAAAGTTAATTAACTTTCTTGAGCCCCAGTTTCCTCATATGTAAATTGGGGATATTAATAGAGACTACTTCATGAAATTATGAAGTCTAAATTAGGTCATTCGGGTAAAGTGGTTAGCATACTTCTTAGACCTCAGTAAATAGTAAACAAGCAAATGCCATATACCTGATTTACATTTAAGTGAAGGATAAATCTGAAATTCTCATGGCTTATGGATTCCAGGTATATATGTCTAAGAGGCTTTATAAGATATTGTTTTGGTGGGAAGAACTGAGCTGAAATAAAGAATTTCCTGACAGCAGAGATTATTAAATGGTACAATAGGCTATTGATGCAAGTAGAAAAATCTTTAGAGAACATAGATGTTCACCTCTTGTATATTTAGTGTACTAATGTAGATATATACACACACACATATGAACATACATGCCATTAAAGTTAGTGAAACTTTTTCATTTACATCACCTCATTTGACCCTCCAACAGTCCAGTGAAGTAGGAAGAATTAGTCTTTATCTGTTATTTAGGTGAAGGACTCAAAGTGGCTCTGAGTACTAGGTGACTTGCAGGGTCACATCGCCAGAGTGGCAGAGCTGGGCGCCTGTACTCTTTTGATTCCCAAATGCTGTCATATTACCTCTGGAGAAAAGTGATCTGAAGCACAGATATTGTGTGGGAAGAATGAAACACATGCTGTAATGCCAAAAAATAACTGGGAATAAAAGCAGAAAACGACATTTGTTTCTGTTATAATGTGACAGAAAGCAAGGCTCTTGTGGTTTGGGATTGAGCATTCAGAGGAGAAATGGGGAGCAGTTGAATTTGGTTGCGACTGCTCTTGGAACACTGCATCTGGTTCTGGCCTACTCATCGCTGGGCTTATGGAAACCAGCTGGACAAGGTTCAAAGCAAAGCACCAAATGATTAGGAGCTGAGGGCACAGATGAGTAAGGGAAGATTAAAAGAATTAAATATGTATAGTTCAGTTAGGAACAGACTACGGAAAGAGAAGCTAACTATGTACAAATATCTGAAACATTTAGACATTAAAAAGGTAGATTAGGGCTTCCCTGGTGACGCAGTGGCTGAGAGTCCGCCTGCCAATGCAGGGGACATGGGTTCGTGCCCCAGTCTGGGAAGATCCCACATGCCGCAGAGCGGCTGGGCCCGTGAGCCATGGCCGCTGAGCCTGCGCGTCCGGAGCCTGTGCTCTGCAGCGGGAGAGGCCACAACAGTGAGAGGCCCGCGTACTGCAAAAAAAAAAAAAAAAAAAAAAAAAAAGGTAGATTAATTATTTAGCATGATACATGGGGGGTGTAATATGCAGTAATAGGATGTAAATTTAAGCTGAACGTAAGGAGAAATTTCCTGATAATCTAGGAAAGTGCTCTGTGGCATAGTCTTTCCCTAGAGAAGCAATAGAGATTGCAAGCCTTCTGACTTCTAAAACTTTCCTGTGAACTAGATATTAGACAATGTTAGAGACTTATTATTAACATGGTCAGGTGTGATAGTGATACTGTGTTTATATATAAGAAGATGTCATTTTTTAGCGTTACTCTGAAATCTAGGGGTAGAACAACATGATGTAAGAGATTTGCTTAAAAATACTACCACACGGGGCTTCCCTGGTGGCGCAGTGGTTGAGAATCCGCCTGCCGATGCAGGGGACACGGGTTCGTGCCCCGGTCCAGGAAGATCCCACATGCCGCGGAGCGGCTGGGCCCGTGAGCCATGGCCGCTGAGCCTGCGCGTCCGGAGCCTATGCTCCGCGGCGGGAGAGGCCACAACAGTGAGAGGCCCGTGCACCGCAAAAAAAAAAAAATACTACACGAAAGGAGGGAGGAAGGGAGGGAAAGAAAGAAAGAAAAAAGGAAAGGTAAAGAAGAAAGGGAGGGAGGGAGAAAGAACAAGGATGAAAGAAAGGGACAGGTGAAGCAAGAGTGATAGAATGTTGATAATGTTGAATCTGAAGGAAGGACATATGTGAGTTCGTTTGACTCTTCTCTTACTTTTATGTCTATTTGAAAACTTTCATAATAAAAAATCGAAATCTTCCTGAACAAAACTCAGTAGTGTCTTATTACTCACTGGCCTCCCTGAATAGAAAAGCCTTATGGCCCCCCCCCACAGACTTCTAGTTGACCTGGGCCTCTGCTCACCGCCTTACTCTGGGAGATAGATGGGGCTGGGCTGAAGGACTCTTTCTAAAACTGGAGAGGGAGATCCAAGGAAATTCTTAGAAGTGTAGGCCTCTAGTGGTAGCTTCAGGAGGTTGAATTTCTAGTGAGAGAGCAGAGAGCAGTGTTGTTGAACCATTAACTGACCTCTCCTGCTCTTCTCTCCCTTGTTCATGGAAAGTACTGGCCATTGAGCAGAGAACCAGGTGCCTTCAGAATGGCCAAATCCTATTCTCTTGAATGAAGAAACATTGCCCCTTTGTAGAGTTTGTGAAGCAAGAAGCGGGGTAACTCACAAAGTGAATGATTTCAAAACCCAGCAAATATCTATGAAGCTGAAGCTTTTAAAAACTTCTTACAAAACCATCGTCCCTCCTTTAGCCTCTCAGGGCAGATCTCACCTTACCTTGCAGGTGAATGTTTAGGGCAAGAGATTTAGGGAACATTTGAAATGTGTATCCCGACTCTGCTCTTTTGTTTGTTAGAGGAATATAAATATTTTATCTGAATTTCACTAATGGCAATCAAGCATGAATACAGACCCAGCATTTGAGGACCTGTCATGTCTGAATTTCTCCAGAGTGCACCACTAGGCCAGCAAATGTGAGGCGGATTCCAGCTCAGTGTAAGAATGGATCCGGTAGCCACTGGAGCTGTCTGGAAATGTTGCAGAGGCTGAATGGTGGACAAGTTTGAGTCTCTCTCGTGTCCAGATGTCCTTCCTCCAGCCCCAACATCACTCGATTAGCTCAGGCCCTTATGTTTCACCTGGGCTATTGCCGTCGCTGTAATTAGACTTCTTCACCGCCAGCCTCTTCCCTCTGCCGTTATCCTCCACTTTGCCTCCAGCGTGGCTGTTCTGCAACACAGCTGATCATGTCATGCCTCTGTTTAAACTCTTAGCACCTATCTATACCCAGCGATTTTTCAAGACTCCAAGTGTATAGTAATGAAATCTTTCATCATGGCTCAGTCAGAATCAATCCATCCTTATCTCAGTTGCCATGGTACCTCGAATACATGTTCATTACCATACTTAGCACCCCATTTTAATCATATCTTTACTTGTCTTCCCCACCAGACTGAGGGCTCTTTGAGGGCAATTACTATGTTTTCATCTTATTTCCCCAGTGCCTGGCATGTTCTAGGCACTCTGTATCATCAGATAAGCCTTAGTTCCCATAATATGCCAAGTATAGGAAGACAGTGGAACCGCAACAATTTTAAGGGCGTGAATAAAGTATAAAATAAGTACCTATTTATTTTATAAATAAAATACATTTTATTTTTTATATTTTAAAATAAATATGAAATATATATTTTTATATTTAATAAAATAAATATTTAAAAATACATTTTTATAAATAAAAATGTCCTGAATAAAGGACATTCATTCAGCCCTTATTTATTGACCAGAGATCTAGCTGATCTCTCAGTTAACCTTTAGCCTATCAGTGGTCCTTGAAGGAGGAAGCATTTCCCCCCATTTCCAGTGTAGTTGGGACAGGAATATGAGTAATACAGTGAATGATACAGTCTAGAAATATTTATTCCTCTACACTCAGCTGTCTTTCAACTTTCAGATTCTATGAAAGAAACAAGATGATATATAGCTTATTCTAATTTGTGGTAGCATTGTTTATTTGTTTCCTTTTAAAATTTATTTATTTATTTATTTTTGGCTATGTTGGGTCTTTGTTGCTGCGTGCAGGCTTTCTCTAGTTGGGGCGAGCCAGGGCTACTCTTGGTTGCGGTGTTTGGGCTTCTCATTGTGGTGGCTTCTCTTGTTGCAGAGCATGGGCTCTAGGCGCACGGGCTTCAGTAGTTACAGTGCATGGGTTCAGTAGTTGTGGCTCGCGGGCTCTAGAGTGCAGGCTCAGTAGTTGTGGCGCATGGGCTTAGTTGCTCCGTGGCATGTGGGATCTTCCCGGATCAAGGCTCCAACCTGTGTCCCCTGCACTGGCAGGCGGATTCTTAACCACTGTGCCACCAGCGAAGTCCCTATTTGTTTCCTTTCTAAGGAGGAGGTGGAATTGGATTGTTTGTTTGGTTTCTTCTTCAGTAAGAAGCATCTTAATATAACTAGTCTGGACATCTGTCCCATTTTCAAAAATTACAAGCTTCGATCATTGCTAAACTGTACAGATCCCAATCTGTCTGCTCTGCATATATTTGCATTTATAAAAGCAGAAGCAGCCTAAAAGTTGTTCTAATGCAATCCCCTAAATGCATGAAGTATTAGATTGCTTTCCCCCATTGGTTCATGCATTGCTAAGGGCTTAAAAGGATCATTGATTTGAATTATTTAATGTGTACAGCAGGTTGAGTCTCTCTTTTTTTTTTTTTATAAGGACCTTTGGGACATTGCCTTAGTTTTTTTGTTTTTAAGTTAAATCTCATTTTTCTCTGAAAATAAGAAGTTAAAGCTGTATTCACATAAGCTCCCAAGTGCCAGATTTTCATTGTGTTTTTTTAACCATATAGGAAATGTTTGATTCTGACGTAACATTGCTGCTGAAAATTGGGCTGAAATTTCTAGGCTGAAAATATAATTATAACTACATGTTATTCTAGTGTTGTTTTATTTTTCCTTTCTTTTTAAAAATATTTATTTATTTATTTATTTATTTTTGGCTGCGTCGGGTCTTCATTGCTGCACGCGGGTTTTCTCTAGTTGCAGCGAGTGGGGGCTACTCTTCATTGCCGTGGGCAGGCTTCTCATTGCGGTGGCTTCTCTTGTGGAGCACCAGCTCTAGGAGCACGGGCTTCAGTAGTTGTGGCTCGCGGGCTCTAGAGCGCAGGCTCAGTAGTTGTGGTGCACGGGCTTCATCGCTCCCCGGCATGCGGGATCTTAACGGTGCAGGGCTCGAACCCGAGTTCCCTACATTGGCAGGCGGGTTCTTAACTGCTGCGCCATCAGGGAAGCCCTATTTTTCCTTTCCTGAAGTTGATGCAGAAGAAATAAAAGAGAGAGGGAGAGATCCTATCTATAAAAGCCATCCTCGATTTTTGTTGTCTTGAAATTTAAGCTCGTTTTGACTTAAATTGAGTAAACACAGTCCTAGACTTTAAATGTTGAACATTTTTATTGTGTAACTTAAATTTTAGTTCCTATTGTTTTTTGATGGTTTACTCTTTCCCTGTGGAAAGGCAGTTGTGCCGTGTCAGCACAATTTGTGATGGTAACATGTGGGTGAATGGATTTATTTCAGTTTGTGTTCTGTTCAGAAAGCTTGCCAAAAATAGAGACTTGTTTGTGATGTCTAGTGTGGCTTCCTAAAACAAAGCAAAGAGTCTTACTTAATTCATTTGTCAGGACACTACACAAATAAAAAAAATGGAAGTCTCATTCACATAAGGCAGTCATGTGATGTAAAAAGTTTAGGTAAGGGGATTGATAGGGTGACCATATAATTTAGTATCTCAACCCTGATGCTTGTGAGAGTGAAATGGGAGTCCTAAAATAATTGAGACATTATTGATCTACAGCAGGTCTAAACTGGGGTTATCCAGGACAACCAGATGCCATTGTCACCCTAACTACTTGCAACTACTATTTAAAGTCTCATTTACCATGGTATATAGCAAGTTCTTCTGGGAATTCTTGTAGGTCATTGATGTAGCTGTGTCAAGGAGTGATATGGTAGGAATTCTAATATATCAGGCAGTATAACACTTTCCTGGCTTTCTAGTAGGTAAAAGGTGTGTTAGAGCAGAAGACAGAGCAACTGGGACTTGACAAAGGCTTTAACACTACCTAATGATAAACCTGCTGTAGCTGATGGTTAATTGTTATTGGCTAAACATCTTTCTTAGTAAATCAAATATATTTAGCATTTGTAGGAGGGCACAGAAGTTGATAGCCTACAGGGGAAGTTGAGATTTGGGTTGCCTGTGGCTTTGATTCTAGAATCAGAAATATTAGCCAAGGATGTCAGCAAATGAAATACGTTTTCTTTGTTACATGTCATGAGATGCAGCTACTGCCCTATTTTCACTTACAGTCTTCCTTCTGAATTAATATACCTTAAAAATAGCTGCAGATTCTCAAATCTGTAAGAATAGTATATGTTGCTTGCCACCATTTCTTTTTTCCTGAATATCACTTCAAGGTCTTTCAAGAATGCAGTTTAACTTAGCAAATATTAGGGGACCTACTCTGTGTGTTAGATGCCTCTGAGATACAAAGAGGAGGGTGAGTCCCTGCCCTCAAGGCATTTTCTGTAATACAAGAAAATAAAGTGAATGCATAGCAATACAATACTACAGAGGTAGTTGCCATTAAAAAGATACGTACGTTACAGCGGGGTGGTGGGTATAAGGATATTTATAACACAAGTCTATAATTTTCTGCATGTTTGAAATATCACTTAAAAAAATTTTAAGCTGTGTATCGCTATATCTATATAGTACCAGGAGAATTCAGGGAACTGGGCAGTTACATCCGGTTATGAGGATCTGTGTTGGGTTTATCTACCCTTTTCTGCAACATTCCATTTCCTTGAATTGTCACTTAGCTTCCCTAAAAACTCTCTCATGGAAAGAGTCTTCTTTCTCCCACACCTGTTCAGTGGTAGGCAGCACAACACATCCTTTCGGGTGCCCGGAACATCCCCCATGGTTTGCCACTAAGAGTCTTTGATGTGAGGTTCACTCTGTCTTTCTCCCTCTCTCTCTCTCTTTTTTTTTTTTGTGGTACGCGGACCTCTCACTGTTGTGGCCTCTCCCGTCGCGGAGCACAGGCTCCAGACGCACAGGCTCAGCGGCCATGGCTCACAGGCCCAGCCGCTCCGCGGCACGTGGGATCTTCCCGGACCTGGGCACGAACCCGTGTCCCCTGCATCGGCAGGCTGACTCTCAACCACTGCGCCACCAGGGAAGCCCTGTCTTTCTCTCTTAACCTTGCCCATCTCACATACACTGCGTGTTGGCACCTGGCCCTAAGGCTGCCTCTCTCCTCACCCCATCCCTTGCCAAGGCAATCTGGTATATGCCCACTACTCACCTTCCCTAGAGCACAACTGCAATCCAAGCCACACACAGCTCTTGACAGGACTCTGCAGTGGGTTCCTTTCTCTCCCCGCACAGGTCTTGTTCTCTGAGCACCTGAAGGAGGTGAGACTGGGGGAGAAGCAGGTGTGGAAATCCAGAGGATATTGAGAAGTGCTTGTGCTGGTTTGAGAAGTGTTATATTCAGGAGTTGCAGTTGGGTTGATCTCAAAGGAGAGATGGAGGCTGAAGAGCTGAGATTCTTCAATGTGTGATGGATGTTTGTGGGCTAGGATCAGGTCATCCTTCTAGGGAGAGTGTAGATGGAGAAGCTGAATGACTTCTGAGTCCTTAGTCATCCCAAATCAGGCTGATGTGGTAGGAGGAAGCCTGGGGAGAATGAAGGGGGTACTGGTCAGTGCTAATGAGGGAACTGGTCAGGTCAGAACCAGTGATCACTGAACCTGGAGAACTTGAGTTTGTTGGTCATCTTGAAAAGAGTAGGTTCAGAGACCATTTGAAATTATTTGTAATTGCATTATTCTGGGCCAAATGACCAGAAAAACAACCAATACTTACTGAGCAGTTACTGCATGCCCCGCTCTGTATTATCCCCACCGAGGTCTCCCAGCAGCCCTCTAAGATAAGTACCATATCCCCATCTTACAGATGACAGCACTGAGGCACAGAGAAATTAAGTAGTTTGCCTAAGGTTACACCAGCTGATTAGTGCGGAGCGAAGATTTGAACCCAGACACTGTGACCCCAGAGCCCATGCTCTTAATTACTAGGCTGATGCTCATAGAAGATTGTGTGGGAGGTAGGGGGAGGAGGGGAGGAGGGGAGAGAAGGGAGAAGAGGGGAGGGAGCACCCCTGGACCAGAGAATTAGGAGTTGTTTACACAGAAGTAAAAATTAAAGCTGTAGTTGTGAATGAGATCAGTGAGGAGAGTGAAATTAAGTGACCCAACAATCACAGGGACAGTGAGCTGATCACCAGCTGAGGATTAGACCCTTGAAAATATCTACCAATAGACCCAGGTTTCTTAGACTCTGAAAAACTCACATCGCCTTTGATGAGCACAAGAACTTCATATCCTCCTGTAATGTTATTTATAATGCAAGTCACATGAAATATTGTGAAGGAAATCAAAGCAGTGGACAAAATGCCACTTTATTTTTGAACTCAACCCTTACTCCCAGATTTTGATATGTGTCTATACAGGGGCTGACAACACACACACACACACAGGAGCAGCCCTGACTTGGCAGGTGGGAGGAGGAAGTTGAACAGAATGAGCCATTTGAGAGAGGGTCAATCGGAGGCCAAGAGAGGAGACTGGGACAGGTTTTCGTAGTGAAGCCCAGGGGATGAGACCTCTTGTCTGAGAAGAGAATGGCAGCGCTGCTGGATGCGCAGGACAGGGTTCCTTCAGGGGCTGCTGAGATCTGTTTACCTTGGTAATAACACCGGTGCATATGCAGTAGTGTAAGGAAATGGATATTGTGTTTACAAGCAGACAACGTGGTGGGAAAACATATTTTCAGACCTATAATGGATAATAGAACAACAAGCTGAAACCCTCCAATCCATTTTCGTGCTTTCCTGAGAGAACTGATCATTAGAATTGCAGGTAACCTTGAGGAAGGAAGGAAAAAAGCTCCACTGAAGCTGGGCTCATTTTCAGCTGTCAGCGGAAAAATACAATCCCGTACCAGCCTCCAGCAAAGCTCTCAGTCTTGGCCAGCCAGTAGTTGTTTTCCAACTTCCCTCTGTTACCTTTAAAATCCAAACATTTTTCCATCCGTTCTTTTCTGCTGTGCCAGCACTGATCAAGCTAAGTGCGAGCATTTGCAACATCAAGACACCAAGATTACTCACCATGTCACTGGACATGCAGGTGCGGACGGCCCACCTCCTGCAGCTGCTGGATCAGGCTGTGCTTTTTTTCTTTTTTTTTTGGTAGAAGTTCTTTACATATTTGCATTGTTAACCCCTTGTCAAATATATGGTTTGCAATTATTTTCTCCCATTCCATAGGCTTTTTCTTTTATTAAAAAAATTGTTTTATTGAATTAATGCAACATGTAACATTGTGTAAGCTTAAGGTATACAGTATGTTACTTTGATACATTGATGTATTGTAATATTGTAATATGATGTTTTAGTGATATTTATTACATTACATAATTATAGTACAATATTATTGTCTGTATTCATTATACTGTGCATTAGATCTCTATGGCTTATTTACTACTTGTTACAAATTTGTCCTCTTAAACACCATAAATCTTATCTACACCCCATCTCCCTAGTCACCAGCATTTTTACTCTCTACTTTTTACAGGTTTGACTTTTTTAGATTCCATGTATAAGTGATATACAGTACTTGTCTTTGTCTGACTTATCTTGCTTAGCATAATATACTCAAAGTCCATCCATGTTGTCACAAATGGCAGGATATCCTCCCTTCTCATGACTAAATAATATTCTGTTATGTATATGTACCATGTGGTTTTTTTCCCATTCATCTGTTGATGGGCATTTGAGTTGTTTCCATGTTTTGGCTAATGTGAATATGCACTCCCATATTTACTGAAGCATTATTCACAGGCTGTGCTTTTTTTTTTTTTCTTTTTGCGGTACGTGGGCCTCTCACTGCTGTGGCCTCTCCCGTTGCAGAGCACAGGCTCCGGACGCGCAGGCTCAGCGGCCATGGCTCACGGGCCCAGCCGCTCCGCGGCATGTGGGATCTTCCTGGACCGGGACACGAACCCGCGTCCTCTGCATCGGCAGGCGGACTCTCAACCACTGCGCCACCAGGGAAGCCCACAGGCTGTGCTTTTGAAGGGATATGGTAACAGCCACGTTCAGTCAATCTTGCCTTGAACTAATGGACGAAAAGAGGCAGCTGACCCTCCACTGTAAGGGGTAGCAACACTATAAGAAATCTTTTTTTTTTCTGTGTCAGTTTCCTACCTTTCCCTAATTTCATAGATGAAATCACATGTGTAGAACCAACTTTGCAATTTACCTCTGAAGTCCAGAATGGCTACATGGGAGTGCTGTGCCTTTTCAGATACTTATTCCCTTATGTGTTAAATCACCCAGAAAGCTGGGGGAAGATGCTTTCCTGCTTGAGCAGGTGCAAAAAGGGTGCTATCTGAAGGATATTCCGACATTTTACAGTTGAAAGGATGTGGAAGGTCTGGGAGTATTAAAAATAACTATTACTTTTTATTTTTTTAAATAAATTTATTTATTTATATTTATTTATTTTTGGCTACATTGGGTCTTCGTTGCTGCGTGCAGGCTTTCTCTAATTGCAGCGAGCGGGGTCTACTCTTCATTTTGGTGAGCGGGCTTCTCATTGCGGTGGCTTCTCTAGTTGCGGAGCATGGGCTCTAGGCACATGGGCTTCAGTAGTTGTGGCTCGTGGGCTTAGTTGCTCTGTGGCATGTGGGATCCTCCTGGACCAGGGCTCGAACCTGTGTCCCCTGCATTGGCAGGCGGATTCTTAACCACTGCGCCACCAGAGAAGCCCCTATCTTTTTATTTTTAACCTCAGAGGCAGGGAGTGGAGTCAATTATACTGCTCAGTTCATGGCACACTTTTATTGCCATGCCTTACAATGCCTGCTCTTCTTTCATGTATTTATTCCCCATTCCTGTTCTCTCACTGACCACTCCCCCTTACCCCCATAGGTGATTACTCTAATGTGTTTACTGTGTATTTGTTTATTTGTGTGCATTCTTACAAATTGTGTACTATCAATCTACATAATGCTACTTACTGTGTTATGTATCTTTCTCTTTTTTCACTCAACTCGGTTTTCAAGATTTATCCTTGTTGCTATGTGCATATCAAGTCTATTGATTCTAATTGCCGCAGAATATTCCACAATTCTTATCTCTTCATTGGGTGCTTAGTATATGCTAGGTTCTATATTAAAGTGCTTTAGATGCGTGATCTCATTTGATCTTACCGACAACCCAGGAGCAGGGTACTGCAATTTTGGCCAGATTCCCAAACCGAGTGAAACAAATCAGAATCATGATAGGGGATTCAATAGAGTGAAACCAGTGTGCCAGGAGCCAAGTAGTATTTGCTCAGCATAACTCAGGGGCTGCTCGAGCAGCCCCTTCCTGCTTCATTTCTTCTCTTGGTCTCTAAACACTGCTGATTTCAACTCATGAGTTCAGCAAATGATTCTTGGGAATCACCTAATGCTCAAAGACAAAGGAACTACATCAAGCATTGGGATCCATGTAAATTCTCTCGAAAGAATAACTTTATAGAAGCTAAGGTGGCCTTAGTGCCCCTTGAACATAGTGTGCTCAGCCCAGACTCAAGCCTAGTGGTTCCAATAGGAAGTTACAGAAATTTTGAGCTTCAGAGCAGGATCTACATCTTCAGTGGCACAGCCAGTTGGGTAAAGAGACAATTGCCTGTGATCTCAGTTGCCTCCTTTTCTCTGGTGGAATGGAGAGGTGGTGGGATGTGTCACTTGAGTGTTGGCTAACAATCTCGTACAAGAGGCTGGAAACTGTGACTGCAGGTCATAAGCAAGTAAAAATTAATAGACTATGCAGAATATGAACTCTTGTACGGATATAGTTAAAAGGTTGTCCTTTATGTCTTGATTCCCACCTGAATCTGGTAGAATAATATATACCCCTTAAAAACTTTTTGTCAACAACTGCACTATATCCAGTGTAACTCCCAAATCAAACTCCACGAAAATGCTTCAAAACCCAATAGAGGGAGATTTTTAACCATGTGTGACAAAAGACAGCTTACTTCAGTGTTGAAATTCTTCAGAGAAGTATTTAATTATGTTCTCTCAGATCTTGTATTTTGTTTCTCAAGCCTTCATTTCTATCTTATTCATTTTGGAAGTAATGCATTTAAGTAAAACTTTTAATGATCGAGTATCTTTGGAAAATTCTCTGGTTCCTTTCATATTTCTGTAAAAAATAATGCTGATATTACATTTCTTTCAAATTGTTTATTTCTCTAAGGATTTAAAGCATATGTCTAATTTGTATGGACTAGTTTTCACTTCTGGTCATCAAGCTTCTGTTCTCTTATTACCCTGTAAATCCAACTGGCTAATCTAATAAAGAGCTTCTAACAGATTCTTTTTTTCCAGTATGTCTTATCTTTTGACTGAATGCCAGTAACAAACTTAACTGTTAGGATTCTTTGCAGTATTTCACAGAGTACACTGACTACTTCCCCCTTCTGAGCGTAATGCCAAAGTATGATGCAATAAGATAATGTGAACCCAGCGTGGACATAGCAAAAATTGGAAGGAAAGGGACCTCTCTGGGCTTGAGCCGTAGATGAGAGGCTCACCGAATCTAGGCTCTGAAAGGTCCCGAGGTGAAGCAGACATAGTCTGTGCCCATGAAGTACAGAGGAGGGATGGAAGAGGCATGCCTGATGAAGCTTGATACACACCAGGGAGGAACTCAGAGCTGCCCTGTGCAGCCCCGGGGTCAGGGAAGGCCTCCCGTGGGGAGCAGCCTCGGAGCTGCCAGGTGATGGGGAAAGTCTAGGTCAGCTCTTCTGACTTCCCAGAGCTGCTTTTTCACATCCACTCATTGGCATTGGAGTGTGACCACCTTCGGGGACCCACAAGTCTGCTGGGTCCTCTTCTCCGCAGAGTAGTAACACTAACATGGAACCAGGCCCTAGGAAAGGGCTGTCACCATATCCTACTCGGAAACTAGTTCACTGGAAGGACCTATGGGCCGCTCACTTTCTGATTGCAGAAGCCCATGGACATGTCCATTGCTAGGTCTCCTTTTCTCCTTCTCCTCCTTAGAATCAGAATTTAGAGAACACAGTGTGCCAGAAAGTCATCCCTTCCTTTCAGGGCAAGACCTAAGGGCCTTTCCCAGCAGGAATAAGAGTGGATGCAAGTTTCCTCTTCTTCCTGTGGTGGATAGGCTCTCTGACAGCCCAGAAATTTTTAATTACTTGGGGTTTTTTTTTTTGGCCACACCCCAGGGCTTTTGGCACCTTAGTTCCCCGACCAGGGAGTGAACCTGGGCCGTGGCAGTGAAAGCACTGTGTCCCAACCATTGGACCGCCAGGGAATTCCCAGCCTGGAAAACTTTGACACCGACCTGGCAGGCAGCCCAAAGTGGCGGGGTGGGGTGGTGGTGGGATGAATTGGGAGATTGGGATTGACATGTATACACTAATATGTATAAAATGGATAACTAATAAGAACCTGCTGTATAAAAAATAAAATAACATTCAAAAATTGAAAAAAAAATTTGGCTGTGTTGGGTCTTCTTTGCCGTGCGGGGCTTCTCATTGCGGTGGCTTCTCTTGTTGTGGAGCACGGGCTCTAGGTGCGCAGGCTTCAGTAGTTGTGGCGTATAGGCTCAGTAGTTGTGGCTTGCGGGCTTTGTTGCTTCACAGCATGTGGCATCTTCCTGGACCAGGGCTTGAACCCGTGTCCCCTGCATTGGCAGGCGGATTCTTAACCATTGCACCACCAGGGAAGTCCCTTCTTCCTTATTCTGAGCTCTATGCCTTCAGAGCCTATTCTGATTATCCTATGATGTCTGCCTCTCCCTCTTCTCTGTTAGAAATGGAAAGACATGGAAGCCACTTGCCTTTTACTGAATGAAGAATTAGTTAAAGAAATAAAAATTGATAGTAAAAATGAAAATATAAATTAGGCAGTATACTAACAGGAATGAGAAGACATTTGACTCAATTAAAAACTGACAGGAAGGAAAAAAGAGGGAAGAGAGGACCAAAATAATAACCTGAATGACCTATTTGTTAGAAAAATAACATCAGAGAAAGTAGATATTGTTTATACTCATGTATATTTCTATAGAGTAAAATTTACAGAGATCATATCTGATCCTTTCTGAGTAGAGAGAGCTGCAGGTAGAATTAAGCGATTCAAAGAAATGTAAAACCCTAGCACGTGCTGTGTCTACCTGGAATAGCTACTCATCTGCCCTAAACTATGAAGTGCTTAAGACTCAGCTTTAATATAGTTAAGATACATAAACTGTGTTTACATGTAACTTTGTACTCTATGTAAATTGTAAAATGTAAATTGGTACAGCCTCCATGGAAAACAGTAGGGAGGTTCCTCAAAAAATTAAAAATAGAACTGCCATATGATCCAGCAATCCCACTTTGGTGTGTATACCCAAAGGAAGTTAAATCGCTATCTCAAAGAGATATGTGCACCCCCATGTTTACTGCAGCATTATTTACAATATTCAAGCCATGGAAACAACCCAAGTGTCCATCGATGGGTGAATGGACAAAGAGGATGTGGTATGTATACAATGAAGTATTATTCAGCCATAAAAAGAAGGAAATCCTGCCATTTGCAACAACATGGATGGACTCTGAGAGCATTATGCTAAGTGAAATAAGTCAGAGAAAGACAAATACTGTAAGACCTCACTTATATGTGGAACCTTAAAAAACCGAATTATACAAACAGAGAAAGGATTAGTGGTTGCCAGAAGCAGGTGTGAAAGGCAGAAGAAATGGGTGAAGGTAATCAAAAGGTACAAAGTTCTAGTTAGAAGATAAATAAGTTCTGGGGATGTAATATGCAGCATGGTGACTGTAGTTAACAATACTGTATATTTGAATGCCACTAAGTGAGTAAATCTTAAAAGTTCTCATCACAAGAAGAAACATTTGTAACTGTGTGAGATGATGGGTGTTAACTTACTGTTGTAATCATCTTGCAAAATTACAAATATCGAATCATTATGTTGTACACCTTAAATGAATACAATGTTAAATGTCGATTATATCTCCATAAAACGGGAAAAACGGAGGCTATAAAGAGAGAATGAGAGAACAAGGCAGCAGGCAGTTCACTAGGAGAACACTCAGGATTTCTTACTTCTCAGTCTCCAAAATCACAAGTGTCTCAGATGAAAAGGGAAAAAAGCAGCTCTGTGAAAGAAAAGCTTGGTGCTGTAAGAGGTTTCAAATGTACTCCTGACCCAACTCCACCATCGAAATCCTCCCCAGTGTTGCACAGCAAAGGATCCCAATCCTAGGAAGTGTTAAATTGCATTTCTGTAACATAAAGTACAAACTATCAAAAAGTACTGTGAAGCAACAGTTATTAAATCTGAACTGGTGCAGGAATAAATCAGCAGATCAATGAGGCAGATCAATCAACAGATCAATGAGGCAGAAATCAAGTCCAGGAATAGACTCAAATGCATAAAGTAATTTAATATAAAATAAAGGTAACATGGTGAACCAGTGGAAGAAAATTGATCACGCAATAATTGATATTGAGGTAATTGGCTTGTCACTGGGAGAGAATTAAGCTTATTCCCTACTTCATTCCTTATACTAAATGAATTGGAGATGGATAAAAGACATCTGTGTATGCTAAATACATTGAAAATATATTTTTTTAGAATATCTGCTGGAACCAACCATGCCACTGATCAAATAAAGATGCAGAACTGTAAAACAGTCCCAGTTTATCAAAGCATTTTATTTAAAAAATGTGTTTACTTTTTAAAAAATTAATTGAGGTATAGTTGATTTACAATATTATATAGGTTTCAGGTATACAGCATAGTAATTCACAATTTTTAAAGCTTATACTCCATTTATAGTTATTATACAATATTAGCTATATTTTCTGTGCTATACAATATATCCTTGTAGCTTATTTATTTTATACATAGTAGATTGTATCTCTTAATCCCCTACCCCTATCTTGCCTTTCCTCTCTTCCCTCTCCCTAAAAAGAATGTTATTTTTAACATTCTGCACTGACTCGCTGAATGAGCATTAATATGGAAGTTGCCTTCTCAAATGATGAACTCAATCTTCCCATTCAATGTAGGAACCTCTCATATTTAAAAAATAAGTGGACCAGTTTTTTTTAGGCCCGGTTAGAGCTAGACGTTATACCTGAAGGACCAAGAGATTGGTAGTTCTTTGCATAGGGGGTCAGAGTTAAAGTTGAGCTAATTCTGACATCTACTAACACGAAGCAAAATTAGTAGAGTATACCTGCTTGGACACTTTTATGGTTAAATTTGTTTATTGAACCAACAGATGCAGTTTATATTGGGAATTTTTAACATATCAAAATGATCTTGGCTTAGCCTAGCAAAATAATACATTTTGTTTATGTTAACTATTTTCCTCAACAGGCTGATTTTAGCTGCTTGAAAAAATGACATACACACAAACACGTACATTTAGAAATTATATAATATCAAAATTCAGTCCTAAATGTCAGGGTGCAGAACTACATCCTAACAACAGAGATGCATATAAAATTTGTATTTTTGTGTTTCAAAAATTACTCATTGGAATTTGATAATGATTTATTGG
Source organism: Mesoplodon densirostris (assembly GCF_025265405.1). Taxonomy (NCBI): domain Eukaryota; kingdom Metazoa; phylum Chordata; class Mammalia; order Artiodactyla; family Ziphiidae; genus Mesoplodon; species Mesoplodon densirostris. Next base: position 16,204,887 of record NC_082661.1, on the reverse strand, counting down.
ATATGATACCAAAGGCACAGGCAACAGAAGAAATAAGAAGGCAAGTAGGACGTCGTGAAATTTTCAAATTTTGTGCAACAAGACACTTTCAACAGAATAAAAAGTCATCCCACAGAATGGGAAAGAATATTTGAAAATCATACACTTGATAGGGAATTAATATCCAGAATATAAAAAGAACTCCTAAAACTCAACAACAACAAAAACAAATAACCCAATTCAAAAATGGGCAAAGGACTTGAATAGACATTTCTCCAAAGAAGACACACAAATGACAAATAAGTGCATGAAAAAGATGCTCAGCATCACTAATCATAAGGGAAATGCAGATCAAAACTACAGTGAAATGCCATCTCATGCCCATTAGGATAGATACAATTAAAACAAAACAAAACAAAACAGAAAACAGCAAGTGTTGGCCAGGATATGGAGATATTGGATCCCTTGTGCACTGTTGGATGGGAATGTAAAATGGAAAATAGTGCAGCTGCTGTGGAAAACAGTGTGGTGATTCCTCAAAAAATTGAAAATAGAGCTACCCTATGATCCAGCAATGCCACATCTAGGTATATACTCAAAAGAATTGAAAACAGAGTCTTGAAGAGATATCTGTATACCCATGTTCATAACAGCATTATTCACAATCATAGTTAAAATGTGGAAGCAATCCAAGTGTCTGTTGACAGATGGATAGATAAGGAAAATGTGGTTATACATACATTATTCAGGAAATAAAAAGTAAGGAAATTCTGATATATGCTACCACATGGATGAGCCTTGAGGACATTATGCTAAGTGAAATAAGCCAGTCACAAAATACAAGTACCATATGATTCCACTTATTTGAGGGACTTGGAGTAGTTGACATCATAATAGAGACAGAAAGTAGAAGGGTGGTCACCTGGGGCTGCAGGGAGGGGAAAAGGGGAAATTATTGTTTAATGGGTAGAGTTTCAGTTTTACAAGATGAAAAAAGTTCTGAAGATGGATGGTGGTAATGATTGCACAACACATGAATGTACTTAATACCATTGAACTGTACACTGAAAACCCATCAAGATAGTATATTTTATGTTATGTGTATTTTACAATTTTTTAAATTATTTTTTAAAATTGCTAGTAAGAAAAATATCAATAGTTCCACAATCAACCCTCAATTACCTGAGGGAAAATTAACGTGGTTAAAGACTCAGAATGGCATAATGAAATATACCCAAAAGGACGGAAAAAAGGAATGAAGAGTAATAAATGAGGACATTAGGGCACAGGCACCATGAGGGCTGGGAAATGAACTTGCTTTTGAATGAAAGCAAAAGGTAAGACTAACACGCAGAAGTACCACAAACTGATAGCTGAGCTCTTATGATGTAACTGTTCTAATCACTTGACATACATTAACTCATTGCATCCACACAGCAGCCCTCTGAGGCAGACATTATTATCCCCATTTTACAGATGAGGAACAGACCCAAAGAGGCTGAGCAACTGGCCCAGTTTCATAGCTGACACGTGGTGGAGGTAGAATTTGAACCTGAAATTGACTGATCCATGTTCTCAGTCGCTGCACGAAGTGAATATCAACGTCGGCAGAAGTGGGCCCCAAATCTGCCTCTGTGTTTTCCAGTAGCCAAAACAGAAAGTGTGATCAGATCTCACTTTAATAAAAAAAAAAAATCTCAAGGCAGGGAAATAGTGTCTTGATGAACATACCCTGCTAGTGTGTGTTTGTGTATACCAACCTCACTGATATTTTCCAGGTGGCCCACGCATTTATGATCTAATGTCTTACAGAATAAAAATGGCCAGAGTTAAGGTGTGGTTTCTAGGCCCTGAGGTTCGGACTGAGCTTTTGTTTTTGTTTTTCCTTGTAGACTTTATTTTTTAGAACAGTTTTGGATTACAGAAAAATTGAGAAAACAGTACAGAGTTCCCATATACCCCACACCCAGAGTCCATGATTATTATCATTTTACATTAGTATGGTACATTTGTTACGATTGATGAACCAATACTAATACATTATTATTAATTCAGGTCCATCCCTCATTCAGATTTCCTTACTTTTTACCTAATGTCCTTTTTTTCTTCCAGGAATCCACGTGACATTTGATTTTCATGGCCCCTTAGGCTCCTCTTGGCTAGGACTGAGTTTTAATCTGCCTTAGGCAGAAAATGAGGATGTTAGCTTAGTTCCTTTGAAGAATCACAGCTCCATATTTTCAAGCTCTATACAAACAGCCTAATGTTATGATGGCTCATAACAGTGTTTCAAGGTAGTAAACATCTCTGTTTTCTGTGCCAACTGAAAAAACTGCTGCTTAGTCTCCTGCCAGATGACTAATTGGGTATGCAAGAGCATTTTTCCAGGTAAAGTATCTTTCCTGGGATTTCTTAAAATGCAGGCTTCTATGCAATAATTGTCCAATTACAAGACTTATGTTCACATTTCATCCATTCTATTTTCACTGACTATATCTCCAACTCTGAAAAGTATGGTTTTAATCACTCAGAAAATTTAACATGACTGTAATTATTTTTTCGCCATCAGCTTCCACTCCATCAACTCTTTCCCTTTTGCCAATTTGCTTATAAACACACTCAGGATTCCCCAAGCTTTAAAAAGAAAAGAAAAAGTTTCTTAGTATCCAGTTACTGTCTGATTCCCTTGTTCCGTTCATTGCTGGAATTCTTGAAAGTCTGGCCTGTATCATTATTTCTATTTCATTTCCATCTTTTTATTCCTTAATCCAGGATAGTCAGGCCTCCTTCTTCACTGCTTGAAACTTCTCCCTGAGGGTGACTCATAAGCTCCAAATCTAGTCACCTTTTCTTGCTTCTCTTCCTTCTTATGCTCTTAGAGCATCTGACTGTGTTGTTTATTTCCTCCTTTAGAGTGCCTCTCATTTGGTTTTCAGGACATGAAGTGATGAGGTTTTCTTTTCCCTTTCCAACCATGCCGTTGTCTTTTCAGCTTCCCTTCCCCTCTCGTGTCCTCAATGTCACTGTTTCCCAGGATTGGCCTCACCTCTTTGTCTTCCCCAGGCCGTCCTGTCCACACACGTCTTTATGACATTGTTATATCTATGTCAATAACTCCGGTCTTTCTCTAAAGTCCCAGTTTCCCATTTGCAAAAGTCCGTAGACATTTCCAATTGAATATCTCTCTAATATATTTAACCTGCTGAATATCTAACAGATAGTCTTTCCCACCAAATCACTTCTGCTTCAGCTTTTCCTGTTTCCTCTTGGTGATACCACAGTTCTCCCAGGAGCCCAGACTTGAAACCTTGAATTTTTTCACAACTTCCCTCTTGTCTCCCATAATTAATCAGCAGCTGCTATCAATTTTTCCTTGATAAAATCTTTCTATACTTCCTTTCCTGCTATTATCATTCATTCATTCATTCATTCAGCAAATATTTATTGAGTGCTTACTATACACCAAACATTTTTGTTTTGTCTTGTATTCCTGTCTCTAGTTGGTCCCCTGCCAATTAATTCAAAAGTGCTGCCAAGTGTATATTCAGAATATTCTATTCTGATGATGTCATCTCCATGCTTAGAAACATTTAAACGGCTGCCCTTTGCCTACTGCAAAATATAGAAGCACTCTGCAGAGTCCTAAGGGTTCCGTGGAGCTCCTTAAAGGTACCAAAGTGGGCTTCCCTGGTGGCGCAGTGGTTGAGAGTCCGCCTGCCGATGCAGGGGACACGGGTTTGTGCCCCGGTCCGGGAAGATCCCACATGCCGCAGAGCAGCTGGGCCCGTGAGCCATGGCCGCTGAGCCTGCGCGTCCGGAGCCTGTGCTCCGCAACGGGAGAGGCCACGACAGTGAGAGGCCCGCGTACCGCCAAAAAAAAAAAAAAAAAAAGTACCAAAGTCTGTGAGTTTAATGGGAGGAAGCACTTCAGCCACAGCAGCTCTGTCTGCTCCCATTTAATAATTGTCTTTAAAAGCTAAAAAAATGTTTTCAACACTACTGTTTTAACCTTAGCCTAATACTTCATGCCATCTTCAATCAAACTCTGAATGACTTTCCAGACTAACATACGAGTAATCAGCTACAGACAATCCACTTCTTAACCAAACTGGACTGGTTGTCGCCTATGGAAATCAAGTAGTCCACCACCCCTTCAGGCCTTCGCTCCACCATCACCTTTTCCTGGAATGTCCTGTGCTCATCTTCCCGTGTTGAATTCCATACCCTAACTTTTAAATGCTAGCTCAAAATTCCAAGAAGAGTGTTCCTTTTTCTGAAAGTCTATGAACTTGGTTTCACAAATCTTTTTGGCACTTGTTACAATACTTACTTGATTTTGTTATTTGTAAGTTCATTCCTTATATGCCCTTAGATGATCTCAAAGCGTTTTAGGCTCCTTGAAGGCAAAAGTGACGTTCTACATAACTTTGTATCTCCCATAGTAGCTAACATAGTACCTCATCTATCAAAAGCAAGGGATAGACATTTGTTGAATGAACAAATCTGTTTCCCTATGGTCTTGCCATGAAAGATCCTGTCAAAAAGAAAAAAAAAATTTGTACAGTCAGTCTTTTGTGTGTATTCATGTAAAGGAGAGCAAGAAAAAAGAAAATGAGGAACCATGAAAACGAGGGGCAAGTAAGAATAATATGTAGAAAAGCCATCCTTTCTTACTCAGGGGCATCCAAGAAGGCAAACTGGGTAAGCAATCATCTTTCTTCACTTTGTATTTAGTTCACTGTTTTTTCACCTTAGTTTTGATGAATTCACGTAGGAGACATTAAATTATTAAAGTTTTCAGTATCCCTGGAGATAAGAAGGGCTGCTATGTTCATTGGATAGATAGGGAAGCTCAAATTATCAGTGACTTAAACAAGGACACATGGCATAGAAATGAAGCATAAACCTCCAGGTGCGGGTTATAGAATTTGGATTCCCAGCTGTGACTCTTCACCGTTTGTCTCTCTCCCCAAAGTTCTGATCTTTTCTTGTGCACACGAAAATCATGTTTGTTTCTCACCATCCTTAGGATTATAACAGCCCCTTTAAAGCCTCCTTTATACATTCAATAACATCACCAGTCAGTGTTCTTTGAGCACTTACTGACTGTATATCATTATGTACACACACGGTTCCCACTTTAACACAGAAAATCCACAGCACTGTACTCTCAGCAGGTCCCACCAAGACCCCGCTGAAGCAGGTGGCATACATAGCTAAGCACCGCCATGCTGATCTTGAGTACTCACGGGATGCAAATGATGTCTTTCATCACTTTTTGCTGGCTTATTTATTTTGCCCATGGGGGAGTGGCTATTGCATCCATGTTATATCCATGTAATGTTGGACGGTGAGCATCACTTGGCTTTTTCCAAGCAGAACTTATAGCTGGTGACAAGCTGTTGCTGAGAAAATGAAAATTTTTCTGAATTCAGTTCTGCATGGAAACAGTTGACCAATTTTCATTGCTGCAATGTGGCTCTTTTGCTCTTGGTTGATTTTGAGTAATAGCTTCTCTTCTGTAGCAAGGAGATTTTATTTGAAGTCCATTCAGAGATTTGGTTCAACAAACTGGACTACAGTTTTCAGAAAATCTCTTTTGAACCTTCCAATAGTAGACTTTTTCATCTATTATTCCTGGAACACTTTATCCTTCACAGCCAGGCATGTGGACAGCTTTGTTGTTCACTGCGTTCTGTGTTTGCCGTTATGACCTACATTTTCAACTTGGGATAAAGAATAAAATTTCTTTGATTTTTCTTATTAATTACTTGAATTCCCACTTTCCTTCACCAGCAGGAAGCCTAACATCTTCTCGAAAATTTCCTTTTCTCAGTCCAGGAACTTACTTGGTCTGTAAGGGGTCCGTCTTCTTTCTTAATATCAGAGAAAAAAAGAACTGTAGCTATTGTCATCTGCAAAGTATCACTTTGGAAAACTGGTCCTGTGTAGATCTTTGGACCCTTGTCCACTTGGTAATGGTACACTGGCCAGGCCAGCTTCCTGTTCAGGCTGCAATCGTGTTCCATGTTTAACTTGTAAGTTACAGCAGGTACTGAGTAATCAACTATACACAGCTGGTAGAGCAGTAGAGACTACCAGCTGGTTATTAGTCCTGGTAATAGTCCTTTTCAGTTCCTCTGCACATGGTCAGCCCTTTTCCAGCAGAGAACTCCCACCATGCTGAAGTGGCTGAATCTGGAGGCGCCGCCAGCAGCCTGGACCACACGCTGTACTAGAACCAGCCCACCTCCAGAGCTGTGGAAGAGCTGGATCACCATTCTTTTTTTTTTTTTTTTTTGCGGTGCGCGGGCCTCTCACTGCCGTGGCCTCTCCCGCTGCGGAGCTCCGGACACGCAGGCCCAGCGGCCATGACTCATGGGCCCAGCCGCTCCGCGGCACGTGGGATCCTCCCGGACCGGGACACGAACCCGCGTCCCCTGCATCGGCAGGTGGACTCTCAACCACTGCGCCACCAGAGAAGCCCTGGATCACCATTCTTGACACCCTTTCTTCAAGGTATTTTATTTCGGGGATATTTTTACTTTTATCAACCACAGGGATTATTTAGATTCTCGGGGCGCGGGAGTAGAATGCCTTTGCTTCCAGAATGCCCCGGTATTAGTGTCCTAGGGCTGCCATAACAAAGTACCACTGGGTGGCTTAAACAACTGACATTTATTCCCTCACAGTTCTGGAGGCTAGAAGTCTACAGTCAACGTGTCGGCAGGGCCATGCTCCCTCCGAGACATGTAGAGGAGAATCCTTCCTGGCTTCTGGCAGTTTACTGGCAATCCTTGGAATTTCTTGGTGTTCTCCCCTCCTGTGTCTCTGTGTCTCTCCTAAACTTCTTATAAGAACAACAGTTATTTTGGATTAAGGGCCCCGCCTTACCCCTGTTTGACTTCATTTTAACTAATTCCATCTGCCATGACCCTATTTCCAAATAAGGTCACATTCTGAGGTACTGGAGTTAGGACTTCAGCATATCTTTTGGGGAGACACAATTCAACCCATAACAGCCCCTGTGCTATTTTGCAAATACATACACCTCCCCTTCCCAAGGTTCTTCATAGCTGAAAGCAACTCTTATACCAAGAAACAAAATACCATGTTATGTAAGCTCCGCCTAGGATAATAGGTCCCTGCTTGCCTGCACTTTCATAAGCCTCAGAACCACCCAGGAAACTCAGTATTAAGACAAAGAAGGTCCTCTCCAAGGAGACTTTCTGTTACTGCCTGTCCAGTGAATTTCTCTTGGGAGAAGAAAATCAAAGTAAATTTTACCCCCCTATGTATATTAGACTTGGTTGGTCAAAGAAATTAGCTACATGAATGCAAGGACTCCCATACCAAATGGAAGCTTTCCTGCCCCAGTAGAATCAAGGGAAATTTTCAGAACTCTTGTTTTAATTAAGAAAATTAAGATTCAGAGAAGTGAAATGGCTGTCCAGGTCACTCAAATGGTAAGTGACAGAACTGTGATTAAGAATCTTCACATCTTCATAGCTCTGAACACCAGACCATGCTAAATTCCGTCCTTCTCCAAAACCCAGCTGAAGACCCTCAACTTTGAAGACAGTATTTTTTGCTTCCATTGATGGATCCTTGATCTAGGAAAGTGAGGTTAGCATGAGATCATAAAAGGCTTGAATGAGAGCCAGAGGAGTTTAGATCTTATTTAGCAGGAAGTGGAGACTTTTTTAAAGAGAAGAATGACATGATTGGGATTAAAGTTTTGGAAGATTAATCTGTAGGGTATATTCAAGTATGATAGAGGAGAATCAAGGGGGTGCTTTAGAAAACCAGTAAGAAAGTTCAGGAAAGAGGAAGTACACAATGAGATAAGGGCATTGGCAGCAGTCAAAGATAGTTCCAAGGTTTGAGCCTTTAGGAGACAGAGCTTCTTTAAAAATAGGGAACACAAAAGTGGCTGACCTGGGAGGGAAGGTGAATTCAACACTGGGGATACAGGGCATGATGTCCTGATTATGTGCTCTAAAGAGATGTCCCATTGAAAGTATATGCCTTGTAAAATGAGGGGATAGAGATTCTAATTTTGGTCTTTCTTTAGTAGGCACATCCCACAGCCCATGTCCAAAGGCACATACACCCTTGTTGTTGTGCTGGGATCTCTTCACTCACCGAGTAGCAGTTCACCAACTATCATGTGCTATGCCCTGTTATAGGAGCCGGGGATATGAAAATGACTGATACCATTCTAGGTCTCAAAGTTGAATAGATGATCTCATGGCATAAGGGCTCTGCTAGAGATGAACAGTGGGAGCTACGGAGATGGATAGAAGGTGTGGGACAAGGGTGTCCATAGTGGCTTCCAGGGAGGTGACCCTGAGCCAGGTTGTAAAGGAGGACTCAGAGCTGTGTTGGAGGAGAAGTGAGTGAGGGTTTTCTACACTGAGGTCATAGCAAGAGCAAAAGCAGAGCGGGAGAGGGGACGGATACCTGGGAAACTGCAGCTGGGCCAGTGAGGGGATTGGGAGGGTACAAAGGCCAAGGTGAAGACTGGACCACAATGAGAACAAAAATGGCTCCAGACCAAGTGAGGAAGTGGAAGACCAGGAAGGAAGAGAGGGGATCAAGAATAGAATTTCAATCTTAGAGAACGTAAAGATTTCATGCTTATAGGAACCATCAAAGGCCGTTCTCCTCCAGCCACCTCAATTTACAGTTAAACAAATAAAGCCCAGAAAGCTTAGATGGTTTGCTCAAGGTCACACAGATAAGCTAGGACTAAAGCTCCCAGATTAATGTCCGAGCTCCTGTCTCCCCAGTGAAGAAAACTAAGACTCGGAAAAGGAGGATGACTTGCTCCAGTCACCCAGTCCATTAGCAGCACTTTTGGGTTCTTAGCCCGGTGCTCTTTCCTCCACCCCATAGCTCAGTGCTATAGCCTGAGTGCATCCCCCCAGTAAAGCTAATCCTCAGTGTGATGGCGTTTGGAGGTTGGGCCTTTGGGAGATGATTAGGTCGTGAGGACACAGCCGTCATGAATGGATTTGAGCCTTTATAAGAGAGACCCCAGAGTGTTCCCTCACCCCTTCTGCCACATAAGGACTCATTGAGGTCTTAGTCATCTATGAACCAGGGAATGGGCTCTCATCAGACACCAAATCTGCAGGCACTTTGATCTTAGACTTCTGAGCTTCCAACACTGTGAGAAATACATTTCTGTGTTTATAAGCCTATGGTATCCTGTTATAGCAGCCCAAGCAGACTAACATAATCACAGAGGTGAAGCAACTCTGAGAAATCATGAGAACAATGCCACAGTCATGCCTGTGATGTGACTGAGAGGAGGCCAAGACAAAGGTGCTGAAAAATAAGAGTTTGATGAGCTATGAGTCCAGGGTGTGGGGAACACGATGAGCAGGGATGTTGGAAAGTCTTCCAGAACAACAGCAGAGAAAAAGACCATGAATCATGTTCTAGAATCATCCAGGAAGCTGAGAAAGTGTTCCAGAGGTAGAAGAGAACGGAGAATGGGTGGAATATGCAGACAATGAGGGCTACTTAAGAGCAGCCGTTATTGCAAAACAGAGGTGGGAGGAGAGCCTGGGAGGGGTGGTGGGAAGCTAGGTTCCCTGAGGTCTCCTAAGAAGATACTGACAAAGTGGTCATAGAGAGGAGTTAGAAACACAGAGAGGGAAAAACTCAGGACATAGAGTATAAGATTAGAAGCTCTGACTAGGAGAGCAAGAGGAAAGGTGCTGTTGAGCCCCAAAGGAAGGAGAATGTAGCTGGAGGGGGCAGGGAGAGGGGTTGAAGGTAGGATGGTGCTTTTTTGAAAGCAGAGTAGAAGAAGGCAGAATTCGGGGAGTCACTGGAGGCCTGTGCTTATGATCAGTGTGACATCGTTATTATGTCAGTTATTAGCCAGTTACTGGGCTAAGTGCCTGAGATGCTTGTCTATCACCCTTTGCCAGGTCCCTCTGAGGCAGGTACAGTTATCCTCATTTTTCAGATGAGGAAATTGAGGCACAGAGAGGTTAAATAACTCACCCAATATTACAGAGCTCGTAAGAGATAAAGCCAGGATTTGAACTCCATTTGACTCCAGAGTCCAAGCTTGTGACTACTGTGCTTCACCTCCTCTACAAAAGGGGTCAGCACAAGAAGAACTGAGGTGATGGCAATGACCAGCCCTAAAATTATGATAGGGTGTTAAGTGTCTGTAAAACTTATTCCTTAGGACTTGTAAGGATAACATGGGTTTGCATCCCGTCTCTGCTATTAGTAGCTTAGTGACAGGATAAATTACTTAACCTTACTGAACTGACCTTTGCTTTCTATAGAGATGCTGTAATGAAAGTAATAATCAAGGTACCAGTTTTAGCAGAACACCTGTAGTGTTTCTATTAAAATATAAATCACATCCTGTCATTGCTCTGCTCAAAACCATCCAGTAGCTTCTCAACTCAGAGTAAAATCTGGTCTTTACCATGGCCTGCCAAGATCCTCGACTATCTGGTCTTTGACCTCACCTGCTGTTTCTAGTTCCCTCCCTCACTTGTTCCAGTCACATTTTGGTCTCCTTTGTGTTCCTTGAAGACACCACGTGCTTTCTTTGCCTGGGATACTTCCCCTCAGATATCTTAGTTCATTCCCTAGCTCCCAATTCATTGATCAAATGTCTCAGTGAAGTCTTCTCTCTCACCCCTAAGTGAAAATGTACTCTATTCCTTTCTCCACCATTCCAGTTATCTTTTGCCATGTAACAAGTCTCCCCCAAAATTTAGTCGGTTAAAATGTCAACAAACATTTTATTCTCATGGTTTCTGAGGGTCAGGAATTCTGGAAGGGCTCAGCTGGGAGGTTCTGGTTTTTGGATCTCTTATATAGTTGTCGTCAAATGGTGGCTAGAACTGGAACAAAGCAGGGTTCAAGTAGCTGGGGCCATCTTCATATGTTTGTCTCTGTCTCTCTCTCTTCATACAGACTCAGGGCCCCTCCATGCAGTCTCTCCACTTAGGCTAGTTTGAACGACCTTGCAACATGGTGGCCTCAGGGCAGTGAGCTGTTTATATGGTGACGGAGGCTTTGTAGGTGAGCATTCCAGTAAGTAAGGTGGGAGCTACGTTGTCTCATGATCTAGCCTCTAGCCTTGGAATTCACATGGCATCACTGCCACATATTCTATTGGTTGAAAAGGCACAAAACCTCATCCAGTTTCAAGGGGAGGAAACAAAGAACCCATCTCTTAATTGGAGAAGGGTCAAAGTCACATTGTAATCAGAGCCTGTAGGATGGGAGATACTGTTGACGCCACCTGTGAACAATTCAACCAGTCACACCTCTTTTACTTTCTTCTTCTCACCTGACAGCTATTTAATTGGCTTGTCTTCTATGTTGCCTGCCTTCCTACACTAAAATGCCAGCCTGTTTTGTTCACAGCTCTAGTCCCAGAGCCAAGAACAGAGCCTGGCACACAGTATTCAATAAGTGCGTCTCGAATGAATGAATTATGTCTACCAATCCTAACAATAGGTGTCTAGATTAGATGTTAATGCAACCATTTTACAGATGAGGAAAATGAAGGTCAGGCAGGTTCAGTAACTTCTGCAGGATCACTCAGCTACAAAAGGGAAGAGCTGGCATTTAAACGATGTCTTGCTCTTGCAACTATTCCAGGCTGCCCATCACATAATGGCACCTCTTTGGACTCCCCTCCGCCCTCTACCCCCACCCCTGCAGGAGACACACACGGCCACAGTCCACCACTGAAATTCAGTTTGTCCCCAGTTGGGTGCTCTCAAGCTGAGAGCAAAGCAATTGCACTTTAAATCCCCTTATAGCAGATATTTTGGAGCATGTTCGGGGTAACCAGCACATTTTGCGTTCAACTCTTATGTCTGGTTTGCTGCAAAAAGGCAATTAAATGAAAGGTTAGGAGGCTTTTTCAATGGCCAACTCAAACTTTTGGCTTATTTTTTGCCTTGCTGTCTTTATAGGCATTTTACCAATATTTATCACTATTTCCCTTAGGGAGCCCTCAGATCTGTGATATTTGAGATAATAAAGGCTCTCCATTGGCCCTTTAAAAGGTTTGTGGTAAAATTGCACCATTAACATTCACAGCTCCTCATTTATGAGGCTGAATTGCACTTATTTCCATCTTCCTCACTGTTTCTCCAGCAAGGATTTCACGTAATAGTGTCTGAAGGCTAAAGACTTCAAAGCAAACTCTTTCCCATTTTTGTCTTGAAAAATATTCAATATTTGTATAATTAAAGTTAAGTCTTCTTAGAGAAAATGACAACTCAAATAATCTTAAATGTACCTCCAAGAAAGAAGCTGTCAAAATGACATTTAGCTGTACAGTCACATTCTCTAAGGCCTTTTCTTCTCCTCCTGATTTCTTGTAATCTTTGAAGGGTATGTCATGGCTGACTTCAGATCACTTTCTAAATTATTATGACCTCCTTTCAGTGTGAGTTCTGAGGGTTAGCAGTTCTATCTTCCCTTTGCTCCAGATTTTGTCTATTGCACGGTTTCCAAGCAGTTAAAACAAAAGCCAAAAACAAACAAAATCTTCCTGGGTCCCAATTTTCCCACTATCTAACCATCCTATTTCTCTTTTTCCTTGGCACTAAAGGTTTTTAGCAAGTCTGTCTCCATTTTCTCATCTCCTAAATTATATGGCAAAGATTTGCCGATGACCTCCAATCTCACTGACAAATTTAAAAGAATTTTTCAAGTTTTCTTTTTTTTAACATCTTTATTGAGTATAATTGCTTTACAATGGTGTGTTAGTTTCTGCTGTAAAACAAAGTGAATCAGCTATACATATACATATATCCCCATATCTCCTCCCTCTTGAATCTCCTTCCCACCCTCCCTATCCCACCCCTCTAGGTGGTCACAGAGCACCGAGCTGATCTCCCTGTGCTATGCGGCTGCTTTCCACTGGCTATCAGTTTTACTTTTGGTAGCGTATATATGTCCATGCCACTCTCTCACTTCGTCCCAGCTTACCCTTCCCCCTTCCCGTGTCCTCAAGTCCATTCTCTACATCTGCGTCTTTATTCCTGTCCGGCCCCTAGGTTCTTCAGAACCTTTTTTAGATTCCATATATATGTGTTAGCATACCGTATTTGTTTTTCTCTTTCTGACTTCCTTCACTCTGTAGGACAGACTCTAGGTCCATGCAACTGACTACAAATAACTAAATTTCGTTTCTTTTTATGGCTGAGTAATATTCCATTGTATATATGTACCACCTCTTCTTTATCCATTCATGTGTCGATGGACACTTAGGTTGCTTCCACGTCCTGGCTATTGTAAATAGAGCTGCAATGAACATTGTGGTACATGACTCTTTTTGAATTATGGTTTTCTCAGGGTATATGCCCAGTAGTGGGATTGCTAGGTTGTATGGTACTTCTATTTTTTAAGGAACCTCCATACTCTTCTCCATAGTGGCTGTATCAATTTACATTCCCACCAGCAGTGCAAGAGGGTTCCCTTTTCTCCACACCCTCTCCAGCATTTATTGTTTGTAGACTTTTTGAGGATGGCTATTCTGACCGGTGTGAGGTGATACCTCATTGTGGTTTTGATTTGCATTTCTCTAATGATTAGTGATGTTGAGCATCCTTTCATGTGTTTGTTGGCAATCTGTATATCTTCTTTGGAAAAATGTCTGTTTAGGTCTTCTGCCCATTTTTGGATTGGGTTGTTTGTTTTTTTGATATTGAGCGGCATGAGCTGCTTGTAAATTTTGGAGATTAATCCTTTGTCAGTTGCTTTGTTTGCAAATATCTTCTCCCATTCTGAGGGTTGTCTTTTCATCTTGTTTATGTTTTTCTTTGCAAAAGCTTTGAAGTTTCATTAGGTCCCATTTGTTTATTTTTGTTTTTACTTCCATTTCTCTAGGAGGTGGGTCAAAAAGGATCATGCTGTGATTTATGTCATGGAGTGTTCTGCCTATGTTTTCCTCTAAGAGTTTTATAGTGTCTGGCCTTACGTTTAGGTCTTTAATCCATTTTGAGTTCAAGTTGTCTTTTTAATTGACTGTCCCCTGTCTACATTTCCAGCTTTTACTTCATGCTTCTCACTTTGCACTCTCCTCAGTGCTTGAGCAGCCCCTCATCTAGGATGTCTTCAGATTAGTTGCACAGTTATTATCGTAATGCGTGTATTCTTGTACACGGGCTTGCTAAGACATTGATGGAGAAGAGGAGGAAGCTGGAAGTAGGTCAAACCAAAGCTAGGGAACTTGACCCATCTCCATGTGGGGGGACCTGGCAGCGTAACACGTGGTATTCAAAAGGGCTTGGAAAACTTGTGCTGGACCTGGACCAGTACTAGTTCTTAGGGTCCAATCCAGTCAGTGTTCAGTAGGGATTTCCAGGCAATACCTCTCTTCATTCAATGAGAATTTACCATGTGTCTATTCTGTATTAGGCATTGTGCTAGGCGCAGGGGATACTAGGATAAGTAAACACAGTAACTGTCCCAAAGTTGCTAACAGGGGAAGTAAAGATACAGAAAAGTGAGCAGACAAGTGGAAAAAAATATACAGAAAGATATACATGGCCATGGAGGTAAACATTATTAACTTTTTTTAATCAGATGCTCGTTCGAGGGTTTGATATGGGACTTGTTGAGTATTTTATTGGAGAAGTATGATATATATTGGTTTTCATAGTTAAACACATGAATAAAATAAATTAAATGCATTGGTATTTTTATAAATAGCTGTTAAGAGCTACTAGAAACCTGGGAACTCAAAATCTTGCCATGCTACTTCCTCTAAGACCTTTTATTTTATTTTGCACCCATACAAACACCACTGTTGTCTTACTGCTTAGTCTTTTTAAACCTCACATCCTTCCATCATCTCTTAATTATTCATTCCCATCCATTAATTCTCCTGACCAGAATGAGACGAAAATGGCAGAATGTCTAATTAGGGAGAGTAGGTTTTTTTAAAAATTTATTTTAATTAATTTATTTTTGTTGTGCCGGGTCTTAGTTGCAGCATGCATGCGGGTTCTAGTTCCCCGACCAGGGATCGAACCCGAGCCCCCTGCATTGGGAGTGTGGAGTCTTACCCACTGGACCACTAGGGAAGTCCCAACAGTAGATTTTTGATAGGCAGTATTCAGAAGTAGAAGGAAATAGTTAAGACAGATATGATGAACAACAACAAAAAGCTAATAATTTTATAGTATAACAACTTCTAGCCATACGTTTAAAAAAATTTTACGACACCAAGAGATGTGTCTGAAAAGGAAGAAATAAAAACTGTCATAAACAATTTAGAAAATAACGAGAACAGTGAATTTTCAAACTTATGGGGTGTGGTCAAAGCTGTGCTTGTCAAATTCATAATCTTAAATGCTTTTATAATGTAAAGCATAGATGTTAGGCTTAGTTAGACCTGGATGCAAATCCCAATAATGTCACTTATTGAATGACCTCAAATGACTTTGCCTCTCTCAGCCTCTGTTTCTCCACATATAAGACAGCATAATAATGGCTTGCATTAAGGAATAAACTTACGAAGTGTCAAGAATAGTGTCTAATATGAAATAGGTACTTAACAAGTAGTAGCTGCTACTGAAGATTTATTTGCGTTATAGTTTTGTACTACAAATTATTAAATAAAAATTTAAAAACTAAAACTCGTAAATATTCTTAATGAGCCAAAAGCTTTGCTATGATCTAAATGTGTCATACCAGTCTTCATTTAAGAAATTCATCTTTGTTCATTTATTCTGACTTGATATGAGTGCTTCTGGCAGCTCTTAATTAAGCCCTCACAGATTTTATATCATTGGTTATGTGATAAACACATTATTTAATAAAATAATATGCTTGCTTCCTTTCGGGGAATTTCCTCCATTGAAACAGTTTGTACACAGCAATATTAAGCATCAAATCTGATTGGCAACAGTTTCAGATGTTTTAAAAGGATTTTTAATTTGAGAAGGGGTCCACTTGGGTTATTTAGAGCCTGAGAACTGAAACTGCTTTGTTAGTTCTGTTTTTCTGGCTTCTGGGAGAGGAGGAGATATGAATTCAATTAGCACCTTGGTGTTTTCTTTATCCTTCATTTCAGTAGGAGAGATGCTTCACATGCACAGTGGTGTCAGGTTACATCAAAACAGGGGGGAACAGTTTCTTGGTTTTTAATTTTCTACCAAAAAGGAAAGGCACCCATTTTGTTCTGCTCTAATTAGTATGAGAGCAGCCAGATGCTTTGAAGGCGGTGTAACACAGGTCTTCCTTAATCTCTGTGCAGGATTTTTGCTTCTAAACTGTGGAGACTGGAGGTAACAGATCAGGAAGACAAGCAATCACAGAGCCTTAACCAACCCAAGCCAGGATTTATAAAGAACAAGTCAAGAGGGTTAGAAAATAGAATTCTCATCATCTCCCACTTCCTTATACATCAGAAAGACAAAGTTGATTATTTTAATTGGAATTTAGAAATTTAAAAAAACTATTTTAAAGTCAGAAACAAGCTTAAGTATAAAGACACTTACTGTGAAAGCACTGGGATTAACTCTAGTTCACCAACCCCTCTTCTGGAGGAAGCCAGAAATGGAATCATGTAGAATGTTCACTCCACCATCAAATCTTTGCTTCTCTAATGAGGAAACAGGCCCACCGTGGTAAACTGTGGATTAAATGACTAATTAGTGCTCTGGTTCTTTTATTAAGCACTGAAATCTTGACTCAGTAATGAATTTGTCCAATGAAAGGAGCATCCCTAACATGCTGGTTCTAACTGGTGTTCTCCAAAGGGCTTGCGCATCCTATACACACATCTGGAGGGGACTTCACCTCCACCGCTGAGAAAGCAAAGCCTAAAGTGTTGTGAGTGACATTCTGAGGCTCCTGTCCCAGCAGCACTCGTGTGCCTGAGCTTCAGCAAGGCCACCTGGGGTCTGTCTCGCTCAGATGTTCCATCCATCTAATTCACTGAGCACTTCATTCTAGTTACCTGAACACCTACTTTGTCTATAAGGCGCTCTGGAGATGCATAAAGCTTCATCCAAGATGAATGAAACCCTGATATTCCACCATATCCTATAAACCAACACTTTGGGAAATTTTTTACATGTGCATAAGTTCCAGGGCTTCCTTTAGGCTAGAAGTCACAAACTCACACGCCTGCAGAGGCCCAGCTGACAACATAAGTGAATGATTTTGGCTGGATGTAAAACAATTATGGCCGAGTGGGTGGGAGCGAGGGCTGCTGCCAGCTGGAGAGCTCACACTTGTTTTAAAGGGGCAGCTGCTACTCATTTTCCAGCCAATTGTGTTCCCATGTAGAGACGCAGGCTGAGTATGGCCAGTACTGAAGCTTTCTCAGGAAAAACCAGAAATCTCGATTTTTGTGTAAAATCTCTCAAATTTCCAAAAGGACTGTACAGGCCAAATGTACCCCGCTCAGTTTGCAGGCTCTCACTTAGCCACGCGCAGGACAGTCACAGAGAGCCGTGAGCAAAGCCCTTCTAATCGTTCTTTTTCCTTCCTCCTTCCTGCCTTCCTGTAGGCTTTCTTCTCCCTGCAGCCCCCTTGGGGCCCCAGGCCCAGGAGCAGTGAACATTCCAGAGAGGAACACTGGGTGTCAACTGCGGGTGCTGTATAAGCAACGTTGAGATCCATTACTCTTGTGGTAAGCACCGTGCTGTAGATTTTTAATTTTATAAAGGACAATATTGATGATTTGCTTCTTTCAGGGAAGAGCTCTATCAGTTTTGGTAAACACTTCGAGGCTGAGACGCGTTGAGAGAGTTGTGCAGGGATGCACGGTAACGAATTCCATTTTGAAATGAGTGAAAAAAGCATCAAATGTCACATGAAACTCACTGCCTGAAGGGTTCCATTAGTATTAAAACTGAGTTTAAAAAATTCTAAAGGGACTGATGGGCCAGCCATTAAAAGACCTGCATGTGACCTTTCTCCTCTCTCTCTCTCCCTCTCTTCTCTAAGAGATACTGGGACTATAAGAACAAATAAGTACATACAGACAGTTGTCTATCGTATTTAAAATATTGCCTATTATACATGCATTAGGTGGTGATGGTTAAGAATCCACTGTGGGGAGCACATGAGGAGTCAGTGAGAGATGGGTAACAGGAGGAATGAAAGGAATCAGAGGAAGAGAATGGTCCAGATGCCCATAAACAGAGACTAGAAAAGTAGAATCAGCAGAGCATCAAAGGGCATGGGATTGAAGGGTAGTGTTACATATAGTATTGTGAGAGCTGACTTTGGGTACAAAATAGGAAGGTAAATGAAATCAATAGGGGATGATGGAGAATAGTTAGGTGTGAAGGGATTCTGGATAATAACGTAAACATATATAAACACACACAGTGTTATACTGGAAGATGGTTAGCACCTGGCTCTCCTAGGAGTGGAGGGAAGTCCTGACTTGTAGCATTTGCTTATATTTGCCATGTAAATATTCCCGCTATGACTGGTTTCAAGCGATCAACGTGAAGTTACTGAAAGCAGAGCTGGGAAGAGATGTGCACGACTGGTCCCCAGCCAAGGAGGAAAGTAAGGAATGTGAAGTCAACAAGGTCAAAGGAAACTCGAGATCTTGAGGTGCCTCAGGTCTGAGGGGTGATAAGCCACTAAAGAGCGGCTGTACTGAGGGTGGCTGTAGGAGTGACTGCAGAGGTCATGAAGCTGAGGAGCTGGAAACAGAGGTTAGAAAGCACCCGAAGTCTATGAGGGTGAGCATAGATGGGGTGGAGGATGGCATTTTTGATCCAGGTCCAGAAGCCACAGAAGGAAGTGTGACATTGTGCTCGAGGCCAGCAGACATTGGAGTCAGATCTCATGTGACGTTGTGGGCCATCATCCATCACCCATTATTGAGCCTCTTCTATGGGCCTGACACTGTGTGGATTATAAAGATGCAGATGACAATAGTCCTGTCCATTTACTAGGGAAATGAGGCCAGTACACCGGTATTATGGAGTATCTTGAGACTGGTACAGGTAAGGTATGCTATAGGTTAAAAGATGAGGCTCTTCATATTAATGATAGATGCTACTTATCAGAGCCTTTAGAATGTGCCTAGCATTGTGTTGTTACCCTGCATTCCATTTAATCTTTAGAACAACCCATTTCATAGATGAGGAAATTGAGTCCAAGGTCACACATTTTTGGCAAGTGGCAGAACCAAGCCTGGAACACAGGTCTTTCTAATGCCAAAAAGTCTGTCCCCCAACCACTGAACATACTACCCTTCCCCACCCTTAAAGGTAATACTCTGATGGAGAGGAAGGATGGTGTAATAGGAGATTTGGAGTTTCTTTTTAAAAAATTACTCAGCTTGCATATTCCTAAAGAGTCGATTCATGTTAAGAAATAATTTCCCTTGTGCTCGCATGTGACATGTATTTTTAGGATCTGCTGTGAGCAAGTGTATTTTTGTGTGATTGAGTGGGAGAGTGGGAAAAGTTTTGCAGAGCTGTTTAAGCCAGAATGCAGGGGGCACAGCAGAGACTGTAAAATCTCTACCACCTAAGGTCTCGGAAAAATCAAGGAGAGACGTGTTCTCAATTTATTATTCTATGTACATCCCCCGATGAATGACTAGCTAAAGGTATTGTTAAAGCATTTTAAATGACCCACTTCCAGCAGTGAACAAAATCACTCACTGTGCCAAGCCAACTGGCATTTCTGAGATTATAAAACCACAAAGTGAGGAAAACATTAAAACTGCTAAGCAAAAATGATACACAGTAGTGGAGAAGGATAAAAATTGAGCTCCATTGTCTGCATAGGCAGATGGCTGACCACTAGGTGGGCCTCGGTGTAATGTCCAGGGTAATTGGCTGCTGGGGTTTTTCTGGCGAGGGCGATTCAGACTTCAGCTTGGTGCACGGGTCCTGGCTCATTCTCTGCTACGTCTTGCTGCCTTCCTCTTCCCAACTAGATCTGATGGTTGATCCAAGCAGGCAATCGAAAACAGAAAGTGACCTTTACCTTAAAATGCTTTTCTGGAAAAAAAGACATGAAAAGTAATTAAGGACCGGATTTCCTACCCGTCATTCTCTTCTGCATGTACAATTATCTGCAAATATAAAATTGCCTGCTTGGATAATTACACTCTCCAATTGAGGGGCAAGTGGCTAATTATGCCCACATGTGGCCGATTGCACTCTCCATTAGCCAATTATGGGCACCATTATTTGTGCACATAAATAATTGTACTCATGGAAAATAGCAGCCCTCCTTTCAAATCCTCCTGCTTGGAAAGCCTGATGGAGTAATCGTCACACTGAAAATGTACTTGGTGGGTAGTGAAAGAGTATCAGATCCCAGGAAACGCCTAAGTGACCAGAGCTCGCAGATGTGCACTGAAACAAATGGCGTTAGGAGTCAAAGAGCCTGAAGGACCCCAGGACGGAACAGGGCCAGCCTGTGAGTAAGGAAACCTACTTCTGAGATTGGCTGAGCTTCTCACATGTGGTGATCTTGGGCTAGTCATTAACCTTCCTTTACTTCTTCTGATTCTGCACACACAATGAAGACGATAACAAAGCCCAATTCCCAGCACTACTGTAGGACGGATCAGACAATCCAAAAGGATTTGCAATCTATTTTTGTGTAAATGTACTACATAAATATGGGGCATTATCATGTCACATAAGCTCATTTCCAATTGCTACAGAAAGGTAAGGGTCCTCCATAGTAAAGCAGGGTCACTGGTTTGGAGGGGGTGAGGTTGGATAAGGACAGGAAGTGTTCCCTGGGCACTGATGTTTCTACTGATGAGATAACAGAAAGTGATATGTGGTCATACTGAATTCATTCATTCATTTAACAGACACCTATAGAACTCTTGCACTGTCCTGGGCATTTGAAAACATGATGTAAGCCTTGGTCCTGCCTTAGGAGGTCACTGGTACGTTGGCCTGTGTCAGCCTTTTAGTAAATGCTGCTCTGATTAGTAAATGAGGGGGACTTTCACCTCACATCTGGAATCTGGCATGGATTTTCATGGTCTGATTAACAAGTAAACTCAATGCCAGTGAATCTTATTGGGTATGGTTACCTTTTTTTTTTTTTTTTTTTTGCGGTACGCGGGCGTATCACTGTTGTGGTCTCTCCCGCTGCGGACCACAGGCTCCGGACGCGCAGGCTCAGCGGCCACGGCCCACGGGCCCAGCCGCTCCACGGCACGTGGGATCTTCCCGGACCGGGGCACGAACCCGTGTCCCCTGCATCGGCAGGCGGACTCTCAACCACTGCGCCACCAGGGAAGCCCAGGTATGGTTACTTTTATTAACTTAAGAACTGTGGTTTTTTAATGCCAATGCTAACAAGTGGTAGATGGCACAGTGTTACTGGAAGGGGGACACCTTCCAGGGCCCTAAAGTGGGCTCTTTTCTAACACTTGGAAATGAATTGTCTGAGGAGACACAGATACTGACAAAGGGAAAGACTTTATTATGAAGGGGCGCCCGGGCGGAGAGCAGCAGGGTAAGGGAACCCAGGAGGACCGCTCTGCCACGGGGCTCACAGTCTAGGGTTTTATGGTAATGGGGTTAGTTTCTGGGTTGTCTCTGGACAATCATCTTGCTTGTGCCAATATCTGGTCCAATTCAAGGCCCTTCCTGGCAGCACGTGAAGCTCTCAGCCAAGATGGATTCCAGTGTGAGGGTTTCTGGCAGGTTGGCAGGACATATTATGGGCTGGCATCTCCCCCCTCCTTTTGGCCGCTCTCGAATTCTCCCAGTTAGTTTTCTGTGGCAGCACTGTACTCCTCATCAGGACCTTCTGTTGTGACACAACTCATGCAAGTGGCTATTATCGTGCCTGCCCAAGGCGGGGGGTTTCGGTCAATGGTTCCCTAACAACGGTGTCGGGGTCGGGGGGGAAGGCCAAGAGGCAAGACTACAGCTTTGCCACTTGCCTGTGCCCCCGTCTCTCCTCTCACACACAGTGAAAGGAGGCATTCTACTTCATGGGGTAAGGAAAGTGTTCATGGAAGCAGGAATGCTAAGCTAGCCTTGAAAGAAGAGGTGTTTGCTAAATGAATGGGAGATGAAGGCTGTGGTCACATTATAGAAAGCCAAGGTATGAAATAGTCTCATCTAGGATTAAGAGTGTGGACTCTGAAACCAGACTGTGCCTGGATTTGAATCCTGGCTGTGTGGTGTTGGGCAAGTTCCTTAACCTCTCTGTGCTTTTGTCCACTCTTCTATAAAATGGGGCTTATAAAATACTTGTGTCATAAAGTTGTTATAAGGGTCAAATTAGTAAATATATAAATAAAAGTATTTCGAATGATGACTAGCACAGAGTAAGCACTGATTGCCATTATTTTTATTACTTGACTGAAAATAGACCAAAAAGTCCATCCAGAAAACAATACCAGTGGTTCTCAGACTTTAGTAAATCCAACAATCACATGGATAGCACCTCACATAAAGCAAATTCCTGGGTTCCATCCTGAGGGATTCTCATCCACTAGGTTGGACTAGAGCCCAGGAATCTTCACTCTAAACAAGCATCTCCCCACCCCCGCCCCATGTGATTCTGAGCACCAGGCTTTGAGAAACAGAATTACACGGAAGCATCCCATTTCTTACCTGGCATATCTATAACAGGAGAGAAGGAGGTTCTAAGGCCTTTTGTCAAAGGTCTTCTTCTGTAATTTCTGCTCTTTTAGTTGGGCCTCTTCTGTGACAGGCAGTGAGAATCCTGAGAAGCACTAGCAGCCTCCTCCGAGGCCGAGTCGTGTCTCACTGTCATGGTCAGATGTGGATCTTGTGTTGGGCACACTTAGCAGCTTCCCTCTCCAACTCTTCTGTGTTTTCAGGAGACGAATTTTTTTTTTTTTTTGCGGTACGCGGGCCTCTCACTGCTGTGGCCTCTCCCGTTGTGGAGCACAGGCTCCAGACACGCAGGCTCAGTGGCCATGGCTCACGGGCCCAGCCGCTCCGCGGCATGTGGGATCTTCCCAAACCGGGGCACGAACCTGTGTCCCCTGCATCAGCAGGCAGACTCTCAACCACAGCACCACCAGGGAAGCCCGAGACGATTTTTCTTTTTTTAACACTAACATTTTTATTATGAGATGAATCCCATTTCACTAATTCTGAAAATAAGAAAAATTCTAAACACTGCGCTGAGAGGAACAAGTTACCAAAGCTAAATGTTTTCAGCTCTAGGTGATTCACAGCAGTGGAGATGGAGGTGGACTGCAGTCACAGTGGAAAAATATTGGTCAGTTGTTGGATGCTCTGCATTTTCCAAAAAGAATTGGTTCTGCCTTTGTGCTTCAATGCTTAAGGCAAGTAGTTCTCCAAAACGCTAGATTTCTAAGCCTAGCTTCCTTAAGTAGGAACACTCTAATGGTGGCAAAAATAAAAACTGCACCTAGGTTAAAAAGGGACTCAGTGCATGAAGGTTGTCACACACCTTTCTCCTTAGATGATGAGGATGATGAGTGGATGGATGGCCTCATGTATTTCATAATATCTCCCAGGGTCCAAATGATGAAGCAATTGCTGAAAAGACACTGTGTATACTTGACACTTTTGGAAGCATTTTGTTGGCATTAAAAGAAACATTGATCAGTTATAATAAAAATTGTCGTACCTACATACTATCAAAAAACGAAATTTGCTTTCCCCAGATCTACATCCTAAATTTTCCTGAAGCCAAGTTCCCCTAAATACCCAGTAACACGAGAAAGTGCGCTATGCTTTGTAATGTATTCACACAGATCCCATAAACTCTCAGGAATAACACAGATAGTAAAGGTAATCTACTCCCCATCTAAGGGGTATCCCCTACATTAACTTCCTAAGAATGGCTTCTAGCCACTGCTGGCAGGCAGGTTTAGCAGCCAGCTGGGGATGACCACGTCCTCAGCCTGACCCTAGTCAATTTTTATCCATGGTTTTCAAATGAGAACACTGGGGGCATAGTTATCTGAAAAGAGCTCCTCAGGCTGGAGGGGGGGGATTGAACCTAATAAGATGATATGTGATATGGATAACTGTGAAACCAAACTCCAGACCCACAAAAGCTAGCATCGTACTTTTGAGAACAGCAGAGTTGAGCTTTGGTTGATGGGAACTTCTCTTCCTGCGAAAGCAGCCCACTCCATTTGGACAGCTGGAAGTGTTGGAAAGTTCTTCACAAGGCACTTATCTGCCATCCATTCCTTTTTTCTTAATTTTGGCTGTGTCAGGTCTTCGTTGCGGTGCGCGGGCTTCTCATTGCAGTGTCGTCTTGTTGCGGAGCACAGACTCTAGGTGTGCGGCTTCAGTAGTTGTGGCTCGCGGGCTCTAGGCACGCGGCTTCAGTAGTTGTGGCTCGTGGGCTCTAGAGCGCAGGCTCAGTAGTTGTGGCGCATGGGCTTACTTGCTCCGCGGCATGTGGGATCTTCCCGGGCCAGGGCTCGAACCCGTGTCCCCTGCATTAGCAGGAGGATTCTTAACCACTGCACCACCAGGGAGGTCCCGTGCCATCCATTCTTGCCGCGGTCTGGAAGGCTTGCATGCCCTGCTCCTCTTCCTCTCCCTCCAAGTCTTAGTATGTGTTACCTTCATGTCTTACCTCCCTCCCCCTGGTCACTGCGCGCCAGCCACCCTGGGGCCTCTTCTCTGGTCCTTAACAGACCAAGCAGTTCCCTGCCTCCACTGCTGTCCCCCCTCCTCCCAAAGCTGCCTTCCTCTCCTCCTGCAGGACTCAGCTCAGATGTCTTCTCGCCCTGCCTCAAGTGACCCCCTTCCAGGCACTCTCCCTCTTTTTACCCCGTAAATCTCCTTCTAGCACCCACCATAACTTATATTTATCTTAACTTTTAAAGTATATTACTTGGTTATTTGTTTACTGACTCTCTTTCCGTGTCTTCCTTGTTTACCATGTGTCTTTGTAAGCCAGTAATTTAAAGTCAGTTCATATTTACCTGACACGTTCCTGCAAATAATTGTATATAATTTTTGGTCCATCCTGAGTTGATACATTTATTTTAATTGTATTATGGTATGAAGAGAGCAGGAGTATTTGTTCACCTATTCTTACCTATTGATGCATCTAAATGATTCAAAGTACACATTTTGGGGGCCTGATATATGTGACGGCTGGGCAGTCTGATATTCCTAAATATCCAACTCTGTGGCACACACTACAGCCTAGGCACGTCAGGCCATGGGTCCTGTTCAGACTGTGTGGTCTCGGAAGCTGTGGCTCTGCAGGGGTGGCCATGTGGATCGGGACTTGCCTGGTCACCTTTACTGCCCATTGCACAGTAGCAAGCTCAGTCCTGACTTGGTCAGTGGGCTGGAGCTGTCAGGAGCCCAAGGGGTGTGTAGCTGCTTCTGTGAACTGCTTTCACCAGGACTGCCAAGTAGCCATCAGACAGTGTTAGAGACTTTTGAGTTAGGTTTGAACAGAGCAGTCCCCTGGGCCATTTACTGTGCTGCATCATCCTTTTTGGAAAATGCTTTTCAAGTAACTGCCCAGCAGACTGAGGAAGTGAAATGCTCACAGAGGAGAAAAACACAGAAAGTCTAACTTCTCATGACACGGTATTGCAATGTGGAACTGCATTGTGAAAAGATGCGTACATTTTCTATATGCAGAGCAGGGAACGCACTTATCCCCTCCCTCCCCTCCCACCTGCCTGTCTCTGTCTCTCTGTCACACACACACTTACTTATTCATTGCCAACAGTAATAGAGTTGCTTCTCTACCTCTTGGAAAGAAACCTCATTCTGATGAAAACTGTCCTGGCTAACTTTGCTCTTAATCGAGGAAACAATGCTTTATCCTTTTATCTTTGCACAGCGAAAAGACCTGGTAGAAGCAGTCCTCTATACGATATAAAATAGAAGGATTGCTGCCAAGAGTTGGCAAAGCTGCAGTCTTCTCTCCCCTCACCCCACACTCATGGCTTCTGAAGCAGAGGGAATGTGGGCGAGGGTCACTCATGGGCAGGGCCACTTGAAGAGAAGATGGGTGATGAAATGTGTGTGTAGGTCAGGCTGGCGGTGCTGACCATGAAATAAAGGATCTACCCCTCTAGTAACTTGATCACTTTGGTAACTGCTGTGAAAGAACTTGGCAAAATTCACAAGGACCTATTGCAGCTCTTAGAGAAAATTCTTAAGGCCGAGGTATTTATTCCTGCATAGACACATGGAACGTACCTTGCGTATTGGTCAGCATTCTTGCTCTGACAATGGTGAAGGGAAGGACTGAAGGACATGGCTATCCTCCCAGAATTATAATAGAAGGTTACATCTCCTGGGTGTTCATGGTGTGCCAACCGCCGTGCTAAGTGCTTTACTGTATAATCACATCTAGTCCTCACAGTTATCAGAAGGGAGTGAGCATGGAGCAAAAAGCAATCAGGGGCTTCCCTGGTGGCGCAGTGGTTGGGAGTCCGCCTGCCGATGCAGGGGACACGGGTTCGTGCCCCGATCCCGGAGGATCCCACATGCCGCGGAGCGGCTGGGCCCGCGAGCCATGGCCGCGGAGCCTGTGTGTCCGGAGCCTGTGCTCCGCAACGGGAGAGGCCACAGCAGTGAGAGGCCCGCGTACAGCCAAAAAAAAAAAAAAAAAAGCAATCAGGAGGTTCCAGAATAGCTATGCTCTTTGGACCTCTACAAAAGTAGGAATATGTATTCTCTTCTCCAAACCCCACCTATTGCTTCTATCTCTGAGGTATTCATTGTAGAATGGAGACTTAGAAAGTAATCCTGTATCAGGGAGCTAGTCAAGACAGTGATCAAATGATCAAACGTGGTGCTCATTGAAGGCTGGCTAAAAGCTCCAGCTTCTCCATTATCCCAGAGTGCAGATTGCCTGACTCAAGGAAAAACCAGGTAAGTGGCTACTCTTCGTTATATAAATGTTGGATAATCAGGCTTCAAGAAAAGTGTAAAGAGGTCTTTGTACTCAAAAAGCTGCCTCACTCTTTGGGTGAAGTGTGGCCAGGTAACAGTCGTCCAGGTAAAGGGGGCCCGTTACATCTGGCTCTGTGAAGTGGCAGACACTGACATGAGGTCCACACTTGGAGCCCTTAAGCCCCTGACTCTGAACTGTAGGAGCTAATCACGAGCAGCTGTAATTTTCAGAACGAGCACGCACATCGCTGGCTAAGGTGAGCCCTGGCAGAGAGGGCTGTCCTGCAGAGAACCATCGCATTTGTGCTTTCGTCTAGGCTAGAAAGGGCACGATCAGACTAGTATTAAAGACTGGAAAGCAATAGCAACAACAGTTAACATTTGAGCACTTAGGATGGGCCAGGGAATGAGCTAGGTGTTAGACACAGTGGAAACCGGAACTAGTTCAGTGTCAGTGGGGTGAAAGGAGGGGCTGAACTGAGAGAGATTGAATCCTGACAACTCAGCCTCCTCTGAAATTCACACTCAGCGCTGTACCTATGGATGTGCTTCCAGGCTCTTTCTGGGCCTCCAGGGACTGGCCCAAGGTCCTAACAAATGGGGAGCCTTGCCAGCAGTGTAACGCCTGGGCTCTGGAACTCCCTGGATGTCGCTCATAAAAAGAATCCAAGTTCCTCAACTCATAATAAAGCCGCTCATCACTTGGAAGTGGTAAAGCACCCGCAATACAATGAACATCATTATTTTCAGTCATCCGTGAAGTGAACATTCTGGGGAGATACAGTAAGTTGCTGCATCACCCTCAAGCAGGGCAAAATGAGTACTCACCAGGAATACATAGTATTTTCAAAGGATGTCAGAGGGAAGAATAGTGGAGGCTAGGCAAACACTTTAAATAGGTTTCCCCCAATCATATGTTGCAATTGAAGATAATTAAATTATAATTTTCATTAAGCACTCATGGAGCCCTTATTATTTGAAAATGAATTGCCTCCTAATTGTTCATGTGCGAATCTGATACATTTGACTTAAGCTCTTTTAATAAACCATCAATTATCAGAAGCTATACTAGGTTCTCCCAGGTCAGATTTGATAAGCCATAAAGAACAAATATCAACTCATATTTTTTCCATGATAATGGGAAATAAAGAGAAATGGGTAATTCAAGCCAGTGGTTTAACTTTAGACAGAAGCTTGACTCTCCGCCTCTCCTGTCCTTCTTCCCTAAGCCATTACCAAGTAACCACGCTGGCTGGCTTGAGTCGCACCTTTGTGTTCACAGTTTCCCGACCCTCCTGTGCAGAGGCTTGTCATCTGTTAAAGAATGTTTATGTGAGTGGGCTCTCCTGAGTTAGGATTTCCAAGGCCTGGGTTCTGATTCGCCCTTTACTGCTAAGTCTGTGAATGACCTTCAGCAAGACACCTGAGGTGTGTGCAGAACTGCAGGCTTGTCATCTCTAAGATGGCATTGATAATTCTCTACCTATCTTGAGCCCACACTGAGAAAAAGATTACATGACTGTATGTAGTTATTTGAGAGCCTCATGGAAAGATGTCTTATAAATATTGTAATTAATGTTATCCTTAAGTGTTGCTTCAATGCAGATCTTCCAAGTATAAATATCAGCTGAGTAAGAAGTCAGTTTTCCCTGAAGCAAAAATGAAATTTGAAAATGCAGATTTGGGGAGCTTATTTTGCCTTATATGATTACAAGTGTTCTGCAACACATACGTAATTTTTTTCTACATGGACTATTTCTTTAACATCTTTATTGGAGTGTAATTGCCTTACAATGGTGTGTTAGTTTCTGCTGTATAACAAAGTGAATCGCCTATATGTATACATATATCCCCCTATCCCCTCCCTCTTGCGTCTCCCTCCCACCTTCCCTATTCCACCCCTCTAGGTGGTCACAAAGCACAGAGCTGATCTCCTTGTGCTATGCAGCTGCTTCCCACTAGCTATCGGTTTTACATTTGGTAGTGTATATATGTCCATGCCACTCTCTCACTTCATCCCAGCTTACCCTTCCCCCACGCCGTGGCCTCAAGTCCATTCTCTACATCTGCATCTTTATTCCTGTCCTGCCCCTAGGTTCATCAGAACCTTTTTTTTTTTTTTTTAGATTCCGTATATATGTGTTAGCATAAGGTATTTGTTTTTCTCTTTCTGACTTACTTCACTCTGTATGACAGACTCTGGGTCCATCCACTTCACTACAAATAACTCAGTTTCATTTCTTTTTATGGCTGAGTAATATTCCATTGTATATATGTACCACATCTTCTTTATCCATTCATGTGTCGATGGACATTTAGGTTGCTTCCATGTCCTGGCTATTGTAAATAGTGCTACAATAAACGTGTGGTACATGTCTCTTTTTTGAATTATGGTTTTCTCAGGGTATATGGCCAGTAGTGGGATTGCTGGGTCATATGGTAGTTCTATTTTTAGTTTTCTGAGGAACCTCCATACTGTTCTCCATAGTGGCTGTATCAATTTACATTCCCACCAACAGTGCAAGGGGGTTCCCTTTTCTCCACACCCTCTCCAGCATTTATTGTTTCTAGATTTTTTGATGATGGCCATGCCGACTGGTGTGAAGTGATACCTCATTGTGGTTTTGATTTGCATTCTCTAATCATTAGTGATGTTGAGCATCCTTTCATGTGTTTGTTGGCAATCTGTATTCTACATGGACTATTGACAACAAAATTTGACTTAAAATGTTTTATTTCCAGGAATGTTCAGAACCTTAATAATAAACCCCAATGAGAGGTTTTTAAAATGTTTTTATCTAATGGTTTTCATGACAATTAAATTTTCTATATAATATCAGTTCATACAAATGCTCAGAACCACCACATGTTATGTTGATTGATTAAATATAAGTATATATTAATGAGAATGTTAATTTATTATATGTAATAAATATTTACAAATATATACACAATATCACCTTTTGTCTGGTCAATTTAGAGGTCAGAATAAACTATTACAATATACAGTGGACATTATTGCAGTGGACAGAGTACAGAACTAGAAGTCAGGACACCTGGGTTCCCAGGAATTAATAGGCTGTATGGTACACTTAGGGCTATTCAAAGAGTGGTGCTCAGACAAGCATCAGAGTCTCCCCAGAAAGCTTGTTAGAAATACAAATTCTTGGGTCTGACCCTAAACCCAGTGAATCAGAATCTCTAGGTGTGAGCCCTGAAATCCGTATTTTCGCAGGCTCTCCTGTGCTTCTGATGTGCATTAGCGTTTGAGAAGCACTGTGTAGTTGATCCTGACTTAGACACACCAGGGACATGATCTTGAAAAAGTTATATAATCACACTGAGTTCAGTTTCCTCATATTTAAAATAGGCCCAAGTATATTTATTTCATAGGATTGTTTTGAGGGTTAGTCAAGATGTTAATGTTTAGTCTATGGTTGACATTCAATAAATGGTAGTTTCCTTGTTTCTCTGCTCTGCCATATCCTAGCTGGTTAACAGTGAGCAAGTAATTTAGCTGTTCTCAGTTTAGTTTCTTCATCTGTAGATGAGGGAAATAGCTGTTACACTCCATGCATGAAATGGTTATAAAAATCAGTTGAAATTATATGCATGACAGATCTTTGTACACTATAAAAAGAAGGGATTAATGAGACCAGGTTGGTGACTTTTAAGCTCAAGTGGGTAGTAAGACTGACCCTGTTCTATGTCCACATAGAAACTCTAAAAAATATGCACATTTGAAACAGAGGGGCCACCTGGGGAAGGTGATCTGCTCACCCAAACTAGTCCATAAAAGTTAGTCCTCCAGTGGTGTGCTGGAGCCAGCTTGTAGCAGCTCACGAGAGCCAATTGTTAAATTTTCAGGAATTTTGTAAACTGGCTGTTAAAAACAGTTACTATTTTAAATTAACATATAAATAAACTTACTATGCTATTAAATAAAACAAATTAAAATAAAAACCAAGGCAATAGTTACTCCATACTCTTCCCTTCATAATTATTTTACTATCTATGCCTCAAGATTATTTACATTTATTGTATACATATGGTGACAATACTTTATAATGAGGTACTCTCTCCCTAACTCCACATAACCTGCCATTGGGCTAGTAGCTTGAAATTGGCCCTGGTGGAAATGTGAATATTTGCACCATGGAGACTGGTGCTTTTTTTTTTTTTTCTGGAGTGCTGTCTGTTAAAATTTGCCAACACACCGTTAGTGATTAACTTGTAATGGAATACAAAGGATTTTCCCTATTACAAGTATACATATATTAGTAAAAATTTACCCCAATTTAGGAAAACGAAGTTCTAACCCTGACTCCAGGCCTTTTTCAGTCACCTTTTCAGTCATTTCCAAAAAGGGACCACCCATTACGATGATTACCCCTGGTGATGGAGGTAGAAACACGGGAATGGAATTTGCTTTACATGAAATCTCAGTGTACACAAGTTGAAGTGCATAGGTTTTGCTATCATCTCTAAGAATAAAAAGAACAAACTTGTGAGTAGAGACTGGCACTTTATCGGAGGGAGAGTCATTCTAGCTCAGTGGTTGTTAACTAGGGGTGAATTTGTCTCCAGGGAACAGTTGGCAATGTTTGGAGACATTTTTGGTTGTCACTGGGGGTTGCTACTGGCATCTAGTGGGTAGAGACCAGGGATGCTGTTAAACATCCTACGTGCACAGGGCAGTCTCACACAACAAACAATTATCCAGCCCAAAACGTCAATAGTTCCTAAGTTAAGAGACCCTATTCTAGCTTCCTTTTCCCTTGTATTACATTCTAGTCAATTGTTTCAGCATTAGGATCCATCCAACAATCTCTTGCCCCAGCAGTTTCTGAAGAATTTTTAAAGGTCTGAATTATTTTAATATCACAAGAAAAGAATAAATTCACATGAAAGGATGGGTAATTTCGCTTAATGATGTTTTTGCCTTTCACATAGCAGGAGCTCAATAAGTATTTTTTTAATTAAATGGATGAATAAATTAAAACATTACTTTTATATGTATTTTAATAAATAACAGGCAGATGACTTCTTATATGTTTAACTTGTTCTTGTATTTGTCTTGAGTGGATCATTAAACGTAGGCTACATGCATTTCACTTTGAATGGATCCAATAATGCTCTTTAAAAAAGAGAGCCAAGTGGCTATTATTTGCTGAGAGTGTAGTGCTAATAAAAGCCAGCCATGAACCCAACTCCCCAGATCTATTTAAAGAATTCAAAGAATGTCAGAAAAGCATGTGGCTTCAAGGTTAATTTGTAAGATTTACAGAAACTGGAAAAATCACTATGACTAAAAAGAAAGTATGATCTCTCTGCATGCCTTTAAATTAGAATGACAGCCAAAACCAGTTAATTATAAAAACAGCTAATTTAAAAGGTTTTTATATTTGCCTCCTGCCCTACCTAACATTTAATCAATAAGCCTTAAAGAGAAATAATGAAGAAAGGGAAGCTCTGAACCAAATTTGCTTTATTGTGTACACTCAAAACATTGAGTTTTCTGTCTGCAAATTGGGTGCTTCCGTAGTTTAATAGTCACAAAGAAACGGGAATAGAGGCAGAGGTATAACTGCAAACTGGATTTAGTTATAGAGAATTACAACAGTCATGAGTGATTAGGGGGACTAGAAAAAGAAGTTAAAAGAAGCACTAGATAAAGGATCTCGTCATTGTCATAACATAAAATCATGGACCCTTAGAAAAACAACTGATATGATGAGACATTTTAAAAACCCAATTTCTTTAGTTTTCAGCTGGGAAAACGGATGGCCAGAGAGGCTAAATAACTGGTCTAAGGACACAAAGCACAGATCACCCTACAATGCAGACCCCTTAACATAAACATGATCTTCCCAGTCAGAATTAACTCATACTTGACAAGGTCTCATTTCTGCCTCGGTTTAGCACAGTTGCCAGTCTGACTAGTTCTGGAGTTTTTAAAATATCTATCCCCTTTACTATACCATACTCTTCTCATTCATTTTCATTTTCCAATGCCTTGGCCTCAATAAATATTGGTTAAACCAAACTGAGTTGAGCCCAGGTTTCTTGATCATAGATCATAGTCTGGTGCACTGGGAACTAGGATCACATGTGATTTGTCCTTAAGCTGTTTTTTTTTTTTTTTTTTTTTGCTTTTTTTTGCTCATATACTTTTTCCATGTATAGATGTTCTACAATTGTTATTAAAATCTGATACAATGCTACATTTAATCTCCCGTGGTTAGATTTCTTAAATGTATCATAGTGATCTCTATACATCAAGTTGTTTTAAATTTTAAAATGTAGCTGGGTGAGGCTTGGGGATGTGTAAGATACCAAAACATATTTTTGTTAATTTTTATTTTCCTTTTGTTCTTTTCAGATAACTTTTTGCCTTATTATAAGAATAATTCCTATTCATTGTGGAAACCTTAAAAATAGTAGATAAAGGAATAAAATAAACATTACCCATAATTGTACCATACATTCTGATTTTTTTTTAAGCCCTAAGTTAATGCTAGGAATACAGTGTAGCATTGAAGGTTGAAGTTTGGAGAAGCATATTTGACTTAAGAAATTATCTAGGCTAGGCATTTTCTTGCTGGGGTTATTTTGCAGATGACGTAACTGAGAGGGTAAGTGACTTGCCAACCTCACACAGCTAGTAAGGGACAGGGGAGAATACTGGATAACAGATTTCTAGTCTCGAAAAAATAGTCAAGAGTGAAGTGCTAAAAAGCTAACAATATTCCTCTGGATGGACATTTATTCTGTTAACTACAATAAGCCACATGGTAAGTCCTAAGGGGCATTTTATTCTTCTAATATGTCTCTACTGTATGTAGAATCTGATAATACCACTATTAGAATTCATCCCTTTAAGAATAAAAGGAACCGATGAACTAAAATGAGGGTTGGAATAATCCGTTAATTATATCCGTTAAGCTTCAGTTACAGCTAATAAGGAATATCACGTGACCACAGTGTGTGTACTTGTTCTGAACAATAAAGAACAGGAGGAGAGATAAGAGGACTGAAATGTCCTTCAGCACTATGTAGGTAGTGGTGATGAAAGTCATTAAAAGAAAAATTGATTGAGGTATTTTTAGTAAACAAAAGAATTCACTGCTTACCCATCAGGAAGTGTATTAATATAGTGCTGTTCAGCCTACTGGAAGAAAATGTTTCTTTATGCTTCTCTCTTTAGCCTAATTCTTATCCTGTCACTTTTCAGAAGAAAAAAAAAGAGTGAAAACCATGGCCCTATTTTGTGTGCTTCAAAAGAAACAGTCTGTTGCATTGTGCTTGGAACAGTTTACTCTTGGCCTTGATGTAAGTGCGAAAGGAAGACCATGTAATTGACTAGGCTGTCTCTGGGGAGGCAGCAAATACAGTGTTAAGAATATGAACAGGCATGAAAACAATGGCTGTTTGATAAAAGTAAATTCTGCAGCTAACATGTTCTCGACATATTTTCTTTGATACTGCACTTGCTTAATAGGACAATAGCAGAAGCATACATAGCTTGTAGGCATCGCCTTTCTGATATTTTGCTTTTGCATTATTGAATTTATAATCACTCACATTTATATTACCTTTGGGTTACACGGAGGATCTGTAACTTTTAGAAGAATCTGGAGCATCCAATCCCTGACATACATCTGCAGCCTCTGAAGTCTTAGGACTGAACTAGAACATTCTTGTGAACATCAATATCAGATATCAAAATGGAAGTTTTGTCTAAGACTGAACA
The DNA here is from genome assembly GCF_025265405.1 of Mesoplodon densirostris. Taxonomy (NCBI): domain Eukaryota; kingdom Metazoa; phylum Chordata; class Mammalia; order Artiodactyla; family Ziphiidae; genus Mesoplodon; species Mesoplodon densirostris. Next base: position 16,170,291 of record NC_082661.1, on the reverse strand, counting down.
CAATAAAAATACCAGATTCCAAAATGAACGCCAGATCACCATACTGAATTTTTTTTTTTTTAAGTGTGTTGAGGGTGGGGAGAGATGGCAGAAAATCAGTTTTACAGCTCCTAAGTATTTCACCCTTGATAAGAGGATGCAAGGGTGGAAGTTGGAAATCAGGAAGTGAACATTTTTGGAGAGAGGTGTTGGTTTGCTGTGAATGAGTCCCACCCCCTCTCTCCTCATGGAGCTAGGATAGAGGAGGCCTGTCCTTCCCTTCCAGCCTGGTTGGACAGGGCCCTCGACAGGGCCTCTTCAAGAACCTACTCTGGGGAAACTGTGGCTTAGGGAACAAAGTGCTCTGGTTTCTGACTCTCAGCAAAAGCGGGAGAGACCGATTGGCCAGTTGCTTTGATGGTAGAGTCAAGACGCCCTCACTGGGGGGCGTCTGAAATGTTGCCTTGGGTCTTGTCCAAGAGATGCCCCTGGAGGAACCAGCACACAGCAGCAGAGAGAAGCTTGAGGTACCTTCAGTGCTGAAGGAAGAGTAAGCCACCAATGAGGACCTGAATTCATTCACCCTGTGGAGAGAGTGACATGGGAAAGACCTCTGGTAATGCGGAGTGGGGATACCTCTAACAATTACAACCCGTCACCACACACACACACACACACACACACACACACACACACACACACACACAGCCAGCCAGTTAACCAGTCAGCTGTAAACTCAGGCCAAGCCTTGAAAAACTCAGATACTAAATCACCACCAGGATACCTGGCAAGTAAGAACTTTGCTGTTCCCTTATCACTTTCTCCTTTGTTTTCTCTAATTGGTAGGGTTAGCAAGAAGGGGAGAGGAGGAGGAGAAATGCTGGGTGGGAAAAAAAGACCAGAAGCTTTTCTCCTTCCTCAACTGCAGGATTCTCCCTTGCCACAGGTTTGGGCTGGGGGAGGGAAAGAAATGTTACTTTTAAAGGGAAAAACTTAATGTTAACATTTAATTTGAAAGCATTTTATAGCTTAACTATGGTGGGATTGGATATTTTAATTATTAAACCAAGACCATGTTTTGAAGTTTGTAGTGATAAAAGAGCATCCAGAAAAGTGGGGGTCCTGACTGAGTGTTCCTGAAGGGGCAGGGTAAGAATGAGGTCCTAGAGCAGGTAAAAAGGGCAGTGAGAGCCTCTGTAAACTCCACGAATGTAATGGTTACACATGCAGACGTGTGAACCATAGAAATAAACATTTTCTATCTTTCCTATTCCTTTTTAGAGAAGAAAGCTCAACTAGCATAAACGTCCAATTCAAAACCCAACGGGTATATTTGCATATTTAAGTCAAAGACATACCATGTAAGCACAGAATTATGACATTCATTATTTCAAATGACAAGCTGTGGCGGGGGGGTTCCCTTCTAATTTAACAAATTAATTTTCCTTGGAAACTTTAGTTTGGATTTTAGGTTTTAAGCTTTCATCATAAAAAGAAGACAGCACTGAAGATTAAAGTGTGTGATTCTTCTCAAGATGTTCTCAACCCGACACTGCAGAAATACAAAGGATCATGAGAGATTACTACAAGCAACTCTATGCCAATAAAATGGACAACCTGGAAGAAATGGACAAATTTTTAGAAATGCACAACCTTCCAAGACTGAACCAGGAAGAAGTAGAAAATATGAACAGACCAATCACAAGCACTGAAATTGAAACTGTGATTAAAAATCTTCCAACAGGGCTTCCCTGGTGGCGCAGTGGTTGAGAGTCTGCCTGCCAATGCAGGGGACATGGGTTCGTGCCCCGGTCTGGGAAGATTCCACATGCCGTGGAGCAGCTGGGCCCATGAGCCATGGCCGCTGAGCCTGTGCATCTGGAGCCTGTGCTCCGCAACGGGAGAGGCCACAACAGTGAGAGGCCCGCGTACCACAAAAAAAAAAAAAAAAAAAAAAAAAAAATCTTCCAACAAACAAAAGCCCAGGACCAGATGGCTTCACAGGCGAATTCTATGAAACATTTAGAGAAGAGCTGACATCGATATTTCTCAAACTCTTCCAAAATATAGCAGAAGGAGGAATACTCCCAAACTCATTCTACGAGGCCACCATCACCCTGATACCAAAACCAGACAAAGATGTCACAAAGAAAGAAAACTACAGGGCAATATCACTGATGAATATAGATAAAAAAATCCTCAACAAAATACTAGCAAACAGAATCCAACAGCACATTAAAAGGATCATACACCATGATCAAGTGGGGTTTATCCCAGGAATGCAAGATTTCTTCAATATACGCAAATCAATCAATGTGATGCAACATATTAACAAATTGAAGGAGAAAAAGCATATGATCATCTCAATAGATGCAGAGAAAGCTTTCAACAAAACACCAGTTTATGATAAAAAACCCTCCAGAAAGTGGGCATAGAGGGAACTTACCTCATGAAAATAAAAGCCATATATGACAAACCCGCAGCCAACATCATTCTCAATGGTGAAAAACTGAAACCATTTCCTCTAAGATCAGGAACAAGATAAGGTTGTCCACTCTCACCACTATTATTCAACATAGTTTTGGAAATTTTAGCCACAGCAATCAGAGAAGAAAAAGAAATAAAAGGAATCCAAATTGAAAAAGAAGAAGTAAAGCTGTCACTGTTTGCAGATGACATGATACTATATGTAGAGAATCCTAAAGATGCTACCAGAAAGCTACTAGAGCTAATCAGTGAATTTGGTAAAGTAGCAGGATGCAAAATTAATACACAAAATCTCTTACATTCCTATACACTAATGATGAAAAATCTGAAAGTGAAATTAAGAAAATACTCCATTTACCATTGCAACAAAAAGAATAAAATATCTAGGAATAAACCTACCTAAGGAGACAAAAGACCTGTATGCAGAAAATTATAAGACACTGATGATAGAAATTAAAGATGATACAAATAGATGGAGAGGTATACCATGTTCTTGGATTGGAAGAATCAACATTGTGAAAATGACTCTACTACCCAAAGCAATCTACAGATTCAATGCAATCCCTGTCAAACTACCACTGGCATTTCTCACAGAACTAGAACAAAAACTTTCACATGTGTATGGGAACAAGAAAGACCCTGAATAGCCAAAGTAATCTTGAGGAAGAAAAACGGAGCTGGAGGAATCAGGCTCCCTGACTTCAGAATATACTACAAAGCTACAGTAATCAAGACAATATGGTACTGGCACAAAAACAGAAATATAGATCAATGGAACAGGAGAGAAAGCCCAGAGATAATCCCACGCACATATGGTCACCTTACCTTTGATAAAGGAGGCAAGAATATACAGTGGAGAAAAGACAGCCTCTTCAATACGTGGTGCTGGGAAAACTGGACAGCTACATGTAAAAGAATGAAATTAGAACACTCCCTAACACCATGTACAAAAATAAACTCAAAATGGATTAAAGACTAAATGTAAGGCCAGACACTATTAAACTCTTAGAGGAAAACATAGGCAGAACACTCCATGACATAAATCACAGCAAGATCCTTTTTGACCCACCTCCTAGAGAAATGGAAATAAAAACAAAAATAAACAAATGGGACCTAATGAAACTTCAAAGCTTTTGCACAGCAAAGGAAACCATAAACAAGATGAAAAGGCAACCCTCAGAATGAGAGAAAATATTTGCGGATGAAGCAACTGACAAAGGATTTTTCTCCCAAATTTACAAGCAGCTCATGCAGCTCAATATCAAAAAGACAAACAACCCAATCCAAAAATGGGCAGAAGACCAAAATGGACATTTCTCCAAAGAAGATATACAGATTGCCAACAAACACATGAAAGAATGCTCAACATCATTAATCATTAGAGAAATGCAAATCAAAACTAAAATGAGATATCATCTCACACCAGTCAGAATGGCCAGCATCAAGAAATCTAGAAACAATAAATGCTGGAGAGGGTGTGGAGAAAAGAGAACACTCTCGCACTGCTGGTGGGTGTGTAAATTGATACAGCCACTATGGAGAACAGTATGGAGGTTCCTTAAAAAACTACAAATAGAACTACCATACAACCCAGCAATCCCACTACTGCATATACCCTGAGAAAACCATAATTCAAAAAGAATCATGTACCAAAATGTTCGCTGCAGCTCTATTTACAATAGCCAGGACATGGAAGCAACCTAAGTGTCCATCAACAGATGAATGGATAAAGAAGATGTGGCACATATATACAATGGAATATTACTCAGCCATAAAAAGAAATGAAATTGAGTTATTTGTAGTGAGGTGGATGGACCTAGAGTCTGTCATACAGAGTGAAGTAAGTCAGAAAGAGAAAAACAAATACTGTATATTAACACATATATATGGAACCTAAAAAAAAAAAAAAAAAAGGTCATGAAGAACCTAGGGGCAAGTTGGGAATAAAGACGCAGACCTACTAGAGAATGGACTTGAGGATGTGTGGGGGGGAGGGGTAAGCTGGGACAAAGTGAGAGAGTGGCATGGACATATACACACTACCAAATGTAAAATAGATAGCTAGTGGGAAGCAGCTGCATAGCACAGGGAGATCAGCTCGGTACTTTGTGACCACCTAGAGGGGTGGGATAGGGAGGGTGGGAGGGACGGAGACGCAAGAGGGAGGAGATATGGGGATATATGTATATGTATAACTGATTCACTTTGTTATGAAACAGAAACTAACATACCATTGTAAAGCAATTATAATCCAATAAAGATGTTAAAAAAAAGAAAAATCAAACCTAAAAAAAAAAAAAGATGTTCTCAAACCCTGCAAAGGATTCTGTGCATATTCGAGCTTCTTTCCTCTCTCTCATCACCTGTGTTTCTCGTTATTCTCTTTATATTCTGTAGGATTTTTTTAAAAGAAAATAATCTTCTGTGGTTGAAGGACATGTCAAAGAATAGAGGATACGGTTCTTTTTTTTCTATACATTTATTTTATTTATTTATTTTTGGCTGCGTTGGGTCTTTGTTAGTGTGCATGGGCTTTCTCTAGTTGCCGGGAGCAAGGGCTACTCTACGTTGCGGTGCACGGGCTTCTCATTGTGGTGGCTTCTCTTGTTGTGGAGCATGGGCGCTAGGTGCACAGGCTTCAGTAGTTATGGCATGCAGGCTCAGTAGTTGTGGCTCGATGGCTCTAGAGGGCAGGCTCAGTAGTTACGGCGCACAGGCTTAGTTGCTCCGCACCATGTGGGATCTTCACGGACCAGGGCTCGAACCAGTGTCCCCTGCATTGGCAGGCGGATTCTTAACCACTGTACCATCAGGGAAGTCCTGAGGATACAGTTCTAGATCAAAAAAAGTTTCATGGTACGACTTTAGAAGCTCATTTGACTTATGGCCCATCTTTCCTCATGGAAGCATTAAATGGCTCTGTACAATAAGGCTGGCACCCTTTCTGTAAAATACAGGTATTTTTCCTCCTGTTCTAAAAGAATGTGTATTTCAAAATGTGCATATCAGCAGTTAGAAAGCCATATATGTATACATATATGTATATAGAACTTCTTTTTCAATGTACTGAAAAACCTGTACCTAATCATGAATGTTTTATTCTTCGCAGATTGTTTTTTTCCCTTCCAGGAACTCAAATGTTTCTTGGCATGACACTGGGACCAATTTTCTTTCTTTTTTTACCTAGAGATGAAAGAGGGGTGCCATATCCCCAACCAGGCATATGAAATTCTGAAGCCCCCTATTTTTTACTTTGCTTTGCAAAAACTCCCTTCTCTTTGGGAAAGGTAATTTGTTATTCACGGTTTCCTTGTCCTCATATTATTAAGGGAAAAATTGTAGATGTTTTAAAGAAAGCTCTAGGCAATGTTTCCATTCCTGAATCTTTGGGGAGTTATAAAAACAAACAGATTACTGAATCTACAAGAGAAACAATCCTGAAGTCATTTAAGCATAAGCAAAATTCCTCTTGGATCATTAAGTTATAGAAGAATAGAAAGATTGCATTTTGAGATTCAGATAAAGCTAGGTAATGTAAGTCAAACAAGTAAATTTTTACATTTCAGGGGTATTAGCAACAGTTGAGTTTAATAGACTTCTGACATTCTAAATTTAAAGCTTCCTTTTCTGTGCTAATAGATGTCTGCCCTTAAGAAGAAAATAAATAGAATGAATGAACAAGTTAAAACTATAATGTACATGCCCCGGTCCGGGAAGATCCCACATGCCACGGAGCAGCTGGGCCCGTGAGCCACGGCCGCTGAGCCTGTGCGTCCGGAGCCTGTGCTCCGCAACGGGAGAGGCCACAACAGTGAGAGGCCCGTGTACCGCAAAAAAAAAAAAAAAAAAAAAAAAAAAAAAAAAAAAACTATAATGTATCTTTTTTTCATTCTCTTTATTTACATAAAAATTTTAAAACATCACAAAAAGTTTGAAAGAAGGAGGGAGCAAAAGATAACCCACTTTCTCTCTCCCCAACTACCTCCTTCAAATCTATGCCTTTTCCTCAGGCCACAGCCCCTACTTAGTGTGCAGCCCATGTCCCACAAGACAGATGTCTGGGCAACTCAGTCCTGATCAGACCAAAGCCACTGACCCTCCCATTTCCTCTCCTCCAACACGTTCTCAACAGTTGACTTTTGGCTTTTTTTCAGTTCAGGTCCTAGGACCTGATTGGCTTATTGATGGTTAATGCTCCTCCTTCCCTCTGGTTGGTCTAGCCCTCTGCCTCTACCCTTTTCTGGTAACTAGGGGCCACTCCTTCAGAACCAACGCTAAGCCCTAGACCTCCCTCTGGCTTTAGTCCATGAGGCAGGCATCCCTTTTGGGTGGGCCTAAGTCAGACAGAAACACACCCATTCACAAGGATCTTTAGTGAATTTCCTTCTAGTCTTTTTCCAGTATCTTTCTTCCTTCATAGTTACAATAGTACACCAACACACATATCTGAATATCCTGTCTTTTTCTTTAAAGTTACATTATAAACATTAATATCATCTATATAATGTCTTTTTTTTCTTTTTTTTTTTTTTTTTTGTTTGCGGTACGCGGGCCCCTCACTGCTGTGGCCTCTCCCGTTGCGGAGCACAGGCTCCGGACGCGCAGGCTCAGCGGCCATGGCTCATGGGCCCAGCTGCTCCACGGCATGTGGGATCTTCCCGGACCGGGGCACGAACCCGTGTCCCCTGCATCGGCAACGGGAGAGGCCACAGCGGTGAGAGGCCCGCGTACCGCAAAAAAAAAAAAAAAAAAAAAAGTTTGGTTGATGAGCAGCAGGTGACTGCAGTTGGTTCATTCTAACAGCAGTATCCCTAAGAAATACTGTCCATTATACTGAGATTCCTGGAGTTACCCTGGTTCCCATCCTTCCTGATGCCACTGATTTGAGGAACTACCCAAACTTTCCAATATATTTTTTTGCTGAAGATTGTTAGAATTGTTTTCTGTTCTGTGCAACCAAGGAATTCCAAATGGTAAACTTGTTGCTAGGCATCTTTATTTTTACTATTTTGAATACTTCTGTGGTAAACATCTTTGTGTGTATGCTCATATGTATGGATAATGGCTTTTTATACATTTTAAAGAATTTCCCAGAGGTGGAATTACTCAGTCAAAAGATATGAATATTTTTCTGATTCTTAATATAAATTGCTCAAAGGTTTCTTAAGAGGATTATAACAATTTATATTTTATAATATATGTTACAGAAAGTACTATCGAAAAATACGACAAAAATTTGCTTCTCTGTTCAGAGCACCTTATAATAGATACTATGTTGAAAGTACTTGATGTAGGAACATAGAGTGCTTTCAGTTTAACTTTTAAACCATTTAATTGGGTTGTTTATGAGATCTTACACCATTTTGGCCAAACAGGCATTTATAGGTTGATCTATACCAAACATAGGATAATAAACAGATTGCTTGTTCAGCAAACTTAAATCTGTAATAAAAAGCTGACACTTACTGAATATTTGATGTACACCCTGCAAATGGCTTTGCACCATTCCATGAGCTTCTCAAACTGACCCTGCTATTATCCCTAACTTAGAGGTAAGGAAAGGAAGACTTAGAGAACTTGATTAACTTTCCCACAGCTTGTACTGGGGCCAGAACCCAAATCCATGTGGCTTTATCCCTACTATAAAACTGCATCTCAACCATCTCTTCCTATAGAACCTGGGGTCAGAAAGCCAGGTTGGACTCCTGACTCCACCACATAGTAATTGGATAGCCTTGGGGAATTCACTCCACTTCTTTGAATCTTAGTTTTCTAATCTATACAACTAAAACAATAATACCTACTCTACCTACCTCATAGGACTTTGTGAAACACATAGAGATAATGTGGGGATGTGCTCTACAAATGTAAAGTATTAGCATGATTACATAGAGTAGTGAACACCATGGAGAAATATCTCTGACCTCTGTGAAAGGTCATAAAGAATACTGGGGCCTTGGGATACCCACTCCTCTTTTTCTGCCTTGAGTTTTGAAGCAGTTGAGATACATACACAAGTCCAATAGATGAGAATGAGCTATCACCTGGACTGGGATGGGGTTTAAGTGTGTGGCCACGACGGGCTTCCTAATACTTCATGACTGAATAAGGAGACAGATTACTGACCTGCCACTGGCAGATCTGGATACTTTGTGTCTCTCCCACAGGGCAACCTCTTACTGCATGGCGATGGAGGAGAAAATTGGCTGAGGACAGCCTACTCCAAAAAGCAGAGCATGAATGGCACTGAGCCACAGCTGGTCAGGTCCTCCTTCCTGAGTAAACAATCACATCATTCATTCTGGACAAAGCCAGTGAGGTGGAGCAGAGACAGATCAAGAGTTCCTCCCAAGTTTTACCCACCCGGGAATCTTTATGGGGATATGGAAATATGAGGTTTGGGAGAAGACAGTTTCCCTCTTAACAGTGAAGAATCACCATCCTTATTAGTAACAGGAAAACAAGAATCAGAGGGTGTCTTTCCTCAACTCTTTCTGCCTCCCATGTGGCTGAGCTGAAGGGAGCCATCTGTGGCTGCTGCATATGATTTTGTCAACTTTGTAATTCCACACCCACTCCTTAACTCCCCACCATGTGGCCTTCAAATTGTTCGTTTAAAAAATGAAATGTGTTTCCTCTCCTATGGAATACAGACCATTGTCAGAATGCTTGCATTGTTCACTCTCTGATGTAACCCTTTCACAGCGCCTGGGCTCCTTTCTCTTTCTCTGTGGGGTCCCCTTCAGCTCCAAGTGTGTGCCAGCCGCATCTGGGCAGCAGAAGCCCCATGGAAGGACACTAGGAGACAAGAGCTGACGGGAGTTTTGTGATTAGCTGTCATGGTTGCCTGGTCCTGTCAATAGTACTCAATAAAGCCACAAGGCCACGTGTTCCCTTCTGCATACTAATTGCTGGATCAGATTTCTCAGTGCAGAAGCACTTCCCAGGCAGTCAATCTTAGAATATTAGTCTTGGTGCTTAAGTGGTTAAAATCCCTAGCTGGTCTTTAATCTGGGTCTGGAGAATTCTTACTTATGGCCGAGATTCTGCTAAGATATTTTTGCCCTTAGTATACACAGATCTTTCCCCAGTTTCTTAGCTCCCTGAATCAGTTATATCTGATCAACTGTCTCTTTCCAGTCTCCAAGAGTGTTAAGTGCATATTCTACCAGGTTTAGCGGACAGGAGAGCTTCTAAATGTCTTTCTCTTTGCTCCCTTTTCTTCCTTACTGCCTCTCTGCCAGTCAGTCCCTTCTCTCCAACTACACCATCATGCTGGCCACTAAGGAGGTCTTCTAGGGCCACCCTAGTTCCTGTCCATCCAGAAGTCTGTGGTTCAACCTTTTTGCTGGTTCTATGAGCTGCCCCTTCACTATATTCCTATTTTGGCTTAAGTTAGCCAGAGTCTCCTTGCAACCGAACACCAGTTTGCAGCATGCTATGTCACTGCTGAACTGATGAAGCTTTTCCTGTCAAATCTCTGTTTGTGTATGTTTGTGTGCATGTCTTTTCTCCTCAGATAGAATGGGGTCTTCTCAAGGGTGCTGGACCACGTTCCATCCATCTGTAGATGTCATGCAGCACCTGGCAGTGCCTTTCACAAAGGAAGTATACAACAGACATTTATGGATTGATTGTTCCACTTTCTCCTTTATCTTCAGCAACTCCCCACTCATATCAAACATCTCCATGGAGTACCAGAGAAAGCACTTAGCTTTACCTGCAGCTATGGTTCCATCCCCACAGCAGCTAAATGATAACCAAGGAAGGTAAATATAATCCTGCCCTGGCATCAAGCCCTCGGTCTTCTGAGGCCCCATGGCAAATAGCAGAGCTTGTGGGAGGATCTATTTTTGGTCATCTCCTCTTCTGCTCACCCTGTGGACTCACTCTGGACTCTCTGTGGGGATTAAGTCCCTAGAGTAAAGGGGTCAGATATAGAGAAAAATCATTATTTTATTTTATCATAGCAGTATAAATCCTGAGTTCTCTGGTGTGTGTTTATGATAAGCCCATCTTTCTTTGTATGAGAGAAACAGAAAAAGTGAAAACTAGACTGTCATGGATTATTCAGAACTCTTTGATTGCAGGTGACATATACTCAGTTCAAACCAACCTGAGTCCAAAAGGAAAATATATTGGTTCATATAACCTTGTCACAGAGAGGTCAGGGTGGATAAGGCCTCAGGGACAAGGGAATGGGACACTAGGATTAATCCACGGTGGGTTGCCCGCCTGCCCCAGAGGTGGAAGTGGTGAGAGTGGAGTCCAATTAGAGGAGGGGGTGTATGGTAGGGTGGCAGTAAGCACACAAGGACAAGGGCCACCAAACCATTTTAAAAAATGGTTTCTTTTGATGTCGTCTTAAATTTTGCAAATACTTCCAACAAAGTAGCACGCAGGGAAGAGAACACAAGGACTTTACTGGTGTGTGCTGTGCTTGTGTCATGAGCCTGGTGCTGGTCTTGAACAGCTCATTCACTGCCTTGCCTGAGGCTATAGGTTCCCTGTAAAAAGCTTCTACAAAGTCGTTCTGGAGCTGGGCTCCTCATATGGTTCTCTCCCTTCCCTGTTGATTCACAATGGTGAGCTCCCTCATTTCCTGACCCCTGGGACTGATGACTTGTTTGCCTGAACTGCCTAACTTTGCTTTTGTTTTCATCCTGGAGGACAAAGTCTTCAGATTACCCTAAACCAAATAAACTATAGCCACTGGGCTACAGTCTCCCCCTGCTCCAGCTGGGCCATGCTCCCAGCACCCTTCACCCTAGCTTAGGTCAAGCATTCCTGATTAGTGAGAAACCTAGTTCACAGTAGACATTCCAGACTCTGATTGTTTTTGACATGCTGTGAAAGTTATCCACACTTTGGAACTAAAGCATTACCCCACTAAAAGCAACATCAACCAGGCTGCCCCTGAACTGTAGTGAGGGCTAAATGTGGAATGTTCTAGAGAGCAGTATTTTGGGCACTTAACATATTCTCCGAAAGATGTGCTTAGGGCACAGCACTGAAATTAACAGCACTTAAGTCTGTCATATTCATGGAGTTGTTCTCATGCAATGCAGCTTCAGAAGTCGAGCCAATCTCTTTTGTGTGGCCAGCCTGCCTTCCTTCAGAAGTCAGCTGTGTTTTCTGCTGACTCTCCATGGAAAGGCAGTGCCTGAATCCTCAAAATCATCACCTGGAGTAGTAAGTACTCCTGACAGTATCAGAAAGCATCCGCTGCTGGAGCTCCAAAGCCTGTGATAGATTATGGGAGTGAAATGAGAAAGCTGAGCTCTTCAGATAAACCTTGCTTTTTACAGGCCCCCTCATTTTATTGCATAATTATTCTGAATCCACTGATAATTTGTACAATTTTCCTGTAAGTCATTCATACATAAATCTCTCTCATGCGATGTTTGGCTTTGCTAATACATATGTATTAATGAGAGCTACTTCTTAAGTGTAAATGTTTTATATGTGTATGGCTCTTGGCTTACATACAAAGGATATTGAGTACTATGATACCAAGATCTTTTCTCTACATATGTAAAGAATTCATTGGATTGCTGAGGTAGACTGACTTGTCCATTTCTCTGCTCACTTGTAACAAAGGCATCATTAGCTCAGAAACAAAAAAGGAAAATCCATGCAATTTAAAGAACAGACTGACTTTGCCTGATGTAAAAATAAGACAAAAGAAACTGCATGAAAGACAGTATTTCTTTAATCAGATCATTGAGAGTCTATTAAAATATTTTTTTCTTTATGATGAGAACTATCTTGAATCAAGTGGTAAGTGATAACCTCTCTGGCCTTTTGTATTTACCTAGAATGGTGGCCTTGCCATAAAATCTCACCTAGCATGAATACTGAGATAAATGCCCTGACTTGCTTTTAAAAGCACTCTGGGGAGGACCCTTGGAAGATGGCGGAAGAGTAAGACGCGGAGATCACCTTCCTCCCCACAGATACATCAGAAATTCATCTACACGTGGAACAACTCCTAAAGAACACATACTGAACGCTGACAGAAGACCTCAGACCCCCCAAAAGGCAAGAAACTCCCCACATACCTGGGTAGGGCAAAAGAAAAAAGAATAAACAGAGACAAAAGGATAGGGACGGGACCAGCACCAGTGGGAGGGAGCCGTGAAGGAGGAAAGGTTTCCACACACTACAAGCCCCTTCGCGGGCGGAGACTGCAGGTGGCGGAGGGGGAAAGCTTCGGAGTAGCGGAGGAGAGCACAGCAACAGGGGTGTGAAGGGCAAAGCGGAGAGATTCCGGCACAGAGGATCGGTGCCCTCAGGCACACACCAGCCCGAGAGGCTTGTCTGCTCGGCCGCCGGGGCGGCGGGGCTGGGAGCTGAGGCTCGAGTATCGGCTTTCAGACGGAGCGCAGGGAGAGGACTGGGGCTGGCGGCAGGAAGAGAGCCTGAAGGGGTTAGTGCACCACGGCTAGCCCGGAGGGAGTCCGGGGAAAGGGTCTGGAGCTGCCGAAGAGGCAAGAGGCTTTTTCTTCCCTTTCGTTTCCTGGTGCGCGAGGAGAGGGCATTAAGAGGGCTGCTTTGGGAAGCACCGGAGACGGGCGCGAGCCGCGGCTAAAGGCGCGGACCCCGGAGACGGGCGTGGGACGCTGGGGCTGCTGCTGCTGCAGCCGCTGCGGTGCCTGTGTGCGAGCGCGGGTCACTGTTCACCCCGCCTTCCGGGGGGCCTGTGCACCCCGCCACTGCCGGGGTCCCGGGACCCGGGGACGGCTTTCCTGGGAAAGCGCACAGAGCGCCTCGGTCTGGTGCAACGTCATGCCGGCCTCTGCGGCCGCAGGCCCGCCCCACACTGCGCGCCCCTCCCTCCCCTCTACATGAGTGAGCCAGAGCCCCCGAATCAGCGGCTCCTTTAAACCCGTCCTGTCTGAGCGAAGAACGGACGCCCTCCGGCGACCTACGCGCAGAGGCGGGGCCAGGTCCAAGGCGGAGACCCGGGAGCTGTGAGAGCAGAGAAGAGACAGGGAAATCTCTCTGTGCAGCCTCGGAGGCAGCGGATTAAAGCTCCACGGTCCACTTGTGCCCTGCGTCTGTGGAGTGCATGAATGGACAGCGAATCATCCCAAATTGAGGAAGTGGACTTTGAGGACAAGATTTAAGACTTTCCCCCCTTTTCCTCTTTTTACAACGAATTATCCCAAATTAAGGAGGTGGACTTAGAGAGCAAGATTTCAGACTTCTCGCCCTTTTCCTCTTTTTACAACGAATTATCCCAAATTGAGGAGGTGGACTTGGAGAGCAAGATTTTTGATTTTCCCCCCTGCTCTCTTTTTGTGAATGTGTATGTGTATTCTTCTGTGTAAGATTCTCTCTGTATAGCTTTGCTTCCACCATATGTCCCAGGGTTCTATCTGTCTGGTTTTTTTTTTTCAATAATTACTTTTTAATTTTAATAACGCTACTATATTTCATACTTTATTCTATTTTACTTTACCTGCTCTTTCTTTTTTCCTACCTTCCCTTCCTCCCTCCCTCCCTCTGCCGCTCCTTTCCTTCTTTCTCTATTTCCTTCCTCCCTCCCTCCCTCCCTTCTTCCTTTCACTCTTTTTCTTTCCTTCCTCCCTCCCTCCCTCCTGTCTTTCTTTCCTTCCTCCCTCCCTCCCACCCCTCTTCCTTTCACTTTCTTTTTCTTTCCTTCCTCCTTCCCTCCCATCTGTCTTTCTTTCCTTCCTCCCTCCCTCCCTCCCTTCTTCCATTCACTCTTCCTTTTTCTTTCATTCCTCCCTCTCTCCCTCCTTTCTTTCTTTCTTTCCATCCTCCCTCCCTCCCTCCCTCCTTTCTCTCTTCCTTCCTTCCTTCCTTTCTTTCCTTCATCCTTTCTTTCTCTCTCTCTTTCTTTCTTCTACTAATTCTTTCTTTCTACTTTTTCTCCCTTTTATTCTGAGCCGGGTAGATGAAAGGCTCTTGGTGCTGCAGCCAGGAGTCAGTGCTGTGCCTCTGAAGTGGGAGAGCAAACTTCAGGACACGGGTCCACAAGAGACCTCCCAGCTCCACATAATATCAAGCAGCGAAAATCTCGCAGAGATCTCCATCTCAACACCAGCACCCAGCTTCAGTCAACGACCAGCAAACTACAGTGCTGGTCACCCTATGCCAAGCAACTAGCAAGGCAGGAACACAACCCCACCCATTAACAGACAGGCTGCCTAAAAACATAATAAGGCAACAGGCACCCCAAAACACACCACCAGACGTGGACCTGTCCACCAGAAAGACAAGATCGAGCCTCAACCACCAGAACACAGACACTAGTCCCCCCCACCAGGAAGCCTACACAACCTACTGAAACAACCTTAGCCACTGGGAACAGACACCAAAAACAACAGGAACTACGAATCTGCAGCCTGCAAAAAAGAGACCCCAAACACAGTAACATAAGCAAAATGAGAAAACAGAAAAACACACAGCAGGTGAAGGAGCAAGATAAAAACCTACCAGACCTAACAAATGAAGAGGTAATAGGCAGTCTACCTGAAAAAGAATTCAGAATAATGATAAAAAAGATGATCCAAGATTCTATTTCCAAGATCCAAAATCTTGGAAATAGAATAGAGAAAATGCAAGAAACAGTTAACAAGGACCTAGAAGAACTAAAGATGAATCAAGCATCGATTAAAAACACAATACATGAAATAAAAAATACTCTATATGGGATCAATAGCAGAATAACTGAGGCAGAAGAACGGATAAGTGAGGTGGAAGATAAAATAGTGGAAATAACTGATGCAGAGCAAAATAAAGAAAAAAGAATGAAAAGAACAGAGGACAGTCTCAGAGACCTCTGGGACAACATTAAACGCACCAACATTCGAATTATAGGGGTTCCAGAAGAAGAAGAGAAAAAGAAAGGGACTGAGAAAATATTTGAAGAGATTATAGTTGAAAACTTCCCTAATATGGGAAAGGAAATAGTTAATCAAGTCCAGGAGGCACAGAGAGTCCCATACAGAATAAATCCAAGGAGAAATACGCCAAGACACATATTAATCAAACTGTCAAAAATTAAACACAAAGAAATCATATTAAAAGCAGCAAGGGAAAAACAGCAAATAACACACAAGGGAATCCCCATCAGGATAACAACTGATCTCTCAGCAAACTCTACAAGCCAGAAGGGAGTGGCAGGACATAATTAAAGTGATGAAGGAGAGAAACCTGCAACCAAGATTACTCTACCCAGCAAGGATCTCATTCAGATTTGATGGAGAAATTAAAACTTTACAGACAAGCAAAAGCTGAGAGAGTTCAGCACCACCAAACCAGCTTTACAACAAATGCTAAAGGAACTTCTCTAGGCAAGAAACACAACAGAAGGAAACCACCTACAATAACAAACCCAAAACAATTAAGAAAATGGGAATAGGAATATATATATCAATAATTACCTTAAATGTAAATGGACTAAATGCTCCCACCAAAAGACACAGATTGGCTGAATGGATACAAAAACAAGACCCATATATATACTGTCTACAAGAGACCCACTTCAGACCTAGAGACACATAAAGACTGAAAGTAAGGGGATGGAAAAAGATATTCCATGCAAATGGAAATCAAAAGAATGCTGTCGTAGCAATTCTTATATCAGACAAATTAAACTTTAAAATAAAGACTATTAGAAGAGACAAAGAAGGGCACTACATAATGATCAAGGGATCGATCCAAGAAGAAGACACAACAATTGTAAATATTTACGCACCCAACATAGGAGCATCTCAATACATAAGGCAAATAAATACTAACAGCCATAAAAGGGGAAATCGACAGTAACACACTCATAGTAGGGGACTTTAACACCCCACTTTCACCAATGGACAGATCATCCGAAATGAAAATAAATAAGGAAACACAAGCTTTAAATGATACATTAAACAAGATGGACTTAGTTGATATTTATAGTACATTCCATCCAAAAACAACAGAATACACATTGTTCTCAAGTGCTCATGGAATATTCTCCAGGATAGATCATATCTTGGGTCACAAATCAAGCCTTGGTAAATTTAAGAAAATTGAAATTGTATCAAGTATATTTTCAGACCACAATGCTATGAGACTAGACATCAATTACAGGAAAAGATCTGTAAAAAATACAAACACATGGAGGCTAAACAATACACTACTCAATAACGAAGTGATCACTGAAGAAATCAAAGAGGAAATTAAAAAATACCTAGAAACAAATGACAATGGAGACACGACAACCCAAAACCTATGGGATGCAGCAAAAGCAGTTCTAAGGGGGAAGTGTATAGCAATACAATCCCACCTTAAGAAACAGGAAACATCGCGAATAAACAACCTAACCTTGCACCTAAAGCAATCAGAGAAAGAAGAACAAAAAAACCCCAAAGCTAGCAGAAGGAAAGAAATCATAAAAATCAGATCAGAAATAAAGGAAAAAGAAATGAAGGAAACGATAGCAAAGATCAATAAAACTAAAAGCTGGTTCTTTGAGAAGATAAACAAAATTGATAAACCATTAGTCAGACTCATCAAGAAAAAAAGGGAGAAGACTCAAATCAATAGAATTAGAAATGAAAAAGGAGAAGTAACACTGACACTGCAGAAATACAAAGGATCATGAGAGATTACTATAAGCAACTCTATGCCAATAAAATGGACAACCTGGAAGAAATGGACACATTCTTAGAAATGCACAACCTGCCAAGACTGACTCAGGAAGAAATAGAAAATATGAACAGACCAATCACAAGCACTGAAATTGAAACTGTGATAAAAAATCTTCCAACAAACAAAAGCCCAGGACCAGATGGCTTCACAGGTGAATTCTATCAAGCATTTAGAGAAGAGCTAACACCTATTCTTCTCAAACTCTTCCAAAATATAGCAGAGGGAGGAACGCTCCCAAACTCATTCTATGAGGCCACCATCACCTTGATACCAAAACCAGGCAAGGATGTCACAAAGAAAGAAAACTACAGGCCAATATCACTGATGAACATAGATGCAAAAATCCTCCACAAAATACTAGCAAACAGAATCCAACAGCACATTAAAAGGATCATACACCATGATCAAGTGGGGTTTATTCCAGGAATGCAAGGATTCTTCAATATACACAAATCAATCAATGTGATACACCATATTAACAAGTTGAAGGAGAAAAAGCATATGATCATCTCAATAGATGCAGAGAAAGCTTTCGACAAAATTCAACACCCATTTATGATAAAAACCCTGCAGAAAGTAGGCATAGAGGGAACTTTCCCCAACATAATAAAGGCCATATATGACAAACCCACAGCCAACATTGTCCTCAATGGTGAAAAACTGAAACCATTTCCACTAAGATCAGGAACAAGACAAGGCTGCCCACTCTCACCACTCTTATTCAACTTGGTTTTGGAAGTTTTAGCCACAGCAATCAGAGAAGAAAAGGAAATAAAAGGAATCCAAATTGGAAAAGAAGAAGTAAAGCTGTCACTGTTTGCAGATGACATGATACTATACATAGAGAATCCTAAACATGCTACCAGAAAACTACTAGAGCTAATCAATGAATTTGGTAAAGTAGCAGGATACAAAATTAATGCACAGAAATCTCTGGCATTCCTGTACACTAATGATGAAAAATCTGAAAATGAAATCAAGAAAACACACCCATTTACCACTGCAACAAAAAGAATAAAATATCTAGGTCTAGTTTGGAGAAACAAAAGACCCCGAATAGCCAAAGCAATCTTGAGAACGAAAAACAGAGCTGGAGGAATCAGGCTCCCTTACTTCAGACTATACTACAAAGCTACAGTAATCAAGACAGTGTGGTACTGGCACAAAAACAGAAAGATAGATCAATGGAACAGGATAGAAAGCCCAGAGATAAACCCACGCACATATGGTCAACTTACCTTTGATAAAGGAGGCAGGAATGTACAGTGGAGAAAGGACAGCCTCTTCAATAAGTGGTGCTGGGAAAACTGGACAGGGACATGTAAAAGTATGAGATTAGATCATTCCCTAACACCATACACAAAAATAAGCTCAAAATGGATTAAAGACCTAAATGTAAGGCCAGAAACTATCAAACTCTTAGAGGAAAACATAGGCAGAACACTCTATGACATACATCACAGCAAGATCCTTTTGGACCCACCTCCTAGAGAAATGGAAATAAAAACAAAGATAAACACATGGGACCTAATGAAACTTCAAAGCTTTTGCACAGCAAAGGAAACCATAAACAAGACCAAAAGACAACCCTCAGAATGGGAGAAAATATTTGCAAATGAAGCAACTGACAAAGGATTAATCTCCAAAATTTATAAACAGCTCATGCAGCTCAATAGCAAAAAAACAAACAACCCAATCCAAAAATGGGCAGAAGACTTAAATAGGCATTTCTCCAAAGAAGATATACAGACTGCCAACAAACACATGAAAGAATGCTCAACATCATTAATCATTAGAGAAATGCATCAAAACTACAATGAGATATCATCTCACACCAGTCAGAATGGCCATCATCAAGAAATCTAGAAACAATAAATGCTGGAGAGGGTGTGGAGAAAAGGGAACCCTCTTGCACTGCTGGTGGGAATGTGAATTGGTACAGCCACTATGGAGAACGGTATGGAGGTTCCTTAAAAAACTAAAAATAGAACTACCATATGATCCAGCAATCCCACTACTAGGCATATACCCTGAGAAAACCATAATTCAAAAAGAGACATGTACCAAAATGTTCATTGCAGCTCTATTCACAATAGCCCGGAGCTGGAAACAACCTAAGTGTCCATCATCGGATGAATGGATAAAGAAGATGTGGCACATATATATAATGGAATATTACTCAGCCATAAAAAGAAACGAAACTGAGCTATTTGTAATGAGGTGGATAGACCTAGAGTCTGTCATACAGAGTGAAGTAAGTCAGAAAGAGAAAGACAAATACCGTATGCTAACACATATATATGGAATTTTTTAAAAATGTCATGAAGAACCTAGGGGCAAAACGGGAATAAAGACACAGACCTACTTGAGAATGGACTTGAGGATATGGGGAGGGGGAAGGGTAAGCCCTGACAAAACGAAAGAGAGGCATGGACATATATACACTACCAAACGTAAGGTAGATAGCTAGTGGGAAGCAGCCACATAGCACAGGGAGATCAGCTCGGTGCTTTGTGACCACCTGGAGGGGTGGGATGGGGAGGGTGGGAGGGAGGGAGATGCATGAGGGAAGGGATGTGGGAACAGATATATATGTATGACTGATTCACTTTGTTATAAAGCAGAAACTAATAAAAAATAAAAAATATATAAATAAAAGCACTCTGGATTAAATTTTAGTCTTTCAGTGAGTGAAAGAGAATAAACAAATCTCTGTAAGAACGCCTCTTCCATCCTTGGGGAAGTCATTCTGCCAGAGTTCTATCTAGTAGTTACTTTTTCTAATTCATTAAATGTTGTCCCAGGCCCTGACACTGCTAATTTTTCTCTCATGTGCGATCAATTTAAACACAGGGAATTAAGTGTTCAACTTATTATTTTCTTTTCATTATATGAGTTTCAGGTGTACAGCCTTCTAGTTCAATATTTGTAAACAAAAGTTCAACTTGCCTTCCAGGATATACTCAGCCTTACTGCAAAGATCTAGGGAAGAAACTTAGATTTCTGCAGAAGCTCTATCATCCCTTCCATTACTCCAACCCATTTAATTGTTTATTCTGTCCACAAGTTCTGGAAGACAGACAAGAAGAAAATGTCCCTATCCGGCTCCATTTTCTGTACTAGAAAAAGCATTTGTGGCAAAGCTGACCTTACAAAAGTGCATTAATGCTGGATGACATTGAGGACCTTCTATAGGTCCTTTCTTTAAAAAAACACACACACACACACACATGCACACACAATATTGCTGCACAACAATGGTGATGGCAGTTTACATACTGAACCAGCTGTTTCCCAAGAATGTTGTATCCAATATCCTCCATAGACAGTGAATGCAAAAGACTTAGGTTGGAAAAGTACATTAGCTTTTGATTAAAGATTGGGTGAGGGCCAGTTAAATTTTAAAATCTGAATGAGCTTGCTGACTCAGGCTCCTTAGCAGCGTAATGGACAGACAGTCCTCAAAGCTTTCACTAAAAAGGTTTCTGGTAACGGATGTCTAGAGAAATGAGTTGAAATATAATTCACTGAACTACTCGGCTTTCATCTGAAACAGAATATGTAATCTCAAAGAAGTCAACTGGTCTCTTGAAATTTTTAGGTGAAATTAAATTTAAAGAAGCTAGAGCTTAAGTATTTTGAAGAAAGGAAACCTCCAGTAGCTTTGTGATTATATCATTTTATCCTTTCGAATCCTGTATTTAATTCTGTTTATTGAATGTTAAGTGCAGCTAGCGTCACTGATCTGTTGATAACAAAGTCTGGAATCATTTGTGGGAGGTTCTCAGGATGTATCAAAGACTGATTTAATTTGAATTTTGTTTTTAATTTTGGGTTCTCTCTCAACTCTGACTTCTCTCTTTTGTCTCTTTAACCTCAGCAGTAGAAACAAACTGTGCCTTTGCAGAAATCTCCCCAGGAGCTTGGCTACAAAAAAGGCCACTGAAACTACCCTGAACTTGGAGGTGGTTTCATAAATCAGGACAATAATTCTCACCCCTTAGGCTACAGCCCGAGATCCATCAGCTCTCCTTTGCAATGATCCTAGAGGTGAAGGGGTTCTTGCTTCCGTTTCTCACAAAGGAATATAAATGATATTAATAGTCTTCTTTCCCAGTCCTGTGATATCTTGCTAAATTTATGGGAACGCAGCAACACTTCTGGAAGGTGCAGCAACGATGGCTACTTTAGAAAATGGGGGAGTTCTTTGCAGTCAACTCTGAGTTGAGGGCTCCTTGTATAACCTGTCTTCCCAATTAGGTTGTGAACTCCTTAAGAGAGCAGCTATATCCTTTACTCCTCCCCGATCTTCTCAGCTGCTCACATGCCACAGGATTTCAACAATCTGTTACCAAGCCATCTTAATCCTTTCTCTGAAGTGTGTCTTAGCTTCCTTTTATTTAGAATGTCTGCCAGTTTCCAAAGACCACTGTCTTCTCTTGAAATCAGCCTTACCAGCCATATTTGTACTATATGATGACTCTTTCAGAGGCAGTAGCTGATTGGAAAAGTGATGGACAATTGCCACAAACTGAACCAATCAAATTCTCTCTCTCTCTCTTGGATTTTGAATTGAGATTCAGAAGCAGCCATTTAGTCTCTACATGTGGGTAGAACTGAAATATATGAACTCAGAGATGGAGGGATGCAGTATTCTAAGAAGTGGAGAGAGAAGCAGAAGAAGCCAGCCTGCATAGAGAGAATGAAGTAGCAAAGAGAAGCAGACATGAATTCAAAAAAGCCTGATACCTTTCTGGTTACATGCTAGCCACTTCAGAGGCCCAGATGCGTTCCTGTCTGGGAGCATCATGATCCACTTGCATAAACCTATAATACATCCTTTCTCGTCCCCTTTTCATGTTAAAGTTCTTTTGCTCTTGAAATCAAGAGTTCTAAATGATATAAAAATGTCTGTTATACAGAAAGTAGAATGGCGGTTACTAGAGGCTGTGAGGAGGGGAAAATGGGGAGTTGATGGGTATAGTTTCTGTTCTGCAGGATGAAAAAGTTCTGGAGATGGGTTGCACAACAATGGGAATATACTTAAGACTACTGAACTGTATACTTAAAAATGATTAGGAAGGTAAATTTATGTTATGTGTATTTTTTTCACAATTAAAAAAAAACAGTTTAAAAATATATGTTATAGTCAGCTTCCTTTTCCTCCTCACTGCCACAGTCCTATTCAGGTTCCACTGCCCCAGGTATGGACAATGATAGTTACCAATTTAGTCTCCCCTACTCCACCCCCTTGAAGCTGATCCCCAGCAATCTACCCTGCTTGCATGGAGCAATTCATATTCCTAAACCTGCACTCAAATGGTGCCTTTCTCCAATATACAAACCTTCATGGCTACCCATTGAATTCAGGATCAAGTTTCACTCCCCAGCCTGGTACACAGGACCTACGGGACCTTTCCAACCTTCTGATCTATTGGTCCCCAATAGGAAGCAAACGCTAGTCAGGTTGTTCTACCTCATTCCCAGAATAGTACTTACTCAAGCCATTTCTCCACCTTGGATACCTTCCTTCTGCTGACCACATCTTATCCTCTTTCAAAGCCCATTTCCAGGCCCACCTCTTCCATGAAATATTTCCTGACCACTCTATTTCCCTAAGGACACGTATTATTAGAATCACACTTCTTAGCACTTAAATACACACAGTTTCCTATGCATCTATCCTGTTCCTTTGTTAGTCTGCAAATTGGTTGATGATAGGGACTGAGTCTTAAACTGTTTGATTTTTTCCTAAATTATCTACCAGGATACCATTCCCTTGGTAGGCTCTTAATAACGCTTGTTGAATGAAATCAGAAACAACGAAGGGCTGCTTTACCAGCTTGCCTCTTCAGGACAAACACTTGTAGAGAAGTAGCAGAAAAATGTATTGAATACTAAGTATTTGCCAGATACCACTCCAAGTGTTGTACATGGATTGTATATCTCATTTGATCATTCCAACAACCCTATCCAATAGACATGATTATTACCCTCCTTTTACAAATGAAGAAATGCAGGCATATACAGTTAAATAACTTGCCCAAGATCATATCAGTAGGAGGCAGAGGAATGATTCTGAGCTAAATCTATCTGGCTCTTAAACCTAATGTTCTTTATACTCTATCACCACACACTCCATACTCTATTGTTATTGCTAGCTTTCTTGCCTGGCTTTCCTGTGAATTATAACTTCCCCAGAGGCAGGCATCTTGTCTTAGTATGTGGTAGAGGCTCACTAAAAATCTATTAAAGAAAGGAAAGATAAATTGCCTTTCTGTCTCAGGTAGGGAAGGAGGGAGAGAGAGAGGGAGGGAGAGAAGCAACTAGGGGAGAAGAAACTTTGGGGTAGAGCTTGTCCTGTTCCTAAACTTGGCAAGGTTCAGTCTTGCAGGGGGCTTGGCTAGAAAACTCCAGCTCATCTTTCTGAACCACATTCCCAATGTCATTGATCCCTTTCCTCTGGGGAGTTATTCAATCACGTGTTCACTGTGTGGGTGATAGTTGATAATAAATATTCTCTTGCCCTGGTCTCTTTGGCCAGGGTTCCTTGGCTTCCAGCCTGTACCCTGCCTGCTTTAAACAGACAGTACATGGCCTTCCTTTCTGCTGACAAATGCAGAACTTTGGCCTCTCTTAGCCATCAAGTCTCCAAATCAAAAGAAAAAGATGGGGTTCCCTGCCCAGCCCTGCCCCTGTACCCCTGACCAGTTATCCATGGAAGCTGTAGAATATGGGTGGTGACGTAGGTTTAAGGATGGGTAGGCAGATAACCCTAGCTACAGCCCCTGAAATTACACTGCTGGGGATTATTCCTTTGGGTTAAGAGGCTCCTCTCTCTCCCCTGCCCCCCCCCCACATCTCCTAAGAGAGATAATATTAGGGTTGTTGAGTTAATACATAATGAGTTAATACATATATGTGCTTCGCACAGTACCTGCCACTCAATAGATAGTAGCTATGGTTGTTGCTGCAGTTATTATTATCATTGGCAACAGTAGTATTAAGATGCTCCGTAACCTGGGAAAAGTAGCATGTTAAGCCAGGATCAGTCATGAGCTGCCTCAAGAGGATTAGTTTACTAGCCTTTTCATGCTGTTTCCCAAAAGGATGGTTCGTCAAGATGAGAAACACGTAGAGATGACTTACTGCAGGTTTGGAGTCTGGAAATGAGGAATGCTGTGTATCTAGGTGCAGTGTGAGGAGACAGGAGAGACCTGCGCAGGACACAGCAGTGTCAGTGAGAACCCTTTGGTTCCAAGTGACAGCTAATTCAGACTAGTTTAAGCCATAGAGAACTTCTCAGAAGAGTAACTGCAGGGACCAGGAAGCAGGTGCCTCCTCTCACTCCCAGTTCTCTTGAATTCTGCAAGGCTTTATTCTCTCTTTCTGCAAACAGACTTTTATCCATGATGGTGATGACAACCAACAATGTATCTTTCCAGCTTTGTGACCAAAAATGCAAGGCTTCTTTCCTTCCGGCTTCAAATTTTGAAAAGAACCCCAGGGAAGAATATTTATTGACTCGGCCTGGTATACGTGTCCAACCCTGGCCTTTGAGTGGGGGAATTCAACCAGCATTGGTAGTTCCACAAGACTCACAAGAACAGAGCAAAATAGGAACTAGTCAAACAGAAAACAACAGATCTCCACGGAGTTTATAGTACTTGGTTCTATGAAAGCAGATATCCAGAGCGGAGGTGGCCTAAACATTTTCTTTTAGGCAGATGAAAATCCACATTCTTCCAGCTAAAATGTTTCCATTCTCTTGTGAGGAGTTTCCATGGAGAGGCTAGCTTCGTGGGAGAGCAGGAAGAAGACAACTCATGCTGTTTCTTATTGGGGTACATCCTCCTGGTACGCTAGTCCTGTCCTTCCCACAGCTCACATGTCATTCCTCACTCTTGTGACTTCTGGGTTTTTTCTCTTTTCTTTGCATACTGCTCATATTCCCTTCCCTAAAAGTGACTCTATTAAGAGGGAGATTAGTCAAGTGGGCTGGTTTGAGTATGTGTTGATTTAACTCATAATCATATACCTGGAAAAGAAAATGTCAGACACACTTTAATAGCTCAGTATATAAAACATGGAGTACAAAGCAAACTGTAGACTTTCTCATTGCCAACAGACACATGAAACAGGCAAGGAAAGAACACGGTGAAGAACAATAGTTAACAGCAATTGTAGCAATGTCCAGTTTTGTTGGGGAAGACCATGGCAATGGGGGATAGAAGGGAATGACATCCAGTCTTTAGAACAGTGTTTATAGGTTTAGAGCCAAGGTTAAATAATGAGAGAAAAACAAATGAAGTACAATTTCATTGGCTATCTGACTGGGCCCAACATGAACTGTGTTTGCGATGGTGCTGTTAATTTGGAGATGTTGGATATTGTCCTTTCCTATTTGGCAAGGGCCTGACTGAGATGGAGAGAAACCATCACATTTGTACAGTTTACAAAGCACTTTCCTAAAGAATATGCTAGTTTAATCTTAGTTTGAAGGGCAGTAATGTTATTCCCATTTCACAGAGGGGGAAACTTGGACTAGAGCCCTTGGCTGGTGAGTTTGGAAAGCTGAGCACCAGTGGTTCTTAATTTTAGTGCACAGAAGCACCTACAAAGCTTCTAAAATGGATGTTCCTGTTCTCGACTTCCAGAGTGTCTGATTGAGTGTCTGTTTGGGAAGGGCCAAGGACACTCAATTTTTATCATGTAACCTAGGTGATTTTAAAGCTTGTGGTCCACTGGATATACTTGTGAAACTTTGCCCTAGGCACTAGCTCAGGTGACTGTATGAGAAACTGAAGCACACAAATTATGTGACCAAGTTGTTTTTTTTGTGTTTTTTTTTGCGGTACGCGGGCCTCTCACTGTTGTGGCCTCTCCCGTTGTGGAGCACAGGCTCCGGACGTGCAGGCTCAGCGGCCATGGCTAACGGGCCCATCCGCTCCGTGGCACGTGGGATCTTCCCGGACCAGGGCACGAACCCGTGTCCCCTGCATCAGCAGGCGACTCTCAACCACTGCACCACCCGGGAAGCCCCCCTCTTTATTTTATTTATTTATTTATTTATTTATTTATTTTTGGCTGCATTGGGTCTTCGTTGCTGTGCGTGGGCTTTCTCTAGTTGCGGGGAACGGGGCTACTCTTGGTTGTGATGCGTGGGCGTCTCATTGCGGTGGCTTCTCTCATTGCAGAGCACAGGCTCTAGGTGCATGTGCTTCAGTAGTTGTAGTGCATGGGCTCAGTAGTTGTGGCTCGCGGGCTCTAGAGCACAGGCTCAGTAGTTTGGCACGCAAGCTTAGTTGCTCCGTGGCATGTGGGATCTTCCTGGACCAGGGCTCAAACCTGTGTCCCCTGCATAGGCAGGTGGATTCTTAACCACTGCGCCACAAGAGAAGCCCTGTGACCAAGTTTTTTAACCTTTCTGAGCCTCAGTTTCTTCAACTGAAAAATGGTTAATGATAATAAATATAGCTAGGCACGATGCTGAGTGACTTACACATGTCACTTCAATTAATCCTTTCTATAAACCTAGGAAGTTGGTGCTATTGTCCCCATGTTATAGGACTTAAACCCAGGTCATTTGTACTCACTTCTTTGCAGAATTGCCAGGAAAATTAGAAGTAATACTTAGGGAGTATCTAGCACATATTCCTGACAAATGAATAGCAGCAACTGTTATAACTAGCTACTAAGGCTGACCATTCTGACAATGCAGCTACTGCTGAGATGCAAAAGTTGAACCAGATAATCTCTAAGGTCCCTTCCAGCCCTACAATGCTGTGATTTCAGCATATCAAGTAGTTTCTATTTAGAGGGGTTTCTAGAGAGAATGTGGCAGCAACTTAGCTCAACTCTGTGTGACCCAATTCTTCTTTAAACAGAAATTATGTATGTTTTAAGAGTGAGCCTATAGACAGAGACTAGACAGATACAGAGAAAAATGAGAAGAACTACTGTGCTTTGATAATACGGTATAGATGGTGCTTCTTATTTGAACAGTTTCTTTTTACATATGTTCATCTGGTTTCTAGAACAAATAAAAATTTGGCAGAAGAGCAGAATATCCAATTTGTCTTGTGCTGCCTATTTACAGTATATTTCTTAAATGTATTTTTTATTATAATCAGCAACTGAAAATCCTCTATAAAAAAGAAAACAGTAAAAGAAAGTTATCAGAGCTAGAAGACTTCAGAGCTGATGGACCTAAACCTAATTTATATGCTCATTAGCCTTGGCTGATCTCAAAATATTGGAAGTAAACTATGATTCAGTCTGTATCCCTTGCACAGTGTCATGTCATTTAAATAGAAAGTTCTCAGAACAATCTGTACTATCATTGTAATACTTCACTCAGTTCTTGGGCATTAAATTTAATTTCCTGTTCCTGCCCCATATCATTAAACAATGTTTTTAACTTCATTGCAAAGTCAACTATTGAGGCCTAATGCTGTACTTTTTACATTGGACGTGAAGCATAAACATTTATAGTTCTGAACCTGAGGTTTCCTTTTGTTTAGAGTAGACGGCCGGGGAACAAGAGTGGAGGTGGGAAGACAAGTTAGGAGCTATTACAACAATCTAGGTGAGAGATGATGGTGGTTTAGGCTTGAATGAGAGCAGTAGAGGAGGTAGGAGCTGGATGATGGGCATGTCTAGCTGATTCACTCTTATACACTTTATGTCTAGGCATAGTACTTGGCACATAGTAGGGACACAGTAGATATTTGTTGAGTGAATGAATAAATGAGAGATGAATATGTGTAAAGGTAACTTCTCTAAAGCTCTGTTTCCTCACCCCTAAAATGGAGGTTGGGGGAAGGAGATAGTAATAGTAACTACCTTTGAGGGTTATTGTGGGGATTAAGTGAGATAATTCCCTTATTACTTGACTGAAACATAAGAATGCTAAGGTGTCTTTATGAAACACATAAATATAAAACATTTGGGGAAGTGTTTACCTTTGGAGAAATGGAGGAGGGCAGACTTTCACTCTTGACTTTATATTCTAAAAATAAAGGAAAGAAAAAAGTATTGGAATTATGAGTCATTTTTAACATCCTTTTGGTGCTTTGCACTACTTTTTGAAATTTTCCTATAATGAATGTGTGGAGTGAAGACAGAAATGAAAGGATAGGATCACTCAGAATTTCAGATTTTTAAAACTTCGAAAATGTAAGACTTTTTTCTGCTTCTTCCACATGGCCCATTTCTCTGACTCTTTGAATGTGGATATTAATGCTTATCATCCTCCCCTCCTGCCTCTCTTTTTAGTTAAGAGTAAAGTGAGCTATTGAAGCTATTACAAAATAAGAACAATAACCTAGTTCATCCTTCAAGGTTTGGAGTCTCTCATTCCTTCAAAAGAACAAGCACATCTATTTAGTGGTTAAGAGTCCCTTGAGCTGAAACCATTCATCGTGGTAACTATACTCCATCTGTCTGAAATTTCACTTATCACTAAAGAAATGAGGCT
This sequence comes from Mesoplodon densirostris, assembly GCF_025265405.1. NCBI lineage: Eukaryota > Metazoa > Chordata > Mammalia > Artiodactyla > Ziphiidae > Mesoplodon > Mesoplodon densirostris. Next base: position 16,141,682 of record NC_082661.1, on the reverse strand, counting down.
CCTTGTTGGAATTTACAAATTGAATATCCAAAGAAGGGTTCTGGTGCTCTTTAAATGGGGGTGCCAAAGGGTAACAGTAACATGCTTGGTTGGACCCAGAGGAAAAGGCAGAGGTCACCAGGAGGCTTGGTTGTCAAGCCTAATCTTAGGGCCACATCAAGAAATAATTATGCTAGAATGAGCTCTGAGATGCAAGCACATTAGCATGGCTCTTCCTCCGCAAAAAGAGAGGTCCTCCCAGCAATTTCACTTACTCTCCTGGACTTCAGCGCTTTGTTTCTATCTGCCTTTCTGGTGCTAGTGTGCTTGTTCCTAAGGTTTTCCCCCTGCTCACATTCAGCTGTCCTTGCTAAGATCCAGCTGTCAGTGGTTCTCAATTCTGACTGTACATTAGCAAACTCCTGGGGAAATCTTTTAAAAAATGGGTGTCTGGGCCCTACCCAAGACCTTTTTTTTTTTTTTTTTTTTTGCGGTACGCGGGCCTCTCCCTGCTGTGGCCTCTCCCTGCTGTGGCCTCTCCTGCTGCGGAGCACAGGCTCCAGACGCGTAGGCTCAGCGGCCATGGCTCACGGGCCCAGCCGCTCTGCAGCACGTGGGATCTTCCCGGACCGGGGCACGAACCCGTGTCCCCTGCATTGGCAGGCGGACTCTCAACCACTGCGCCACCAGGGAAGCCCTCGAGACCTTTTAATTTAGAATCTCTTCCTGTGGATCCTGGGCATTGCTTCTCCTCCCTCCCTCCCCCACCTCCCACTACTTTCTAGGTGATTCTAATGTTCAGCCAGAGTTGAGAACCACACTGATAATTAATGCTCAAGGGGTGGCCCTTCCCAGGGAGAGTTTGCTTTTCTTGGAGACTTGGAAGACCAGAGAACTGTTAACACCCAGGGGAATATAAAAACAATATTAGCAATAACAGTAATAATAGTAGTACTGTTATTAATATGAATAACTAATATCATTGACGTTAAGATGTGTTGGCCAATTTTTTTTTAATCTTTTGCCCCCCCCCTTTTTTTTAGTGTTTATTTATTTTTACTTGTTGACAGTTTGCTTTATTTATTTATTTATTTATGGCTGTGTTGGGTCTTCGTTTCTGTGCGAGGGCTTTCTCTAGCTGTGGCAAGCGGGGGCCACTCTTCATCGCGGTGCACGGGCCTCTCACTATCGCGGCCTCTCTTGTTGTGGAGCACAGGCTCCAGACGCGCAGGCTCAGTAGTTGTGGCTCACGGGCCCAGTTGCTCCGTGGCATGTGGGATCCTCCCAGACCAGGGCTCGAACCCGTGTCCCCTGCATCAGCAGGCAGATTCTCAACCACTGCGCCACCAGGGAAGCCCCCGTGTTGGCCAATTTAATTTTCAACGACTCCATGAGATAGTTACTATTATTATTATTATTATTATTTTTGGTGGTACGCGGGCCTCTCACTGTTGTGGCCTCTCTTGCTGTGGAGCACAGGCTCCGGACGCGCAGACTCAGCGGCCATGGCTCACGGGCCCAGCCGCTCCGCGGCATGTGGGATCTTCCCGGACTGGGGCACGAACCCGTGTCCCCTGCATTGGCAGGCAGACTCTCAACCACTGTGCCACCAGGGAAGCCCTACTATTATTATTAATACACTCATTTTACAGGTGAGGAATCCAAAGCACCAAAAATTTAAATAATTCGCCAAGCAAGTGAGCGCTCAAGCTGGGATCCAAACCCAGTCTAGCATCAGTGCCCATACTTCACTACTGAGATCACAGAGAGTGGTGATCATATTGCAGACACACTGCTGGCATTTTGTCTCCTCCTTGTTAGGCCGATCCATTCACACTCCAGTGGGCTACACTTTAAAAGCAGAATTGGCTAATATATATGCAACTTCTCTGATATAATTTGATCTAACCAAGAGACTCCATCTCCTGTTTTTAAAGCAATGTAAATTATTAACCAGCATTCTGAGATTCTTTTTGGAGTCTAATTCATGAAATAAATTCATGGCATAAGTTAGCATCATGCGTTTTCTATAAATTGCTCATCAATCAGTATGTAATATAAGATAAAGCAGTAAGCATTTTCCTCCAAAGAATGGTCTTTCTGTTTGTGACAAATTATTCTTGGCAATGTAATTAGCCGGTTGGGTTATTGAAACAGATGGGAAATGTTTCTTCCAAAATTTTAGAACTGAAATGATTCTTATTCTGTCTTGTGAGAAATGTCAATTTAAATAGTTTTCCCTTCATAGGAAAAATTAAGAAAAAAATAATTTAAGAAAGTATCAACTCTGATTGCCAGGGGAAATTTGTTTCCACAGTAAAACAAGCAAAACAAATCAAATGTAGTCTGAAGTCAAGTTTACATCTGGAGATTTTTATAAAATTTATTGGAACAGTTCTGGTTACCTTTATTTCTATCTATTTATTTATTTATTTTTGGTTACCTTTATTTTTAGCAAAACAAAAGATTCTTATTCTTTGTTGAATTTGATCTAACATGTTTCTTTTAGACAAGTCCTGACACAGCTCCTATCATGGCTGGAAAATATTCTCTGTGTTGACAAAGAAGCAAAGATCTTAGATACTGAAGCCAAAATGGACCATCAATCAGCTGGGCACTCTTAAACATTCTTTCTAAAGTATGTCTAATGCCCTTCACCATGGGTTTGATCTACAAGCAAAGAGCTGATAGAAAGTAGCAAAGTTAAAGACTATCTGGTAAGTACACTGTGTTTATCAATGCTCTTCAAATACATGATCTTTAGTTGCATTTAAAGAATGCTACTTATTCTGGGAATTTTTGTCAAAAATATGATTAACTATGGCATCAGATGATAGAAATCTAAATAGAATTTATTTAAAAGGACACTGGAATGACTGAATTCTCATCCATGCAAAATTCTAAGCTTAAATGATTGAAATGTTCTTTCTAATTGCAAGATAACTGTTGGTCATATAGGAGTTTACATGCTAAATTTTTATTTTTAAAAAATTAATGAATATGAGTTAAAATCCATATTTCACAAGTAAATCACTTTTTTCTTTTTTTAGAGAAAAGGCAAGGAACCATCCCCATCCAGCCCCCTAAATCTAAGATTAATATATTGACATTTTGGCCAACACTCACATTTTTTTCATAAAGAAGAAATTTTTTTCTTCATTACTCCTTTTTTCTTTAAATTTATTTTATTGAAGGATAGTTGATTCACAATGTCATGTTAATTTCTACTGTACAGCAAAGTGATTCAGTTATACATACATATACATTTTTTCATATTCTTTTCCATTATGGTTTATCACAGGATACTGAATATAGTCCCCTGTGCTATACAGTAGGACCTTGTTGTTTATCCATTCTATATATACCAATTTGCATCTGCTAATCCCAGACTCCTAATCCATCCTTTCCCAATCCCCCCAACCCTTGGCGACCACAAGACTGTTCTCTATGTCTGTGAGTCTGTTTCTGTTTCATAGATAAGTTCATTTGTGTCATATTTTAGATTCCACACGTGAGTGCTATCAATGACATTTGTCTTTCTCTTTTTGACTTAGTCCACTTAGTAGGATAATCTCTAGGTCTATCAATGTTGCTGCAAATGGCGTAATTTCATTCTTTTTATGGCTGAGTAGTGTTCCATTGTATATATATACCACATCTTCTAAATGCTCTGCTGTCGATGACCATTTAGGCTCTTTCTATGTCTTGGCTATTGTTAGTAGTGCTGCAATGAACATTGGAGTGCACGTATCTTTTTGAATTATCAATTTCTCCAGACATAAGCCCAGGAGTGGGATTGCCCAATCATATCTTCATTATTTCTTTGTGTGTGTGTTGCCTTTTTTTTTTAAGTTTTTTTCCTTTACAAATTTATTTATTTATTTATTTATTTTTGGCTGAGTTGGGTCTTTGCTGCTGCACGCGGGCTTTCTCTAGTTGTGGCGAGTCGGGGCTACTCTTCGTTGCGGTGTGCGGGCTTCTCATTGCACTGGCTTCTCTTGTTGTGGAGTACGGGCTCTAGGTGTGTGGGCTTCAGTAGTTGTGGCTTGCGAGCTCTAGAGCGCAGGCTCAGTAGTTGTGGTGCACGGGCTCAGTTGCTACACAGCATGTGGGATCTTCGCGGACCAGGGCTCGAACCCGTGTCCCCTGCATTGGCAGGCAGATTCTTAACCACTGCGCCACCAGGGAAGCCCCTTCATTATTTCTTATTCTCGGCATATAGCAGATTTTTATCTGTCTTTTAAAACAGGAAAAAATAGACAAGCACAGTCTTAAATTATTATTTTTATTATTTATTATTATTGTCCTCAATAGTAAAGATGAGACTAGGAGCACTTTGGAGGACTAAAACCTGTTTTCGCGAAGAGTTAGAGTTAGTATACAGAGGCACAGATGGAGGGAGCACTCAGAAAGCTGCCTGGGATAGACGTTTAAATCTAGGCTCAAGAGCAAACAGGGCAATTTTCTTTCCTTTTCTTTTCTTTTTTTTTTTTTGCAGTACGCGGGCCTCTCACTGTTGTGGCCTCTCCCGTTGCAGAGCACAGGCTCCGGACACGCAGGCTCAGCAGCCATGGCTCATGGGCCCAGCCGCTCTGCAGCATGTGGGATCCTCCTGGACCGGGGCATGAACCTGTGTCCCCTGCATCGGCAGGCGGACTCTCAACCACTGTGCCACCAGGGAAGACCGGTCAATTTTCTCTGACAGAAAAATCTTTGCCACAGATCCTAGGTAGTTACATTGGTGGAACATTCCCAAGATGTTGGAATTTATGGGATTTCAGGTTGAGAGGTAGGTAGGGTCTCAGCAAGCTCAGCTATACATGACCTTGGCACTGAATGTGAAATACAAATGTTCCGTGAGCCAACTGGACATTGCAGTTATCCCATCTATCAGGTGACCACAACTTTTTTTTTTTTTTTTTTTTTTTTTTTTTTTTTTTTTTCTTTTTGCGGTATGTGGGCCTCTCACTGTTGTGGCCTCTCCCGTTGCGGAGCACAGGCTCCGGATGCGCAGGCCCAGTGGCCATGGCTCACGGGCCCAGCCGCTCCGCGGCATATGGGATCCTCCCAGACCGGGGCACGAACCCGTATCCCCTGCATCGGCAGGCGGACTCTTAACCACTGCGCCACCAGGGAGGCCCAGGTGACCACAACTTAGGATGAGCTGGTTTAGTCTGGTTTGATCTTATCTCAGCAGGACAAGATAGGTGGCACTTAAGCCCACCTAAATGCCAGAACCCAAAGATCACTGCTGGGACACTGCTTTTTAAATTAACTTATGTAACCTTCCTAGGCCAAGGATGAAGCTGCTCAAGCACTTTCTGTCTAGCATCCGGGGGCAGGGCTGAGTCCATGGCAGGGAAATTCAGGCCTAGAAGATGGATTGAGGCATGGGGGCTACATAAATGATGAGTATATTCCATGAATGAAGGGTCATTGGAGTGGCTCCACGTACAGGACATGTTTATAAATCATATTAAACTGTTTTGCTTTCTGGTAGCCCACTGAGGATGAAAACATAGACTCAGTGACTTTACAGAACAATAGAAAATTGAACCAGGTCTGAAAATGGCCCAGATAGCTCTGCACCAGTGCTGGGCACCGTGGTGAGGACTCAATGTATCCTGCTTGCACAGAATTAAGACAGTTCACTGTTTGGTGAGACAACCTTAGAAGGTGGCAAGATACCTGTCCTGGGAGTTGCAGCCTGGAAGTGGCCAGCAGGGGCAGCGGGGGCCAGCCTTCCCTCTGTTCCCCGCCAGTGCTCACACCATCATGGCCCTTGATGGGAGACTTTTCCTAAAAGAGTGCCTCAGAGCCTTCCTTACACCCTCCTCCCTGATTCTTGCACCTCTTTCTCTAGATTTTGTCACATTGGTATGTATCAGTAATGAGAAGTACTTGTCAGACAAGCTGGCAGACCTGTATCTATTCACCTCCCTATTTTTCCTATAACTTTTTCACTTGTGCCCATCACTACACTCCTTCCCTCTTGTCTCTGGCGTCTTACCCTGGAGGCAAATTGGAAATGGGTCTGCTCTAAGAATGAAGGACTAAAGGAATAGTAAGTCTTCTATTTACTAACAAGCTTTCCCTTTTATTTCTAGGTCAGTGTCTATGTAATAGGAATTATTGGAATGTTAAAGGAAAAGAATGAATACATATTAAGTGCCTACTGATAGATAGGGGTTAATACTAGTTTGATGACATTATGGCCTGGGATCCGGGAATGCTAAAATCCTACCTTAGCCTACAGCCACCCCTCTGCCTTAAGTTTCTGAGGTGCGATAGATATATGCACAAGGACTAATGGACAGTAGAAGATCAAAGCGCCACTTTGTTATTATCGGGGTTTGTGCCCCACACATCAGTGCAGAACTTGCTGGTAAAATGGACTGGATTACAGGGCTTAGAGACAAGACCCAAGGGGGTGGCATGGGAGGTAGAGAAGGAAATCTCTCTTTCCTTCTAAGCCCAAATCTAAACCTTACAGCCACTCCACTGCGATAAAAAACGAGAGAATCCAAGCACACTTGGTCAGAGCGGAGAGGGAGATGATGACCTCTTCTTCTTGTGGGGAGGAAGGAGGACATCTTCCTGTTGCTCTAGCTACTTGATCAGATGAAGCAGGAAAAAAAAATCAAAAAGAACCTGCCACATCCACATATGCAGTTTTTTTATACACACAGTGATCCTGAACACTAGTATAAATAATCCATCAGTGTCCTGGAATCTGACCAATCAGATTACAATTCCTGATTTTTTAAAAGGGAGTCGGGAAGTGTGTCGAATCCCCAGGAGTCTACACTTACTGTGTTCGTATTCTACACGTATTATTTTCTATAATCTTTGGACCACTTCTCCATTTATTTTCACTCTTGGGTGATCTCATTCAGTGTCATCTTTTAAAAAACTTGAAATGTAAATACTATACTATATACTATGCTGTATATGTATTTAATAATGGATATATACTATATCTCTATACTTATAGTTCTCAAATGTATATCTTCATTCCTGATCATTCTCCTAAATTCCAACCTCTAGTATCCAGCTGCCTGTTCAATAATCTTCACTTGGATATCTAATAGGCATCTCAAACTTGTCATGTCCAGAAGTGAAGTTCTAATCTTTCCTCCCAAACCTGCCTTTTCGACAGTTTTCCTCATCTCAGTAAATGGAAATTCCATCCTTCCAGGGTTGCTCAGAAACCTTGGAGTTACTCTTGACGCCTCTCTTTCTTGAGCCCAGCATTCCATCCTTTAGCATATTGTGAAGCCTGTAACTTCAAAACATATCCAGAATGTGGCCACTTTTCTCCACCTGTGCTGTCACCATGTTGGTCCATTATCTCTTACCTGGATTACTGTAATAGTCTCCTTAATTTACCTTCCTTCTTCCATCCTTGTGCCCCCTGCAGTATAATCTTAATGAAGCAGGTTGAATGGCTGCCTAAAAAACTTTAAAATCCTAAACCAGGTCATGTTACAGGTTTATTAAAAGCCTCCCAGTGGCTTCTCATGAAAGTCAGAGTCCCTACATTTGGTCTATAAGACCCTATGTCATCTGCCCACACCCTCCACCCTTCTGATCTCATCTCCTGCTGTGCTGTCTCTCAACTCACTCTGCTCCAGGGACTCTGGCCTTCTCCTCAAACATGCCACACACAGTCCTGCCTCAGAGTCTTGTCATTTGCTGTTTTTCATCTGGGACCCTCTTCTTCTAACTGTCTGCTTCAGTCACCCCTGCTCAAATGTCACTTTATCAGGGGGCGCTTCCCTGATGACTCTATTTAAAATCACGATTCTCTCCTGCTCCTGCCCTCTCCATTGCCCTTTCTTGACTTCTTTTCCTTGTTAGCACTCTGTTTATCTTACTTGTTTGTTATCTTCTCCCATTAGAGCAGAGAAGTAAGAGTGGAGAAAATTGAAGTTCAGATTCATTAACTTGGTCCGTTTATGTACCTAGGGGAACACAGGGCTTCTAATCCCAAATGTTTCCAATACACCATGCTATTGGCTATAAGGATTCGTGCTGTTGTTGAGCAAAACATTCTCCATAAGGTTTAAATGCTAATATATGTAGTAAATCTACAAAACATACCAGCAAAGAGTACATTTCTAGGAAAGAGTATATTTTCAGCTTCTCAGGGCTCACTTTTCTCCTTTTATTGAGTTATAATATACATACAGTTTAGCGCTCAAATATTAAATATATATAGCTCAATGAATTTGTACATTTGTATGCTTCTGTGTAACCCCCACTCAGACCAAGTTATAGAATATTTCCAGCACTTGGTAATCCCCCCTCAGGTTACAATGATTTTGATGTCTGTATATACACACATCAGTTTTTGCCCATTCTTTAACTTTATTTAAAAGGAATGATACCTTATGTAGTTGGCTGTGCCTGGCTTCTTTTGCTCAATATCGTATCTGTGAGAGTCAGCATGGTGTTTCATATATCTGTAGTTCTTTTTTTTTTCTTTCTTTTATAATGTTCCATGACATGAGTATATCATGATTAATAAATGTATGTGTGTGTATATGCACGTAAGTAGGTAGGTATTTAAGCTACTGTTGTATCACCTTACACTCTCATCAGCAATGTATGAAATTCTGGTTGCTCCACATCCTTGGAAATGTTTGATGTCATTGGTCTTTTAAATTTTAGCTATTTTGATCATTGTGTTGTGGTATCTTATTGTGGTTTTAATTTGCATTTCCCTGATCACTATTGATGTTAGACATTTTTTCATATATTTATTGACCATTTGGATACTCTCATTTATGAACTATCTACTCAAGTTTTTGCCCACTTTTTAATTGGATTGTTTATGTTCCCAATGCTCACTTCTAAGTTTAATATATTTATTAATAATCTGGAGGAGAGAATAAATATTAAAGTATAGATTATAGAGTCATTCACTTATTCACTTAGTTTTACAGCTCTTAATCAAGTACCAACCATTTTCCAGCACTGGAACAATGCAGTCTCTTCCTCCCGTAGGCTCACTGTCTAGAAAAGGAGACCATATAACATAAAATGATATAGATGTTATTGTAGAGGTATGTAGAAGACATCATGTGAGTTCAGAGTGGGAGCACAAGGCAAGGACAGGTGACATAAACTGGAAAAAGTGCTTGTAATGGAAGGTGACTTGAGCTAAAATGTGGATCAGAGTGATACTCATAGTTAGGCTCTTGGGATTTCTAGGATAAGAAACTCACTCAAGCCAGCTCAAGTAATGGAGTTATTGGATAAATATGTATATACAAGGTAGAATCTCATAAAAATCCATGAATGGGAGCCATGGAAATGGGAACTCAGTGGCCATTTTGAATCCAAGGCAGCTCTAGAATTCTCAGCAGCAGGAATTCATGGCTCATCACTCTACTGCTTAGCTAGCAATATGATTCAACAACTCTCCATGTGTCTGATTCTTTTTTTTTTTTTATAGCTAACCATTTATTTAAGTATTTTTTTTCTTACAGATTTAATCAGTTATACATATACATATGTTCCCATATCCCCTCCCTTTTGCGTCTCCCTCCCACCCTCCCTATCCCACCCCTCCAGGCAGTCACAAAGCACCGAGCTGATCTCCCTGTGCTATGCGGCTGCTTCCCACTAGCTATCTACCTTACGTTTGGTAGTGTATATGTGTCCATGCCGCTCTTTCACTTTGTCACAGCTTACCCTTCCCCCTCCCCATATCCTCAAGTCCATGCTCTAGTAGGTCTGTGTCTTTATTCCTGTCTTACCCCTATGTTCTTCATGACATTTTTTTTTCTTAAATTCCATATATATGTGTCAGCATACGGTATTTGTCTTTCTCTTTCTGACTTACTTCACTCTGTATGACAGGCTCTAGGTCCATCCACCTCATTACAAATAGCTCAATTTCGTTTCTTTTTATGGCTGAGTAATATTCCATTGTATATATGTGCCACATCTTCTTTACCCATTCATCCGATGATGGACACTTAGGTTGTTTCCATCTCCGGGCTATTGTAAATAGGGCTGCTATGAACATTTTGGTACATGTCTCTTTTTGAATTATGGTTTTCTCAGGGTATATGCCCAGTACTGGGATTGCTGGGTCATATGGTAGTTCTATTTGTAGTTTTTTAAGGAACCTCCATACCGTTCTCCATAGTGGCTGTACCAATTCACATTCCCACCAGCAGTGCAAGAGTGTTCCCTTTTTCCACACCCTCTACAGCATTTATTGTTTCTAGATTTTTTGATGATGGCCATTCTGACTGGTGTGAGATGATATCTCATTGTACTTTTGGTTTGCATTTCTCTAATGAGTAAAGATGTTGAGCATCCTTTCATGTGTTTGTTGGCAGTCTGTGTATCTTCTGTGGAGAAATGTCTATTTAGGTCTTCTGCCCATTTTTGGATTGGGTTGTTTGTTTTTTTGTTATTGAGCTGCATGAGCTGCTTATAAATTTTGGAGATTAATCCTTTGTCAGTTGCTTCATTTGCAAATATTTTCTCCCATTCTGAGGGTTGTCTTTTGGTCTTGTTTATGGTTTCCTTTGCTGTGCAAAAGCTTTGAAGTTTCATTAGGTCCCATGTGTTTATTTTTGTCTTTATTTCCATTTCTCTAGGAGGTGGGTCAAAAAGGATCTTGCTGTGATGTATGTCATAGAGTGTTCTGCCTGTGTTTTCCTCTAAGAGTTTGATAGTTTCTGGCCTTACATTTAGGTCTTTAATCCATTTTGAACTTATTTTTGTGTATGGTGTTAGGGAGTGACCTAATCTCATACTTTAACATGTCCCCATCCAGTTTTCCCAGCATCACTTATTGAAGAGACTGTCCTTTCTCCACTGTACATTCCTGCCTCCTTTATCAAAGATAAGGTGACCATATGTCCGTGGGTTTATCTCTGGGCTTTCTATCCGGTTCCATTGATCTGTCTTTCTGTTTTTGTGCCAGTACCATACTGTCTTGATTACTGTAGCTTTGTAGTATAGTCTGAAGTCAGGGAGCCTGATTCCTCCAGCTCCATTTTTCGTTCTCAAGATTGCTTTGGCTATTCGGGGTCTTTTGTGTTTCCATACAAATTGTGAAATTTTTTGTTCTAGTTCTGTGAAAAATGCCAGTGGTAGTTTGATAGGGATTGCAGTGAATCTGTAGATTGCTTTGGGTAGTAGAGTCATTTTCACAATGTTGATTCTTCCAATCCAAGAACATGGTACATCTCTCCATCTATTTGTATCATCTTTAATTTCTTTCCTCAGTGTCTTATAATTTTCTGCATACAGGTCTTTTGTCTCCTTAGGTAGGTTTATTCCTAGATATTTTATTCTTTTTGTTGCAATGGTAAATGGGAGTGTTTCCTTGATTTCCCTTTCAGATTCTTCATCATTAGTATATAGGAATGCCAGAGATTTCTGTGCATTAATTTTGTATCCTGCAATTTTACCAAATTAATTGATTAGCTCTAGTAGTTTTCTGGTAGCATCTTTAGAATTCTCTATGTATAGTATCATGTCATCTGCAAACAGGGACAGCTTTACTTCTTCTTTTCCGATTTGGATTCCTTTTATTTCCTTTTCTTCTCTGATTGCTGTGGCTAAAACTTCCAAAACTATGTTGAATAAGAGTGGTGAGAGTGGGTAACCTTGTCTTGTTCCTGATCTTAGTGGAAATGGTTTCAGTTTTTCACCATTGAGGACAATGTTGGCTGTGGGTTTGTCATATATGGCCTTTATTATGTTGAGGAAAGTTCCCTCTATGCCTACTTTCTGCAGGGTTTTTATCATAAATGGGTGTTGAATTTTGTCGAAAGCTTTCTCTGCATCTATTGAGATGATCATATGGTTTTTCTCCTTCAATGTGTTAATATGGTGTATGATGTTGATTGATTTGCGTACATTGAAGAATCCTTGCATTCCTGGAATAAACCCCACTTGATCATGGTGTTTGATCCTTTTAATGTGCTGTTGGATTCTGTTTGCTAGTATTTTGTTGAGGATTTTTGCATCTATGTTCATCAGTGATATTGGCCTGTAGTTTTCTTTCTTTGTGATATCCTTGTCTGGTTTTGGTATCAAGGTGATGGTGGCCTCGTAGAATGAGTTTGGGAGCGTTCCTCCCTCTGCTACATTTTGGAAGAGTTTGAGAAGGATAGGTGTTAGCTCTTCTCTAAATGTTTGATAGAATTCGCCTGTGAAGCCATCTGGTCCTGGGCTTTTGTTTGTTGGAAGATTTTTTATCACAGTTTCAATTTCAGTGCTTGTGATTGGTCTGTTCATATTTTCTATTTCTTCCTGATTCAGTCTTGGCAGGTTGTGCATTTCTAAGAATTTGTCCATTTCTTCCAGGTTATCCATTTTATTGGCATAGAGTTGCTTGTAGTAATCTCTCATGATCTTTTGTATTTCTGCAGTGTCAGTTGTTACTTCTCCTTCTTCATGTCCAATTCTATTGATTTGAGTCTTCTCCCTTTTTTTCTTGATGAGTCTGGCTAATGGTTTATCAATTTTGTTTATCTTCTCAAAGAACCAGCTTTTAGTTTTATTGATCTTTGCTATCGTTTCCTTCATTTCTTTTTCATTTATTTCTGATCTTATCTTTATGATTTCTTTCCTTCCGCTAACTTTGGGGGTTTTTTGTTCTTGTTTCTCTAATTGCTTTAGGTGCAGGGTCAGGTTGTTTACTCGAAATGTTTCCTGTTTCTTAAGGTGGGATTGTATTGCTATAAACTTCCCTCTTAGAACTGCTTTTGCTGCATCCCATAGGTTTTGGGTCGTCGTGTCTCCATTGTCATTTGTTTCTAGGTATTTTTTAATTTCCTCTTTGATTTCTTCAGTGATCACTTCGTTATTAAGTAGTGTATTGTTTAGCCTCCATGTGTTTGTATTTTTTACAGCCCTTTTCCTGTAATTGATATCTAGTCTCATAGCATTGTGGTCGGAAAAGATACTTGATACAATTTCAATTTTCTTAAATTTACCAAGGCTTGATTTGTGACCCAAGATATGATCTATCCTGGAGAATGTTCCATGAGCACTTGATAAAAACGTGTATTCTGTTGTTTTTGGATGGAATGTCCTATAAATATCAATTAAGTCCATCTTGTTAAATGTATCATTTAAAGCTTGTGTTTCCTTATTTATTTTCATTATGGATGATTTGTCCATTGGTGAAAGTGGGGTGTTAAAGTCCCCTACTATGATTGTGTTACTGTCGATTTCTCTTTTTATGGCTGTTAGTATTTGCCTTATGTATTGAGGTGCTCCTATGTTGGGTGCATAAATATTTACAATTGTTATATCTTCTTCTTGGATCGATCCCTTGATCATTATGTAGTGTCCTTCTTTGTCTCTTCTAGTAGTCTTTATTTTAAAGTCTATTTTGTCTGATATGAGAATTGCTACTCCAGCTTTCTTTTGGTTTCCATTTGCATGGAATATCTTTTTCCATCCCCTTACTTTCAGTCTGTATGTGTCTCTAGGTCTGAAGTGGGTCTCTTGTAGACAGCATATATATGGGTCTTGTTTTTGTATCCATTCAGCCAATCTGTGTCTTTTGGTGGGAGCATTTAGCCCATTTACATTTAAGGTAATTATCGATATGTATGTTCCTATTCCCATTTTCTTAATTGCTTTGGGTTTGTTATTGTAGTTCTTTTCCTTCTGTTGTGTTTCTTGCCTAGAGAAGTTCCTTTAGCATTTGTTGTAAAGCTGGTTTGGTGGTGCTGAACTCTCTCAGCTTTTGCTTGTCTGTAAAGGTTTTAATTTCTCCATCAAATCTGAAGGAGATCCTTGCTGGGTAGAGTAATCTTGGTTGCAGGTTTCTCTCCTTCATCACTTTAATTATGTCCTGCCACTCCCTTCTGGCTTGTAGAGTTTCTGCTGAGAGATCAGCTGTTATCCTGATGGGGATTCCCTTGTGTGTTATTTGTTGTTTTTCCCTTGCTGCTTTTAATATGATTTCTTTGTGTTTAATTTTTGACAGTTTGATTAATATGTGTCTTGGCGTATTTCTCCTTGGATTTATTCTGTATGGGACTCTCTGTGCCTCCTGGACTTGATTAACTATTTCCTTTCCCATATTAGGGAAGTTTTCAACTATAATCTCTTCAAATATTTTCTCAGTCCCTTTCTTTTTCTCTTCTTCTTCTGGAACCCCTATAATTCAAATGTTGGTGTGTTTAATGTTGTCCCAGAGGTCTCTTAGACTGTCCTCTGTTCTTTTCATTCTTTTTTCTTTATTTTGCTCTGCATCAGTTATTTCCACTATTTTATCTTCCACCTCACTTATCCGTTCTTCTGCCTCAGTTATTCTGCTATTGATCCCATCTAGAGTATTTTTTATTTCATTTGTTGTGTTTTTAATCAATTCTTGATTCATCTTTAGTTCTTCTAGGTCCTTGTTAACTGTTTCTTGCATTTTGTCTATTCTATTTCCAAGATTTTGGATCTTGGAAATAGAATCTTGGATCATCTTTACTATCATTATTCTGAATTCTTTTTCAGGTAGACTGCCTATTACCTCTTCATTTGTTAGGTCTGGTGGGTTTTTACCTTGCTCCTTCTCCTGCTGTGTGTTTTTCTGTCTTCTCATTTTGCTTATGTTACTGTGTTTGGGGTCTCTTTTTTGCACGCTGCAGGTTCCTAGTTCCCGTTGTTTTTGTTGTCTGTCCCCAGTGGCTAAGGTTGGTTTAGTGGGTTGTGTAGGCTTCCTGGTGGAGGGGACTAGTGCCTGTGTTCTGGTGGATGAGGCTGGATCTTGTCTTTCTGGTGGGCTGGTCCACGTCTGGTGGTGTGTTTTGGGGTGTCTGCGGACTTTTTATGATTTTCGGCCACCTCTCTGTTAATGGGTGGCGTTGTGTTCCTGTCTTGCTAGTTGTTTGGCATAGGGTGTCCAGCACTGTAGCTTGCTGGTCGTTGAGTGAAGCTGGGTGCTGGTGTTGAGATGGAGATCTCTGGAAGATTTTTGCTGTTTGATATTATGTGGAGCTGGGAGGTCTCTTGTGGACCAGTGTCCTGAAGTTGGCTCTTCTACCTCAGAGGCACAGCACTGACTCCTGGCTCCTCAATTTGGGATGATTTGTTGTCTATTCATGTATTCCACAGATGCAGGGTACATCAAGTTGATTGTGGAGCTTTAATCCGCTGCTTCTGAGGCTGCTGGGAGAGGTTTCCCTTTCTCTTCTTTGTTCTCACAGCTCCTGGGTCTCAGCTTTGGATTTGGCCCCGCCTCTGCGTGTAGGTCACCGGAGGGCGTCTGTTCTTCGCTCAGACAGGACAGGGTTAAAGGAGCAGCCTCTTCGGGGACTCTGGCTCACTCAGGCCAGGGTGGAGGTAGGGGCACGGAGTGCGGGGCGAGCCTGCAGCGGCAGAGGTCGGCGTGACGTTGCACCAGCCCGAGGCGCGCCGTGCGTTCTCCCAGGGAAGCCGCCCCTGGATCCTGGGACCCCGGCAGTGGCGGGCTGCACAGGCTCCCGGATGGGCGGTGTGGACAGTGACCTGCGCTCACACACAGGCTTCTTGGCGGCAGCAGCAGCAGCCCCAGCGTCCCACGCCCGTCACTGGGCTCCGCACTTTCAGCCGCGACTCGCGCCCATCTGTGGAGCTCCTTTAAGCAGTGCTCTTAATCCCCTCTCCTCGCGCACCAGGAAACCAAGAGGGAAGAAAAAGTCTCTTGCCTCTTCGGCAGCTCCAGAGTTTTTCCGGACTCCCTCCCGGCTAGCTGTGGCACATTAGCCCCCTTCAGGCTGAGTTCTCGCCGCCAGCCCCAGTCCTCTCCCTGCGCTCTCCATGTGTCTGATTCTTTGTCTAATTACTAATAGAGAAAAATCTCCTTATTGTCTACTTTATCATTTCTCTATGTCAGAGTTGCTACTTATTTATAATTTCTTCTTTCTCATAATTTCTACCTTCTCATATCTTGAGTTACACCCTTTTTGCCCCTCCTCTACCCAAGGTTCTCTCTGCCTTTTTCTGCACAAATTTTCAACCTGAGTTGCTGCTCTTAATTACTTAATTCTTTCTATATTTCCTAATTCAAATTCTTAAATGTGAGAATTTGATTGATCCAGTTCATTTCTGTTTGATTAGTGCTTTTGTGTCAGGTTACCTTGTGAAACTGCTGGTGAGCCTAAAGATTGGCTGCCCCCAGGTTGGCGCATGCATCTGTGCTAATTATCAGTATTTAAGGAGAGTAGAATCGTGTGTACAAAACATGGCTGCCTAAGTAGGCTTTATCAGTGGAGGATACGGGAAGGACAGTTTTCCTCAAAAGAAGTTGAGGGCTTATCTCTAATCATAATTATCTAGTGCAGATGGGAAAGGAATAGTGGATTACTCAAAACCCACAATCATGGAAATCTAGAAGTACCTAGACATTTTACTTAACTAAGTAAATGATCACACCAAAGATGGAAATTAACTTGAGATTCTTTGATTCTAATACATCTCAGAACGGGATAATTTAAATAATATCCTCATGGGTATTGAATTTGTTCTAACCCTGTTGGAAAAGCATGCAGACATCATCAAGAATAGTTCAAAGACTACATTTTAAAGAGTAGTGGTAAGGACTTCCCTGGTGGCGCAGTGGTTAAGAATCCGCCTACCAATGCAGGGGACACGGGTTCGAGCCCTGATCTGGGAAGATCCCACGTGCTGGGGAGCAACTAAGCCCATGCGCCACAACTACTGAGCCCGTGTGCTACAACTACTGAAGCCCGGGCACCTAGAGCCCATGCTCCACAACAAGCGAAGCCACCACAATGAGAAGCACGCACACCGCTACGAAGAGTAGCCCCCGCTAGAAAGCCTGTGCGCAGCAACGAAGACCCAACACCAAAAAAAAAAAAAAAAAAAAGAGTAGTGGTCGTCAGATAAGTAATAAGAAGCTATTCTAGGTAAAAAGGGTTATATAAAATATTGTAATAAATTTATGTTCATTTTACAAAATACCACATCCTAATTTTGAATGGTCTGTTTCAGTTTCTCTTCTTTATCTCAAAAATGACTGAGATAGATAAGAAATAAATTAGACAAGGTCATCTAAAATAATTACAGCACATATAGCAAGACAGAACCCAGAGATGAATGGCTAGGACTTTTTACTTGGGGGAAACATGGTAGAAATCTGATAAGAGCTATAAAATGATAAATGTTAAAGAGAAGGATAATTGAACACTTTTATTTATATTTTCTAATAATTAAGAACTAAAAGGACACTTGATAAAATGAAAAAGCAGAAAAATTTTAAACTAATAAAAGAGTCTATTTTTAATTTAACAATTAACTTTAGGAGTTCAATCATGGGATAATTGCTGCAGGTAGTTTGGGATGATTTAGAAAGATCAAGCATTCATGTGAATGAAGATAGTGTTTGCAGCCACAGAGTTAGAACAAAAATAATGAGCACTAGCAAGTCCTGAGGCTTTAGGGCATACACTGATCATAAGCCAGAGGAAATGTTCCACCTGATGTAATATTGTCCACCCACTGGGACTGTCGGGCATCTACAAGCCTTCTGAGCATGTGCTGGGGTGCTGGCACTGGCTTTTTCAGTGGTTTCCCTTGAGTTATTGCACACTTAAAGGCATCATACCAACACAGTATTGCTGCTTTGCTGTTTATTCCTACATATTTTTGGTGTCTGGCTAGCTCAGAATGCCCATATTTTTTTCTTATTAATGAGGTTGATTTTTTTCTTATTTTGAGTGATCATTTCCAGTGTCATCCTTTCCAGTCTTTCTCTAATAAGTATTTCGTTTTGACTAGTCTGCATGTTTAAAAGAAGATCAGTTGAGCCAAGAATCTGTCGGCAATGATGTTATTATTTATGCAGAGGAGACTTGGGGTAATCTTAGAGATTGACATTTCCTTAAGCATCCTCCTAGCCGTTAAAAATAGTCAGGATTTTTGCTGACGATTCCTACCAGAATCGAGTTTGTGGAGGGTGTTTCCAAGTGAATACCTAACCTCTTATTCTGATTCTTTCTTTAAATTCATTCATTGTGTAGTCAGAGATGCCAAAATCCTACTGCTAGTCCAATCTCCACCTAAAGTAGGTAGCTACTCACCATGAGGTATGTGTCAAATTTTTCACCAGGTGCCACTGTCTAAAATCCCACCATTACTATTTAATTCTTTTGTGTCTGTTCTCTTGTTGGACTTCTTTTATTATTATTATTATTATTATTATTATTGTTGGCTCCGCCACACAGCTTGTGGGATCTTAGTTCCCCGACCAGGGATCGAACTCGTGCCCCCTGCAATGGAAGTGTGGAGCCCTAACCACTGGACCACCAGGGAATTCCCTGGACTTCTTTTAAAATATAGAAACATTCCTTCCATTGACACCATATTATACTAAATCACTGAAGGGTGTTACTGGCATCTCAGATTCATTTTCTTTCGAACAGGCCAGGTAGTAGTCAAAGAATGTTCACATTACATAAGTGTGTGCTGTGTGTTCTGGGTAGCGGGGAGGGGTAGATGGGGAGGTGATACATCTTTATACTTTTCTTATATTCCTTATCAAAACTATTCTCAGGAATAGGTACAAAGTCATTCATACTCAGATGTTATTGACTGGTACAAACTAAGCACATTAGCCCTTCGAAGGTGCTTGCAATAGAGCAAGCGCCCCCAAAACCTTAAGCTAAAAGACAAAAGCATTGATCTTGAGTTCCAAGTTTTAGCTATAATGTGGGGATAGTGTGTTTTGTTCTCTGGGCCTTTCCGGTGGTCACTGCAGTCACCCACATGTGTGGCTCCTTATCTCACTTTGGCATAAGGCAATGGGCTGGGCTGCTGCAATGGCGGATCAAGATGCTGAGGAATTACTGAGCTTGCTTCATGGCTCTTTAGTGTCACATGGTCCCAGTGGGTCCCGGTGCAGTGTTCTCCCAGAAAGAATAAAAGGAGGCACAAATAGGGCTTCACAGTTTTTCAAAAACTTTGACATTTTATCTCATTTGGAATTTTGATTCTCCCAATAACATTAAGGGAGGGCTAATATTTTTTGCTGTTTTACAAATGCAAGAACTGAGAGCGAGTGAGGCACATACTGTTTAGTTGTAGAGTTTGGGTCTCCTGGCTCTTTGTCTAGTCCTCTTG
The DNA here is from genome assembly GCF_025265405.1 of Mesoplodon densirostris. Taxonomy (NCBI): domain Eukaryota; kingdom Metazoa; phylum Chordata; class Mammalia; order Artiodactyla; family Ziphiidae; genus Mesoplodon; species Mesoplodon densirostris. Next base: position 16,122,602 of record NC_082661.1, on the reverse strand, counting down.
GCACTATCTTGTGCTACCTCCATAAACTAAAGGACTGTGTCCAGTGATGAAGAGCATGGCCATAAAGCGTGTTCGAAAATGTCTGTTACCAAGTGGTTTAGATAATTTAATAAATACAACTCTTGCACATGCTTCCTAGTTGTGGATATAACATTTTCTCTGTTTACTGTAGAAGCAATTTTCTTAGGAAAATATACGTCCTCTTCATGTGCAGAAAGACTTTCTGACTACAGTCTAATTTAAAAATAGAAAACTTGGGGTTTTTCCTTAAAATCAGCAATGTTCATGTTGACCTTTTTTTTCATTTAATTTTAAATTTCACATCAGCTTTGCAGAGGGATATGAAGAATAAGAAGAATCATAAGGCTGGTTTTAATTTACTTGTGTACATTTTCAAAATTACTGTGCCTGGAGTCGTCCAAGACTGATGTTTTTAATAAGTAGAATGTCGTGTTATCAGGATTTGTGGGGCCTGGCTATCATTTGTCAGATATTTTTCTTTTTTTATATGTGCACTGTTTTGTGGTTCTTCTCTGTGTCTGAGCTCTGTTCAAGGAAACCTCACTGCACCCTGATGGCTTAGTCTCTCCTGATCAGAGAGTCCATAATTCTCTTTCATGTTCTTTTCCACTAAACATAAACATATTTTCCTAGGTCAGGACCCCAAGCAGCTTTCTAAAAGCTAGTATGTTATCGTTCATATGAATTGTTTATTTTGCTTGGGAGTTTTTGTTTTTTAAGTGCTTCCTGTTTTTCTTACTGTGACTCACTTTTTCTTAAAACAGAGGGAACGTGAAGCAAACCTCAACTCAACTGAGGTTTATAGAAATTCTACCTGTTTTATCTACATATGGGCAGTGTCTTAAGACTGTGTAGCAGTTATTGGGTTTTCTCACAACTAAAGCAGTTCTTTCTATTGCTCAAAATTACAAGTACCTTTGCGTTCAATGACTATTTTTTCAGTGTATGACCTTTCTTAAAGTTGGTTTATTTGGAAGTAAGGTGATACAGCATAATGCAGTGACAACTAATGAGTCATCTGGAGAAATTAGAGTTATCTATTGGGGAAAAATAATGACTTCTGGAAACAAAAGAGTACAATATTTCCTTTTTTGTTACCTGATTCAAACTGAAATTTTGTACATTTCTATTGCTAGAACTGAATTTTTTTTAAAAAAGGGTTTTGGGCCTCCCTGGTGGCGCAGTGGTTGAGAGTCCACCTGCCGATGCAGGGGATATGGGTTCGTGCCCCGGTCTGGGAGGATCCCATATGCCGTGGAGCGGCTGGGCCCGTGAGCCATGGCCGCTGGGCCTGTGCATCCGGAGCCTGTGCTCCGCAACGGGAGAGGCCACAACAGTGAGAGGCCCACATACCGCAAAAAGGAAAAAAAAATAAAAAAATAAAAAAAATAAAAAAAGGGTTTTGTTCTCCTTTTGCAAGAAGGAAAGTACTAGCAAATGACATCTTGGGGATGGAATAGAGAAAAGGTCCCTGACATTTTTATCTCCCCCATGCCTTAATTCCTTTCAGCACTGTCCCAACAAGGAGAAGATAGGGAGGCCTATTAAATGTCTTGGAATACTTTGGAGATTTCTAAATTTAGTCACCCTTTCTTGACATTTTTTGTCAATCACTGGGCCATGCCCTTTCCTCCTTTGTTTCCTTCTCTGTTTCTCCTTCTCCCATTCAGTAAGTCAAATTCTTTTTTATTTTTTAAATACATTCTTTTTTTTTTTTTTTTTTTTTGGCTGCGTTGGGTCTTCATTGCTGCGTGTGGGCTTTCTCTAGTTGCGGCGAGCAGGGCTACTCTTCGTTGTGGTGCGCAGGCTTCTCATTGTGGAGGCTTCTCTTGTTGCAGAGCATGGGCTCTAGGCGCTTGGGCTTCAGTAGTTGCGGCACGTGGGCTAAGTAGCTGTGGCTCATGGACTTAGTTGCTCTGTGGCATGTGGGATTTCCCCAACCAGGGATTGAAACCCTGTCCCCTGCATTGGCAGGCAGATTCTTAACCACTGCACCACCAAGGAAGTCCCCATTAAGTCAAATTCTTATACCTTCATTTTCAAGAGAAATTTTGTTGCTGACTTGGCTTATTCTCATTGCCTTTTTTTTTTTTTTTAAGTATGTCTATTTCCTCTCTGCCTTTTCTCTCCATACTTAGGCAGGAACTTTAGTTAGCCAGTTAATTGATATTAATTGATAATCTGTATGTTGCAGACTCTGAGCTGGGCTTTCAATGTCTGCCTTTAGCTCTGCTGGCAACTTTTCACTCCGTTCCAAGTGTTTGATACAGGGTTCATTCTTTGATGGTCTGTCCTTTGGTTTAGTTTTGCCTCTGCTGTCGCTCACTTATTATGGATGTTGGGCAAGTCACTTAACTTTATTGAGCCTTGAAAGGCCTTTCTGGAGCTAGCTATGGATGACCAACCTGAAAATTTCTCCTATTAGCCTGAACTGTTAAGGTATAGGACAAAGAAACCTGGACTGCATTTCAGGAGAACTAGGGTTTTAGACTTAGCTCTGCCACTGTGTGAGTTTGCAAAAAACTTCACTTTTCTGGGCCCCAGCATCTCATCTGCAAAATGAAGATCTTGGACTTGTTTCATCTTTGAAATAACAGTTTTCTTATAGCTCTGCCTCATTCTTTGTGTTTTTGTATTGACCAAATCTCTTTCAATAATCCTTTCCATCACATGGGATTAGGATTAATTCTGTTCCTAAGAGTAATTTTTGAACATTAAATGTCCGTATTATTAATATATCTTAATATATTATAATACAAAATATAGTATATACTATACTAATATACAGTATTAATTTGTATAGTACTTTACCATTTAGTAGGCTCTTTCATATACTATTCTGTTTGGTCCCTCATCTCAGCTCTGAAATGGGCATTGACAGGTAGTTTGATTATACCCATCTTATAGGTGAGAAAACTGAATCACAGAAGTTAATGGATCATGAAAGGGTAACCAATATACAGGTGGAAGAATTAGAAATCAAACTCGAGTGTCTATGAGTCTTAGGCCCCATGCCACCTTTTTTATTTTCTTAGGGACGCATATTTTTGTTTATTTATTTATTATTTCTGTATATTTTAGGAGTAATTTTTAATTTTTAATCAAAGAGTACTGAAAGCTTTATAATAAAATGCTGCATCTCCTGCTCCTCTTCCCTATCCCCTAAGGGAAAGCAGCTTTCAACTTTTCTTCAGTGTAGTATACTTATACTGCTCTTTCTGGATTTATCAGTTTTGGACTTGCAATTACTTCTTATTAAGGAATTAAAATTTAGCACTATCCTTCTTTATCCCCTCCCATCTTTTTAATAGAGATATTTTATATATTTTTGGTTAAATAAATAGTTAGCATTTATTACGACTATGTAATTATCGTTTCCTGCTGAACAGTCTTGTATAGGTTTCCTTCCTTCCTCTTCCTCCCTCCCTCCCTCCCTTTCTTCCTTCCTTCCTTTCTTCTAGCCAACAATCACTTCATTTTGTTCATTTACTTAGCTATCTGTGGGTTTATTCCGTTTTCTACCCAAATACTCCAAGACCTGTCACATATTGTGAATATTTTTTCCAAAAGCTCCAACAGTTTCAAGCACTCATATCCATTACTTTCCTAGATACCTCCCTCCCCAGCCTCTGTTTCCAGGTTGGACTGGCTGCTGGGGCACAGCTGTCCATCATTCTAGGATATCCCTTCACAGTTCTCTTATGTTCAGCTTCTTGTCCCTTTGTTTCATTCTCCAGGAGTTTCCTAAAGAAGGGTCCCTTAGGAGACAAAATTTATGAAGGTTTGTGTGTCTGAAAATGTCTTTATCCTCATACATGAGGATACCATTGCATTTGCCTGTCTCCTTCCTCCCTCTCCTCCTGCCCCCCAATATGTGAGTCTTGTTAAACTCAGTGTTTTAGGCATCTGGAGGCTCAGTCTAGTTCTTGGGAATATTTTTATGTTGAATAAATTAATCTAGACGATTTTTTCCTGCTCCTACATAGGAGTTGTGCATTAATGTACTATCACATTAGTAAATGTACTCATATGATAAATGCTTAATTTATAATCATACATAATCTTAACAAAGCTTCTAATTTTCTTAGTTTTTCCCTTCTTCATAAGCAGAGACACCTTCTTTGTCTTGTATTCTAATTTCTAGATGATTTCCTAAACTTTACCTTCCAAACTTTCTATTGTATTTTAATTTTGGCTGTCCTATTTTTAATTTTTCTGTTTTCTGAGTGTCCTTTTATATTTTTAAAGAGTATCCAGTACTTGTTTCATGGTTGCAAAACCTTCCCTTATTACTTTGACTATGTTTTCTCTAATTTCCTTTTCTCTGTTTTGGTTTCTGTATTTTATGTCTAATGAACTTTTGCTGTCTATATTTAAGAGGGAGTCATGAAAAAAATTATTGAGTGGGGCTTATTGACTAGCAGGCTTCATTGTAGGGTGATCCATTTGGCTTCAGTGTTGTAGGTTTGCCATTTGGTTGGGAGACCCTGAATGATAGATAGTATCTTTTCTCTTGGACTATTCAATTTTTGCAGATAAGTATCAGGTTTCTGCCTGGGGTTATTCAGTTGGCTATAGTGTTCTGGGAACAGGTAGGCAAAGGAGGCAGCAAAATGATACCATTCGATATATAGATTTTCACTTAATCTCTCCATTTTCAGCTGGGTACCTCACTCCCTCCTTCTATAATCCCTGGGGCCCCAAGTCTGGAAACTCTTTGATTCAATTTCTCAAGAGATTTAACCTCCTGTCAGAGTTGGGTCTGGGTTAGTTTTAGCTGCTTAGGGTGAGGAAGGGTACTGTGGGTCCTTATATTGCCCTCATTCATTCCCCCAGTTTTCATCCTAAAGCCCTATCTTTATCTTCCATGGTAATTCTTGCCTCTGAATCCTGACGCTTTCCTGGGCTCTTCAAGAGAAACAGGCTTGTTCCTTATTATAATTCATCTTTGCAGGCATGTACCAGTTCTCCATTCACTTTCCTCCTTCCAGTGAATTGACTCTTCCAAATACATTGATATCGTTCATCTACTAGTTGGTTATGTTCTCATTTTCTTTGTCATTGTGAGTTTATACCTTTAAAAATTAAAAAACATTTTCTGCCATGTTGGTAGAGTTCAGAGCAGAGGTAAATACGCCTACTTAGTCCACTATGCTTAATAGGAAGTCCTAGCCCATAATTTTATTGAATTAAGTTTCACGAAAGACAAATTTTTGCAATTGACTGCTGTAATCAACTTTTTTTGGTAGCAAGTCTGAATATTTAGGATAAAAAGTTTAGTTTTTAAATTTTATTTCCCAGTTAAAAAAAAAAGTATTAGCCCAGCATAGTAAATTTAGAATCTTTGGATTTATTCCCTTGGATTTACTTATGACAATATGTTTGAAATGTGTTAAGTTGAAAAATTGGCAGGATCAGACTGTACGTGTGTGTTTGCAAGTGTGACAGCAAGAGAAACTGATAGAAGAAAAGAATGAATCCAAGCGAAAGCAGAGTGTTAGATTTTGGTGGTACGGGGAGGGGGGTTTCAGGTCAAAGTCATATCAACATTTTCAAAATGATCAATAATGTTTTAATGAGTACCTAAAGGTGATTTTTATTTATTTATTTATTTTTTTACTGTCTAATCTCACAGACCATTAATGCTCTATCAGTGTCTTAAAAATACTGCCCCAATTGCACTAAGGGTCCCTTTGAATGAATGCATTTCTGGCTCTTGGGGCCAGGCTATCTACAGCTCTCATTACTTTAGCTGCTTTCAGAAGCCTCCTATGAGGCAAATGATGAATAATAACCAGAGTAGAGATCATTCTTCAGTCAAGCAACTGAGAAGGGGCTCCTTTGGTTCATTAGCCCAAATAGGATCTTTTACTTTTTGAATGGCAATCAACAGAGCAGTGGGTCTATCATTTTTCTAGTTCTTTAAAAAAAAAAAAAAAAAAATTTGCATTTCCTTCAATTTGGCAACGTGAAGTCTTAGATTTTTGCCTTTTATAGTACCATTGTTAGATGGTATGAATGGAAATGAAACACACTCCCCCAACTATCTAAAGGTCCTGATATAAGGCTAATTGTTGAGAAAATATACTTATCTTTCCCCTTGGAGCAATTTTAATAGATAATTCCAATCTTAACAGTTTCATCCTACTTCAGTAAAACTGACTTTTCCCCTACTACCTCTTTGGAGTACATTTTCACCTTTCTGCTGGATTTATGACTGCTATTACCAATACTATGAATTATTGTAGTGTCGTGTAGCACAGCTAGGATGCTGACTCTCCTTCTTTGGAAAAAAGATAACATCATGTTGGAGTTTTAAAATTTCTTGATCAAAGAAAATACTGAAACATCAGTCAAGATTCTGGGCAAGCTTTATCACTATTTTGTGCAACCATTGTAAATCATTTAAGTTTTCTGTGTCTACATTTGTAAAATATGTGCCACTCAGCTGTACAAGGAACTCCCAATCTAGTGAGCCTAATAAAAGATAAGCTTATCCAGGGGTAGAAATCATGTTTTATTCATCCTTGTTTTCTCCTGCTTAAATTCATGATAGTTACTCAGTAAATGTTGACTGAAAGGGTTTGAAAGAAAAACAGGATATAGGGCAAGTGCAAATCCTGTGAGATCCTTATGAGAATAATTTTATATAAATTTATTCAGCTTGATTCTAAAGGCAGTGTTGAGAGGAGGTCTGTGGGGCTGCATGTTCTTCAGTGTAACCTAAAGTACTGAGCTGATTATAGTGGTTAGAAGATTAAAAGATATATATTTTTAATGGGCAAACCCTTTGCTTAAATATAGCCTACCATCAGTATGTGGCTGAGCAGTGATCTCTCTTGTTAAAGTGGCTCCTGTGTATTGAGTTACCTTCACACTCAGTGATGGTTTTAAGGGCTTGGCCATCTTCCACATGTCTGAAAGCAACTCTACATTAGATGTGAGAAAGATGTGGCTGACTTTAAACTTTGGTTGGCGTGAGAAGAATGGAGAAGGCAACAGGGCTTGTTCATGCATGGTTAATACTAGAAAGAGTTCCGGATTTTACAGTCATGGAAATTAAAAGGTGCGATCCAGAACAATTTCCTCCTTCTAATTATTTTTCCAAAATGTTCTCCTCTCCTTCTCCCCCATCCCAAGCAGTCTCTAAGGGGCATACTGATATCGAAAAGATGTGAAAAGAAGAAGGAGCTGTCCTAATTTTTAGGTTTGAGATTGACATTTCTGGTACTGATATTTTGGGGGAATTGTGATTTGTTTGTTCCATAAATGAAAATCATGATTTTCCTTTTTCTTTTTTACTTCCGAAGGAGCCACCTCTTTCTGAACCTTTTTTTCCTCCTTAAGTCATTGCCGAGGTGTTTGCAAACCAAGCCAACACTTACATTTTATTCACCAAACTAGAACAAAGCCAACAGAAACAGCCTAGTAAGTAGCGGAAAAAGCACAGACTTGCGTTTAACGCTAGGTTCATTGCTTTCTTCTAACCTGCCTGACAAATCTTTCAACCTTTTTGAGTCTTTCTGTCTTCATCTGCAAAATGGGGTTAATGGAGGATTTCATCTGCAAAGTGGGATAACAGATTAAAAGAGATGACATGGGTACATTATGCCCCAAATATGCATGAGTGGAATCTTAATAATAATATTATGACTGTGTGGTTACAACAAAAACTTTTTCTCCTTTTGCTGTCAGAAATGCTTTTGGTAGATTTCAAATTCTTTTTCATACTGCCTGCTCTTCTTTGGTGGGGATCCAATAATATTGCTGTGACTCGAGTGTACGAGGCTGCAATTTGTGTTCGGCTTCCTTTCTCAAGGGTTCAAACAGCCTGTTTAGTGAAGGCACAAAAGTACAAAGCAAAAATTTCAGCATATGCCATCAAATCTTGGAAAGTCATCTAAAGGAGGAAAGCTTGCTACCGAGGAAGGAAAAACGGCTTTTTTCTGGGCATCATTTCTGCTCTTCTGAAAAAAGCCCCGATGTTGCAATATTTTTCAAGGCAGAATATTGTCCCAGATGGAGGAGGAAACACTGACAAGCAGAAAAGGAGATACCTGGGATTCCGAGGCAGCGTCGGAGAGGGGCGGCGCGCCCGGGGCACAGAACCTCGCAGCTCTTTGTTGGGGGCGGGGAGTCACTATTTCCGCGCAAGAAATGGCTCCCCCTGGATGCGGCCCCTCTGCGGAACCGGCTCCGCGACCCCCGCAGGCCCTAGCCCCCTCATCTCTCCGTTCTTGCGGACCCCACAAAGTGGTCGGAGTGCGGTGCCTTTAAGACTTTTGCCTGCTGCACATGCTCAGCTCTTTGTGTGTTGTTGGAGTTTTTCTCTTTTCAGAAAAAAAGAAATAGGCTGGAGGATGGGACGGAGGAAGCAGGGAGCGCTGGGGGAAAAGTGCTGCACTTTTGTAGCTGTAGACAGCGGACGGGAAGGGCTTATTTTCTGCTGAAGCTGCGAAGCCGGTCCCGATCTGATCTTTCGTCTGGGGGTGGGGGGGCTCACGAGGCGCGCGGTGCGAGCGGGGCCGACTTCCCAGGCACGCCGAGGGGAAGGGCACGGCGGGCTCGCGCGCCACACCTGGCGAGCCGCTCTCCCCTCAGCCGGCAGGCCGGGCTGTGCGGACGCGCGGAAGAGTCCCTGGTCCCTGTAGGGGCGGGGCGAGACCACGCTCAGGGCCTGTGTGGGGAGGAGCGGAGGCATGCGCGAGTGGGGGAGGCGGCCCAGCACCCCGCGGGCTCTAAAGGCAGCACCGGCATCTGGCTAACGTTACCGGAGAGAAAATGTTTTCTGGGGGGCCGCTGGGGGCCGGCCGGGGCGGGCGAGGCTGAACTCCCCTTCCTGAGTCCCCCCTCCCGCGTTGGGTGCGCCCACCTCGGGGCTCCCGTGGCCCCCGCCCTCCCGGGCGCGCCGGGCTGGGAGTGAGGAGGTTGGCGCGAGCCGTGGGCGAGGCGGGGCCGCGCGCTGGGTCCCCCTCCCCCTCCCGCAGGTCCCCTCCGGAGCGCCCCGCGCAGCTTGCATCTCCCGCTCCCCGCCTCCGGCCCGGCCCGGGGCGCCGTGGCGGTGGGCTCGGCCTGCCGCGGACAAGGTCAGGAGACGGAGAGGCGATGCCCGAGTGCGACTGGAGGGAGCCGAGCGGAGGCGACAGCGGCTGGGATCTGTCCCTCCTGACCGGGGAGCGGGACTGGGGCAGGCGCCGGTGAGGAGGAGAAGCGGCGGCGGCAGCGGCGCGGTGTTCTCCTCTCCGGCCAGATTTCCTCTCCGAAGCATCCCTGTTTGGCGCCCGAGAGCGCCTCCCGGCCGGGCAGGGGCGCTGGGAAAGATGGAACCGGGGGACCGGGCCCGCACTGGTTCCCCGCAGCCGGCGGCCCCGGGGCCGTGGAGAGCTAGACCGGCGGGCGGCGGCGGCGGCGGCGGCGGCGGCGGCGGCGCCACCTTCTGGCTGCTGGACGGGAACAGCTGGCTGCTGTGCTATGGCTTCCTCTACCTGGCGCTCTACGCGCAGGTGTCCCAGTCCAAGCTCTGCGAGAGGACCGGCTCCTGCTTCTCGGGCCGATGTGTCAACTCCACCTGCCTCTGCGACCCGGGCTGGGTGGGGGACCAGTGCCAGCACTGCCAGGGCAGGTTCAAGTAAGTGCCTTCGCCGGACCCCGAACCTCAGCCCTGCCCCGCACCCGTCGCGGCCTCCCCCCTTCTCTCGGCCCCGGGTCCCCCGGCTGGGAGCGACCCGCAGCGCCGCGGGAGCGGGGCCCGCGCTGTCCCCCTCCAGCCCTCGCGCCTCGGGGACTTCGGGCCCTGCGTCTCGCACCGACCGCCGTGGACGCGAAGCCTTTCCCGATGGTCCACCTATCCGCAGCGACTCTGGTCCCCTGATCGTCAAAATTTTCACACTCAGTTACGGTGCCAAACACCATTTTGTTAGGACACTATTTTTTAATCAAAAATTATGCACGTAACTCGTGAAATACTTGCGCATTGTGAAGCATTCAAACAATACGGAAGTTTAAAGGTTAAAAGTTCTGGTCTACCAGTACCTCCCTTTTCCCCATCCTACTCCCTTCTCTAGAGGTAAGCACTGCTAACATGTTAGTGTATTTAGTAATAGTGATCATAAGTAGAGTTTATTATGGCCTTACTATGTGCCAGACACTGTTCTGAGCCCATTACGTGGGTTATCTCGTTTGTTTCTCACACCAACTCTGAGTTACTAGAATTACTATACCGGTTTTACAGAGGGAAATCGAGGCAATCCAAATCAGCCAGCCTAACTGTAGAACATTTACTTTAAGCCAATATACTATGTTGAATTTGCGAGGACAGTCTTGAATTGAGAAATACAGGAGTGACTTTGATAAGAGGATGAAATACCTGGGCTTTTTAACGTGGTGGAGATAAAGGATTTTTCTAACTGGTTCTTTGACTATCAGCTGTTGTGTGGGAGCATCACTTCCGTTTTTTTGAAGCTCAAGGCCCTAAGGAGCTTGCTTTATGGCAGTAAAGATACTTTCCCCCATTGGTTGATGTTTATTGCGTTGCTGTCTAATATGAAAAGAAATGGGTGAATGTGGGGGGAGCAGCAGATAAGATAGTTAAGGCCAATAGGGTGTCCATTTGACAGCTTGCACATAACAGTCACTAAGTATGTCAACTTCTTGGTTTTCTAGGTACTTCACATGAAGTTTGCTGGCTGGGTTAGTAGCTCTGAAATTGCACTCTGTAGATTACTTGTTGTCAGGGTGATAGCAAAATCTAAGTGAACTGTCTCTTGGGCTCTAAGGCAAAGGTAGGAATATGGTTCACCTGCTAATGTATTACAGGAAAATTTCCTGGGAGTTTTAAACAGCATATTTTCCTTTTTTTTAAAAAAAACTTGCCAGTTAAGACAGTGCCCCTGAAAACTCATTGTAAAAATGTATTTTTAAAAGTGGGACTTTTTAATTTAAGTAGATCTTACTATTTAAATTAATTGACAGGAAGTTTTTGGAAGTGAAATCTCAGAATGAAGTTTTATGAAATTCATCTGTAGCAATAAGTTAAAATGTTTCCTAGCTTCATAATTTCACAAATTAGCATAGTACTGTAGTTTTATATTTTAAAAAAATTTGGTGGAGGTACTAATTAAAAGTTTAAAAAAGCGTTTCAAGGTCTGCAAAGATATCTTATTGAACTGTGCTTGTTAGCAGTCTTTATAACTTAAATGTTCTTAAACTTTTGCTTTGATCATAACAGCCAGCCTCTTTACCTAGCAAGAGAGGATTTTGAACATATGAACTGGTAGTCAACAATGAAAAAGCCACATCCATTTTTTAATATCCTTTGGTACATAAATAGGAAGATTGCCTGATTCATGTGTAAGTTAGGGACATTGGCCTTTGGGTGGGTGGAATTGCTCCATTTCTCTAAAGAGGACAGAAATTGCTGCAGTCCTGAGAAGCTTCTGTCTATATTTTATGGTAGTGGAATTGCTAATCAGCTAGATCAGCAGCCTGTAACCTCACTAGCAGAGGTTGTCTCAGTTAGTAGGAAAGATCACAGATCAAGTTAAAACCAGCTTAAATAATATAGAGAGATGGTTGGTGTTCGTGAAAGATACATTAGTGAGTAAAAGAGGACTAGTTTTTTTTTTTATACAGATACAGTTAAGTAACAATAGACCCTGGACTAATCATTGAATATTCATTTCCTTGGAAGCTGTTTACTATGATTCATTGTACCCTATTAGTAAGTACTTTTTCATTTCTCTGTGGAATTCTCTTAGCCTAAAGAAAAAATTGGTATTTAATGTTAAAGGGAAGAATCAATTTAGAAGAAAAGATTTCTTCCTGGTAAAGTACATGCTAAGCTAAGAAAGGTTTATTTGAGGATGGTGGCTTGTTTTATCCAGCATTTGAAGTAATAGCATAGTGGGAAAGACTTTAACTGGAAATTCTCACTTCATTAATTATCTTGAAAATCTTTTACTTAACTGAAGGATAGCCACCTAACAAACAGACATCAAAAATAATCAATCTTGGTAAGCAGGTGTCAAAATTAATTGGCTGGTTCCATGGTAACATAGCTTTTTTCCTACTGTAGGGATTTCACTAGGGAATGAGTATCCTTCAAATGCTTCTTTAGAACGGAAGATTGATGGTTAGGGGGAGAAATGCAGAAGCAAATATGGTATCAAAAGTGGTACTTCGGGCCTCCCTGGTGGCGCAGTGGTTGGGAGTCCGCCTGCCGATGCAGGGGATACGGGTTCGTGCCCCGGTCTGGGAGGATCCCATATGCCGCGGAGCGGCTGGGCCCGTGAGCCATGGCCGCTGAGCCTGCGCGTCCGGAGCCTGTGCTCCGCAACGGGAGAGGCCACAACAGTGAGAGGCCCGCATACCGCAAAAAAAAAAAAAAAAAAAGTGGTACTTCAGTTCTCTTAGGATTGATTTCAGTCTTCTGTTTCCATTTGAAAAGAATAAAGCTCTCAGAATTACAAGCCATTCCTCTCATAGGTAAAACAGAACGAACACTGATCTTCAGCTAAAGCTGGACTAAAAGACTTAGGACTGAGAATCAGAGAGGACAGTGCCAATTTGAAATATAATAATCAAGGATATGATATATGCAAATTTGAATTACATTTACTTGGGTAGCTTAGTATAACATTGGAGTAGAAAATGTTTTACTGTAAACTATTTGAATGAATAACATTCTCTATTAGAAGCCAGTTCTTTAGAATTATTTTTGTAGAGTAGTTGAGATTTATGTTTATATAAATTAATAATTTGAGTTCAAACTTGGACATTTTCTTGCTTATGTGACTTAGAAACCTAAGACTTCTAATTTCTCTTAGGTAAACAAAATAGCTGATATTAACGTTATGAGATTGGAAAATAACTCATATTGTGAATATTTTATAAATGTATATTTATTATTAAAACATATTTATCGAATATTTCTCTAAAATCATCTATTAAATATTATTGTGTGTTTAATGTATATAGATATTTTTTAAATCTCTTAAGTCAGTCAAGTATGGATAATGAATTTCACACATTTATAATGGAAGTAGTCTATTTCTATTTTGACAGCAAAATGAAGATATAATATCAGGCGTGAGCTTGCTATTGTAAACAGAAAGTGGCAGGGTTAAATGTGTCAATATTTTCCCTAAGTTATTATTACTATTATTATTATTATTATTTTTGCGGTACGCAGGCCTCTCACTGTTGTGGCCTCTCCTGTTGCGGAGCACAGGCTCCGGACGCACAGGCTCAGCGGCCATGGCTCACGGGCCCAGCCGCTCCACGGCATGTGGGATCTTCCCGGACCGGGGCATGAACCCGTGTCCCCTGCATCGGCAGGTGGACTCTCAACCACTGTGCCACCAGGGAAGCCCCTTAAGTTATTATTATTATTATTATTATTTTTTTTTCTGGTACGCGGGCCTCTCACTGTTGTGGCCTCTCCCGCTGTGGAGCACAGGCTCCGGACGCGCAGGCTCAGCAGCCATGGCTCACGGGCCCAGCCGCTCCGCGGCATGTGGGATCTTCCCGGACCCGGGCATGAACCCGTGTCCCCTGTATCGGCAGGCGGACTCTCAACCACTGCGCCACCAGGGAAACCCCTATTCCCTAAGTTATTATTAAAAAAAAAAAAACAAACAACTCCAACATATGTGTGTATACACACACACACACACATACACACACATGCACATATTTGGAATCCTTTTTAATAATAATAGGGAAGCTATTAGTAACTATAAAGTTAAATTGAATATTCCCTGTCCCCAGGTCTTCTTTATTTCAAACTAAGATTATAATATGTAATTTATATCCATGGGTTCTTTTTACATTATTAAACCATAAAATCACTCAATAGATTTTAAAATAATTTAAATTGAGTGTTTCTAAGATCCTAAATTGATAAATTGCTTGTACTAGCATGGTTTTCAAGACCATGTGTCTACATAATATGGTTCCTTTAGCAGATCAGACTCACCCTTCCTGTTTTCCTGCCCGGGTCTTTTAAAGTTCCTTGAAGGTGTCACATTCCTTTTGGACTCAGGGCATTTCACACATATGCATACATCTCTCGGAACCGTCTTTCCTATGTGGTCTTTGCTTGACTTATTACTAAGCATCCTTTGAATTTTAGCTTATACTAGTGTCTAAAGGAAGCTTTTCTGACTTCTCAGACTATGTGACTTCTCATTATGTACTCTTATAGCACTATTTTTACTTTTTAGCACTTTCATAATGAATTATTTAATTACAATAGTAATTTTTTCTTAAATTATTTTTAAGAGCTTTATTGGGGTATAATTGACATGCAATAAACCGTACAATTTAAAAAGTTTGGACATATGTATGCACCTCTTAAGCTATCACCACAATCAAGATCATAAAAATATCAGTCACACTCAAAAGTTCCATGTGCCCCTTTGTATTCCCTCCCTCTCCTTTCCGCTGCCTCTCCCTGTCCCCAGGCAACTAACTGAGCCTCTTTCCTTCAGTATAGATTTCTAACAAAATGACAAAACTCTTTTTCAAAGTAGTTGTATCTTTTACATTCCCACCAGCAGGGTATGAATGTTCTAGTTAATTTACACCCTCACCAACACTTGGTATGGTCAGTCTTAAATTTTAGCAGTTCTAATAGATGTGTAGTGGTATCTCATTGTGGTTTTATTTTGCATTTCCCTAATGACTAATGAGAGCATCTTATCATGTGTTTACTTGCCATCTGTAGATCTTCTTTGGTGAGGTATCTGTTCATATCTTTTGCACATTTTTAAAATTGTTTTTTCTTATTATTGATTTTTATGAGTTCTTTATATATTCTGGATACTAGTTCCTTATCAGATATATCATTGGCAAATACTTTCTCCCATGTTGGGGCTTGTCTTTTCATTCTCTTAACGGTGATTTCAAAGAACAGAAGTTTTAAGTTTCAATTCCAGTTTATCATTTTTTTCCTTTTATGGATTGTGCTTTAGGCACAATATCTAAGAAGGCTTTGCCTAAACCAAAGATTTTCTTCGATTATTTTTTTTTCCTAGAAGTTTTGTAGTTTTAGATTTTACAATTAGGTTTATAGTCCATTTTGAGTTAATTCCACATCTAGTGAGAGGTATGGATCTCAATTTTTTTTTTTTTTTTGCATATAGATATCCAATTATTCTAGTACCATTTGTTGAAAAAAACTATCCTTTCTCTACTAAAGTGGCTTGGCAACTTTGTTGAAACCAGTTGTTCCTATATTTGTGTGTCTGTTTCTGGACTCTGTTCTACTGATCTATTTGTATGTCAAGATTATTATAGCTTTATAAGTCTTGAATTCAGGGAGTTTAAGTCCTTCAATTTTGTTCTTTTTCAGTTATTTTGGCTACTCTATGTCCTTGGCATTTCCACATGAATTTCAGAATCAGCTTGTCAGTTTCTACAAAAAAGCCTGCTGGGATTTTATTTGGGACTGTATTGAATCTATACATCAGTCTGGGGGACAGTTGACACCTTATCGATATTGAGTTTTCTCACCCGTGAACATGGTGTATCTCTCCATTTATTTAGGTCTTCTTTAATCTCTCAAAAATATTTAAAAGTTTTCAGTGAACAGGTCTTACAACTCTTCTGTCAGATTTTCCCCTAAGTATTTAATATATTTTGCTGCTATTGTAAATTATATTTACGTGTGTGTGTGTGTGTGTGTGTGTGTGTGTATAAAATATGGAAATACAACTGATTTTTGTATTCGGTCTTGTATCCTTCAATTTTGCTAACCTCACTTATTAGTTGTAGTAGTAGTAGTTTTTGTAGAATCCTTATGATTTTCTACATAGATGATTATGTTGTCCTCAAGTAAAAATACTATAAATTAGTATTTTTAATTAAAAAATACTATTATTTTTTATAGTATTTATAGTATTTTTTATTTATATATGTTATATATTTTTTATATATTTTTAAATTTATACTATTATAGTATTTTATAGTATAGTATTTTTAATAAAAAATACTATAAAAAAGAAAAAAATACTTTTCTCTGCAATCTGGATGCCTTTCATTTCTTTTTCTTGCCTTATTTCACTGGCTAGAACCTCCATTACAGTGATGTATACAGGTGATAAGAGTGGTTGGCTGTGTCTTGTTTTTTGATTTAAAGGAAAAATATTCAGTCTTTAACCATTAAGTATGATGTTATATGTAAGATTTCTAAAAGCTTTCTGATTTTCTGTTTCTGTCAGTTATTGAGAGGGGGTATTGACATCTTCAATTATAATTTTGTAATTATCTATTTCTCTGCAGTCGCATCTGTTTTTGCTTCATGTATTTTGAAGCTCTGTTACTAGGTGCATGAAATTTTTTATTATATCCTGTTGGTAAATTGATCCTTTTTTCATTATGGAATGACTAGTTCTTGAAAAGACTATCTTCTTTTCATTGATGTTTTTGCCCCTTTGTTGAAAATCAGGTGGACGTCTCTCTCTCTGTATCTATTTCTTGATTCTGTTCTGTTCTATTGATTCATGTGTCTGTCCTTTGGGAAATGCATTTCTTTTGACTACTGGATCTTTATAGTAAGTCTTTTTCCTTTTTAAATTTATTTTTGGCCATGTTGGGTCTTTGTTTCTGCGTGAGGGCTTTCTCTAGTTGTGTCGAGTGGTTGCCTGTTCGTTGTGGTGTGCGGGCTTCTCATTGCGGTGGCTTCTCTTGTTGTGGGGCATGGACTCTAGGTGTGTGGGCTTTAGTAGTTGTGGCACATGAGCTCAATAGTTGTGGCTCGCGGGCTCTAGAGTGCAGGCTCAGTAGTTGTGGCACAGGGGGTTAGTTGCTTCGTGGCATGTGGGATCTTCCTGGACCAAGGCTTGAACCCGTGTCCCCTGCATTGGCAGGCAGGTTCTTAATCACTGTACCACCAGGAAAGTCCCTTTATAGTAAGACTTAAAATTAGATAGTGAGATTCCTCCAACTCTGCTTCTATTTTTGAAAATTCATTTGGTTTTTCTAGATCATTTACTTTTCCACATAAATTTTAGAATCAGTTTGTCAATTTCTTAAAAAAAAAGCTGGGATTTTGATTGAGATTGTGTTGATTCAAGAGATAATTTTGGGAAGAATTGACATCTAGACAATATTGAATTTTCTAGTCCATCAACATGATATATTTCTTCATTTATTTAGGTTTTCATTGATTTCTTTTTTCAGATACAGATACTGCATATATTTTGTTAGGTTTATACCTAAATAGTTTATATTCTTTGATGCCATTGTAATTGATAGTTTCCTTTAATTTCAGTTTCTAATTGTGCTTTTTCATTATGTAGAAATGCAGTTGATTTTTGTATATTGACCTTGTATTCTGCAGTGTTGCTAAATGCAGTTTCAGTAGCTTTTTTTTTTTTTGTAGATTCATTTGGGGCTTTCTATACAGACGATCGTAGCATCTGTTTTACTTCTTCCTTTCCCATTATATGCCCTTATTTTTCTTCTTGTTCTGTTGTACTCGCTAGGACCTTCAGCCTGATGTTGAATATGAGTACAAGAGTGGATATCCTTGCCTTGTTTCTAATCTTAGATGGAAAACATTCAGTCTTTAAACATGAAGTATCATGTTAGTTGCAGGCCTTTTTAAAATAAATGCCCTTTATTAGGTTCAAGAAGTTCCCTACTATTCCTAATTTTGAGAGTTGAGATAATGGAAGAATGTATATTGGTCTCTGCCCCTGGTTCCTGGCATAGAGTTCCTAAAACCGTTATAATTTCCTAAGTGATAAGAGCACTAGAAGCATCTCTTGTTCTAATGTTCATCTTTTACTTTTGTTCCTAACACAGGGCTGCTGAAACCCTTGTAATTTCCCCGGTGATAGTAGTAGCTCCTGAATGGCTTCTGGATGAGGGCTAGTTACCAGAAAGGCCAAGTCATGGTTTGAAGGTTGGAATCTTCAGCCCTGGGCCCCGTTCTGTTGAGAAGGGAGAATGGCTGAAAGTAGAGATACGATCAATCATGCCTACATGATAAAGCCTCCATAAAATCCCCAAAGTTTGGGGTTCAGAGAGCTTCTAGTGAACACACGAAGGTGCTGGGAGAGTGATGCACCTTAACAGGGCAGGGAAACACTGAACTTCTTTGCCCATGTATTAGCCTATATAGCTCTTCTATCTGGCTGTTCCTGTATTATATCCTTTTATAATAAACTAGTGATCTAGTAAATAAAATGTTTGTCTGAGTTCTGTGAGCCTCTCTAGCAAATTAATTAAACCCAAGGAAGGGGTCCTTGGATCCTCCAGTCTGTGGCCAGTTGGTCAGAAGCATAGGTGGTATCTGGGCTTGCAACTGGTTTCTGAAGTGGGTCAGGGTTCAGTGGGGGGGCAGTCTTGTGGGACTGAAACCTTAACCTGTGGAATCTGATGCTGTTTCCTGTTAGGTAGTGTCAGAATTGAGTTGAATTCATGGACACTCTGCTGTTGCCTGTGAATTCCTTGGTGGTGGGGAAAAACCTCCATACATTTGGTGACCGGAAGCAAAGGTTGTGTGAATAGTAAAGGAGACTTATGGGGAAGAAGCACACAGTAGAGAAGAACTGGATTTTTTCCTACACAGGAGGAAAAAAGCTGAGACTTTTTCCATTTACAGTCATGTATGGATGTTGAATTTTGTCATGTTTCTTCTGTATCTATTGAGACAGTCGTTTGGTTTTTCTTCTTTTGTTTGTTAATATTGGTGAATTAAATTGATTGATTTTCAAATGTTTAATCAGCCTTACATTCCTGGGGTAAACTCCACTTGGTCCCAATATATTATACTTTTTATATATTGCTGGATTTAATTTGCTAATATTTCATTGAGGATTTTTGCTTCTGTGTTCATGAGAGATATTGTTCTGTAATTTTCTTTTCTTGAAATGTCTTTGGTTTCCTTATCATGGTGTAATGCTAACCTTATAAAATGAATTAGGAAATGCTCCCTCTAATTGTTTTCTGGAAGAATTTATGTAGACTTCGTATTACTTTTTTCTTAAATGTTTGGTAAATTCATCAGTGATGCCATTTGGGCCTGGAATTTCTTTGTGGAAGGCTTGCAGCTGTGAACTCAATTTTTTAAATAGATGCAGGGATATTCATTTTATCCATTTCTTGAGTGAGTTTTGGCAGATTGTATCTTACAGAGAATGGGTCCATTTCATCTAAGTTTTCAAATTTATGGGCATAAAGTTGTTCATAATATTTCCTTATCATCCTTTTAAAGTCTGTGGGGTCTTTAGTGATATTTCTTCTTCCATTTCTGATATTGGTAGTTTATGTTTTCTTTCTTTTTCTTGCTTAGTCTGGCTAGACATTAATGTTATCAATCTTTTCAAAGAATATGTGTTTGGTTGCATTGATTCCTGCTATTTTTTCTTCTGTTGTTTTTTCAGTTTCATTGATTGCTGCTTCTTTATTTTATTTTATTTTATTTTTGCCACGCCATGCAGCTTGCAGGATCTTAGTTCCTGAGCCGGGATTGAACCCAGGTCCGTGGCAGTGAAAGCCCCGAGTCTTAACCACTGGATCACCAGGGAATCCCTGCTTCCTTTGATTTTAACTTACTTTTTTTTTTTTTTTTTTTTTTTTTCTCTTTTTGCGGTATGTGGGCCTCTCACTGTTGTGGCCTCTCCCGTTGCGGAGCACAGGCTCCGGATGTGCAGGCCCAGCGGCCATGGCTCACGGGCCCAGCCGCTCCGCGGCATATGGGATCCTCCCAGACCGGGGCACGAACCCGTATCCCCTGCATCGGCAGGCGGACTCTTAACCACTGCGCCACCAGGGAGGCCCTTAACTTACTTTTTTTATTCTAGTTTCTTAAGATGAAAAGCTTAGATCATTAATTTGAGATGTTTCTTCCTTTTAATAAAAGCATTTGAATGCTATGCATGTTCTTCTAAGCACTGCATTAGCTGAATCTCACATATTATGGGATGTAGTACTTTGATTTTCATTCAGTGTAATTGAACTAAATTATGATTTACCTTGAGACATTCTCTTTGGCTTATGTAGAACTGTTTTGTTTAATTTCCAAATATTTGGGAATTTACCAGAGCTTTTTCTTTTATTTATTTCTAGTTAAATTCCATTATGTTCAAAGAACATAACCTTTTATGATTCTAGTTTTTATAAATTTGTTAAGACTTGTTTTTTTGGACAAAATATGGTCTATCGTGGTGAATGTTACATGTGCAGTTCAAAGAATATACATTCTGCTGTTGAATGGAGTGTTATAGAAATGTCAAGAAGGTCAGTTGTTTGTTTATATTGTTTAGATCTTCTGTATCCCCAATGATATTCTATCTACTTGTTCTGTTGATTACTGAAAGAGGAGTGTTGAAGTCTCCCACTGTATTTATGAATTTATCTGTTTGTTTCCTTTCATTTCTGTCAGTTTTGCTTCTTGTATTTTGAAGCTTTTTTTGAGATGCATATACAGTTAGAATTGTTATGTCTTTTTGGTGAACGGACCCATTCATCATAATATAGTTTCCCATCTCTTTTTCTTTGGTAATTCTTTTTACTTTGAAATCTACTTTGATATTAATAGCCACACTAGCTTTATTCTGCTTATTGTTTGCATGATGCATCTTTTTGACTTGGAAAGAATGATGTGTGTGTGTATGTATGTAAATATATATATATATACATATAAAATCCAGTCTAATCTGTCTTTATATTGATTTGTTGAGACTATTTACATTTAATGTATTTGGATATTTTTTAGCATTCCATTTCAATTTTCTGTTGGCCCTTTTGGTATATGTCTTTGTATTACTTTTTAGTGGTTATGCTAGTGTGCTAGTGATTACACTGTGAATAGCTAACTTTTTATAGTCTATTTAGAGTTAGTAATATATTACTTCAGGAAAATTAAGAAATTTTGGAACCATATAGGTCCATTTATCTTCACCTGCTGACCTTTGCTATAATTGTCATATAATCACATCTATATGTACGGCAAATCTCATCTGATACAGTTATAAATTTTGCTTTCAACAATCATACATATTTTAAAGAACCTAAGAGGAGGAAAATAGTCTTTTATATTTTCTCAGATATCTGCTCTTCCTTTTGCTCTGTTTATTTCTCAAGTTATAAATTAACTGTTAGTGTCATTTCCCTTTTGTCTGAATCACTTTCTTTTGGATTTCTTTTTGAACATGACTGCTGCTGATGGACTTTCTTAGTTTTCCTTGTTTTGAGAATATTTTGCCTTTTTTACTGAAAGATATTTTCCCAAGTTCAGAATTCTGGGTTGACAGTTACTTTCTTTCAGTGTTTTAAAGATGTTGCTTGACTGTCTTCTGGCCTGCATAGTTTCTGAAATCTGCAGGGAAATCTGCAGTCATTCTAATTATTTTTTCCCTGTATGTATAATTTCATTTTTTTCCCAGCTACTTTCAAGCTTTTTATACAACTTTTGTTTTTAGCAGTTCAGATTCTGATGTATCTGTGTGTAGCTTTCTTTGAATTTACCCTGGTTAGGGTTTGCTGAACATCTTGAATTTATATTTATGTCTTTCACAAATATAGGATTTTTCTAAAAACCATTATTTCTTCAAATATACTTTTCTGCACCGGTCTTTTTCCCTTCTCTTTCTGGGACTTCAGTGATACTAATGTTAGGCTTAAACAAAATTCTTGAGGCTCTGTTCTCTCTTTTTTTTTTAACTCTTTTTTTTTCTTTCTTTAGATTGTACAATTTCTGTTGAACTGTCATCAACTTCACTGACTGTTGCCTTTGCAATCTCCACTATGCTTTCGAACCCATCCAGTCATTTTCAAATTTAAGATATAGTTTTCAGTCCCCACATTTCTGTCGTGTTCTTTTTTATGATTTCTATTTCCCTGTTGAAAACTTCTCCATTTCATTTAAGTGTTTTTACCTTTACCCCATGGAGTACAGTTTTAATACCTAACGTCTTTGTCTGATGATTCCAATTTCTGGATTTTCTCAGGATTGACATCTATTGATTATCTTTTCCATTGAGAATCTGTTACATATTCCTGGTTCTTTGTATGTTGAGTGATTTTGGATTTATTCTGGATGTTCTGAATGTTATGTAGGTTCTTGGTCCTGTTATTCCCTGGAGAATGCTGATTTATTTATTTACTTATTTATTTTTATTTAGTAGGCAACTAACCTGTTAGGTACAAGTAGCAAATTCTCTATCTTGCTTTCTGAGGGCAGTGGTTCTAATCTTCGTTCCATTTTCAAAGCCTTTGGATCTAAATGCACACATGCCACTCAGGGATTAGTCTGAGACTTTGTGATGTTTTAAATTTTAATTCACTTCTCAGAGCCTGTGATAAGCTGCTTTTTGGTCTGTCCCACACATGAGCAGCTCAGATTGAGCTTGAGTCTTAGGTGGGTTCATATACAGAATTAGGGTATCTCCATCTTCAGCTCCCTCTTCCTTAGGATTCCCCCCACACTCTTTGGCTTGAAGGGGCACTTTTCCCCAGTTATTCTTGCTTTTGAAGAGACAGAATTTCTCTTAGGATTTGATCTGCATATGCATGTGCTGCTGCCTTTCTCTCAAGGTTTGCCATCCTTGCCATCTCTCGGGCCATCGTTTTTGTAAAGTCCTGAAGTTTTCTTTCTTGGGTTGTTGCAGTAGCCCTTTAATTGATCTCTCTGTTTCTGTTTTTTTTTTCTCTTGCTAATCTGTCATTTATTGCTGCCACAGTTTGCTTGATAGAACACAAATTTGATCATATCTTCCTTTGCCTAAGAACTGGAGTATTTAAGGTAGTGAGTGGTGCCAAGGTTTCTGATGAGGGATCTGCTGTCATTCACATTGTTGTTCTCCTCTAGGTAGTGTGTCATCTTCCTCTGTCTGTCTTTCTTTCTTTTTTTTTTTCTCTTAAGTTTTCAGAAATTTGGTTATGATGTGTGTGGGTGTGGAATTCTTTGTTTACCTTGTTTATTATTTGCTCAGCTTATTGTTCTGTAAGTTTCTATCTTTTTCAAAATTTGCAAAAATTTCTGTTATCATTTCTTCAGATATTTTTTTCAGCTCCACACTTTTTCCTCTCCTTCTGTGACTCCAATGAAACAAATGTTAGATCTTTTGTTACTAACTTTTAAGTCACTAAAGCTCTGTTCATTTCCTTCAATCTGTTTTCTCTCTCTTCAGACTGGATGATTTTTATTTACGTATCTCTATACTCACTGATTCTTTCCTCTATCTTCTCTATTCTGCTCTTGGACCCCTCTTGTGAATTTTTATAAAAAGTTTCATTTATTATATTTTTCCATTTTGTTCTTCTTTACATCTTCTGTTTCTTTGCTGAAACTTATATTTTTGTATTTGTTCCAAAAGTGTCTGCAGCTGCTTGTTGGGCCATTTTTCTGAGACCTGCTCTAAGATTCTTGACAGGTAATTCCAGGATCTTTGTCATGTCAGTGCTGGTACCTGCTGATTATCTCTTCTCAAATGCATTGAGATTTTGTATGGCAAGTAATTTTGGATTGTATCCTGGATATTTTGAGTATTATGTATGAGACTCTTGTTCCTATTTAAATATTCTGTTCTAGGAGGCAGTCAACTGGTTTTGGCATGTATGACCTAGCTCACTTTTTAAAAGTACAGCTTTATTGAGTTATAATTTATATACCATAATATCCACATATGTCATAATACCGTTTTAAAGTGTATGATTCAGTGGTCTTGAGTATATTCAGAGAGTGGTGCAACCATCACCACTCTCTAGTTTTAGAACTTTTTCATCACCCCATAAGGCAAACCCACACCCATTTGCAGTCACTTTCCATTTTCCCTACCCACCAATTCCACTAATCTAGGCAGCTGCTAATCTACTTTCTCTATGAGCTTGTTTATTATGGACATTTCATAGAAATGGAATCATATAATTATATGGTCTTTGTCACTGACTTCTTTCATTTAGCATGTTGTCAAGTTTCATTGTATTGGTATTCCACATTTGTTTTTCTCTTTATCAGCTGATGCACATTTGGGTTGTTTCTTCTACCTTTTGGCTACTGTGAATAATGCGGCTATGAGTTTTTTGTGTACAGGTTTTGGCATGGACATATGCTTTTATTTCTCTTGGGGATATCCTAGGAGTGTGCTGGCTCTCTTTTGTGCTAAGATTGGACTGCCCACTTAATTACAATTTAGTTTTTGCTGTGTTGATTCTGATCAGTTTCACATATTGCACCCGAGGGCATGCCCAGGACTTCATACACAGATTTAAAGAATCCCCCTTTTCACCTTTTCACCTTCCTCATCTTTGTAATTTCTTTCCATTCTCTCCTCAGGAGGATAAGGAGAGCTGACTCTATTGTCATTTGCCTGGTTCAGGGCAGAGATGGTCCACCCCCCCAGTCTCTGCAGCTGCTGCACCCCTAGTGATGAGGGGCAAGGGTGCTGCCTTTTTGCTGGCATTTGCTTAGTACAGGGTAGGGATGGTTGAAGTGACTCCACCACACATTCTCCCCCAGTGGGGAAGGAGAGATCCTTTTTTTTTTTTTTTTTTTTTTGGTAGGTAAAATGTAAGCATTTAAAAAATAAAAGCACTGTGTAAATCAGGAATTTTCAAGTTGATTCTCTGTCTCATAAAAAAATAGAAGATTTAAGATCATTTTTCACGTTTTGATGTATTAAGTTTTATGCCAGGCTTCATTTGTACTTTTATGACAGTATAATTATGCTAATAATGAATTTTTTCCAGAAAGTATAATTTATTATTCTAACTATTTCATGTAAGACTAGTATTAATAGCATTAAAACTAACATTTCACACGTTAAATTATGAGTTTAGAGGAGAAATGATATTATGTGGTGGAAAAAGCTTTTACCTGTATTGCCTTTTTTTTTTTTTTTTTTTTTGGTGGTACCTGGGCCACTCACTGTTGTGGCCTCTCGCGTTGCGGAGCACAGGCTCCGGACGCGCAGGCTCAGCGGCCATGGCTCACGGGTCCAGCCGCTCCGCGACGTGGGGGATCCTCCCGGACCGGGGCACGAACCCGTGTCCCCTGCATCGGCAGGCGGACTCTCCACCACTGTGCCACCAGGGAAGCCCGTGTATTGCCTTTTTTACTGCTGATGAAAATTCTGTGAGATAGATGTTGTTATTCTCATTTTACACTGGGAATAGAGACTGAAAGACCTGAAGCAATTATTTATGCAAAGTCTGATAGCTACTAAGTGATAACTGAGTTGCCAAATATGTCTTTCTGGCTCTTTTTCCATAGGAAGCCATCTTCTACTCTTCAATAAGAAGTTTCTCCTCAGTTATAAATTCATAATCTGGATTTCCAGATAGCATAGGGATACTTAGGATCATGAGTTTTGATACCAACTGACATGGGATTGAGATCTATTTCTGCCAATGTGCCATGAATGTTGCATGGATTTAGTTTGCTGCATTACTGAACACTTGATAAGTTTTATGGCATTACGGTTTTAAAGCAGTCTTGTGAAATAAGCATTATTGTTTTAACTGTTTTGCACACAAGGAAACTTGAGGCTTGGGGAGTTTGAGTAACATACCCATTAGGTGACCAGGCTGAGATTCTTGTAGCTCTTCTAAAGTTTTGCCTGTTTCTTCTAGTCTCTCAGTCATGTCTTTTTTATTCTTCAGTGAAAAGAGAGTATTGTTCTACAAAGTTCTTATGTGTCCTTTGTGAAGTTAGTATGAATGAGTGCGTTTTACAGTACACAGAGCTACCATAAGAAAAGTCTAAGCTCATTAAATAATTCTCTATGTTGTAGCAATATTTTATTTATCTCCAAGCTTGTTCATTATTTAAATGTATATTATAACAGGAACTTTTAATGTCACGTTCCTGGATAGGCTGTGAGTGGTTGGTGAATCCTCAGATTTGTATATAAAATATTATTTATACGAATTTTTCTAGGCAGGAAGTAATAGCTTTTACAAGATTCTCAAAAGTGATCTCAGATCTCAAAATGGTAAGAATCACTGTACTGTAGAAAAGGAACCCAAATAATGGTCACTGTGTATGTAGAATTAAAAAACATTTTTTCAACACATGGAATGATTTCAAAAGTAGTTTTTTAATTTATTTTTTCTAAAAAGCTTAGGAAGATTATACAAGGATAAAAAAATTTCCTATTAATTGAAATATTATAGCATTAGATAATCTGAATATCTTTTTTTTTTTTTTTTTTGCAGTACGTGGGCCTCTAGCTGTTGTGGCCTCTCCCGTTGCGGAGCACAGGCTCCGGACGTGCAGGCTCAGTGGCCATGGCTCACGGGCTCAGCCGCTCCACGGCATGTGGGATCTTCCCGGACCGGGGCACGAACCCGTGTCCCCTGCATTGGCAGGTGGACTGTCAACCCCTGCGCCACCAGGGAAGCCCGATAATCTGAATATCTGTATTACATGTAGGTACATATAGATACAACGAATATCTATATGTATTTATATGTATACATATATGTGTGTGTATATATCTACACACACACACCTGACGTATTTCTGTAGATATCTATCTGTATGATGGGGAGTGCTCCATCATCCCGTCTATTTGACATGTATCATTACTTTATATGCTCTACATTTATCTGCTATTTGTATATTGTCTTCCCTCTTTCTAGCACTAAGTTGTCCAATGTGTCAGTCACTATCCACATGTGGCTGTTAAAATTTATTAAAATTAAATTTGAAAAGTTCAGTTCATTTTTTTGCACTGACCACATTTCAAGTGCTCAATAGCCACGTGTGCTTAGAGGCTACCATACTGGACATGTATAGAACGTGTCTATCATTGCAGGAAGTTCTGTTGGACAGAATTGTTCTGGAATGTAAGGTCCAGGAGGGCAGAGACTTTTTTTACTTAGTTTTTCTTGTTTTTTATTTTAATACCTTTATTGAGATGTAATTCACATAACATAAATCTCACCAGTTTAAAGTACACAATTTAATGGTTTTTAAGATGCACTTAGAGAGTTGTGCAACTATAACCATAATTTTAGAACATTTTATCATTCCATAACGTAAACCTTGTATTGAAGAGCATTCACTCTCCATTCTCTCCCTGCTCCCAGGTTACTACTAATCTGCTTTCTAGAAACCTTCCATAATTCACAGTTTTATCTCCCATGGCAAGAATATTGCTTGCCATTTATTTTATGATGGCCCTCATGACCTTTGCCCCCTGGTGTTCCTCTCACGATTTTATGTTGTATGGCAAAAGGGAGGTTATCTCAGTGATTTTCCACCACAAATCCTGGGAGGGTGAGGTATAATTAATTAGCTCCTTGCTTTGATATTAGACTTGATAGCTAACTAAGCACATACTGTTTGCTATCACTGAGGCCAGTCTGTAGACAGTTTAGTTAGTGTGCTGATGGCCAGTCCAACTGGTATAGCCAGCTTCGTTAGTGTACTTACATGGGGGAAAATATTAACTAATAAAGTCAGTACCTTTGTGGCCAGGATATGATTTGTACAAATTAGTGATCATTCAAAGTGGGACAGGGCTTCCCTGGTGGCACAGTGGTTGAGAGTCCGCCTGCCGATGCAGGGGACACGGGTTCGTGCCCCGGTCCGGGAAGATCCCACGTGCCGTGGAGCGGCTGGGTCCGTGAGCCATGGCCGCTGAGCCTGTGCGTCCGGAGCCTGTGCTCCGCAACGCGAGAGGCCACAACAGAGAGGCCCGCGTACCGCAAAAAAAAAAAAAAAAAAAAGTGGGATGATACCCAAGGTGACTTACTGGAGTGTGGGAAGAAAGCATTAGGACTTATACTACTGTTATTTTTAATTTTGATTTTTAAAAATTTATACTTTATAGTGCACAATATTTTAAATAGTATATGTTTATTAACATGTAAATATACATTTACTTGAGTTACATAATAAAAATTCTTACTGATAAGAGAGCATGATAGTGAAGGTTTGGAGACTTCTGCTCTAGCAGACAAGGTCACCTAAACTTTTATTAGTGATCAGGTGGACAGAGAATGCAGACTTGGGAGTGAGGGATGCAGAATGCACTATAAAGAAAACAAGAAGAAATGCAAGCTCAGCACGGTGTAATACAATAACATATCGTAGTGCAGAGAGGAAAAAAATACCCATAATATAATCTAGAGGTTCTCTTCATATTGTTTAAAAAGAAATCAATAAATATTAAATAATGTTTTAAATAAAAACACTATTTAAAAAAAGACTTGCATGTGAGGTTGGCTGCCAAAGGCAACTCTGTGTAAAGACTAGCCCTGGGTGGATCCGACTCTTCTTTGTAGAGTGGTTATGCTGGCAGTAAAACCAGATACTTTGATAAAGAGGATTTATTGTTTCCTGTAATACTTTATAATGTTAAAACTATTGCATTTTTCTTATTTTTAAAATGTCTTAATCAAATTTTGTATTCATGGCCAGGATAGAGAATAACAATTTAATTGATTTAATTTTAGTTCTGTTTAATGTTTGTGCTGGTTTTCCTGCATTTAGTAGTGGCCACTCCGGTGTTATAAACAGCTCAGCATGCTTATTTGATTAAGGGCTCTATATTGGGCAGTTTCAGCTAGATGAGACATTGGCAAGGCATATGGGCATGTGCAGGCATCTAGACAGGGATTGGCAAAACTTTTTCTGTAAAGGGCCAGATAGTAGATATTTCAGGCTTTGTACACCAGATGGTCTCTGTTGCCACTACTCAACTCTGTTCTTGTAGCATGTTAACAATCTTAGATATATGTAAACAAATGGGTGTAGCTGTGTTCCAATAAAACTTCATTTACACAAATCCGCAATAGGCCAGTAGTTTATGGAGCCCTGATCTAGATTAACCATGTCAATATGGTTCTCAATCCAAGAACATGATTGCTACAAATTAAAAATAAGTTAATTACTTGAAACTTAGAATGCATTGTAGAAGCGGCATTAGAAATAGAAGAAGCCTGTTTGACGTTTTATGTAGCTGAATTATATGCTACCTAACTTTTGAAAATCTCTACCCAGCTGGAATGTACAGATGATGTTAAGAGTAAGAAGTGAAGAAATAGATTAGAAACTAGGTGTTTGTGGTCAGAGTGTAATCTTGGAGCGTAAGACTTCTGAATTTTAGAACAGTTCCAGGTTGTGAAGATGTCCATAGTGTGTAATGGGAGTTCTTTGCTCAAGTGGCATGGAGGTGAACATTCTTCAAGCTGAAGAAGAGATCAGGAAACTACAAAGGGGGAATTGTTCCTTCCTTATTGTGGAAATGGTAGGAGTTTTCCCCCCTTACTCCTATCTCTTGATGGTGAGAAAGGATTTTCCATCCTTTTATCTTGGTTGGTTGTCAGCCCCTCCATGTTTCTAGTAGAGTGAAAGTGGCAAAGAGGAAACCTCTTTGCAGTAAGTAGAGGCAAGGGTAGGCTCTTGGTAGGGGCTTTTGCTAGGAATGGGTGATGAAGGTACCGAAGGATTTCAGGGGCTGTGGTGAGTAGAGTTTTCTTTGAAGTCTGTGTAATTGTGCCTCTGAAGGTGAAGCGGATGGGACAGAGTGGGTGGCTTTCATGTACTCCTGTCGTGTAGCCGAGGTGGGGAAACAACAGTTCTTTCACATCACCTCTTACAGTTGGGAGATAAGGGTTCTAGTTGTAGCTCCTAGAGTATGTGTTTCTTTAGAGGAGGGGAGATATATTTTAAACTAAGGGTAAGGAATTTCCCAACATAGCACAGGACTGGGTCAGTTCGAGTAGGTGGGGTGGTAGAGAAATAGAGGAGTGTTGGGGAAAGACATCCCCAGGAGCGTTAGATTTCCTCATACGCAGTTTGGGAGGTATATTCCTAATTAGGAAGATAGATTATATTGTAGGTGATAGTGGCAAAGCTGCCTGTTCTTAAATTTCCGGCTTTATTTTCTTATTAAAAGAGCTATATATTTCTTAACTATGTATTAAGGTACTTTTTGAATATGTTATACTTCTCTTCTTCCATTAGAGAAGAAATTGAATTAGAAGTAGTTGTGTAAGGTCATGGAACAAATTAGGATTTTCTTTAAAATTAAGTCTCTGAGGCTCTAAACTGTTATCATACAGGCTTAATTTATGTCTGATAATTTGTATCATTTGATTTAGCCCTGATTTGGCATTTTTGTAATTTAAATTATAGCAATATTTTGACTTTAAGGGTTTGTTACAACGGTCAGTTAGAAACTAGGGAGAAGGATTGTTTAGTGGACCCTATTGATGGATCTAAGCCTTGTTTAGATCAAGAGGAACTTTTATACAGAATTTATATGAGGTTGTGATCATAACATTTCTAAATCTTAATTGATATTTTCTATTTGTTGAGACATCATTTTCCTGGTTTCCTGTAGCTACTGTCCATGATTTCCTTTAGAATTTTTGAGTATATTTAAAACAGTTGATTTAAAGTGTTTGTCCAACAAGCTCAATTTCTGTGCTTCCTGAAAGACAGTATCTGTTAATTCCTCCTGTGAATGGGCTATACTTTCTTGTTTCTTTGTATGCTGTGTAATTTTTTTGTTGGAGACGGGGCATTTGATTATTACAATGTGGTAACTCTAGAAATCGAGTTCTTCCCCCTCTTCAGGGTTTGTTTTTCTTACATGTGGCTGTAGTTGTGTATTTGTTTAATCACTTTTCTAAACTATTTTTTGTAATGACTGTATTCTTTGTTTTGTGTGGTTCCTAAGTCTCTGTTCCTTTAGTGTATGGTAAGCTAGTGTTTTGACATAGATTTCCTCAAATGCCTGGAGTCAAGACAAAATAAAGAATTCTCCCAGTCTGTGCACATTGACTCTGTTGGGACACTGCTTCAGTGCTTAGCCACATTGTTCATGACTCTGCCTTACCCTTCACTTCCTTCTTGCTCTAAGTCTGAAAATTAGCCAGAGGTGGAAGTGTAGAGTCTTCTCAGGTCTTCTCTGAGCTTGTAGTCTAAGAAAAGTCTCCCTGGGCATGCATGTGGCTTCTCAAATTCCCATATCAAAATAATTGATTTTCAACTTTTTAATATATACATTTAGGGCTTCCCTGGTGGCACAGTGGTTGGGAGTCCGCCTGCCGATGCAGGGGACACGGGCTCGTGCCCCTGTCCGGGAGGGTCCCACGTGCCGCGGAGCGGCTGGGCCCGTGAGCCATGGCCGCTGAGCCTGCGCGTCCGGAGCCTGTGCTCCGCGGCAGGAGAGGCCACAACAGTAAGAGGCCCGCGTATCACACACACACACACAAAATATATATATATATATATACACATTTAGAGCTATATATTTCTCTCTAAACAATGGTTGAGCTTCATCTCATAAATTTTGATATGGTGTGGTTTTAGTATTAACAATTAAAAATATTTTCTAATTGTCCTTAAGACTTATTAGTCTATTGCTTAGTTGTCAAACTTTTGGGGATTTTAAGTTTATTTATTTTTGAATGGTCACTGTATATGGGGCTGCCACTAATTACATGGCTTTTGAGTACATGGTTCCTGTAGCCAGTTGTCATTGATCGATTACATTGATTTAATTCAATTCTGGTGTTACTTCTTGTTGTGGCTTAAGAACAAGTACAGGCAGACCTCAGAGATATTGCTGTTTCAGTTCCAGACCACCACAATAAAGCCAATATTGCAGTAAAGCATCACATGAATTTTTTGGTTTTCCCAATAATGTAGTTGCACATAAGAGTTATGTTTACATTATATTGTAGTCTGTTAAGTGTGCAATATAGCATTATGTCTAAAAAGACAATGTACGTACCTTAATTAAAAAATACTCTATTGCTAAAAAGTGCTAACTATCATCTGAGCCTTCAGCAAGTCTCAATCTTTTTGCTGGTGGAGGGTTTGAACTACTGTGAGAATTACCAAAATGTGACAAAGAGATACAAATTGAGCAAATGCTATTAGAAAAATGGCACTGCTAGACTTGCTCCATGAAGGGTTGCCACAAACCTTCAATTTGTAAAAAATGCAGTATCTGTGAAGCACAATAAAGTGGTGTACAAGAAAACAAGATATGCCTGTAGTCATTTAAAGAGGGTGAGAATTTATTTTTCTCACTGTCAGCCCTGATTTCTAAAAGACTTTTGCAGGCCCAAAGGGTTAAATAAATCTAGAGGTTCAAGGTTCTCAAGTACATCTACCAGGTGGCACCCTCCTAGGTATTGGGGCACTATCTTTAGCACTGAAGTCTTGCCAGGGCTGTGAACTAAACTTTTTCTGTAATTCTACTCCTCTCATAATCTGGTCCTGGGCTGGTTTTCCAGTTTGGTCAACCCTCTGGCCTCAGAAATAGTCTCTTTAAATGTTACAGAGTCCCCTGTCATTTACACCGTATCTAAAATTGGTGGTTGGTGAATTGAGTCTTATAGGATCTTGGGGCAAGCTGCTTATGGGTAGGTGTCTTAGTACAGGCACTCTGCTGCAGTTTTCTGCCTTTAGCATATCAATGGCTTTTAACATCAGTCAACTAATTCCACAGTCCTTGTAACTACCCTTGCTATTTTATTTCTCAAATATTACAGATATCACGTAAGTCTATTGCATTAGTCAGTGCATCACCTTCCTCTGGTATCCTCTCTCAATTCAGCAAAAGTGAAAGTCTTTGTCATTGTGAGCTATAGCATGCCACTGGTTATTGCCACTCTCTCTACCACCCTCAGTGTGACTCTTGTTGCCATCTGGCCAGTGAGTGATCCAGCCCCAGAGCCCATCTTGAAGTTCTGCTTCCTGGTACTGTTAGTTTGGTCACACTCCCCTCCACCACCTTGAAGCAGATCCTGAGACAAGAATTGAGCACATGTAGTATATTTGGGAGATTCAGGGACACTGACAGAAGTGATAGAAGAGAAGGAGACAATAGGGAGGTATGTTATCAAGTCAGGTACCACACTGCGTGACTGGAGCCAAATCCCACAAGGAAGTGCACTTCATTATTATTGCAGCAAAGAGATAAGCAAGTTTGGAGTTTTTCCAAATCATTCATTGGCTAAGGGCTGCCCTGGGAGGATGTTGATTCACAGGCACTTTCAGCCCACCACATGCATAGGAAGAGTGGGTTCTAGTAGATAGAGGGAGCCCTTCAACATAGATGCAGGTGCTGGCCCGAGAAAGTCAGGCTGGAGTGTATGGCAATGGTCAGAGGGTCTGAGAGGATATGGTGTGATGCTGACGCTGTTGGCAACTGTCTATTTTCAGCTATGCAAAATAATATGAGATTACTTTCTAAAGTTGTGCTGATTTATCCTGTGAGAATTATCTCCACATCCTTGCCAATATTTGGTATTATTAATCTCTTTAATTTTAGCCATTCTGTTGGGTGCATAGTGGTACGCTATTGTGATTTTATTTTGCATATCCTTTATTATTATTGGTTGGTTTGGGTCCAATCAGGAAAGAGAATCACACAGTAATTTTAATAGGAAAAGTTTAATGTAAAGGATTATTGACTGTAGCACAGATTGGAACGAGAAATTGGCTAGTAAGAAGTAAAGAGAACTCTGCAAAATATAGAAGTAGTAGATACAAGGAGCAGCCACTACTACTGCTATGGCTGAGATGGAACACTTAAGTGAGAGTCCCTGTGACCTGGCCTGAGACCAGACCTTGTTGGGAGAGCAGGCTGTGGCTTACTGAATGGCAGAAAAGTCACTGTAAAGCTGTACCTGCGGAACTTGCTTAACATCTGCCCTTTGGAACTTGCCATGGTTACTTATGGGATGCCGGGGAAAGCTGTTCACAGAGTGGTGTCTCACTGGAGGCCTCTGCTGCAGAACTGCCTGAGGGGGAAGTGCTGGGGGAAATTGTTGGTGGCTGGGTGCTGGTGGCCATCAGGTACTTAGGAGCCTAGTACCTAGTGCTGCAGGAGCTTGTTGAGTGAGTACATTGGAACCAGGAAGCAAATCCGTTTCCTCCTGCAGTCTCTCCAGCGTGCTCTATTGACAAAGCCTGCAGGCTTAGCATCCTGCCATCTGGAAAAAAAAATATTTAAAGGGCCCAGATCCATTTTCATAAAGTAGGCAAAAAGTCTGAATTTTGAGGTGGGAGGCAATGGATGACGGGCACAGTCTGCCCTTTAATTATTCAGCTTCTTCTGTATGCATCTTTCTAAACACATGTGAACTCCCCAGCAACCAACAAAGCTGTATTTCTACCTAAGAAGATACACTTTTTCCAAGTGAAGTTCTCATCCTTTGTCCAAAAGGAGGAAACATACGGTTTTGAGAGTCATTGTATCTGTCACTGGTTATGTTAATTGCTCTTCATATTCAGTCATAATCATGCTAAATATTCCATTATCTAAAGTCTAAATTGTAAAGTTACAGCTTGTAAATAAAATAAAAATGTGAAGGAGAGAGGATATGTGTGTGTGTGTGTGTGTGTGTGTGTGTATCAGATAGAAACTATGTAAAGTTGTTAGGATACTTACCTATTTAATTTGTTAAAAGACCATAATTGATGTGTATGGTTCTGTTCTTCCACTCCTCATACCATATTTATCCTGCCCTCCACTAGAATCTTGGCTCCTTGGAGTTTTACTTGGTGGGGTGACCCACAACCAATGGGTTGAACCCTCAATCATCCTGCTGTAGTTTGGATATTTTTTATGGACCTGTCTTCTAGATCTCTCATCCTCTTTTAGCTGTGTTTAATGTGTTGTTAAACCCGTCCATCGAATTCTTAATTTTGATTAATGTAGTTTTCAGTATTAGAATTTCCATTATTTTTTCAAATATACTGTTACTTTTTACAGTTTTCAGTTAACTGCCGAAATTTTAAATCGTGTCTTTTGTCTTTTTGAACTTAGTACTTCATATTTGTTTTATAGGACACATCTGATAATAGCCACAATTGGAATATCTTCAGGTCTCTTCCTGACGATATTCTGTTGGTTCTTGTTTTGTTGTCATCTATCTTTATGTGTCTTATTATCTTTGATGATAGTAGACATCTTATTTGAAAAATTATTGGTAGAAATAATTTGAGGACTAGGATAATGTTATCTTTCTTCAGAGAATATTTTTGTATCTTCCGTTAGGAGCCTTGGCATATTAGTTCTAGTATCACCTTAAGCCAGTGGTAGGTCTTGGGGTTTTCTGTCATCCTGATGACTTGTAGCTGGGTTGCAGTCCACGTAATGGCTGGCTTCTGGTACACCTTTACCCTTATAGAAAATCTTTGTGTCCCAGTTCAGAGTGCCGTGTTGTTTATTTGAGCCCCTACCTTTTGTAGGTTGTTGGGTCCAGCTTTTGTCCCCCTTCTTCCTTGAGGCTGTCAAAAGTACTCTCAGCCTTTTGGCCGTCTCTAATAAATAGATAAAATTCTCTATAACAGAAGTAGCTGTGGATGCCTGGTTCCTCTTTAAAGAATTTGCAACTTCTGGATCTTGGCTTAGTAGGTCTTACCATTTTGTTACTTATAAGATTTAAAAATTGTTCTTTAGCTTTTTAAGTTATCTTCAGTGGAGGTTTGTCTGAATTAGCTCATCTGGAGCTATTATTGGAAGTGAAAAATCAGGACAAGCTATTTAACTTGTTATTTAAAATGTGCTTCAGTTTTCTCATCTGTAATATGGGATTAATAATTACTATCTTGTGGGGCTTTTGAGATTTTTAAGTGAGGTAACACATTATGAGCTTACAGTAATACCTGATACTGTAAAATGCTCAATTTATTATTATATTACTTTGAGAACATTGGAATGTTTAAAAACTTTTCCAAGCATGAATTAGCCCTTTTTTATTTTATTTTTTTTATTATTTATTTATTTATTTTTTTTTGCGGTATGCGGGCCTCTCACTGTTGTGGCCTCCCCCGTTGCGGAGCACAGGCTCCGGACGCGCAGGCTCCGGACGCACAGGCTCAGCGGCCATGGCTCACGGGCCCAGCCGCTCCGCGGCATATGGGATCCTCCCAGACCGGGGCACGAACCCGTATCCCCTGCATCGGCAGGCGGACTCTCAACCACTTGCGCCACCAGGGAGGCCCTAGCCCTTTTTTGAACCCAAACTAATTTGCAGGGATTACGAAAGACTTTCAAATAACATTTACATTAATTGACCTTTCTGTTATCCCTGATTTAGGCAAGTGAAACTCTTTTCCTTTAATGTTTTTGAGACTCTGTGCTATAAGGAAAATTTAATTTTGTCTAAAACTAGATAATTACCCTGATATCTGTGTATACATGTATGTATGTATGTATGTATAAATATATGTGTGTATGTATATGGGGATATATAAAGACTGATAAACCATTGTGTGTGTGTGTGTATGTGCCTGTGCACGCGTGCGTGTATGTGTGTGTGTGTATGTCTACATAACTACATAAAGGCTAAATGGGAAGCTATCTTAGTTATTTAAAATATTGTCTTTTGTTGATAAAATATAATTGGGCTGGAGCTAAGGAGAACAAAATGGAGTAGAATTGGGTTATTGTTTAAATATTTTAAAATTCTGAAAATTTGAAACTTTTCTAAATATCTTTTTCTTTTTTGTGTTTAAAATAGAGGATAATTACAAAACCCTTGATTTACCCTATTTTTAAAATTGACTGAGTTCTTGGACTAGATACAAAGTTGACTAAAGAAAATTATTGTAAAAACAGGTAGCTGAACTCAATAAAGTCTGGTGACAGCTACTTCAGCAGTCTTGCTGCATGAAAAGCAAACATAGCTAACAATGTAACCTCCAAAAGTGCTAGGTACATATACTATTTCTCTATTCCATAGATCTGCATCTTTCAAAGTGCATTTGATCTTCTTTCTTTTGCATCCATCTAATTTTTGTGCAGAGTAAGTTTAACAGTCTGTTTTGCATCAGCATTGAACCCATCTGTATAATATTGTCTTTCAATGTGTTTTCCCACTTTGTTAAAAGAAACAATCATAATACATAAAAATTTAAAGAAATTCAAAATAAGTTTTCTTTGAGATTTAGAGAGATGATATATGGCAATCTGAAAATTTTCTTAAGTTGTAAATAAATTCTCCTCTTTGGAAGTTTGGTTTAGTGTCTTTTTAAATTTTTTATGCTACTGTGTGTCTTAAAGTTACATTAAGGTAATCATTTTCATGATTTTGTTTTCTAGGTTAACAGAACCTTCTGGATATTTAACAGATGGTCCAATTAACTATAAGTATAAAACTAAATGTACATGGCTAATTGAAGGCTAGTAAGTATACAATTTGCATTAAATTATTTATTCTGAAATGATAAAGAAGGTGATTATATCAGTGTTAAAGCATTAAAATATAACAACTTCATAGCTATATAGTTTATTCTGTTGCTTATTATTGGAAAATATTATTCATGATGTTTTAAAATGAGATTGATAAAATTTAGATATAATGTTTAATGTAAATTATAATACCCTTTTACTTGTGATAATAGTTTGATTTTTACATATATTTATTTTTAAGTTATGTTACTATGGCATTAAGTCAAGTATGCATTTTTGGTTTTTTTTAAATTGCTTGTTATGGAATTTGAAGCCTGCATAGAAAGTATAAAAATATTCCATGCTGAATTATGCCATCGGTTCATACTATTCAGCATTTTAGTTCTAAGGGTTTTAAAAAAAGAACATTTTGTAAAAGAGAGAGTTAATTGTCCTTTTAAAGGCATTTTTCAGTAATTAGGGCTTGAGACTGAATTTATCTATTTAAACATATTATGAATGGATCATAAATCATATGAGTTGTTTTTGAACTATTTTATGATTTTAAAGAGTGTATTTGGAAAACTGGGTTTTTATTTTTGTTACTTTAAAGGTTTTTTAAAACCTCAAGGTTATTAATTCCCTGTGTACCTGTGGTCTCATTTATTTGTTAACAAATAACAGTATATCGTATTGAGACCTTTTGATTAAAATTTGAAGACCTTATTAGTACCTCTAGTTAAGAGTTCATAGAAATAAGAACAGTCTTGAGTGTTGAATTTAAAAATTAACTTTATTCAAGTATAATTTTCATACAATGAAATACACCCATATTAAGTGTACAGTTCAATAAGGTTTCAGTAATGTATACAATTTATGTACCTCCACCTTAGTCAAGACA
The DNA here is from genome assembly GCF_025265405.1 of Mesoplodon densirostris. Lineage (NCBI taxonomy): Eukaryota > Metazoa > Chordata > Mammalia > Artiodactyla > Ziphiidae > Mesoplodon > Mesoplodon densirostris. The sequence continues at coordinate 16,084,580 of NC_082661.1, read as the reverse complement.
TAGAACATTTCCTGTTGACTAAATTTTTATAAGACATAGAACATTTCCTGTTGACTAAATTTTTATAAGACATAGAACATTTCCTCTTGACTAAATTTTTAGAAAAGGATGATACATATGGCTGGTTAATAGATTTTAGAGTTGTATATCATTTTTACAAATTAGATATGACTGGTTATCAATCTTTTATACTGATGATATATGGATTTATAGCTAAATTATCTGTAAATAGGTTTTTAATAAAATACTCTAAGATTTCTTTAGACCGTGCTTTACATATTACATATTAATTTTAAAATATTTTAATTTTTTTTCAGTCCAAATGCAGTGTTAAGATTAAGATTCAATCATTTTGCTACAGAATGTAGCTGGGATCATATGTATGTTTATGATGGAGATTCAATATATGCACCTTTAATAGCTGTACTTAGGTGAGTAGTTACGTTTAATTGATGAATTTATAGTCAGTTGTAGAAAAGTAACCGTATAATTTATTAATTTTAAATATATACTCATCTTTACTGCAAAAATAAATTTAGCATAGGCGTTGATGGCTAAACTTCAAAGATGGTGTAAGACTATGATGATACTGTGGCTGTCAACTTAGGGGTATATATAATAATGTAAACATTGATGTAACAGAGATAAGTAGTTACTGTTTCAGAAATGTAGATTTATTAATAAATATCCCTTATTCTTGCTGTACATAGTTCATTCTTTTAAAGTGAATTGAATCTGTTTTCAGAACTATCTGTATTTGGATAGATTAATGTGAGTTCTTGCTGACAAAGGAATTAATAGATATATATTTTATAGTTATCTTTTTATTTTAGAGAAATTATAAAATTTAAAATTCTGTAAAAAAAGGTTAAGTTATGCTTTATGTAGTGGTTTAATAATGAAGGTGTTTCTATCAGTTCTCACAGTTGGGGAATTTTGGTTGTTTCCAAATATTTTATTGTTAGTCAGGTAGTAAGATTTAATTTAAAAATTTTAAAATCACAGCATTTTCAGTATCAGTTTAAAACTCTTTATTATGTATGTACAATTTATTATGAAATGTTTTATGAACAGGAGAGAATATATTAGATAGAAAAATTTTTGAGCATATAGTGTAGATTTAGTGTACAATTTAACTAACATGATTGTTGACCAGAGTTATTCATTACATTATTCCTTACTTTTGTTACTTACACAGTATCTCTTATATGTCCTGTCATTGTTAAAAATTTAAATATGGGTAAAAGCTTATTCTTCCCTTCCACATTTTTGATTTTATTTTTCTTTTTACTATTTATGTTGTAAACTGTTTTAACAGGAATGTAAACTATTATTTTTTTGGACAAACACGTAAGGGCTGTATTTCCGAATGACTGTTTGAAAATGACTCCTTGAGAACTTAGATGCTTATTCTGTGATATTGCTATTGCTCAAGATACTTGTAGAACTTAATTTTTGAGTTGTTTGAAAATTATAGAAAGAGCATTCTGGAGTAACCCTTCATCTAACACCAATAGATAGAAAATGGAACAGAGCCTTGTGAATAATTACATTGTAAGATAAGTTATTGCAACAATTAGATAAGATACTAGGTTCAAACACTTATTTTTAGCAATTTAGATATAACCGTTATCATTCCTCTATTTTTATGACATTATTGACTGACCATCATTTAGATGTGTGCCTTTTCATTTGTTTTTCTAGTAGTTGTGATGACTGCATTAATTAACAGTGATTCATTAACACTCTTACCAGCCATTTCTTGATACTAAAGGAAGCTTTTGTAAGATAATTAGCAGGATGGGATTTAGTATATGACTGTGAAGGTGGAACCAGTGACTTTTCATCAGCAAGTATTCCTGTTAACTATTCTGAGAGAGATGGAAAACTCATGTTTATTGAATATCCACTTGATTGTAAACACTGTACTAGGCAGTTTAAATGTCATCAGTCCTTGTTAGGATATTGTGGAAGAAGTACTATAATCCCTCATTTATTGTTGAGAAAATTGAGACTCAGAGAAATAAAGTTTTACTTCTAATAGATGGTAGAGCCAGGATTAGGACTTGACAGTCTCCGGACTTAAAAGCCTATACTGTTTGTACTTCATTTTACTAAGAATTCAGAATCTAAATGTTTGAATTATTCCAGCTGTATAAGAATTTATTATTCAACAAACGTTTGATAACCTCCTTAATTCAAGAGACTGTCATAAGCCTGGAGGATGCAGTAAGGAGTAAGATACAGGCCATTGCAGACACCAGCTACCTGAAGTTGCACCCAACTTTATAGGTTAAGTGCACAGTCCTTCACAAAACTGCCCTCACTTCAGATAACAGCTGCAAGTTCAGGGGTCTCCAGGCCACCTGCACTTCTGACCCACTGGCTACAAATTTAGAGGTGCCTGTGGCCCCCTCAGGTTCAATAATTTGCTAGAATAACTCACAGAACTCAGGAAAGCACTATACTTATGATTATAGTTTTATTATAAAGGATAAAAATCAGGACCAGTCAAATGAAGAGACACATAGGGTGAGATCTGGGAGCATCTCAAAGCTGTGTCCTCAGGACATATGTTACCCCCCCAACATATCAGTGTGTATTGCCACTTGGGATGCTCACCTTTTACAGGTGTACGGAGTTTTTTGGGGGTTTCCTTTTGTAGGTATTATTGATCTAATCATTGGCCATAAGGTTGAATGCAATCTTTAGCCCCATTCTGACTCTGGAAGTCAGATTGATTTCTTGTGGCTTAAAGCCCCAGCCAATCACATGGTTGGTTTTTCTGGTGTGGCCAGCTCCCATCCTGAGTCACCTCATTAGGATAAACTCTGAGCCCACCATGAATAACAGCGACATTCCTATCACTTGGGAAATTCCAAGGATTTGGAGGCTACATCACCACACAGTAGTTGGGCACTGGTGGTGGTATGTAAACAGATTTTTTATACAGCACGATAAGTGTTATAATCAGGTTATGAAAAGAGTGCTATATGATTTCAGAAGTAATGAATTCGTCATGGTGAGTTTCATCATGAGTAGAAGAATGATAGACAAAGTGGGGGGGTCAGATAGGACATTCTAGGTAGAGAAAAACATACGTACAAAGGCGTGTACACACTGAAGAACATTATATTTTGCGTCAGTAGTAAGTAGTTATGAGTAACTTGATCATAGGAAATGTGAAGGGATAGGTAGGTGCCAGATTACCCAATAAATGGTAATCAGGAACATCTACTGAATACTTACTATGTGAGGGGCAGTGTGCAAGAGTTCTTTATATGTATCAAGTCATTTAATCCTCACAATAACCTTTTAGGTAGGTATTATTATTGCCATTTTGTAAATGGAGAATTAAGGCACAGAGAGATGCTGTGAGTGGCCCAAAGTTGCTTAACTGGTTGGTGATAGAGTCAGAATATGAGCCTGAATTTATAATGCTGTAATCACTGTAGTGTTGCTTTCTTGTTACCACACTAAAGAAATTGGACTTTATTCTGTAGGAAAGACTTTTTAGAGTATGGAGAATGGATTGGAATGGAGACCTGCTATTTTTTGTGTGTGTGTGTGTGGTACGCGAGCCTCTCACTGCTGTGGCCTCTCCCGTTGTGGAGCACAGGCTCCAGACGCGCAGGCTCAGCGGCCGTGGCTCACGGGCCCAGCCACTGAGCGGCATGTGGGATCTTCCCGGACCGGGGCACGAACCGGGGCAGGCGGACTCTCAACCACTGCGCCAACAGGGAAGCCCAGACCTGCTATTTTTTACTGTGTGCTAGACGATCATGTGCTGGACACCATGTTTGTAAAGTCATAGGTAGTGATAATTTGAGGCCTAGAAAGTTATTATATTCCCAAAGAGTGCCTGGGGACACTAGAAATCCACAGTCAACTGGATTCTAATTCAGGTGTTGAGGTAATTCACACCCAAACTGAAGTTCAGTCCCCTGAAGGGCCTGTCTTCTACTAGTTCACTTTTACATCTAGTTTTTGGGGTCTCAGGTCAAAGTGAGGGCCCTGTGTTCTACTTTTTGGTTTCCTAGCTATGTAAAACAGCCCAGTTTCTTAGCCCTTCAGACCTCACCTCCAACTTTGAAATCAGTGAATGCCCATAAGGAGAAATAGCTCCAATTCGTGGGCTTACCCTTTTCTCAGTTCTCCCAGTACCTTCAGGCTGATTTTTTTTAACTGTCATTTTTTCTAGTTGATTTCAGTGGGAGGGTTGGTTGGTCCAAATTGGTATGTTATGTGAGAAGTGTGAGTCCTCTTTCATTTACTGTTTTCAAAACACTTATAAACAAACAACCAAGCAAACAAATCTGCTCTTTTCATCTGTTTCAGAGGGATTAATCATATGTATTATAAACATCTGGTAATATTATTTTTAGTAATGTAATCATTTGATATAATCTCACTGCAATGAAGAATATATATGTGAAACTAAAACTGGTGTTACAGAATTTTAATTGTGTTGACAGCCTTCTTTTAAAATCTTTTGTTCTTTCACAAACATAAGCTAGTCGATGTTATAATAATTATTACAACATCAAGCATTGATTACTTTTTAATTTATTTGCTTTTCGAAATGTGTTTACAAAATAAATTATTTGACTATAATATTTCATTTTGTTCTGTCAAATATGATTTGAATGAGGGAATTCAGTTCCTGGTGGTGCCTAAACATAAGTTTAACAGTGTCTAAAGGCATTGACTATTTTGAATAATGTAATTTGTTGTTAGCAGCTTCTTCTCTTTCTCAGATTTTATGCTTTCATAGATTTAGAGAGGATAGTATGTATAAATAAATGAAGATACATAATTTTCCCCCATGAACAAGTAGGGTTAAAAAGGGAGAAGTAGGGGCTTCCCTGGTGGTGCAGTGGTTGAGGGTCCGCCGCCAATGCAGGGGACATGGGTTCGTGCCCCGGTCCGGGAAGATCCCACATGCCATGGAGCGGCTGGGCTCGTGAGCCGGGGCCGCTGAGTCTGTGCGTTCAGAGCCTGTGCTCCACAATGGGAGAGGCCACAAAAAAAAAAAAGGGAGAAGTAGGGCTTCCCTGGTGGCGCAGTGGTTGGGAGTCCGCCTGCTGATTCAGGGGACATGGGTTTGTGCCCCGGTCTGGGAAGATTCCACATGCCGCTCAGCGGCTGGGCCCGTGAGCCATGGCCGCTGAGCCTGTGCGTCTGGAGTCTGTGCTCCGCAACGGGAGAGGCCACAACAGTGAGAGGCCTGTGTACTGCCAAAAAAAAAAAAAGGTGGGGGGGGAAGTACCAGTTATTAATTTAGAACTGCTTTTATACATTTATATTTCTCCCCATAAACTTCATTTTCTTTTGTGTGTGTATGAGTAATATTGTCTTTTGGAATAATTATATATTATTGTAATTTGTATAAGTATGCAAAATTCTAAAGAAATATAAAAAGTGTGTATTTTAAGATGACCTAAAATACTTAGATTAGTGTATTGGAAATGTACAACTTTAACTAGAGTAGCATTGTAGTCACTTAGCTGATGTGGAATGTTCTATCTAGCTTCATGAGAATTTGCAACTTGTGGGGAAAAGTAAGGCTATAAGGTCACTTGTTAGAGTACCAAGGTGGTTTTATTTTATTTTATTTATTTAATTGAAGTATAGCTGATTTACAATATTATGGTAGTTTCAGGTGTACAACATAGTGATTTTATATGTTTATATAGATTATACTCCATTTAAAGTTATTATGAAATATTGGCTATATTCTCTGTGCTATAATTACATCCTTGTATCTTACTTACTTATACCTAGTCCTTTGTACCTCTTGATCCTCTTCCCCTATCTTGTTCCCTCCGCCACCCCTCTCCCCACTGGTAACCATAGTTTGTTCCCTGTATCTGTGACTCTGTTTCTGTTTTGTTATATTCATTTTTTGGTTTTACTTTTTAGATTCCACACGTAAGTGAAAACATATAGTATATATCTTTCTCTGTCTGACTTAACTCACTAAGCGTAATACCCCCCAAGTCCATCCATGTTGCTGCACATGGCAAAATTTCATTCTTTTTATGGCTGAGTAATATTCCATTTGTGTGTGTGTGTGTGTGTGTGTGTGTGTGTGTGTGTACCATATCTTCTTTATCCATTCATTTCTTGGTGGACACTTAGGTTGCTTCCATATCTTGGCTTTGTAAATAATGCTGCTAAGAACATTGGGGTGCATATATCTTTTTGAATTAGTGTTTTCATTTTCTTTGGATATATACCCAGGAGTAGAATTTCTAGATCATATGGTAGTTCTGTTTTTAATTTTTTGAGAAACCTCTGTACTGTTTTCCATAGTGGCTGCACCACTTTATATTCCCATCAAGAATGCACTAGGGTTCCCTTTTCTTCACATCCTCCCCAACATTCATTATGTTGTCTTTTTGATGATGGCCATTCTGACAGGTGGAGGTTGATGTCTTATAGTGGTTTTGGTTTGCATTTCCCTAATAATTAGTGATGTTGAGCATCTTTTCACGTGCCTGTTGGCCATCTGTATGTTTTCTTTGGAAAAATGTCTGTTCATGTCTTCTGCCCATTTTTTTTTTTTTTTTCGGTACGCGGGCCTCTCACTGTTGTGGCCTGTCGCGTTGTGGAGCACAGGCTCCGGACGCGCAGGCTCAGCGGCCATGGCTCACAGGTCCAGCCGCTCTGTGGCATGTGGGATCTTCCCGGACCGGGGCACGAACCCGTGTCCCCTGCATCGGCAGGTGGACTCTCAACCACTGTGCCACCAGGGAAGCCCCTTCTGCCCATTTTTTAAACAAGGTTTTTTTTTGTTTGTTTGTTTTGTTTTTTGATGTTGAGTTGTATGAGCTCTGTATATATTTTGGACATTAACCCCTTATCAGACATATCATTTGCAAATATCTCCTCCCATACAGCAAGGTTGTCTTTTCATTTTGTTGATCGTTTCCTTTGCTGTGCCAAAGCTTTTAAGTTTGATTAGGTCCAATTTGTTTAGTTTTGCTTTTGTCTCCCTTGCTTGAGGAGACAAGATCCAAAAAAATAATGCTACAGCTTATGTCAAAGAGTGTTCTGCCTATGTTTTCTTCCAGGAGTTGTATGGTTTGTGGTCTTACATTTAGGTCTTTAATCCATTTTGAGTTTATTTTTGTGTATGGTGTGAAGGCATATTCTAATCTCATTGTTTTACATGGAGCTGTCCAGTTTTCTCAGCACCATTTGTTGAAGAGTCTAGCTGTTCTCCATTGTATATTCTTGCCTCCTTTGTCATAGATTAATTGACCATAAGTGCATGGCTTTATTTCTCATCCCTCTGTTCTGTTCCATTGATCTATGTGTCTGTTTTTGTGCTAGTACTCTTACTGTTTTGATTACTGTAGCTTTGTAGTATAGTCTGAAGTCAGGGAGGGTGATACCTCTGGCTTTGTTCTTTTTTCTCAAGGTTGCTTTGGCTATTCAGGGTCTTTTGTGGTTCCATACAAATTTTAGGATTATTTGTTCTAGTTCTGTGAAAAATGTCATGGGTATTTTGGTAAGGATTGCATTGAATCTGTAGATTGCTTTGGGTAGTATGGACATTTTAACTATATTAAATCTTCTCCAAGGTGGCTTTAAATGAAGGTTTACATATGACTTAAGTTAATGATCACCCTATAGTATTATGACAGAATGGATGGCAGGACAAAAGGGAGAGATGGGACATAGCAGTCCAAATGGTGAGAAGAGAAAAAGGAGTATGGTGGCATGAGAGTAGATGTTAGTCTGTTGGCAGCAGTAGCAGAGCTAATTGGTGAGAAATGGCTAGGAACTCATTTTAGATTTATTCTTCTAGTTGCCCATTCTAACACAGATACTTAGTGATTCTGACAAGAATATTTTGAGTAAATTTTGTGTGATTAACTGTCATATGTACATTAATATACAGAGTGTTCAATTTTGCTCTCTTACAGTGGTTTGATAGTCCCTGAAATAAGGGGAAATGAAACTGTGCCTGAAGTTGTTACAACGTCTGGCTATGCACTGTTACATTTTTTTAGTGATGCTGCATATAATCTAACTGGCTTCAACATTTTTTACTCGTAAGTATTTTTTCAAAAAAATTCATATTGTAACGATTCTTATAATTTGACATTAAAGAGTTTATTGTTTGTTTTTATAAATGTCTTATATACCAGGAGCAGGCTAGTGTGTTAAATTCCAAAATATATAGCATCTCTTCCTAAGTGACATAAAATTTTAATAATATCCCAAAATACTGTCCAAGCTTGTATAGTGTAGTTTCTCAGTCTCAGGACACTATGGTAACAAGTTAAGTTTGGTTAAAAATTAATTACAAAATTAAAAATTTTTGGAAAACGATTAAGTAAACATATTATACAAACTTAGTGTAACTTTACTGGTAATAACAGATGTGTAGGATTGCAGGGAGCCCTCATCTGCCCTACTGTGCCCCAAGGTATTTTATACCTAATTTGGAGAGTGAATGAGAGCTGAGTTTTCATAGTCCTTCTGTGTTCCAAAGACTGTACTGGATGCTTTATATATATTATATTCTTTAATTCTCTTCTCATCAGTTCTGTCAAATGGGTATTTTTCCCATTTTACACATGAGGAAATTGAGGCTTAGGAGATAAGGTGAGTGGCTATATACCACTGTCTTCTCTAAAATTAAAAAATAGTATTTATTGAGCATCTATTGTGTAGACTCTGTATACATTTTTATATCTGGAAGTCCAAGGGTGAAGTGAATTAGCCAGAGATACTTTTAGTTGGTTTCATTAGGAATGGCCACAGAGGAACTTGATACATTTTTTTGTTGTTGTTTTCTTCAGGAACGTAGAGAATGATACCAGAGAATTTTTCACGAGGAATAAAATATTCTAAATATCCTTGAATCAGCAGTTTATTATAGGATTTATTTATATCAAGAATTTACACAAGGGAGAATAAATATATAGTAGAATATAATCAGTTAGAGAGCTTTAAAATAAAACTTGGTAAATATCCTTTTACTTCCATAACAGTGTATAGTTGATAGCATGCTGTTTAAGTATTATATAACCAGTTTAAATCTTGGCTTCTCATATTGTTTCAGGTATTCATGAATTTAATTTTTTTCTGTGAAATATATATTCAAAGCAGTTGAGTACTTAAGTCTTTACAAAACAGTGTGCTTGGAACTGTATAGATCCTGCAGATGTTGAGTATGTAGTCTTGGTAGCAGAGTAAACTCATTGAATGAACTGAGGCCAATTGCAAATATGTGTAACCGAATTGCTTTGGGGTTTAAAAGGTACAGAGTAAAGAATTGAAGTCGCATTGTAAAATTGCGTTAAATGAGGCACGTAGACACAACATAAAATCTATAAAGTTAACAGAATATCAGCCAAAGTTCTTTTTCAGTTGTCTTGAATTTGAATATATATAAATTATATTTTACAGAATCAATTCTTGTCCTAACAATTGCTCTGGTCATGGGAAGTGTACGACTAGTGTCTCTGTTCCAAGTAGAGTATATTGTGAGTGTGATAAATACTGGAAGGGTGAAGCTTGTGACATTCCTTACTGTAAAGCCAATTGCGGCAGTCCAGATCATGGTTACTGTGACCTAACAGGTGAAAAGCTGTGTGTCTGCAATGATAGTTGGCAAGGTAAGTGGCTTTTGAAACATTGATTTATGTATCTAATATATTAATACAAATTCTACACTCATTTGTTTTGCTGTAGTTTACACACCCAAATCTCATGTATTTGTTTTATTTTTAGAATTTCAGTAACAGTCAACTTCTTAATAGCTTGCTTCTTCACAAATAAAATCAGTAAAGATTTTGTCTACGTGCTATTTTGAGAATCAAGTGAAGTTATATATGAAACTCTTTAAATTGTAGACGTGTGATCATTATGATCTTCTTTAATTTTTTGTTGAGTTCCCAAAGATTTGGTGACGTGGCTGAAATTAACACGTGGTACATTCAAATTTGATTTATAATGGGTAATATAAATAGTATATTGCAAAAATAGATGCTCATCTGGGAAGGTACTGGACTATATTAAACTTGTTTCTTGGGAAAGACTGACCTCTTGTGGCTATGTTTTAAAAGAACATAGAGTATTTTTAAAAGTTTAGAAGTTTTACAGCTGCTTATTGCAAAATCAATGAGAAGAATTGGGGAAGAATTTCTAAACAATTTTTATAAATATTATTAAAGATTAATTTTAGACTGCATTGAAGAGTTTTAACTTAAGTATTTGGGTATAAAATCATAAATCTTGTCATTGTGGAATTTAATGAATAGATAGGTCCTAGTTATCTATATACTTACCCACCCAGAACTTGCTTTGTGCAGATTATATTTACATATTGAGAGCTTACTTTGTGCCAATGTATTAATCTTGTTGATGGGGGAACTTTGACTCAAGAAATACATAATCGAAAGTTACATGATCATGTGTTATTATAAAACAGTGTAACAGTAGTAGCAATAGTTCCTACCAGAGCTGTCTAAAAGTAAAAACCAAAGAGAATGGTTTCATATTCAACATTCTTGAGACAGGTTTGAAAAAATGTTACTAAGTGTGCTGAGTACTTATTTAGAGGAATTATTTTAGGCTTTCTGTAAATTACGCCCATTTTAAACCCATGTTATTTCATTAAAAAATTAGTTGCTCCAACCATATGAAATACCAGTGATTTCTTTCTTTTTTTTTCTTTTCTTAAATTTTCCTCCCACCCTCCCTATCCCACCCCTCCAGGGGGTCACAAAGCACCGAGCTGATCTCCCTGTGCTATGCGGCTGCTTCCCACTAGCTATCTACCTTACGTTTGGTAGTGTATATATGTCCATGCCTCTCTTTCGCTTTGTCACAGCTTACCCTTCCCCCTCCCCATATCCTAAAATCCAGTGATTTCTTATTGAATTGAATTTGATTTCGTACTATGATTATGACAGATACAAATTTCTCAGTGTTTTTTTTTTTTTTGCGGCACGTGGGTCTGCCACCGCTGCGGCCCCTCCCGCCGCGGGGCAGAGGCTCCGGACGCGCAGGCTCAGCGGCCATGGCCCACGGGCCCACGGGCCCAGCCGCTCCGTGGCATGTGGGATCCTCCCAGACCGGGGCACGAACCCGTGTCCCTTGTACCGGCAGGCGGACTCTCAACCACTGCGCCACCAGGGAAGCCCTTCTCAGTGTTTTTAATTATACATATAAGGCATATATTTTGTTGAGTGGCTATTTTAATAAATCATGACCTTTCTTCCCTTAAAAAGTGCCTTGAGGTATCTTTTTTTTTCCGTTTCAGTCTTGAAACTAAAATAACGTCCTTTTCTATGGAGAGATAGTACACCAAGAATATATTTAAATTAAGGCCTGAGAAATAGAAGTATAGCTTATATGCTTGGTGTTTTTCTGACTGGTCTTCATCTGCTATTAGTCCCCATCTCATTTTAACAGTCTTGAAAGCAAAAGAGGGATATATTTGTATAATATTCTCTATGAACAGCTCTGTCCTTTTTTGCTCTTTACTTCCTTCTAGTAGTTCTTTAAATGCTTTATTTTCTGGAGGTTTTGTAATATGTATCTGGTTGAAAATATTATCTTTTGTTTCTCTGGCTTTTGTTTATCAGCATTTCACATTTTATTATTCTTGTCAGGAGTGCCTGAAATCATAAAAATTCCTGGCTCTTAAATGTCTATAAGCAAATGAAAATGGGGAAGCAAATGCTGGGTTTGTTTACTTTTAAAGCAAAGTGATAATATGAATAAGTTTATATATATATATATATATTAACACATACACATATATGCATGTACACATATATTTTAAAAAATTAGAATAATGTTAAAGTGCTTTATTATAAAATATATAGAAATCAGATACATTTTTATACCACTATTAATTCTTTGTAACTAAATAATTCATCTCTGAATTGATATGAATGTTTTATGGGTAGTGTTTGGTGAAATGGATATTGTGCGTGTTTCAAGACAGATGATGTGCAGATTGGTTTCTTTGAGCCTCCAAACTGACTCCTGATTCTATATCTAAGGAAGCATAGCTTAAAGTAGGTGGGATTGTTGACTATATCACTGGGTTTTAATTTTAGATATATGGAATGGGAGAAGAAACCATTGAGGGGAAACGGAGAGAGAGATTTGTTTCTAGGGCATCTGAGGAATGATCAAAGATCTGGAGATATTTGAAATGAGAGCTGAGGAGGCAATCTTTATGAGATTCAGAGTCTGGCAGTTTTTTTGTAATGTGTTATTTGGAACTGGATTCTTTGGGTTAAGAATAACAGATTGTTGCTATCTTCATTATATTTTATCCATTTATGTTGGTTAATTTTACTTACTCTGTTTGGTTCTGTGCTAGTATATAAAAAGAAAATAAATGTTGTTTTTTAGAAACTGAGATTTTATTAAGAGAATCCAGAGGAAAAGCCTAGATTTTTGTTAAGTCTTGAATCCCTTCCTCACATTTCTCTAGTGCTTGTCCCACCTAGGCTTCACATCTCCTTGTTTTCCAAATTTAGTTTTTCTATGTAGCATCTCCTAAGAGTTTTGCTTAGCCATTACTATACTTTTTTCCCCCTTAGCTTTCTCATCTAAGTCTTTCTTCCTTAACCATCTGCTTTCACCTTTTTACTGTTTTAGGCAGTAGGAGTATATTTTAAGACTAGATGGCACCATTAAAGTCAACTGTCCCCCTTTTTCTGTGGAAAGCACTTGTAACAACCTGAAATAGTAAAGAATATAGTAAATAGTAAAGAATATGGAAAATGCTAGTGCAACATTTTGAAAAGCATACAAGTTTATTGTATAGTGTTTAATTTTGTTTAATAATGTTTAATTTTGTATAATGTTTAATTTTGTTATAATGTATAGTTTTCAAAGACAATGATATATACATGTCAAATAGATTACTTAAAGGGTAGAGACCTGTGTGGATTCATCTGCTTCTGTGACATCTTTCACTTAATAAAACTTAAGACTTAATAAGTCACAGGAGGGAAAAAGACAGATTTGAAGAGCATTTATTCTTTTAAGATGGCTTCCAAACATTGGGATAGATGAGGATTTTTTTTTTTTTTTGGCCACACCACGTGGCACGCAGGATCCTACTTCCCCTATCAGGGATTGAACCTGTGCCCCCTCCAGTGGAAGCATGAATTCTCAACTACTGGACCACCAGGGAAGTCCTGAGGAATTTTTAAAAGGCATGAAAATCAAGATATAATAAATTGGATTTATGTTCATATGTAAATAATACAGTAGAACATTAATTTTCAAAGCAGACTCTCAGATACAGTGTGTTCCCACCCCCCAACCCCTGTCAACTCCCTAATCACAGTGGCTCCAGGTTTCTCTCTTACATAACTTAAAAAAATCAGAACCACTATAAGCCTTTGATTTGATTGTAAGCAACAGAAACAGTACTGGCTTATCTGAGCAGAAAAGGCAGTTATTGGAAAGTATTTCAGGGACCACTATCTCCCAGCATTCATTCTTCCCTTCTTTTTAGTGATAGAATTGACTGAGTTTTTAGCTCAGCACATGGTCTTCAGCTACATACCACATTTTTCTGCCTTCCTTGCATCTAGTATGGTTATTGTGCTAAGTTTAGGTAAGTAGGATATGAGTGGAAGTGCTGTGTGGGAATTTTGCATCGTTGAGATCTTTTCCAATGGCTGGTAAATGGCAGTAACTGTAGTAAGCAGTAGCACTTGCCCATTTGCCTCTGGAATGTTTTATGAGAGAGGAATTAACTTTTAGTTTTTTTAAGCAACTTATTTTTTGTTCTCTAAACCTGTAATCTGACTAATACAAAAGGATATTGGGTAGCTCACAAAGGAGATGGGAAGGCTGGAAAAACCTTGGTTAGAAAGGGGTAGGTGTAACAGAAGGCTAGGTGGGTTGGTTCCCAGCAAAGATGAAGCCACAGGATATTCCTGTTACTGCCACTGGACCCTGGGGTACCACCTCTGGTGTCTTTATTGTGGATACTGTATGCTACAGGCTTGGGTAGAAAAAATTCTAAATTCTCCCCACATCTTTGTATCACTTTTGAAGATTTGAAGGCCTGCTTAGTAAAATCTACTTGGCTAAACTTAGGTCTTATCCATACCTTGCTTGGCTGCCTTGAGATATAGAAATAGAGAATTTAACTTTTCTCAATTGCTGCCTTGAGATATAGAAGTAGAGAATTTAACTTTTCTGAATTGTGTAGTGGGAAAGGATTCTGTTTCTGAGCAAAATTCACACAGTGAGAGATTTTCCCAAACTAGGAAGGGGGTTCAAATGATTGGAATCTTCTAAATAAATTAAAAAATCCAAATAAAGTATTTTGAAGTGTAGATTGTTGCCATAATTGACAAGGAATGGGCTGAATAGCTCTCTCATGCCTACTCAGAAAAACTTTGCAATGTGGAATAGATGGTAGGAGTAGACAGGTTGAAAAGATAAACGAGCAGCCTTCAGGGTACAATTCTTTTCTTAATCTATTACAACAAAACATTTTCCACCTGTTTTATAGAGATGAAAAACAGGTTACCAGGTTTTATATACAAGACCGTTGCTTAGTCATTTAAAATTTGTCCCCAGTCCTTTCCTATTCCAGAATGCCCTGTTCAATCCTATCGTTCAGTCCTTTTACATGTCTTCAGGATATTCTTTTTTTTTTTTTTTTTTTGCAATACACGGGCCTCTCACTGTTGTGGCCTCTCCCACTGCGGAGCACGGGCTCTGGACGCGCAGGCTCAGCGGCCATGGCTCACGGGCCCAGCTGCTCCGCAGCATGTGGGATTTTCCTGGACCGGGGCATGAACCCGTGTCCCCTGCATCGGCAGGCGGACTCTCAACCACTGTGCCACCAGGGAAGCCCCAGGATATTGTTTATAGATACTTAGTGTTCCTTTTCAGTGCGGTTCAGACACTGTTCTCATGTAAGGATTGAAGTTGGTTGTTTTCAGCCTTTAGATAATTGATTAAAAGACAGTATCTTAATATGTAAATCAGGTAATTTGATAGTTTTTTATAGTGTTTCTGATTCTTTATTGAAAGTTACACTTCGGATTTATCTCAGTTCCTTGAATGTTCTTTTTTTTTTTTTTTTTTTTTGTGGTATGCGGGCCTCTCACTGTTGTGGCCTCCCCCGTTGCGGAGCACAGGCTCCGGACGCGCAGGCTCAGCGGCCATGGCTCACGGGCCCAGCCGCTCCGCGGCATATGGGATCCTCCCAGACCGGGGCACGAACCCGTATCCCCTGCATCGGCAGGCGGACTCTCAACCACTTGCGCCACCAGGGAGGCCCCTTGAATGTTCTTTGTCCCTAAATATTTCAAGGCCTTTCTTATTTCTGCACTTCCCCCTACAACACCCTCACCCCTTAACATTCTAAGACTGGGTCACATCCCCCCACGTGCTTTCTTAGGACCCTATCTTTTAAATTTATAGCTTTTATCACATTTATGTTTGTGTGATTCTTTATTATCTTTCCTACTGGAATACAAACTCCATGAAGTTAAGAACGACTATGTTTTTTTTTTTTTTTTTTTTTTTTTGCGGTATGCGGGCCTCTCACTGTTGTGACCTCCCCCGTCGCGGAGCACAGGCTCCGGACGCGCAGGCTCCGGACGCGCAGGCTCAGCGGCCATGGCTCACGGGCCCAGCCGCTCCGCGGCATATGGGATCCTCCCAGACCGGGGCACGAACCCGTATCCCCTGCATCGGCAGGCGGACTCTCAACCACTTGCGCCACCAGGGAGGCCCAGAACGACTATGTTTTGATCACCTTTATGCCAACAGCATCTTCTGTAGTGCCTGTTGTATAGTAGGTGCTCAAATTTTGTTGTTGTTGTTGTTGAATGAATGAATTAGAATTGTATTAGTTGCTGGTTTAGTGATATGTGGACATTCAGGTATAGATGTTTTAGAAGACTAGTACTCCAATAACTTATGCAATTTACTTGATATGTAAAGCATAATTTTAAATATTGAGGGAAACATTTGAATTTGAGCATCTGGTCAGTTATTTTCTTTCAGTCCTTTGGTTTTAGATTTTAGCATTTGCCATTGGGTGGCAGTATTGACTACCAGAGCACACACTTAGATTCCATGGCATTATTCAAGTTGTAAAAACTTGATGATTTTGTTTGTTTTAGAAAAATATAAAATCTTTTAGCTCAGATCCATGAATATTTTATCATACATTATTTTTTTTCTGGGTTAGTCACATAACATATTAGGACAGAATTAGTTACTTTAGGATAGTGTGTATAAGTACACGAGACTATAGGTTGCTTTAAAGAAATCCACAGCATAGCTTACGTTTCCCTTTAGAAATTTAATAATAATGAACGTGATCTCTCTATTTAACTTTGTGGAGAGACAAGCAACAGATAATGTGCTAGATTAAATTCTTCTTTTTTTGTTCATTTTCCCCACCCAGCAAAAACAGCAAATCCAACTTTTTGCAAGAGCCAATAAAATAAGTTTTTATTCCTCAGCTACTTGAAAAGTTGTTTAAAAATAAAAATAGTATTGAGGATGTATATATAACAAGCTTTATGTACTAATTCATTCATTTATTTTTGTTCATTTTATGAAACAAAAATTTTAGAGCTTCTTCCAAGTGCTAGGTACTATTCTAGGACCTTTGAATACATCACAGAACAAAGAAAGTAAAGATCCTGTGGATCTTACATTCAAGCTAAGAGAGACAGACCATAGATAATCAACATAACATATATATTATACATATAATATTTTAGAAAGGGATAAGTGTAATGGAAAAATAAGGTGGAGCTGAGAAGGAGGGATAGATAGATCTAGGGATGGGAGTTATAATTTTATTTATTTATTTATTTATTATTACTATTTTTTTTGCGGTACGCGGGCCTCTCACTGTTGTGGCCTCTCCCGTTGCGGAGTACAGGCTCCAGACGCGCAGGCTCAGCGGCCATGGCTCACGGACCCAGCCACTCCGCGGCATGTGGGATCTTCCCAGACGGGGGCATGAACCCGTGTCCCCTGCATCGGCAGGCGGACTCTCAACCACTGCGCCACCAGGGAAGCCCCGGGAGTTATAATTTTTTTTTTTTTTTTGAGATTTTTTTTTTTTTATTTTACAAATTTAATCAGTTATACATACACATATGTTCCCATAGCCCCTCCCTTTTGCGTCTCCCTCCCACCCTCCCTATCCCACCCCTCCAGGCGGTCACAAAGAACCGAGCTGATCTCCCTGTGCTATGCGGCTGCTTCCCACTAGCTATCTACCTTACGTTTGGTAGTGTATATATGTCCATGCCGCTCTTTCACTTTGTCACAGCTTACCCTTCCCCCTCCCCATATCCTCAAGTCCATGCTCTAGTAGGTCTGTGTCTTTATTCCTGTCTTACCCCTATGTTCTTGATGACATTTTTTTCTTAAATTCCATATATATGTGTCAGCATACAGTATTTGTCTTTCTCTTTCTGACTTACTTCACTCTGTATGACAGACTCTAGGTCCATCCACCTCATCACAAATAGCTCAATTTCATTTCTTTTTATGGCTGAGTAATATTCCATTGTATATATGTGCCACATCTTCTTTATCCATTCATCCGATGATGGACACTTAGGTTGTTTCCATCTCCGGGCTATTGTAAATAGGGCTGCTATGAACATTTTGGTACATGTCTCTTTTTGAATTATGGTTTTCTCAGGGTATATGCCCAGTAGTGGGATTGCTGGGTCCTATGGTAGTTCTATTTGTAGTTTTTTAAGGAACCTCCATACCGTTCTCCATAGTGGCTGTACCAATTCACATTCCCACCAGCAGTGCAAGAGTGTTCCCTTTTTCCACACCCTCTCCAGCATTTATTGTTTCTAGATTTTTTGATGATGGCCATTCTGACTGGTGTGAGATGATATCTCATTGTAGTTTTGATTTGCATTTCTCTAATGAGTAAAGATGTTGAGCATCCTTTCATGTGTTTGTTGGCTGTCTGTATATCTTCTGTGGAGAAATGTCTATTTAGGTCTTCTGCCCATTTTTGGATTGGGTTGTTTGTTTTTTTGCTATTGAGCTGCATGAGCTGCTTATAAATTTTGGAGATTAATCCTTTGTCAGTTGCTTCATTTGCAAATATTTTCTCCCATTCTGAGGGTTGTCTTTTGGTCTTGTTTATGGTTTCCTTTGCTGTGCAAAAGCTTTGAAGTTTCATTAGGTCCCATGTGTTTATTTTTGTCTTTATTTCCATTTCTCTAGGAGGTGGGTCAAAAAGGATCTTGCTGTGATGTATGTCATAGAGTGTTCTGCCTATGTTTTCCTCTAGGAGTTTGATAGTGTCTGGCCTTACATTTAGGTCTTTAATCCATTTTGAGCTTATTTTTGTGTATGGTGTTAGGGAGTGATCTAATCTCATACTTTTACATGTCCCTGTCCAGTTTTCCCAGCACCACTTATTGAAGAGACTGTCCTTTCTCCACTGTACATTCCTGCCTCCTTTATCAAAGATAAGGTGACCATATGTCCGTGGGTTTATCTCTGGGCTTTCTATCCTGTTCCATTGATCTATCTTTCTGTTTTTGTGCCAGTACCATACTGTCTTGATTACTGTAGCTTTGTAGTATAGTCTGAAGTCAGGGAGCCTGATTCCTCCAGCTCCGTTTTTCGTTCTCAAGATTGCTTTGGCTATTCAGGGTCTTTTGTGTTTCCATACAAATTGTGAAATTTTTTGTTCTAGTTCTGTGAAAAATGCCATTGGTAGTTTGATAGGTATTGCATTGAATCTGTAGATTGCTTTGGGTAGTAGAGTCATTTTCACAATGTTGATTCTTCCAATCCAAGAACATGGTACATCTCTCCATCTATTTGTATCATCTTTAATTTCTTTCATCAGTGTCTTATAATTTTCTGCATACAGGTCTTTTGTCTCCTTAGGTAGGTTTATTCCTAGATATTTTATTCTTTTTGTTGCAGTGGTAAATGGGAGTGTTTCCTTGATTTCCCTTTCAGATTTTTCATCATTAGTATATAGGAATGCCAGAGATTTCTGTGCATTAATTTTGTATCCTGCAACTTTACCAAATTCATTGATTAGCTCTAGTAGTTTTCTGGTAACATCTTTAGGATTCTCTATGTATAGTATCATGTCATCTGCAAACAGTGACAGCTTTACTTCTTCTTTTCCCATTTGGATTCCTTTTATTTCCTTTTCTTCTCTGATTGCTGTGGCTAAAACTTCCAAAACTAGGTTGAATAAGAGTGGTGAGAGTGGGCAACCTTGTCTTGTTCCTGATCTTAGTGGAAATGGTTTCAGTTTTTCACCATTGAGGACGATGCTGGCTGTGGGTTTGTCATATATGGCCTTTATTATGTTGAGGAAAGTTCCCTCTATGCCTACTTTCTGCAGGGTTTTTATCATAAATGGGTGTTGAATTTTGTCAAAAGCTTTCTCTGCATCTATTGAGATGATCATATGGTTTTTCTCCTTCAGTTTGTTAATATGGTGTATCACATTGATTGATTTGCGTATATTGAAGAATCCTTGCATTCCTGGGATAAACCCCACTTGATCATGGTGTATGATCCTTTTAATGTGCTGTTGGATTCTGTTTGCTAGTATTTTGTTGAGGATTTTTGCATCTATGTTCATCAGTGATATTGGCCTTTAGTTTTCTTTCTTTGTGACATCCTTGTCTGGTTTTGGTATCAAGGTGATGGTGGCCTCGTAGAATGAGTTTGGGAGTGTTCCTCCCTCTGCTATATTTTGGAAGAGTTTGAGAAGGATAGGTGTTAGCTCTTCTCTAAATGCTTGATAGAATTCGCCTGTGAAGCCATCTGGTCCTGGGCTTTTGTTTGTTGGAAGATTTTTTATCACAGTTTCAATTTCAGTGCTTGTGATTGGTCTGTTCATATTTTCTATTTCTTCCTGATTCAGTCTTGGCAGGTTGTGCATTTCTAAGAATTTGTCCATTTCTTCCAGGTTGTCCATTTTATTGGCATAGAGTTGCTTATAGTAATCTCTCATGATCTTTTGTATTTCTGCAGTGTCAGTTGTTACTTCTCCTTTTTCATTTCTAATTCTATTGATTTGAGTCTTCTCCCTTTTTTTCTTGATGAGTCTGGCTAATGGTTTATCAATTTTGTTTATCTTCTCAAAGAACCAGCTTTTAGTTTTATTGATCTTTGCTATCGTTTTCTTCATTTCTTTTTCATTTATTTCTGATCTGATTTTTATGATTTCTTTCCTTCTGCTAACTTTGGGATGTTTTTGTTCTTCTTTCTCTAATTGCTTTAGGTGCAAGGTTAGGTTGTTTATTCGAGATATTTCCTGTTTCTTAAGGTGGGATTGTATTGCCATAAACTTCTCTCTTAGAACTGCTTTTGCTGCATCCCATAGGTTTTGGGTCATCGTGTCTCCATTGTCATTTGTTTCTAGGTATTTTTTAATTTCCTCTTTGATTTCTTCAGTGATCACTTCGTTATTAAGTAGTGTATTGTTTAGCCTCCATGTGTTTGTAAGTTTTACAGCTCTTTTCCTGTAATTGATATCTAGTCTCATAGCATTGTGGTCGGAAAAGATACTTGATACAATTTCAATTTTCTTAAATTTACCAAGGCTTGATTTGTGACCCAAGATATGATCTATCCTGGAGAATGTTCCATGAGCACTTGAGAAAAATGTGTATTCTGTTGTTTTTGGATGGAATGTCCTATAAATATCAATTAAGTCCATCTTGTTTAATGTATCATTTAAAGCTTGTGTTTCCTTATTTATTTTCATTTTGGATGACCTGTCCATTGGTGAAAGTGGGGTGTTAAAGTCCCCTACTATGATTGTGTTACTGTCGATTTCTCCTTTTATGGCTGTTAATATTTCCCTTATGTATTGAGGTGCTCCTATGTTTGGTGCATAAATATTTACAATTGTTATATCTTCTTCTTGGATTGATCCCTTGATCATTATGTAGTGTCCTTCTTTGTCTCTTCTAGTAGTCTTTATTTTAAAGTCTATTTTGTCTGATATGAGAATTGCTACTCCAGCTTTCTTTTGGTTTCCATTTGCATGGAATATCTTTTTCCATCCCCTTACTTTCAGTCTGTATGTTTCTCTAGGTCTGAAGTGGGTCTCTTGTAGACAGCATATATATGGGTCTTGTTTTTGTATCCATTCAGCCAGTCTGTGTCTTTTGGTGGGAGCATGTAGTCCATTTATATTTAAGGTAATTATTGATATGTATGTTCCTATTCCCATTTTCTTAATTGTTTTGGGTTTGTTATTGTAGTTCTTTTCCTTCTGTTGTGTTTCTTGCCTAGAGAAGTTCCTTTAGCATTTGTTGTAAAGCTGGTTTGGTGGTGCTGAACTCTCTCAGCTTTTGCTTGTCTGTAAAGGTTTTAATTTCTCCATCAAATCTGAATGAGATCCTTGCTGGGTAGAGTAATCTTGGTTGCAGGTTTTTCTCCTTCATCACTTTAAGTATGTCCTGCCACTCCCTTCTGGCTTGTAGAGTTTCTGCTGAGAGATCAGCTGTTATCCTGATGGGGATTCCCTTGTGTGTTATTTGTTGTTTTTGCCTTGCTGCTTTTAATATGATTTCTTTGTGTTTAATTTTTGACAGTTTGATTAATATGTGTCTTGGTGTATTTCTCCTTGGATTTATTCTGTATGGGACTCTCTGTGCCTCCTGGACTTGATTAACTATTTCCTTTCCCATATTAGGGAAGTTTTCAACTATAATCTCTTCAAATATTTTCTCAGTCCCTTTCTTTTTCTCTTCTTCTTCTGGAACCCCTATAATTCGAATGTTGGTGCGTTTTATGTTGTCCCAGAGGTCTCTGAGACTGTCCTCTGTTCTTTTCATTCTTTTTTCTTTATTTTGCTGTGCAGCAGTTATTTCCACTATTTTATCTTCCACCTCACTTATCCGTTCTTCTGCCTCAGTTATTCTGCTATTGATCCCATCTAGAGTATTTTTTATTTCATTTATTGTGTTTTTAATCGATGCTTGATTCGTCTTTAGTTCTTCTAGGTCCTTGTTAACTGTTTCTTGCATTTTGTCTATTCTATTTCCAAGATTTTGGATCATCATTACCATCATTATTCTGAATTCTTTTTCAGATAGACTGCCTATTACCTCTTCATTTGTTAGGTCTGGTGGGTTTTTACCTTGCTCCTTCTCCTGCTGTGTGTTTTTCTGTCTTCTCATTTTGCTTATGTTACTGTGTTTGGGGTCTCCTTTTTGCAGGCTGCAGGTTCGTAGTTCCCGTTGTTTTTGGTGTCTGTCCCCAGTGGCTAAGGTTGGTTTAGTGAGTTGTGTAGGCTTCTTGGTGGAGGGGACTACTGCCTGTGTTCTGGTGGATGAGGCTGGATCTTGTCTTTCTGGTGGGCAGGTCCACGTCTGGTGGTGTGTTTTGGGGTGTTTGCGGACTTTTTATGATTTGAGGCAGCCTCTCTGCTAATGGGTGGTGTTGTGTTCCTGTCTTGCTAGTTGTTTGGCATAGGGTGTCCAGCACTGTAGCTTGCTGGTCGTTGAGTGAAGCTGGGTGCTGGTGTTGAGATGGAGATCTCTGGAAGATTTTCGCCGTTTGATGTTATGTGGAGCTGGGAGGTCTCTTGTGGACCAGTGTCCTGAAGTTGGCTCTCCCACCTCAGAGGCACAGCACTGACTCCTGGCTCCTCAATTTGGGATGATTTGTTGTCTATTCATGTATTCCACAGATGCAGGGTACATGAAGTTGATTGTGGAGCTTTAATCCGCTGCTTCTGAGGCTGCTGGGAGAGGTTTCCCTTTCTCTTCTTTGTTCTCACAGCTCCTGGGTCTCAGCTTTGGATTTGGCCCCGCCTCTGTGTGTAGGTCGCCGGAGGGCGTCTGTTCTTCGCTCAGACAGGACAGGGTTAAAGGAGCAGCCTCTTCGGGGACTCTGGCTCACTCAGGCCGGGCGGGAGGGAGGGGCACGGAGTGCGGGGCGAGCCTGCAGCGGCAGAGGTCGGCGTGACGTTGCACCAGCCCGAGGCGCGCCGTGCGTTCTCCCAGGGAAGCCGCCCCTGGATCCCGGGACCCCGGCAGTGGCAGGCTGCACAGGCTCCCGGAAGGGCGGTGTGGACAGTGACCTGCGCTCGCACACAGGCTTCTTGGCGGCGGCAGCAGCAGCCCCAGCGTCCCACGCCCGTCTCTGGGCTCCGCGCTTTCAGCCGCGACTCGCGCCCGTCTCTGGAGCTCCTTTACGCGGCGCTCCCAATCCCCTCTCCTCGCGCACCAGGAAACCAAGAGGGAAGAAAAAGTCTCCTGCCTCTTCGGCAGCTCCAGAGTTTTCCCGGACTCCCTCCCGGCTAGCTGTGGCACATTAGCCCCCTTCAGGCTGAGTTCTCGCCGCCAGCCCCAGTTCTCTCCCTGTGCTCTGACCGAAGCCCGAGCCTCAGCTCCAGCGCCGCCTGCCCCGGCGGGGGAGCAGACAAGCCTCTCGGGCTGGGGAGTGCCGCTCGGCACCGCTCCTCTGTGTGGGAATCTCTCTGCTTTGCCCTACCCAGGTATGTGGGGAGTTTCTTGCCTTTTGGGAGGTTTGGGGTCTTCTGCCAGCGTTCAGTAGGTGTTCTGTAGGAGTTGTTCCACGTGTAGCTGTATTTCTGGTGTATCTGTGGGGAGGAAGGTGATCTCCACGTCTTACTCTTCCGCCATCTTACCCGGAAGTCCGGGAGTTATAATTTTAAATAAAATGATCAGGTTAGGCCTATTGAGAAGGTGACATTTGAGTAAAGACTTGAAGCAGGTGAGGGAGTTAGCTCTATAGATATTTAGGAGAAGGGCATTTCAGGCAGAGGGAGTAGCCATTGGCAAAGGCCCTAAGGCAGGAACATGCCTGGTGTATGTGAGGGCCAGCAAAAGGCCAGTGTGCCTGGAATTGAATGACTGAGGGGCAGGTTGTTGGATGTGAGCTCAGAGAAGTTTCAGAGCAAGGAGATGATCGGGGATATGGAGGTAAGGTGCTGGAGTGATGGAGGTTTGTGAGGAATGGAGCTAGCTGAGCTAAGCCTTAGTGTTGTAGGCCATTGGAAGGATTTTGACTTTTACCCTAAGTTAAATGGGGAACCATTGTAGAATTTTGAGCAGACGATTGATATAATCTGACTTACTTTTAAAAGGTTCCTGTTGACTTCTATATTGAGAATAGACTACGAAAGCAGAGTACCAGTTAAGAGACTACTACTATAATTAGAATCTAGATGAGAAATGATAGTAGTGTGGGCAGACAGTAAGGAAGGTAAGAATTGCTTAATACTGAATGTGATTTTAAAACAGGGTTAATAGGATTTATTGATGCATTGGATATGGAGGATGGGAGAAAGAAAAAAGTCAAGGATGACTTGAAGATTTTTTTGACCTTAGAGTAAGATAGAGTTGTCATCAGTTGACATGAGGAAGATTTTAGGAGGAAGATCAGTTTGAATTTGGTATGTTACGTTTGAGATGTCTTTTAGACATCTACGAGGAGATGTTGAAAAGGCAGTTGGAGTTTAGTGGAGAGAGGTCTGTACTGTTTGGAGCTGATTGGCTTAAAAATGTTAAATTGGAAATGGTTGATGATACTTAAAGCCATGAGATCAGATGAGATCATGAGGGAAGGGAGTGTAGAGAGAGAGAACAGAACAAAGGGCTGTGGGTTACAACAAAATTCACAGAATATTCTGTGCTAGACATAGGTTCCTTCCTTGTGGAAGGTTACCTAATGTTGAAATATTTACAACCACTTACTTTATTGCCTCTGACTTAGGTGGGATAAACAAATCCTGCTTTCAATCCCAGCTATCTCTGTATTTGTCATTTTTAACTAATCAGAACCGGTCTATAAAGCTTTGTTTTCAAGCCTTTCACAGCTCAAAAGTAGTAATTGGAAAACACTGATCTTTGCTAACAGAAGGGCAGTTCCTTTCCATACTGTAATCACATCATTGACCTAAACTGTGAGAACCAAGTATTCTTGGAACAGATTTGGTGTAGTGATTACCACTCACAAATTCATTGTTCTGTAAAATTAGGATATTGTCAGAACAGCCGTGGACATTTAAAATACACTAAAATTGATAACTGTCCTTTGGAGATTGGTTTTATGAGCCTAGAAAATGTTTAGAATACTTTGGAAACTGAAACAAAATCAAAATTTTCTGATGATGTTAGAAGATAGGACTCTTGCAATGATGTTATCTCATTTTGCCTTTTATTGTGGAGAACTTCAGATTCAATATGATCATAAGACTATTTCTGGAGTGATTACAGTAAGTTACATGTACCTCTCTTCAAATCTTCCTTCTCAGCATTCTTTTCCTTTCCTATTAGCAATCCAGTTTCTTTGTGGGAAATTGCCTTTCACTCATTGAGAGTAGTCTTGTGGGATGATAAATCCAGATACCTGTCTATTTTAAGCTTGGTTTTTCAGCCTCTTTTTAAAAATTCTTTGAATTTCCCCATGTTTTCAACAAATACCCATTATTCCTTAACCTAGCCAAAAGTAGTTTCTGTGGCTTACAACCAGAGAAATCTAGCTGATATACTACACTAGAGGTACTATTCAGGGAATTGCTGTTAAACTCACTTGAAGACTTTAAACTTTTATCCTTCTTTATGGAAGAAAAGTTATTTTATAAAATTAATTTGTATAAAGCAAATAAAATTTTTGTACTGATTTCCAGTATCAAAACAGAGATAGAGTCCCTTAGAAAAACTTTTCCAGTGCAAAATAGACTACTTTGGGAAAGAAGAAGGACTATAATTCAGTAGTTCTGGAATTGCTTTGGAGAAACTTTCAAAACTTTGTAGTACTTTCTTTATTCTAGGTTTTGTCCTTTGCAATTATTTCTCAATT
The DNA here is from genome assembly GCF_025265405.1 of Mesoplodon densirostris. Lineage (NCBI taxonomy): Eukaryota > Metazoa > Chordata > Mammalia > Artiodactyla > Ziphiidae > Mesoplodon > Mesoplodon densirostris. The sequence continues at coordinate 16,058,747 of NC_082661.1, read as the reverse complement.
GTATTTATCTCTGATTATAGAAATTTTTAGTTCTAATTTTACTGTTTTCTTTTGGCATGTATATTTACTATACCTAATAATGCTAGGCTTCATTGACATATTTCTCCTGTCGACTTAACTATACTTAGTTTCCTTGTATATTAAAATGAGAGGATGGACTTCATAATAGTAATAATGTTACTATTATGAAGGTTTCATTATAGTATTTAATATTAAGTACAATCTCATTCAATCTTATTTTATTTTCACAGAATCCTATGTTCTTCTACATATAATCTCTATGATTAAACTGAAGTTTAGAGAAGTTAATTCGTCCAAGCTAATAAGTTGGAAAGCGAGGTTTGACTTCATAGCTCTTGCTCTTAATCTTTTATGGCTCTAAAGTTATTTTCATTCATTCATTCATTCATTCATGCAGTAAGTGAATACTGAGGCCAGTCATGTAAGAGTTGTGGGCCATGTTAAGGATTTTTATTTTTAGTGTGATGGGAAATCATTGAAAGATTTTGAGTAGGGAAATTTATATTTTTAATCATTCTGGTTGCATTGTGGAGAGTTGAATGTGATAGGAAGGGAGCAAGAATGGAAATAAGGAGACCAGTTTGGAGACTATTGCCGTAGTCCAGGTGAGATTGGATGGTGGCTTGTACTAGGATGGTAGTTGGAAAGGGAAGGATCAGTGTTTAGAGCCTGGTAGAGGTGATCGAATTTAAAAATGTTTATAATTGGTAAGGTACAGACACTTAGACACCAACCAGTCAAAACAGCATCAGCTGACTTTAGGACTGGGGCAGGATCCTGGATGAGCCATGCTGTGCCAGGCATTACCCCTTTAGTTGTCTTTTGGGAGAGTCTGGATAATCTCAGAGGGGTCAGGGGAACTGGGAAGGGGAAGGCCTGGTACCTGCAGCAGCATCTGCTTAACAATCAGTGAAGCATTTCCATGTTTTAACAGTTGGAAAGGCTGTACTCCTGCATACGTAATGAATGTCAGTCCAGGATTTGTTGGATATGGGTGTGGGAAAAAAAGAGAACTCAAGAATAGCTCCAAGATCTTTGCCCTGAGCAACTGGGTAAATGGAAGTGCCATTTACTGAGATGGTAAACACTGGTGAAGGAGCAGATTTGGGAGGGAAAAAAATCAAGATTTTAGTTTTGGACATGTTAAATTTGAGATGATTATGAGACATCCAAGTGGAAATGTCATGTAGGTAGTTTCATTTTGAGTCTGGAATTCAAGAGAGATTATGAGGATGGAGGTATAAGTTTAAGAGGGATGAGTATAATTCCACTTTGGATTGTAGAACAGTGTCAAAAATTTATCTCGCAGTAGACTGTCACTAATGCTGAAAGTTACATCATTAGAAATTCATTTATGCTCTTTGGATTAACCCATGGAAAAGGTAGCATATTAAATCTTTATGAAAACCCACTGTAATGTGAATTAGTTTATTACATCTTTTTCAAGACAGCTGTGATCTGCTTACCTTGAGGAGATTCCCATATTGATTGATAAAAGTTATGCAGGGAGAATTATGCAGAGATGTTCCATAACAGGACAGATAATGAAGTGGTAGATTTTTCATGGATGTGTTCTTATAAAAAGGGAGTCTTGGATGGCTTTAAATGATATTTAATTGGTGGTGAAGCCTTTGTGTGTATAAAGTATTCTCTATAGTTATTTGTGTTTTAAATTAGTATTCAGTTTATAAATTTACATTTTTAATCATTTTAGTTATGAGTGCAGAAAACTACAAATTAACACATCTAATTTTCCTTACACGTTTAAGTCATATTCATAAATCTTTCTATTTATAAACTTACTAATTTAGAGTAAAATAAAGACAATCTGTAGAGTTTGGCTATAGACCATTCCTTCTAATAACTGCCAGAAGTTACATAAAATAAGGTAGTAATAAAGAGGAAGAATTTGACTGCAGGTTTGCATAGAAAAGTAGATATTTTAGATTATAGAGTAAAAATTTAAAAATCTCTAAAATCCAATTTCTTGTATTAAATAACAGTATTTATCTGAAGTTAATAAATAAAATAAATTTAGTTATTAGCATTAGTTTCCTATAATTGCTGTAACAAATTACCACAAACTTGATGTCTTAACACACATTTATTAAGCTCTTACCATTCTGGAAGTTAGAAGTCTGAAATCTGTTTCACTGAGCCCAAATCAAGGTGTTTGCAGGGTCACACTCCTTCTGAGGCTGTAAGAAAGAATCTGCATCCTTGACTTTTCCAGTAATAGAGTTTCAATCTCTACATTCATTAGCTCTTTTCCCCTACTCCATCTCCAAAGCATGGAGCACAGCATCCTGCTTCAGTGGTAATATTGATTTCTCCTTCTGTAGTCAAATCTCTCTTACAAGGACGCTTGTGATTACATGTAGAGCCCTGTGCTCTAGAACCTGCGAGCCACAGCTACTGAGCCCGCATGCCACAACTATTGACGCCTGAGTGCCTAGAGCCCATGCTCCGCAGCAATGAGAAGCCCGCACACTGCAAAAAGAGCAGCCCCCGCTCACCACAACTAGAGAAAACCTGTGCGCAGCAACGAAGGCCCAATGCAGCCAAAAATAATAAGTAAATAAAATAAATAAATTTAAAAAAAGAATAGATACCTAAAATACCTAAAATTGAAAAAGAAATAGTACAAAGAATATACAAATGCCGTTTACCCAGATTAACCTATTATTAACATTTTACTCTTTTTGCTTTATTATTCCTGATTTAAAATAAATCTACATTTTTCTTTTTAAGAAAACAAGATATAGCATTTAGATCAATTAGGTATACCACTTATGTGTAATGCCCATATGATCTTATTTCTCTTCAGTTAAGTTAGAGGTTGGTAAACTTTTCTGTAGAAGGCCACATAGTAACTATTTTCGGCTTTGGGAATTGTATGGTATCTGTTGCAACTACTCAACTCTGCTGAGTACTGCAGAAGTAGCCATAGATAATACTTAAATGAATGAGCATACTGTGTTCTTAAGAAACTTTATTACAAAAACAGGTACTGGGTTGGATTTTGCTCATGGGCTGTTGTTTGCCAACCTGAGTTAAATGAGTTCTAAGTGGTTTAGAATTGTAGTTTAACTTAAAAAAAAAAAATCACTGTGTTCCTTTAATTTCTTTGGTTACCAAGGAATAGTTCACAGTCTTTTCACTCAGAAATTATAAAGTTTTCTATATTTGATTTAAAAGATTGTATTGTTATCAAAGAGATAACCTAGATAACTAGATAACCTAGATAACCTAGATAACTTTGTACATGAAAAATACAGACTCATAGAACGTAAGCATTGAAAAGGACTTGGAAGATGAATGAATGAATGCATGGGTGAGTGAACAAATGAGAAAATGAAAACTGTAAAGGCTAATATTTCTGAAATTAGAGTCTGGAAGCTTTAAAATTTTGTGATTCAGTGATAATCTAAAACTTTTTGATATAAGCAAATTTAACATCAAGTGATTGATCTCATAATTGTGTAAAAATGCCACTTGATTGCAGTGCCAGCATTTGTGTTGACTAGTTAGTTAGGACCAAGTAGTATCCTTATTGCAGGCTAAAAAGAATATTGAAGAGTACTGATACTTTTGTGATAAGTGAAGGTCAACAGATGTTATGGCATATTATATGGATAAAAAAGGTTTGTAAAAGATAAATGAAAGAAAAGTGCTGGGAGAATTATGTTGTCAAAATAATATAGGTATCTTAAAGTTGCATAAAAAAGGTGCTGTGGAATTGATATCATTTTCCACTTAGGGCCAATGATTTACTTTGAGCAGAACAACACCATCCATCATTTTAATAAGCAAAAATTAATTTTAATGATTTTATGTTTGTTTATATATATAATTTATAAGTTTATGTTGGTTTTATATTTATAAAAGAACTTTAAACATAAGGAATTTATTCTAGTTTTTGTTTAAGCATATTAGTTTCATTAGAATTAAAATAATCTGTGAGCCCTTAAATTTGATGAAAATACATTTCCTTTAGGAGCATTCCTTCCATAACTTAAGTTTGAGAAACACTGATCTAGCCTAGCCTGCTACATTTTACAGATGAGGAACCAAGACTCATGAGTAACATCATGAACATGGATAGGAAAAGGCAGTGTTTTTAACTTAGAGTATTTACGTTATCCTGCACTCATTAATAGTTTTTATTTTATTATGCATAATAATTTTTTCTGTTTGAGGATAATAAGCCTCTCTACTGATGCCCATTTTGGTTGTTCTTAATAAGAATGATGCTAAGAAAAAATGTAATTTTATTTTTATATTTCTTTAATAGTTTACAATCTATGAATGCTTTAATTTCCACTGTCTTTAAAAAAATTAAATATTTATAATAATCCTTAGGAGATAGATTGTTATTTCTGTTTTATAGATGAAGGCTTGATGATGGCAAAGGTAAGCAGATTTTCCCAAGGTCACACTTTTAATAAGAGACAGAACTGGGATTTGAGTACATTGTTTTCTGTTCTAATATCCTATTAGCATACTGAAATAAGTCTGGAATTTATATCATTTAAGTAATTCTTTCAGATTGTATTATTTATTTGAACGTATCCAAGTCTGATTTGAGTGTATGATTTTTTCCTCTGTAAGCATTACATTTGCTTTTAGAGTTTTTCCTGTAAGTTATATTTCAGACCATTTATGTATATTATATTTATTAATACGATGAGCATTGGATTCTTAAATTCTCTTAATCCATGTATTCTATTTCTACAATCTAAGGTCTTTGTTTAATGCATTGTGTTGTTTGATTTTTTAAAATAGGTCCTGATTGTTCTTTGAATGTTCCTTCCACTGAGTCTTACTGGATTCTGCCAAATGTTAAACCCTTCAGTCCTTCTGTAGGTCGGGCTTCCCATAAAGCTGTTTTACATGGGAAATTTATGTGGGTGATTGGTGGATATACTTTTAACTACAGTGCTTTTCAAATGGTCCTGAAGTAAGTTTTCTTTTTTTTTTTTTCAGATTTTCACAGTCTAATTTTTAAGCTGGATATTTTTCGGTAATAAGACTATCCTAAAGGCCTTATGTTATTGATATACAAATTTATGAATGATTATTTTTGTAATATATCTGTTTTCCACATAGGACTGATTTGAGAATATATAAACTCAGTGTATGAATAAGTTATTTGTCATTGGGCATATAGGTTTGTTCTATATAGATATTTCATTAACTTTCTAGAGTGCTTTTAATAAATTCTGAATAAGAAAATATTAACTTTAAATAAGCCCAGGCCAGGCCAAGCCTATATTGGGCATTATGAATACTGCTACCTTTTATTTTTTCAGAATGAAGTATAATTGCTTATATAAAAGTACTTTCAGTTTTTCTGCAAATTTTAATTTACCTAAACTTTTACTTTGCATTTACTTTACAAGCTTTTGTTGGGAGAACAGTGCCAGTATTATAAGATTGGCTATGCATTTACTGTTGACCCAATAGAGATTGTCCTTTGTGTGAGAGGATGACAAGGAGAACTGCATGGATGCTAGCTTTATCTGATTTTTTCAGTTGATAATTTTATTTTATGAACTATTCAATAACAGAATAAAAGAGGAAATAAGAATAATTTGATTATCAACGTTGTTTTCAGGGGTGATATTCATAACGTGTAATAACTGATGCAACTTGGGCATCAACCAGTTGGAACTGACCCTGGACAGTGTACCATAATGGTGTATACCCAAAAGGGTTGCCGTATTTAGTAGATAAATATACAGGGCACACAGTTAAATTTGAATTTTAGATCAATAGTGAATAATTTTTTAGTATGCATAGGCCTCATAATTTTATTTTAGTTTTTGGTTTTGTCCCAAATATTGCATGGATCATACTTACACTAAAAAATTGTTGTTTATCTGAAATTCAGGTTTAACTGGGCATTCTGTATTTTATCTGTAAACTCTAATTTCTGAAAATATTCGTCCCTTTAATTTTGGGGATCAAAAAAATTCTGTGTTATAAGAGGAGATTGCTTTAAAACTATGATTGAATAAGACTGGAATTAAAGTATGAAATAAAATAAATTCTGGAGAGAGGGAGGAAGAATTTTAGGTAAATATTTAAGTGAACAATTAGAATTCTGTAACACAGTAAATGAAGGATAAAATATAGTAGAAAGAATTGAAAGAGAGTTGGTAGGATTAAAATGAATTGTTAAGATGTGCAAAGAACCTGAGGAACCGAGAGTTAAATGTGGAAAAGAAAAGGAAATTAACTATGATTCATGAAAATGAAAAGGTTGTGAAAATAAAGTAGAACTTTGGATTAAATTGTGGTATTTGCAAAGTAGAGTTGTGAAGATACAGTATAGTTGTCAAGGAAACATGTAGATCCTAAAAGTTTGTGTTCTGTACAAGTTAAATAGCATATTTTAAATTAAGTGATGAATTTTACTTGATATTCTCCTAAACATATATTTTCTATTTGAACCAGATAGTTTAATTTTTTTTTTGTCTGAAACCTGGTTCTTTTGATTACAGTGTTTATTTAGCTTTATAGTAAACTAGAGGTATCAGCTTAGAAGTAATCAGCAACTTTGTTGCTGTTTTCACAGGTTAGAGAATATTTTTTCATTTTTCTGAATGTGGTTTAGCTGTAGGTAAGGATATTTAAAAGCTTTTTAGAAGTGATGGTGTCAGTTATAAGTTGATTTATCTTTTGTAGTAGAATTTAATTGAGATGTAGATGTTATGCTTAAGACAAATTATTCAGTAAATAATATAAAAGTTTTGTATTAGTGTCTATTAAATTAGAGAGTATTTTACAGAACATTTATACATCGACATTAGAATTAATATGTATTCATGGGCATAGCAAATTATTTTGAACACTTACTTTGTGCTTAGTACTTGGGATCTATCAGTGGACATAATGAATATCCCATCTTTGTGAAGTTAGTGAGGAAAGACAGGCAATTAGAAAAAAATGTAATTAGCATGATAAATATATATTATAAATAAATTATATATATGCACATATATTCATATACAGATATAGATAGATAGCAAGATAGGTAGCAGGGGTAAGCAAATCAGGAATGCCAAAGAGGAGGGAGTTGTACTCACAAATGTAGTCGTGTACCCTTCATGGGAAAGGTGAGAGCTGAGCAAAGACTTGAAGGGGTCAGACATTGGCAGAGAAGAAAGCCAGACAAAAGCCTTAAGGTAGGAGCTTCAAGGAGGCCCAGGTGACTTTAAAAGTTAGAAGAGCTCACTATTGTTTAGGTTAATCAGCTGGTTCAGAACAAATTAACTCTGGTAATAAATAGCCTAGTCAAGTTATTGTATATTATACATTCAGATGATTGAATCCTAATTTAGACTAGATATAACTTGAATGAGTCTCTATTAGAAATTTCTAATATGGTATATGAAATTATGAGTTTATTCTAATTGTTTTTGAATTTAATGAATATTTAAATACAAGAAAGCATATGCAAATTACAAAACTGAAAATGAATCTTAGCTTATGAAGTTATTTTTTTTTCTTGTTTTCAGTTACAATTTAGAAAGCAGTATATGGAATGTAGGAACTGTATCAAGGGGACCTCTCCAGAGATATGGGCATTCTCTTGCTTTATATCAGGTATGAATCCTGCTTTAAATTTTAATCTTTTTTTTCTTTTTTTAGACTTTAGAGGAAGAAATACTAAATCTCAGATTTATTTCAAACATTTAATAAGAACAGTAGACCATATGAATCACAATAACTTGAGATGTCAAAGACTTTTATACTATTTTAGTAAAAAAAAAAAGATTTTAATACAGTCCTCCATTGAACATGAGAAGAAATGAAGGTTGAGTTTTTGTCCATGATATGCATAACAAAAATTTACCATTTTAACCATTTTTAAGAGTAGAATTCATTCAGTGGCATTAAGTATATTCAAGTTGTTGTACAGCCATTACTGTTATTTTCAGACCTCTTCTCATCTTGCAAAACTGAAACTCTGTACCCATACAGTAACTCCTCATTTCCCCCTTTCCCTAGACCTTGTAAACTACCATTCTGCTTTCTGTCTCTGTGAATTTGACTATTCTAGGTACCTCATATAAGTGAAATCATACAGTGTTTGTCCTTTAATGACTGGCTTATTTCACTTGGCATGGTGTCCTCAAGATTCATCCATCTTGTAGCATGTGTCAGAATTTCCTTCCTTTTTACATCTGAATAATGTTCTGTTGTATGTATATATTTCACTGCATTTTGTTTATCCATTCATCCATCAATAGATACTTAGGTTGCTTCCACCTTTTTGGCTATTATGAATAATGCTACTATGAACATGGGTATACAACTATCTTTTCAAGTTCCTGATTTCAATTCTTTTGGATAGATAGCCAGAAGTGGAATTGCTGGATTGCATGGTAATTCTATTTTTAATTTTTTGAGGAACTGCTATATTGTTTTCCACAGCAGCTGTAACCATTTTACATTCCTACCAGCAGTGCACAAAGGTTTCAATTCCTCCATATCCTTGTCAACACTTGTTATTTTCCTCTTCCTTCCTTCCTTCCTATAATAGACATCCTGATGGATGTAAAGCAGTATCTCATTGTGGTTTTGATTTGTATTTCCTTAATGATTTGTGATATGTAACATCTTTTCAAGTGCTTATTGGCTATTTGTATGCTTTCTCTGGAGAAACATATATTCAGGTCTTTTGCCCATTTTTAACTTTTTCTTGGTGTTGAGTTGTAGGAGTTCTTTATATATTCTGGATTTTATCCCCTAATTGGATATATTACTTGCAAATATTTTCTCTTATCCTGTGGGCTTTTTCACTCTATTGATAGTGTCCTTTGATGGGCAGGTTTTTAATTTTGACACAGTCCAATTTATCTGTTTCTTCTTTTGTTGCCAGTGCTTTTGGTGTCATATCCAAGAAATCATTGCCAAATCCAATATTATGAAGCCTTTTCCCTATGTTTTTTTTCTTTTAAGAATTGTGAAGTTTTAGTTCTTAGGTCTTTAATCTGTTTTGAGTTAATTTTTGTTTAGGGTATAAAGTAAGGGTCCAGTTTTTTTCTCTTACATGTGGATATTCAGTTTTCACAGCACTATTTGTTGAAAAGACTTTTTCCCCATTAAATGGTCTTGGCACTCTTGTTGAAAGCATTTGATCATATATGCAGAGATTTATTTCTGAGCTCTCTAGTCCTTTGATCTAGATCCGTGTTTATTCCAGTACCACACTGTTTTGATTAGTGTAGTTTTGTTGTAAGTTTTGAAATGAAGAAATGTGAGACCTCCAACTTCAGTCTTGTTTTTCAAGTTTGTTTTATCTATTCGGGGTCCCTTAAGATTCCATAATAATTTTAGGATGGATTTTTCTACTTATGCAAAATGTCATTGGGATTTTGATAGGGATTGCTTTTAATCAGTTATTTTTATGTATTTGTGGGGTTCATGAATTTAGCATGATTAAAATCAGGCTACTGAATTGGTTTTTATTTTGAATCAACAAAAATTCATGTATTTTGTGGACTGTGACTACACTTTTCAAATCAGAACTTATATATTTTCTGTGCTTGTTTAAGAAAATTTGGAAAACACAGGAGCAATGTAAAGAATAAACTACCACTGTTTTTTGCTATGCATGTACATGTTTAAGAAATTAAATAAAAATCTCCCTATGTACATATGTATGTGGATATGTTTCTTTGTTTTCTTTCAGTTTTTTGATTTATTTCATTTTTTTGTAACAGCTTTATTGAGATATAATTGGCATATGATACAATTCATGTGTTTAAAATGTACAGCTGAATGCTTTTTAGTATCTTCAGAGTTGTGCAATTATCTCTTGCAGGTTTGTCAAAATTGCAGTGTTGTGTAATCAATTTTAGAATATTTTCATCACCTTGTAAAGAAGTCCTGTACCCTTCAGCTGTCACCCCAAACCTTCTCATCCTCCCAGCTTTAAGCAATCGTGAAGCTGTTTCCTTTCTCTGTAGATTTGTCTTTCATATAAATGAAATTGTTTACTATGTAGCTTATGACTGGCATGTTGCAGCATATATCAGTACTTAATTTTTATGGTTAAATAATATCTATTATATGGATATTTTACATTTTGTTTATCCATTTATCAGTTGATGGGCACTTGGGTTGTTTCCCCTTTTGGCTATTATGAATAATGCTGCTATGAACATTCATGTATAAGTTTTTGTGTGGGCATATTCTTTCATTTCTCTTGGGTATAGTAGAGTTGAAATTGCTGGATCATATGGTAACTGTTAACTTTTTGAGGGACTTGCGGACTGTTTTCCAAGGTGGCTGCACCATTTACAGTCCTGCCAACTTTGTATGAAGGTTCCAACATGTACACATCCTCACCAAGACTAGTTAATCTGTCTTTTTGATGATAGCCATCCTAATAGGTGTGAAGTGGTACCTCATGTTTGATTTGCATTTCCATGTTGACTAATGATGTTAGTCATGTGCTTTTTTGGGTACTTGTATTTTCTTTGGAGAAATGTCTATCTAAGTCCTTTGCCCATTAAAAAATTTTTGAGATGTCAGAGTTCTTTATATATTCTAGATACAAGTCCCTTATCAGATACATGATTTGCAAATATTCCGCTTCTTTTACTTTCTTGATGGTGTCTTTTGAAGCACAAAAGTTTTTAACTTTGATGAAATCCAATATATCTTTTTTCCTTTTGTTGCTTGTGATTTTGGTGTTGTAGCTAAGAATCCATTGTCAAATCTAAGGTCATGCGTATTTAGCCCATGTTTTTTTTTAAGTGTTTTATAGTTTTTTTGGCTCTTACGTTTAGGTCTTTTATCCACTTGAAGTTTTGTATGTCATGTGCAGTAAGGATTCAGGTTCACTCTTTTGCATGTGACTATCCAGTTCTCTTAGCACTGTTTGTTGAAGAGACTATTCTTTCCCCATTGAATGGTCCTGGCACTTTTGCCAAATATCAGTTAGCCATAGATATATGGATTTTTTTCCTGGACTCTTAGTTCTGTTGATTTGTATGCTCCTCTTTTTGCCAGTAGCATACTATCTTGATTACTTTTGCTTTGTAGTAAGTTTTAAAGTTGAGAAGTGTTAATCCTCAATTTTTTTCTTCTTTTTCAAGATTATTTGGATATTCTCAGTCTCTTGCAATTCCCTATGAATTTTGGAATCAACTTGTCAATTTCTACAGAGAAGCCATTTGGAATTTTAATAGAGATTGCATTGAATCTGTAGATCAATTTGGAGAGTATTGCCATCTTAACAATATCAAGTCTTCTGATCCATGAACACAGGAGTTCTTTCCATTCACTTACATCTTTCAGAATTTCTTTCAACAATGTTTTGTAGCTTTGAGTACAAGTGTGGAATTTCTTTTGTTAAATTTATTCCTAGTTATTTTATTCTTTTTGATGCTTTTGTAAATTGAATTGTTTACTTAGTTTCATTTTTGGATTGTTCATTGCAAGCTTATAGAAGTATAATTGGTTTTTTGTACATTGATCTTTTTTTTTTTTTTTTTTTTCCATTGTTTTTATTAGTTTCTGCTTTATAACAAAGTGAATCAGTCATACATATACATCTGTTCCCACATCCCCTCCCTCATGCATCTCCCTCCCTCCCACCCTCCCCATCCCTCCCCTCCAGGCAGTCACAAAGCACCGAGCTGATCTCCCTGTGCTCTGCGGCTGCTTCCCACTATCTATCTACCCTACGTTTGGTAGTGTATATATGTCCATGCCTCTCTTTCGCTTTGTCACAGCTTACCCTTCCCCCTCCCCATATCCTCAAGTCCATTCTCAAGTAGGTCTGTGTCTTTATTCCCGTTTTACCCCTAGGTTCTTCATGACATTTTTTTTCTTATATTCCATATATATGTGTTAGCATACGGTATTTGTCTTTCTCTTTCTGACTTACTTCACTCTGTATGACAGACTCTAGGTCTATCCACCTCATTACAAATAGCTCAGTTTCGTTTCTTTTAATGGCTGAGTAATATTCCATTGTATATATGTGCCACATCTTCTTTATCCATTCATCCGATGACGGACACTTAGGTTGTTTCCAGCTCCGGGCTATTGTGAATAGAGCTGCAATGAACATTTTGGTACATGTCTCTTTTTGAATTATGGTTTTCTCAGGGTATATGCCTAGTAGTGGGATTGCTGGATCATATGGTAGTTCTATTTTTAGTTTTTTAAGGAACCTCCATACTGTTCTCCATAGTGGCTGTACCAATTCACATTCCCACCAGCAGTGCAAGAGTGTTCCCTTTTCTCCACACCCTCTCCAGCATTTATTGTTTCTAGATTTCTTGATGATGGCCATTCTGACTGGTGTGAGATGATATCTCATTGTAGTTTTGATCTGCATTTCTCTAATGATTAATGATGTTGAGCATTCTTTCATGTGTTTGTTGGCAGTCTGTATATCTTCTTTGGAGAAATGCCTATTTAAGTCTTCTGCCCATTTTTGGATTGGGTTGTTTGTTTTTTTGCTATTGAGCTGCATGAGCTGTTTATAAATTTTGGAGATTAATCCTTTGTCAGTCGCTTCATTTGCAAATATTTTCTCCCATTCTGAGGGTTGTCTTTTGGTCTTGTTTATGGTTTCCTTTGCTGTGCAAAAGCTTTGAAGTTTCATTAGGTCCCATGTGTTTATCTTTGTTTTTATTTCCATTTCTCTAGGAGGTGGGTCCAAAAGGATCTTGCTGTGATTTATGTCATAGAGTGTTCTACCTATGTTTTCCTCTAAGAGTTTGATTGTTTCTGGCCTTACATTTAAGTCTTTAATCCATTTTGAGCTTATTTTTGTGTATGGTGTTAGGGAATGATCTAATCTCATACTTTTACATGTCCCTGTCCAGTTTTCCCAGCACCACTTATTGAAGAGGCTGTCCTTTCTCCACTGTACATTCCTGCCTCCTTTATCAAAGATAAGTTGGCCATATGTGCGTGGGTTTATCTCTGGGCTTTCTATCCTGATCCACTGATCTATCTTTCTGTTTTTATGCCAGTACCACACTGTCTTAATTACTGTAGCTTTGTAGTATAGTTTGAAGTCAGGGAGCCTGATTCCTCCAGCTCCTTTTTTCGTTCTCAAGATTGCTTTGGCTATTTGGGGTCTTTTGTTTTTCCAAACAAATTTTGAAATTTTTTGTTCTAGTTCTGTGAAAAATGCCAGTGGTAGTTTGATAGGGATTGCATTGAATCTGTAGATTGCTTTGGGTAGTAGAGTCATTTTCACAATATTGATTCTTCCAATCCAGGAGCATGGTATATCTCTCCATCTGTTTGTATCATCTTTAATTTCTTTCATCAGTGTCTTATAATTTTCTGCATACAGGTCTTTTGTCTCCTTAGGTAGGTTTATTCCTAGATATTTTATTCTTTTTGTTGCAATGGTAAATGGGAGTGTTTTCTTGATTTCACTTTCAGATTTTTCATCATTAGTGTACAGGAATGCCAGAGATTTCTGTACATTAATTTTGTAACCTGCTACTTTACCAAATTCATTGATTAGCTCTAGTAGTTTTTCGGTAGCATCTTTAGGATTCTCTATGTATAGTATCATGTCATCTGCAAACAATGACAGCTTTACTTCTTCTTTTCCAATTTGGATTCCTTTTATTTCCTTTTCTTCTCTGATTGCTGTGGCTAAAACTTCCAAAACTAGGTTGAATAAGAGTGGTGAGAGTGGGCAACCTTGTCTTGTTCCTGATCTTAGTGGAAATGGTTTCAGTTTTTCACCATTGAGGACAATGTTGGCTGTGGGTTTGTCATATATGGCCTTTATTATGTTGAGGAAAGATCCCTCTATGCCTACTTTCTGCAGGGTTTTTATCATAAATGGGTGTTGAATTTTGTCGAAAGCTTTCTCTGCATCTATTGAGATGATCATATGGTTTTTCTCCTTCAACTTGTTAATATGGTGTATCACATTGATTGATTTGCGTATATTGAAGAATCCTTGCATTCCTGGAATAAACCCCACTTGATCATGGTGTATGATCCTTTTAATGTGCTGTTGGATTCTGTTTGCTAGTATTTTGTTGAGGATTTTTGCATCTATGTTCATCAGTGATATTGGCCTGTAGTTTTCTTTCTTTGTGACATCCTTGTCTGGTTTTGGTATCAAGGTGATGGTGGCCTCGTAGAATGAGTTTGGGAGTGTTCCTTCCTCTGAAATTGTTTGGAAGAGTTTGAGAAGGATGGGTGTTAGCTCTTCTCTAAATGTTTGATAGAATTCGCCTGTGAAGCCATCTGGTCCTGGGCTTTTGTTTGATGGAAGATTTTTAATCACAGTTTCAATTTCAGTGCTTGTGATTGGTCTATTCATATTTTCTATTTCTTCCTGAGTCAGTCTTGGCAGGTTGTGCATTTCTAAGAATGTGTCCATTTCTTCCAGGTTGTCCATGTTATTGGCATAGAGTTGCTTGTAGTAACCTCTCATGATCTTTTGTATTTCTGCAGTGTCAGTTGTTACTTCTCCTTTTTCATTTCTAATTCTATTGATTTGAGTCTTCTCCCTTCTTTTCTTGATGAGTCTGGCTAATGGTTTGTCAATTTTGTTTATCTTCTCAAAGAACCAGCTTTTAGTTTGGTTGATCTTTGCTATCGTTTCCTTCATTTCTTTTTCATTTATTTCTGATCTGATCTTTATGATTTCTTTCCTTCTGCTAGCTTTGGGGTTTTTTTGTTCTTCTTTCTCTAATTGCTTTAGGTGCAGGGTCAGGTTGTTTACTCGAAATGTTTCCTGTTTCTTAAGGTGGGATTGTATTGCTATAAACTTCCCCCTTAGAACTGCTTTTGCTGCATCCCATAGGTTTTGGGTTGTCGTGTCTCCATTGTCATTTGTTTCTAGGTATTTTTTAATTTCCTCTCTGATTTCTTCAGTGATCACTTCGTTATTGAGTAGTGTATTGTTTAGCCTCCATGTGTTTGTATTTTTTACAGATCTTTTCCTGTAATTGATGTCTAGTCTCATAGCATTGTGGTCGGAAAAGATACTTGATACAATTTCAATTTTCTTAAATTTACCAAGGCTTGATTTGTGACCCAAGATATGATCTATCCTGGAGAATGTTCCATGAGCACTTGAGAAGAATGTGTATTCTGTTGTTTTTGGATGAAATGTCCTATAAATATCAACTAAGTCCATCTTGTTTAATGTATCATTTAAAGCTTGTGTTTCCTTATTTATTTTCATTTTGGACGATCTGTCCATTGGTGAAAGTGGGGTGTTAAAGTCCCCTACTATGATTGTGTTACTGTCGATTTCCCCTTTTATGGCTGTTAGTATTTGCCTTATGTATTGAGGTGCTCCTATGTTGGGTGCATAAATATTTACAATTGTTATATCTTCTTCTTGGATCGATCCCTTGATCATTATGTAGTGTCCTTCTTTGTCTCTTCTAATAGTCTTTATTTTAAAGTCTATTTTGTCTGATATAAGAATTGCTACTCCAGCTTTCTTTTGATTTCCATTTGCATGGAATATCTTTTTCCATCCCCTTACTTTCAATCTGTATGTGTCTTTAGGTCTGAAGTGGGTCTCTTGTAGACAGCATATATATGGGTCTTGTTTTTGTATCCATTCAGCCACTCTGTGTCTTTTGGTGGGAGCCTTTAGTCCATTTACATTTAAGGTAATTATTGATATGTATGTTCCTATTCCCATTTCCTTAATTGCTTTGGGTTCGTTATTGTAGGTATATTCCTTCTGTTGTGTTTCTTGCCTAGAGAAGTTCCTTTAGCATTTGTTGTAAAGCTGGTTTGGTGGTGCTGAACTCTCTCAGCTTTTGCTTGTCTGTAAAGGTTTTAATTTCTCCATCAAATCTGAATGAGATCCTTGCTGGGTAGAGTAATCTTGGCTGCAGGTTTCTCTCCTTCATCACTTTAATTATGTCCTGCCACTCCCTTCTGGCTTGGAGAGTTTCTGCTGAGAGATCAGCTGTTAACCTGATGGGGATTCCCTTGTGTGTTATTTGTTGTTTTTCCCTTGCTGCTTTTAATATGATTTCTTTGTGTTTAATTTTTGACAGTTTGATTAATATGTGTCTTGGTGTGTTTGTCCTTGGATTTATTCTGTATGGGACTCTCTGTGCCTCCTGGACTTGATTAACTATTTCCTTTCCCATATTGGGGAAGTTTTCAACTATAATCTCTTCAAATATTTTCTCAGTCCCTTTCTTTTTCTCTTCTTCTTCTGGAACCCCTATAATTCGAATGTTGGTGCGTTTAATGTTGTCCCAGAGGTCTCTGAGACTGTCCTCTGTTCTTTTCATTCTTTTTTCTTTATTTTG
This sequence comes from Mesoplodon densirostris, assembly GCF_025265405.1. NCBI lineage: Eukaryota > Metazoa > Chordata > Mammalia > Artiodactyla > Ziphiidae > Mesoplodon > Mesoplodon densirostris. Next base: position 16,042,431 of record NC_082661.1, on the reverse strand, counting down.
CTCTGCATCAGTTATTTCCACTATTTTATCTTCCACCTCACTTATCCGTTCTTCTGCCTCAGTTATTCTGCTATTGATCCCATCTAGAGTATTTTTTATTTCATGTATTGTGTTTTTAATCGATGCTTGATTCATCTTTAGTTCTTCTAGGTCCTTGTTAACTGTTTCTTGCATTTTGTCTATTCTATTTCCAAGATTTTGGATCATCTTTACCATCATTATTCTGAATTCTTTTTCAGGTAGACTGCCTATTACCTCTTCATTTGTTAGGTCTGGTAGGTTTTTATCTTGCTCCTTCACCTGCTGTGTGTTTTTCTGTCTTCTCATTTTGCTTATGTTACTGTGTTTGGGGTCTCCTTTTTGCAGGCTGCAGATTCGTAGTTCCCGTTGTTTTTCGTGTCTGACCCCAGTGGCTAAGGTTGTTTCAGTAGGTTGTATAGGCTTCCTGGTGGGGGGGACTAATGCCTGTGTTCTGGTGGTTGAGGCTCGATCTTGTCTTTCTGGTGGACAGGTCCACGTCTGGGGGTGTGTTTTGGGGTGCCTATGGCCTTATTATGTTTTTAGGTAGCTTCTCTGCTAATGGGTGGGGTTGTGTTCCTGCCTTGCTAGTTGCTTGGCATAGGGTGACCAGCACTGTAGCTTGCTGGTCGTTGACTGAAGCTGGGTGCTGGTGTTGGGATGGAGATCTCTGGGAGATTTTCGCTGCTTGATATTATGTGGAGCTGGGAGGTCTCTTGTGGACCCGTGTCCTGAAGTTGGCTCTCCCACTTCAGAGGCACAGCACTGGCTCCTGGCTGCAGCACCAAGAGCCTTTCATCCACCCAGCTCAGAATAACAGGGAGAAAAAGCAGAAAGAAAGAATTAGTAGAAGAAAGAAAGAGAGAGGGAAAGAAAGGAAGAAGGGAAGAAAGGAAGGAAGGAAGGAAGAAAGAAAGAAAGGAGGGAGCGAGTGAGGAAGGATGGAAAGAAAGAAGGAAAGAAAGGAGGGAGGGAGGGAGCAATGAAAGCAAAAGGAAGAGTGAATGGAAGAAGGGAGGGAGGGAGGGAGGAAGGAAAGAAAGAAAGAAAGACAGGAGGGAGGGAGGGAGGAAGGAAAGAAAAAGAAAGTGGAAAGAAGAAGGGTGGGAGGGAGGGAGGAAAGAAAAAGAAGGAAAGGAAGAGCAGAGGGAGGGAGGGAGGAAGGGAAGGTAGGAAAAAAAGAACGAGCAGGTAAAGTAAAATAGAATAAAGTATGAAATATAGTAGCGTTATTAAAATTAGAAAGTAATTATTGAAAAAAAAAACAAAAAACAAAAACAAACAAACAAAAAAACGGACCGATAGAACCCTGGGACATATGGTGGAAGCAAAGCTATACAGAGAGAATCTTACACAGAAGATTACACATACACATTCACAAAAAGAGAGCAGGGGGAAAAATCAAAAATCTTGCTCTCCAAGCCCACCTCCTCAATTTGGGATAATTCGTTGTAAAAAGAGGAAAAGGGCAAGAAGTCTGAAATCTTGCTCTCTATGTCCACCTCCTTACTTTGGGATAATTCGTTGTAAAAAGAGGAAAAGGGGGGAAAGTCTTAAATCTTGTCCTCAAAGTCCACTTCCTCAATTTGGGATGATTCGCTGTCCATTCATGCACTCCACAGACGCAGGGCACATCAAATGGACCGTGGAGCTTTAATCCGCTGCCTCCGAGGCTGCACAGAGAGATTTCCCTGACTCTGCTCTCACAGCTCCCGGGTCTCAGCCTTGGACCTGGCCCCGCCTCTGTGCGTAGGTCGCCGGAGGGCGTCCGTTCTTCGCTCAGACAGGACGGGTTTAAAGGAGCCGCTGATTCGGGGGCTCTGGCTCACTCATGCAGAGGGGAGGGAGGGGCGCGCAGTGTGGGGCGGGCCTGCGGCGGCAGAGGCCGGCGTGACGTTGCAGCAGCCCGTGGCGCTCCGTGCGCTTTCCCGGGAAAGCCGTCCCCGGGTCTCGGGACCCCGGCAGTGGCGGGGTGCACAGGTCCCCCGGAAGGCGGGGCGGACAGTGACCCGCGCTCGCACACAGACCCCGCGGCTGCGGCGGCGGCGGGCGGCGGCAGGCGGCGGCGGTGGCGGGCCGCGGGGGCGGCGGCAGCGGCGGGCCGCGGCGGCGGCGGCGGCGGCGGCGGGCGGCGGCAGGCGGCGGCGGCGGCGGGCCGCGGGGGCGGCGGCGGCGGCGGGCCGCGGCGGCGGCGGCGGCGGCGGCGGGCCGCGGCGGCGGCGGGCCGCGGCGGCGGCGGCCCACGCCCGTCTCCGAGGTCCACGCCTTACCCGCGGCTCGCGCCTGTCTCCGGCGCTTCCCTAAGCAGCCCTTTTAATGCCCTCTTCTCGCACACCAGGAAACGAAAGTGAAAGTGAAAAAAGACTCTTGCCTCTTCAGCAACTCCAGACCCTTTCCCCGGACTCCCTCTGGGCTAGCCGTGGTGCACTAACCCCTTCAGGCTCTCTTCCTGCCGCCAGCCCCAGTCCTCTCCCTGCGCTCCGACTGAAAGCTGATACCCAAGCCTCAGCTCCCAGCTCCGCCCGCCACGGCGGCAGAGCAGACAAGCCTCTCGGGCTGGTGTGTGCCTGAGGGCACCGATCCTCTGTGCCGGAATCTCTCCGCTTTGCCCTCCACACCCCTGTTGCTGTGCTCTCCTCTGCTACTCCGAAGCTTTCCCCCTCCGCCACCTGCAGTCTCCGCCCGCGAAGGGGCTTGCAGTGTGTAGAAACCTTCCCTCCTTCACGGCTCCCTCCCACTGGTGCAGGTCCCGTCCCTATCCTATTGTCTCTGCTTATTCTTTTTTTCTTTTGCCCTACCCAGGTATGTGGGGAGTTTCTTGCCTTTTAGGGGGTCTGAGGTCTTCTGTCGGCGTTCAGTAGGTGTTCTGTAGGAGTTGTTCCACGTGTAGATGAATTTCTGATGTATCTGTGGGGAGGAAGGTGATCTCCGCGTCTTACTCTTCCGCCATCTTCCTCCGGGTGTACATTGATCTTTTATTCTGCAATGTTGCTGAAGTCATTTATTAACTAATTGTTTTTTTTAGATTTTTTTTAAACATCTTTATTGGAGTATAATTGCTTTACAATGTTGTGTTAGTTTCTGCTGTATAACAAAGTGAATCAGCTATATGCATATACATATATATATATGTATATATATCTCCCCGTATCCCCTCCCTCTTGCGTCTCCCTCCTACCCTCCTTTTCCCACCCGTCTAAGTGGTCACAAAGCACCGAGCTGATCTCCCTGTGCTATGCAGCTGCTTCTCACTAGCTATCTATTTTACATTTGGTCATGTGTATATGTCAGTGCTACTCTCTCACTTCGTCCCAACTTACCCTTGCCCCTCCTTGTGTCCTCAAGGCCATTCTCTATGTCTGCATGTTTATTCCTGTCCTGCCCCTAGGTTCATTAGAACCATTTTTTTTTTTAGATTCCATATATATGTGTTGGCATACGGTATTTGTTTTTCTCTTTCTGACTTACTTCACTCTGTATGACAGACTTAGGTCCATCCACCTCATTACAAATAACTCAATTTCGTTTCTTTCTATGGCTGAATAATATTCCACTGTATATAGGTGCAACATCTTCTTTATGCATTCATCTGTCGATGGACACTTAGGTTGCTTCCATGTCCTGTCTACTGTAAATAGTGCTGCAGTGAACATTGTGGTACATGATTCTTTTTGAATTATGGTTTTCTCAGTGCATATGCCCAGTCGTGGGATTGCTGGGTCATATGGTAATTCTATTTTTCGTTTTTTAAGGAACCTTTGTACCATTCTCCATAGTGGCTGTATCAATTTACATTCGCACCAACAGTGCATCTCCACACCCTCTGCAGCATTTATTGTTTGTAGATTTTTTTTTTTTTTTTTGGTGGTACGCGGGCCTCTCACTGTTGTGGCCTCTCCCGCTGCGGAGCACAGGCTCCGGACGCGCAGGCCCAGTGGCCGTGGCTCACGGGCCCAGCTGCTCCGTGGCATGTGGGATCTTCCCGGACCGGGGCACGAACCCGTGTCCCCTGCATCGGCAAGCGGACTCTCAACCACTGCGCCACCAGGGAAGCCCTGTTTGTAGATTTTTTGATGATGGACATTCTAACTTGTGTGAGGTGATACCTGATTATACTTTTGATTTGCATTTCTCTAATGATTAGTGATGTTGAGCATCCTTTCATCGGTTTGTTGACAATCTGTATTTCTTCTTTGAAGAAATGTCTATTTAGGTCTTCTGCCCATTTTTGGATTGGGTTGTTTGTTTTTTTGATATTGAGCTGCATGAGCTGCTTGTATATTTTGGAGATTAATCCTTTCTCAGTTGCTTCGTTTGCAAATATGTTCTCCCATTCTGAGGGTTGTCTTTTGGTCTTGTTTATGGTTTCCTTTGCTGTGCAAAAGCTTTGAAGTTTCATTAGGTCCCATGTGTTTATCTTTGTTTTTATTTCCATTTCTCTAGGAGGTGGGTCAAAAAGGATCTTGCTGTGATTTATGTCATAGAGTGTTCTGCCTATGTTTTCCTCTAAGAGGAAGCATATTTCCTCTCTGCCTACTTTCTGGGGAGTTTTTATCATAAATGGGTGTTGAATTTTGTTGAAAGATTTTTCTACATCTATTGAGATGATCATATGGTTTTTATCCTTCATTTTGTTAATATGGTGTGTCACATTGATTAATTTGCATATATTGAAGAATCCTTCCATTCCTGGGATAAACCCCACTTGATCATGGTGTATGATCCTTTTAATGTGCTGTTGGATTCTGTTTGCTAGTACTTTGTTGAGGATTTTTGCATCTATGTTCATCAGTAATATTGGCCTGTAGTTTTCTTTGTTTTGACATCTTTGTCTGGTTTTGGTATCAAGGTGATGGTGGCCTCGTAGAATGAGTTTGGGAGTGTTCCTCCTTCTGCTATATTTTGGAAGAGTTTGAGAAGTATAGGTGTTAGTTCTTCTCTAAGTGTTTCATAGAATTTGCCTGTGAAGCCATCTGGTCCTGTACTTTTGTTTTGGAAGATTTTTAATCACAGTTTCAATTTCAGTGCTTGTGATTGGTGTGTTTATATTTTCTATTTCTTCCTGGTTCAGTCTCGGAAGGTTGTGCTTTTCTAAGAATTTGTCCATTTCTTCCAGGTTGTCCATTTTATTGGCATAGAGTTGCTTGTAGTAGTCTCTCATGATCCTTTGCATTTCTGCAGTGTCAGTTGTTATTGCTCCTTTTTCATTTCTAATTCTGTTGATTTGAGTCTTCTCACTTTTTTTCTTGATGAGTCTGACTAATGTTTTATCAATTTTGTTTATCTTCTCAAAGAACCAGCTTTTAGTTTTATTGATCTTTGCTATTATTTCCTTCATTTCTTTTTCATTTATTTCTGATCTGATCTTTATGATTTCTTTCCTTCTGCTAACTTTGGAGTTTTTTTGGTTCTTCTTTCTCTGATTGCTTTAGGTGTAAGGTTAGGTTGTTTATTAGAGGTTTTTCTTGTTTCTGGAAGTAGGATTGTATTGCTATAAACTTCCCTCTTAGAACTGCTTTTGCTGCATCCCATAGGTTTTGGGTTGTCGTGTTTTCCTTGTCATTTGTTTCTAAGTATTTTTTGATTTCCTCTTTGATTTCTTCAGTGATCTCTTGGTTATTTCTTAGCGTATTGTGTAGCCTCCATGTGTTTGTAATTTTTACAGTTTTTTCCTGTAATTGATATGTAGTCTCATAGTGTTGTGGTTGGAAAAGATACTTGGTACAATTTCAATTTTCTTAAATTTACCAAGGCTTCATCTGTGACCCAAGATATGGTCTATCCTGTAGAATGTTCCATGAGCACTTGAGAAGAAACTGTATTCTGTTGTTTTTGGATGGTATGTCCTATAAATAATCAGTTAAGTCCATTTTGTTTAATTTGTCATTTAAAGCTTGTGTTTCCTTATTTATTTCATTTTGGATGATCCATCCATTGGTGAAAGTGGGGTGTTAAAGTCCCCTACTATAATTGTGTTACTGTCGATTTCCCCTTTCATGGCTGTTAGCATTTGCCTTATGTATTGAGGTGCTCCTATGTTGGGTGCATAAATATTTACCATTGTTATATCTTCTTCTTGGATTGATCCCTTGATCATTATGTAGTGTCCTTCTTTGTCTCTTGTAATGGCCTTTATTTTAAAGTCTATTTTGTCTGATATGGGAATTGCTACTCCAGCTTTCTTTTGATTTCCATTTGCATGGAATATCTTTTTCCATCCCCTCACTTTCAGTCTGTATGTGTCCCTACGTCTGAAGTGGGTTTCTTGTAGACAGCATATATACAGGTGTTGTTTTTGTATCCATTCAGCCAGTCTGTGTCTTTTGGTTGGAGCATTTAATCCATTTACATTTAAGGTAATTATCGATATGTATGCTCCTGTTACCATTTTCTGAATTGTTTTGTGTTTGTTTTTGTAGGTCTTTCCCTTATCCTGTGTTTCCTGCCTAGAGAAGTTTCTTTAGCATTTGTTGTAAAGCTGGTTTGGTGGTGCTGAATTCTCTTAGCTTTTGCTTGTCTGAAAAGCTTTTGACTTCTCCATCAAATCTGAATGAGATCTTTGCTGGGTAGAGTAATCTTGGTTGAAGGTTTTCTCTTTCATCACTTTAAATACGTCCTGCCACCCACTTCTCGCTTTCAGAGTTTCAGCTGAAAGATTAGCTGTTAACCTTATGTGGATTCCCTTGTATATTATTTGTTTCTTTTCTCTTGCTGCTTTTAATATGTTTTCTTTGTATTTAATTTTTGATAGTTTGATTAATATGTGTCTTGGCATGTTGGTCTTTGGGTTTATCCTGTATGGGACTCTCTGTGCTTCCTGGACTTGATTGACTATTTCCTTTCCCATGTTAGGAAAGTTTTCGACTATAATCTCTTCAAATATTTTCTCGGACCTTTTCTTTTTCTCTTCTTCCTCTGGGACCCCTATAATTCGAATGTTGGTGTGTTTAATGTTGTCCCAGAGGTCTCTGAGACTGTCCTCAATTCTTTTCATTCTTTTTTCTTTATTCTGCTCCCTGGCAGTTATTTCCACCATTTTATCTTCCAGCTTACTCGTCTGTTCTTCTGCCTCAGTTATTCTGCTATTGATTCCTTCTAGGGTATTTTTAATTTCAGTTATTGTGTTGTTCATCACTATTTGCTATTTAGTTCTACTAGATCCTTGTTAAATGTTTCTTGTATTTTCTCCATTTTGTTTCTGAGAATTTGGATCATCTATACTATCACTACTCTGAATTCTTTTTCTGGTATGTTGCCTATTTCATCTTTATTTATTTGATCTTGTAGGTTTTTACCTTGCTTCTTCGTCTGTAATATATTTTCTTGTCGTTTCTTTTTTTTGATGTTTGGGGCTGTATTCCTGTCTTACAGGTTGTTTGGCCTTAGGTGTCCAGCACTGGAGTTTGCAGGCAGTTGGATAGAGCTGGGCCTTGGTGCTGAGATGAGGACCTCTGGGAGGACTTACTCTGATTAATATTCCCTAGAGTGTGAGGTTCTCTGTTAATCCAGTGGGTTGGACTTGGAGCTCCCACCACAGGAGCTTGGGCTGGGCCTCTGGCCTGGGAACCAAGCAAAAAAAAAAGAAAGAAAGAAAGAAATAAAAAAGGAGCAGTATGATATCAAAGAATAAAAAAACAAAAAGATTTGAAAGATAAAAGATATATTAGGAAAAGTAAAAATATAATTGCAACAACTGCAACAAGGTAAAGTAAAATCACAACAGAAAAAAGAAAAAAAAAGGTGGGGGGAACAAGCCAAAAGGAGAGAACAATAACAAAGTATAAAGAATAAAATAAAATTAGAAAAATAAAAGATTTATTAGGAAAAATAAAAATATAAATGAATCAACAAGGTAAAACAGAACCCCATCTAAAAGAGGAAAAAGAAAAAGAAAAAAAAAAGCCTTGGCTATGTGGAAGGAGTTTAGGCAGGGGTGGAACTTAGGCAGGGGTGGGGTTTAGGGTGGGGCGGGACCTAGGCAGGTGGGGTGTGTGACATTTGAGCATGGGGCGGGGCCTAGGCTCAGGACCCATGCAGCCAGAAAAGGCCCTGGGGGCGGGGCATGTGTGGGGCGATGTTCAAGCGTGGGGCTGGGCCTCTGTTTAGGACCTGACAGGAGGGGAGAGGCAGCAAGTGGAAAGGATGGCCTCTGGAGTGTGGAGTTCCAGAGTTTGGAGGTAAGGCCCTGGGTGAGCGTGTGTTGGTGGGGTTTAGGCCCAGCCTGTTGGAGGGGGTCTCCATGTGTAGAGGTAGGGCCCTTGGTGGGAGTGCAGGGCAGGGTTTGGGCTCTGTGTGGCAGGAGGGAGGCTCCGAGGGCAGAGGATTAGGCTGGGGAGCCCAACAGTCTTCCCAGTGCCTAAGTGGACAGAGAAAGTGCTGGCCCCCTTCCCTTCCGTTCCTTCACGTCCTTCCTGCACCGTCTCCCACAGGGTTTCCCCCGACCCGTTGGATCCCTAACTGGGGGTGGGTCCCACTGGGTGTAGGAACTCCTCCCCTCCCCCAGCCGCCCCACAGGTGTGCTGGTCCTGGAGGTCCAGCCTTTACTTTTGCTCCCCCTTCCCTCCCTCCCACTCCCTCAGGATGTGCGTGGCTGGAGGGGGCCTGGGTGGGCAGAGGATCAGGCCCGAGATCTCGACAGGTTCCTGGGGGTCCAAGCGGGCAGGGGAAACCTGGCCATGCTCCCTTTAGATCCTCTGCCCTCCCAGTGGTTCCCTAATTTCCCCCTTCCGGCCTGAGTTCCCTTCCCCTCCCCCAGCTGCTCTTCAGGGGTGCCAGTCCCGTCCTGCCTCCACTTCTCCCCCTTCACTCCCCCAATGCCCCATGTCCTACCTGGTCTCTGGGAGTTCCTCCCATCCCCTTAGGTGTCCGTGGTCCCCCACCGGTGCCTGGTAGGTGCCCTAGTTGTGCGGTGACATGAATTCTGCATTCTCCTAGTCCACCATCTTGACTCCGCCCCCTCTAATTTTTTTTTATTTCTTAGTATTCTCTGTATACAAGTTCATATCATCTACAAATAGAAATATTTTACTTTTCTAATCTTTATACCTTTATTCAGTTTTTGCATATTTGCTCTGGCTAAACTCTTGAGTACAATGTTGAATGTAAGTGGCAAAAGCAGGCACCTTTATCTTATTACTGATCTTGGTGAAACATCCAGTCTTTTACCATTAAGTGTATGTAATATCATCTTTCTGTTTTTCTTAGATGCTCTTTATTAGGTTGAAGAAATTCTTTTCTCTTTCTAGGTTGTTGAAATAGTAATGATTTATATATCATTCATTTCAATCATATTGAAATTGTATAATTTATAAGTACTATAAGGTATTTGCTCATAGCCGTGAGAAGTGGTAATAAAAATGTACTCCACATAATATACGCAAATGTGATCTACCTTTCTGGTGAACAATGATGAAAACAGTGAATGACTGAGACTAGCACAAACAGTACAAATAGATGGTAAAATTCAAATTTAACAACTAGGGACTCAACAACTAGGATAATTAAAAACATGGTTAATTGACTACATAACTTTTAAATAAAATACCTTAAAGTAACTTTTTGTAAGTGTGGATTTTCCCCCTTCTTGTAAGTAAAATAATTAATTATCATTACTCATGTGTTCCCATTTGACTTTTTACAAATAAGAACTATGTCTTATGCATGTTGTGAGCAATTACTAAAATTTAATGTTTAAATTTAGTCTTTATTTTTAATTAATATATCTTGCTAAGATACAAATATTTTTTTTATTAACATATGTTTTTTTAATTTACAGGCAAACATCTTTATGTATGGAGGCAGAATTGAAACAAGTGATGGCAATGTCACAGATGAATTATGGGTTTTTAACATACATAGTCAGTCATGGAGTACAAAAACTCCTACTGTGCTTGGACATGGTCAGCAGTATGCTGTGGAGGGACATTCAGCACATATTATGGAGTTGGATAGTAGAGATGTTGTCATGATCATAATATTTGGATATTCTGCAATATATGGTTATACAAGCAGCATACAGGAATACCATATCTGTGAGTTACTTTGAACATGTAACTATATACTCTTCTTTATTAGTTGAGAATATTTTATCTATAATAAAATCTTCATATGAATTTAGTCAAAATGGTTAGTTATTTGAAATTAGAATTATAAACCAAGAATTAATACTTTTTACTATAAACTTTTTTATTTTGTGTTAGATATTGTCCCTTAATATGTAAGTTATCTTCTTAGCCAAATGTGCAGAAACGTTACATACTAGACACATTTTCTAAGAATTGAGAATATGTATTTTAAATATCTGAAATTCCAATAGATGGTGCTATTTCTTTGGATTTTACTTAAGAACTGAAAGCTAAAACTAACCCAGTTTCTTTACTATGCATTCCATGATTTCAGGATGTTTCATTTTTCAAGGTTCTGTTTCTAATCTTATTGCAATATCTCTATGTATATATTATTCTTCTAAAGTAAGCTTCCCAAAGACAGTCTTTTGGCTTCTATAAAAGATTTTATCTGGTGTGTGAAGGTGACTGGGGCAATCTACATATGACTCTTAAATACTCTAATTTATTTTTCTGGTATTTTATTTCTTTGAATTCTTTATGACATTTTCAAACAGTTGTAAGTTTTTTTTTTTTTTTTTTTAAATTTGCCTACAAATGTATATACGCTATGTTTGCTATTTAGATTCAGGAACATACTCCATTTCTGGTTCTGGCCAGGATTATGAACTCAAGTTTTTGGCCCTTTAGTGTATAGACAACTATATTCAACTATTTAGCGTCCTTGTGTAATCTTAATGAGAGAACTCATTTGCAGATCACCATTGGCAACAACAAGAGAGTGCTTGTGTGTCAGAGGAAGACTCCCTTCTAAATTCTCCACTGTTTCCCCTTCAGTCCTTTTAAGTGATCTTTTCTTTTTCATATCCCCAGTACAGCTGGGCTGGAATTGGGATATGTATCCTCCTTACTTCTTACTGTCATTTCCACTCTATTTTTACTCCTTCCTCCTTTAAATCACTCAACTTTGAATCTTACATCATCAGACTATACCACCTACTACTCCTCCATCTTACACTCCTCTGTTGCTCCTTTGATCACTGTGCTTAATTCCTGGAAGAATATAGCTTCTGGCTCACTGTCTCTGTCCTACATATATTAGCCAGATACTTTTATGGATATTTTAGGATCCATTTAAATACTTCTGTCCTCTCAATTTTTTGATCTCGCTTACAAAGATCTTGTTTTCCATCCTGTTTGGGTCTTTCTCTCGCATTGCAGTACTCTTGACCTTGTGTACTTGCTACGAAGCCCATAATTTCCATTTCAAGTATCTTACTCTTCAAGTGCTGCTGATCTTTCCAGCTTACTCCTGAAGAGTGTCCAGACTCTGGGAATTCTTCAGCCTTACCAGAGCCTTTAGTCTGTTGAGCCTCTGGTCAGTGCTTCACTCTCTCTCACCCTCTCTTGTGTGTACTTCTCATTTACCTAGTTTTAAGTTCATAATCACCAATCTGTCTTACAGTTTTCCAAGATGACTGTTTCATATGTTTTCCTTTCTCTCTTCAAACTTCCAACACTTCACTCTTCATCATTACTCTCTTACTTCTTATTTTACTGAGAAAATAGAAGAAATCTAAAGAGAATTCTGGTGATAGGAACATTTTAGAGTGTAATGGTTAATAAATGCTACATTAAATAAGCCTGTTTACATACATTATTGTCATAACAAACTCATGGTAGCAGTGAATCAAATGTGGGTGAGTCATTCTCATTTTTCAGATGGGCCCAAGAGTCGTTTAAGCAAGAGTGACAAATTTTCTACGTAAAAAGGTTGTTTTGATTTTTTATTTTGTTTTTAATTTTTGGTTTTATTATAGTGTTCAGGGAATGTTGTAGGTATTATTTCTGCTTTTTCTAATTTATTGAGTTTTCTTTGGGGCCCAATTTTCATAAATGCTCTATAGACACTTGAAAAGGAGGTAAATCCTATAATATCAAAGTATAGCATTTGATACATATATATAAAATCTACTTTATTGATTATTCTGTTTAGGTCTTTTCTTCCTTACTTATGATATTTTTTAACTTGATCTATCATGCTCTGAAAGTTAATAAAAGTCTAAAAAAGTTTATTTTTTGCCTCTTTCTTGTGTATTCTGGAATTTATGCTTTACGGAAGTTGCTATTCTGGATATTCATAACTGTTATATCTTTATTGCAAATTGTATCTTTTAGTATTATAAAGTGCTTTGTTCAGTGTTTTTTGATCTGATTTCAACATTGTCTATTATTAATATTATGGCTCTTGGTTTTTTATTTGGTGGGGAAGTCAGTCTTTTCCCTGTGTACCTTTGCCCATTCCTTTATTGTTAACCATTCAAAATCCCTTTGTTTTAAATGTATCTCTTGTATACAAGAGAAAGTTGGATTTTGCTTTGTGATCCCTCTGGTTCTTGTACATTTTATGTACATTTTATGTTTTTTTAAAATTACTTTGTTGTCTTTTTTGTTTTTAATTATAGCTCTTCTCATGATTAGGGAGAGTGAGGCCCATTTTTTTGTGGGAACAAGATAGGTAATATTTGAGATCTACCATTAGGCTTCTTCCATGTTCTTTGTTTTTTGTCTTCCTTTCTGCATTCTTGCAGCTTTCTCTATCTGATTCTCTTAGTTTCACTGGCTTTTTGCACATTCACACCTGATTTGGAGTTGGTGCGTTTTTTTCATTCCTAATTTCTCTGGAAATTTAATTTTCTTTTTCTTTCACTTTTCCTCCCTATGTTTTCCTTATTTTATATGTCTTCCCTGAGGAAAACGGGAAGATTCAGGATTAAACTATTACCATGCTTGTACTTGAACTATAGGTGATGACTTTTTAAGTTTTAAAATGAATACTTTAAGTCGACAGTTAACCAGTACTTTTACTCTTTGATCAACTTCCAATTTACAGGCTACTGTTTCTACTAATTTAATTCATATTGTTTTACTTTGAACACATTTGACATTATTATAAGTATTTTATGCTAGGGGTCACAATCTTTTCTATAAAGGGACGGATAATAACTTTTAGGCTTTGTGGACCATATGGTCTTTGTCAAAACTAATCAACTCTGCTGTTGTAACATGAAAGGAGCCATAAACATAAACAGATGGGCATGGCTTTGTTCTAGATTTAGCCCTGGGTCTTAGTTTGCCTACCCCTCCTCTAGAGAGAGAGTGTGGACTTCTGGGGGCCTAGCAACGCAGGTCCAAATTAAGTTAAACTTTTGGCATGTGGGTTTTTTTTTTTTGAGTTTTTATGTAAGATGAATTTATGCCCCAAAGTGACATTATGTTTAATCTATTCCCAAACTACTTTTTTCCTCTATGTAGAGCTAGAGCTGAAATAGATGTTTTCTGTCTGCCTTTGCAGAACAGATTTTTAAAAACCTTACTTTTTCATTGATGGTATAACCCTTTAGGGATCCCGACCTTATATAGAAGTTCTTTGATGCCATACCTGCATGGGTTTAGCTGCAGTATTGGCCATTGAAACAAATCTGTAGGCCACCTGATTGGTACATGCCTTCCCTACCCCATCTCCCTACTGGGTATAGTTTACAGTTCGCAGAATATATTTTACTTTTTTCGTATTTCCCTTTATTGAAGGATAGTCTCATTCAGTCCTGAGACATGGTGGTGGTTATACTTTCCATGGATGGTTAGGAAGGCACAACAAATTTATTCTAATCTTCTCTGAATGGTAAATGTTGGTATGGATTGTTAACGAGTAAATTCATTGGTTGGTAGGTTTTTGGTTTTATTTGGAATAATTTTTTTTTTTTTTTTTTGCGGTACACGGGCCTCTCACTGTTTTGGCCTCTCCCGTTGTGGAGCACAGGCTCCAGACGCGCAGGCTCAGTCGCCATGGCTCACGGGCCCAGCCGCTCCGTGGCATGTGGGATCCTCCCGGACCAGGGCACGAACTCGTGTCCCCTGCATCGGCGGGCGGACTCTTAACCACTGCGCCACCAGGGAAGCCCTGGAATAATTTGATTACAAAATGTCAAGTGTAGTTTTGGTAAATTTGAAAGTATTTCTACAGAGGGTGGTTTTTTTTTTTTGCCTTATTCTATAACCAAAATACTATTTCTAAATAAATTTATCAACAGGGTATTTTTGGTTTGATTTTTGTTCTATTAATTGTATTATTTGTTAGGTACCTTTATGAATGTAGTGTAAGGTGGAAATGGGAAGAATACATGATTCATGAGTTTTATAAGAATAGTTGGTGAATTATGAGTAGTTTTAAAATGCTATAAATTATTTAAGTACAAAGTAAAACTCATCAATTTTTCTAAAATGATATCTTAATAATATAAAGTTAACATATTACTTGACTCCTAAAGCATTTTGAATTTGTCGCTTATTGTTAAAGTATGTGATGTCAAAAAAATAACCTGTAAGTACTTCCACTTTGGAAAGTACTTATGAAAGAATACAAAACAATAGGTGTATGTAAAGATGTTGTCAGAATAATTAAGTTGTGTATACCATAGACAAGTGCTACTTTAGGGAACGACTATGTTAAGTAAGGCTGCTCTGAATATAAGTAATGGGATAATTTATCATCTTAGTTATAAGTGAATGCTTATCTCTGTGGAGAGAGTTAAAATTTTTTTCCCTTTGTTCTTAGTGGGAATTACTACACTGTGATGTGAGTTTAGGCTCTTTTTCTTGACTGATTTTAATGGCATCAACTACCCAAATGTAGATTGGATTTACTTTGATTAACCGTTCATGTTTAAAGCTTCTAGGAAACTAAGAAAAAAAGTTTTTTTTTTTTTCAATTAAACAAGAGGCTATCACTTTAACCAGCATTGCAGTGAGGGTAACTGAAAAGAAAGCTGAAGTTATAGCATAGTAATTCATGAAAACAGAGTATTTTACTAGATAAAAATTTACTCTGAAGTATACCCTAAGGATATTGATCTCACCATTATGTAGAAATTTTAAAAAGAGACAAAAACTTCCAATTAACATACTCCAAGTGACCACTTACTCAACTTCTAATAATGTTGCAGATAATTCTGAAGTATTTCTGGTTCTGTGCTTGGTACTGTGACTCTTCCCTGATATTTTGATAATAATATGATTTAAAACAAAGGAACCATCTAGTTAACTTATCTTTAATCATTTAATTTGAACACATACATTAACATTTGAAAAGAAATCTAAAATACTGCAGAATATTTTTTAGCTCTTGAAACTGTAGTTAAAAGTCTTAGGCACTGTCATTGCACTTTATGAATTTTAGAGTATCTTTTGAGCCAAGGAGTACCTCCAAATATTGCGTTGACTTTGTAGCTTATAGGAGCACAGTTTTGGTTCCACAGATATGCAGTAACGCTTCTCAGCCAATGATGCATCAGGTATTTTTCCTTATCTTTGCAGAACTTATTTCTAGCAGGGTGATACAGACAATAAATAATAAACAGAATAGGTATGCTTATATATGATGTGTTAGAAGATAGTAATTTTTAGTAAAATAGAGCAAGGGAAGGGGATTAAGAATACTGTGAGGGTGGGAGGTAGTCACAAAATAGGGAAGCCAGAGTAAGCCTCAATGAGACGATGAATTTTGATCAGAGTTGAATGAAGCGAAGGAGTTTGCTATGTGGATATCTGAGAGAAGAGTTCCCAGAAAGTAGGAACAGCTAGTGTAAAGGCAAGAATATGCAGGCATGTTCAAGGAACAGTAAGGAGTCTGGAAATGTTTTGTTAATGTTTATTCTCTCTCCATAGAGAGAGAATAAACATTAACAAACGAAGTTAGAGAAGTAACAAGGAGCAAGATCATCAGATTTCTGCCAAGTGTTTGTATTTTACATTGGGTGAAATGGAGAGACACTGCAAGATTTTGAGTAGAGCAATGACATAATTTTTAAATGAATCGTTTTGGTTGCTGTGTTGAAAATAAACTCTAGGGAGGAACGAACAGAAGCAAGGAAGCCAGTTAGGAAGTTGTTACAGTAATCTGGGCAATGATGGTGGCTTAGACCAGGGTGGTAGTATTGGAGATGATGAGAATCAGTCAGTTTGTTTTGTATGTTTTTAAAGTAGAACAAATAGTATTTGCTTAGGGTTTGGAGGTAGCGGCTGAGAAAAAATGAGGAGTCAAGGATGATTCCAGGGTTTTTGGCATGAGCTGCTGGAATGGTGCAGTTGCCATCAACTGACATGTAGAAGACTCTGAAGCAGGTTTGAGATGAAGGTGATTCAAAGGTGAGGAGTTCAGTTTGGACATGTTATATGTGAGATATCCATTAGACATCAAAGTGAAAATGTCAAGTAGGCAGTTGGCTGTATGGATCTGGAGCTCTAGAGAGATCTTGGCTGGAGATATAAATTTGGGACTTCTTGGGATATGGATGGCATTTAAAGCCATGAGATTGGATCAGATCACTAAGGAAATGGGTGTAGATAGAAAGGAGAAAAGGATTGAGCCCAATGATAAGAGGTAGGGGGGAAGAAGGAAATAAGCAAGGAAGAGTATAGTGAATTAGAAGCTAAGTGATGAAAGGTTATTATACAAAAGAGTAATCAACGGTGCCAAGTGCTGCTCTGCTGATGGGTCGAGTAAAATAATTACTAACGATTGACCATTAAGTTTAGTACTGTGCAGATCTTTGGTGATCTTGACAAGGACAGTGTTTTGTTTTTTTATAAATTTATTTTATTTTATTTATCTTTGGCTGCATTGGGTCTTCATTGCCGCACACGGGCTTTCTCTAGTTGCGGCGATCAGGGGCTACTCTTCATTGCGGTGCTTGGGCTTCTCATTGCGGTGGCTTCTCTTGTTGGGGAGCACGAGCTCTAGGTGCGTGGGCTTCAGTAGTTGTGGCACATGGGCTCAGTAGTTGTAGCTCGTGGGCTCTAGAGCACAGGCTCAGTAGTTGTGGCACACGGGCTTAGTTGCTCCGTGGCATGTGGGCTCTTCCCAGACCAGGGATCGAACCCATATCTACTGCATTGGCAGGCGGATTCTTAACCACTGCGCCACCAGGGAAGTCCCAACAAGAACCGTTTTTGTGTAGTGTTGGGGTTAAAAGCCTGACTGGATTTAAGAGGGAGTTAGAGGAGTGGAATCTGGCACAATGGGCAAAGTCAGTTCTTTCAAGGAAATTTGCTTGTGAAGGGGAGCAAAGAAGTTAGTGGCAGGAAATATAGGATGTTTTTAAACCTGGGTTTTCACAGAAGCAGACTGTGAAACAAGGATTCAAGTGAATCTCACTTGGAAAATGCAGGTAACAGTCTTAGGGGAGATGAGAAGTAATGCAGGTGTGAGAAGGCAGCCATTAAAGGGTCTGTTAATAAAGCATTTACCACAGTGGTGATGGAACTTAATTACCCAGGCATTAAATCAACACATAGTATTTGAGTCCTGTGGGCTGTCTCTCCAAAGTCAGTCCATTCTTTAGCTGAAGATTTGTTTCCTTGAGTGTGGCTTGATTTATATGAAAATGTGTGTAGATTTATAACAACAGAATACTAGAGAAAGTAGCTTCTGTGGAGCACATGTAAATAGATGTGGCAGAGAAATTTTTTATCAGGCACCCTAGAGTACAACTTCTAAAAGTGTATGGTTATTAAGTGGTCGGGAGTGACAGTAACCTGTAAGCTTCATGGAAAAAATTATTGGAAATGATCAGGAAAATTATCAGGGAAATGTATAATGAGGAGATAAGCTTACAGTAAAGACTCTAATAAACTTGTTTAAGTAGCAAAATGGAGGTGGCCTTTATAATTGTGTAATGATGAAAGACTCTCGGTGTTCCACAGCTATATACTTTCTGCCTTTTTCATTTTCTGGAAGTGGTTTAATTATCCTCTAAATTCCTGTATCTCTCTGTTTATAAATGAATATGACACATATACTGCTTTTTACAGGTATTGTTTTTGTACTTGCATTTTTTCCCCAAGAAGTTAAGTTTAGAGAGGAATCCTGCTGTATACCTCTTTGTATGTCTACTTCTAGTAAAGTGCCATGTATTAAGTGCTTGATAAGTATTTGTGGGTGAATGAATAGGGTTTTCAGCAACATTCCTTAAAAGTGAATCTATATATTTCCTGAATGTTTTAAAAGCATATTAACCAAATTATTTAAATTGTGTACTGTGCATATTATTCTTTTTCTAGTGGTGATGTGATTCATATGGTACTGTGTTTGATATTCTTCATTTGTCTCTCCAGATCTACCCTTCACTATTCCATTCTGCTCCCATGCCCTCCAGCTTTCAGTTGGGGTCAGCTGGTGGGAGGCACCATCAGTAGATCAGAAGGTGGGAGATGAGCGAGGTTAAGGTATTTTATTCCTCCAACTCCCTCTCTGCTGGATCTTCTTGGGTTAATTGGGTTGTCCTACTGAAGGCTTAACTTTCTGGTGTTCTTCCCCATACACCTACTCTCTAGAGTTCTAGAAAACAGTCCTTCCTCTTGCTTATTTCATGCCACAGGATAGTAAAGGCTTTCTGCTCTGATAGTCCCAGGATATTACCCTAGCCATACTTTTGTGAACAGTCTTTTTATTAGACTCTTTACAGTTACTCATTTTGAGCATGTCTGATTGCACCTACTATTAGTTCTCGGAGATACAAATATAACTTTTAACCTAAATGGTCCTTCATGCGTACTTAGGTATTAGGATCCTGGAGGTTGGTAGAAAGAGGTGTTTTGTGAGAGGACTTCACACTTGTTTTTTTTTTTTTTTTTTTTTTTAAATAAATAAGGTCTAACCTTTAATTAATTAATTAATTAATTTTTGGCCTCCCCGTGTGGCATGTGGGATCTTAGTTCGCCGGTCAGGGAACGAACCCATGCCCCCTACAGTGGAAGCATGGAGTCTTAACCATTGGACTGCCAAGGAAAGTCCCACACAGTTTGTTAATGGAGAAAAATGTCAGAAGAAATACAAATTTTTGGAGTAGCATGGAGCTAGGTCCTTTAGTTCATTTCTACTACTACTATTCTTAAATTTTTAAATTTTAATGTGGTCATCTGTAGCATTTTATATTGTTTAAGATTGATATATTTGCTTAACATTTTTCAAGAGCATTAGCTATTCTAACTTTTTAAAATAAGCAACACTCTGATTTGTCTATGTATTGCTTTCTAATTATTAAAGAAAAACCATTTGTTGATTATTCTTAAGTTTTTTTTAATAATTATGTTTACTCTAATTCAGCTTTATTTGGTTATTATGTCATCAACATAGAACTAATCATGTCTTGCTAGCAAAGTCACCCCCAAAAGTATATCTGATGAGAGAATATTTATCTTAAAAAGATAACCAGTTGTTGTGTTCCTTGAAGTTTTCTCTTTAAAATAATTCATGTTCATAAAAAATTTTATTTAAAAAAAAGTTTTCTGCCTCTCCATTAGTCTGAAATCCAGAATTTCTTATTATGTATTTTTTTAAAAAAGATAGCTTTATCACCTATACATGTTTGCTTATATGGCATATTGTTTTGTTTACTTGTTTTTGAATTTTATGAAGAGGAAATAATATTTTATGCAGTTTTCTGAGGCTTTCATTTATTTCCTTCATCACTATATAACCAAGATTAATTCATGTTGTTATGTATTCCTACAGTTAACTTTTTTGTATTACTGTATTTTATTGTCTGACTTTACCATAATTTGCCTATCCATTCTCCTGTTTATGAGCTTCTGAGTTGGATACCTGGTAAAATTCACCCACAGCAGCAATTTTGAGACATCTTGATAATAAAAGATAAAGAAAAAAAATTCCTAGGCTTTTCAGGCAGAAAGATGAAATATCTTAAAGGAAAAGAGATTATATCAGATTTTTCAAAAGCAGCCTGCAACTCATGGCAACTATGGAGCAAAGTTTTCAAGAAACTCACGGAAAGAAAATATAGGCTAAGGGTTTTTTATATCTTGGCAAACAGTCCTTCATGTGTCAAGGCTATAGAAAAAGTTTGAACGTGGCAAAACTCAGATAATTCTGTACGTATGTGCCCTGTTTCTTTTGCAGTAGAAATGTGCAGACTTTTTTTGGTAAAGATCTAGATAGTAAATATAATTTAGGCTTTGTAGGCCATACAGTGTTTGTTGTCAGCACTCAAATCTGTCATTGAAGCTGTCCACAAGCAGCTGTAAAAAATGCATGCATAAATGAGTGGGCCTTGCTCCAATAAACCTCGATTTACAGAAACATTTGGTGAGCCGGATTTGGCCTGTGGGCTGCAATTTACCAACATCTCTCCCAGAGAATAAGCTCCATTTAATGAAGAGGTGAATGGGAACACTTTAGGTAAAAGACTGATCGAGAACATTTCATGTGTTGAATTTCAGAGCTAAGACTGAAACAAGGGTGGTGGGGATGTCAGTAGATAACTGGTATGCAAATGTTTTATGTTCTGTCCAAGTAGAAATAATGCAGCTAAAAATGGGAAGAGAAGGAAGAGAGAAAGAGGAAAGCAGAAAAAGCACATGGATTGTTGGGTAGATAATAGGTAGGAATCAAAGGATGCCATTTAATTCTTGGTATACCTAAGGGTCTGTTGGACCCAGTTTTAGTTTGTTAGTTTCTTTTTTGAGCAGGCCTAACTATCTATGAAGACGGTTGTTTCACAAATTTCATTCTTTCTTAGAAGTCTTCCAAAGAACAAAGAACATTTACTTATTTAAAAATTATGGAATAAAATATTCTATATGTAATTACCAAGATGGACCTGTTGGACCCTTTTACGAATCTAAGATACATGGTGGGATCTTCGTGTTCTTATTTTTCCTATATTTTGAAACATTTTGTTATTTTATCATTCTAGGAATTCATTGCACATCAGTTGTTCCCAACTATGCTAAAATATTAAATTACTAAGAAAATAAGCTGTTTAGAAGGATGATGCCACAGTGAAATATATTGTCTATATTGTCATCTTTCAGTTTCCTTATTGCAGTGCCCAAATTATTTTATCAAATTTAAAGAAGGCATAAGAGAAGACTGGAGGCATCATCATAGTAGCCCATTTTTAGCTTTTATTGAACACAATTGAGAATTAAAAAATTTTTATTTATTCCTATAATGATAATGATGATAGTGGAATTGATCATTTACATTAAATCTCAGATCAGATTATGACTCTTCATAAGATGATATCCCTAATTTTTTCAAGCTCAAGAATCAGTGAGTGAACAATATATTTTTATCTTTTAGTATATTTATGCCCCAACATTTAATTGACACAAAGAGGTTTGCTATGTTTAAATTCTTACTGAAATTTGCAAAATGTAGTTTTTCACTATCGTCTTAGTCTTCTATAAATTATTTATAACATGACTTGATAACATAAAACAAATAAAAGGAACAATTGAACCAAGATAGTGAATGTTGATTACTATTGTTCCTGGTATACCTAGGATTAAAACTGACATACAGATGTTAAAAATTAAGTAGGAAAGAAGAGAATTAAGGGCACTATGAAAGGTATAAACATCAAGGAAACCACTAGAACAAAAATATAAACTTTCTTAAGTACCAAAAAGAAAACATCAAATAGAAAAAAAAAACCCTCAGAAAAACATTGTAATTCACACAGTAATTATAAAATAATATGACAGAGTTGAGATCCAACATATATATTGTCAATAAACATGAATGAGATTAAGTTGCCTGTTTAAAGAAAACATTTTCAAATTGGTGCATAAAGCAAAATCCAACTCTTTGTTGCAAATAGAAGACACATCTGAAACACACTGATTCAGAAAGGCTAAAATGAAGGGATGAAGGAAGATTTACTAGGAAAATGGATACAATGAGGAAGCAGGTGTTGTGATCCTTATACCAGAGAAAGTAGAATTCAGGCCACCAAGACATTATATGAGATAAGAACACCTTATCATATAAAAAACCCCCACAATTCACCATAAAGATATAATATGTAATAGAAGAATATCAATGCACCAAATAACCCAGCAACCACCTATATAAAACTGAAATTATAGCTAATGCAAAGAGCAGTAGATAGCATCACTGTCAGTAGAAAACAGGTCAAGCATTACTCTCAGTACTTGACAGGACAAAAGAATATATATATATATCAAACAATACAGCTTGATTGTAGACAATGTTATCTTCTCAAGTGCACACAGAAAACTCACAAAAATTAAGTTGATCATATGTTAGGGTAAAAAGAAAACATCAGTTTCCAGAAGGTGGAAATATTAAAATTAAATACCTGAATATTAAATAAAGCCTTTCTGTTGAGTGAAAAGGGAAGTAAATACTAACTTAAATTACAAAATTGCCGAAAAATAATAACAGTAAAAACACTTATAAGAATCTATGAGATACTTTTAAAGCAGTTATCAGAGGAATATTTTTAGCATTAAACGACTACATTAATATGATGAAACTAAATGAACCACATCCCCAACTCAAAAAACAAGAAAAACTAAACAAAGTGCCAGAAAGGAATAAAAATAAAAGCTGAAATTAACGATGTAAGAACAGAAAAAACAATAGATCAATTTATAGCTTACAACTTAAAAAAATAATAAAATAGATAAGCCACTAGCTCATTTAATCAAGAAACAAGGGAGAAACCACAAATATACAAAATAGGAAATGACAACGAGGAAATAATATTGATAGAGAGGAAATTAAAAAAAAATACGAGACTGCTTTGTATATCTATGCAAATAAATTTGAAGATTTTGAAGAAATGGATGATTTCTTAGAAAATAACAGTTTCCCAAAATTGAACCCAGTAGAGATAGAAAGTTTATATAGAGTAATTTCCATAGGAAAAAATAGAGAAAGCACCAAGCTTATGTGATATTACAGGATAATTTTAGCAAACTTAGTAACAAGATAGTCCCAATTCTCTTAAACTGTTTTCGAGAATAAAAAGGGAAGGAAAACTCACAAATTTATTTTAGAAACAAGTATAACATTGCCACTTAAACCTCATACATTTAGCACGGAAATAGAAAATTACATGTAAACATGTAAGAATAGTTAGGAAAAGATTACAAAGGAAGAGCTATGAGGGGATTTGTCCTACTAGATATTAAAGCATACTGCAAAGTCTCCATAATTAGAACAGAATGACAGTGTGATAATGTGGCATGCATGTACAGAAGGACAATAGTATAGAATAAAAGTCCAGAAATACAGTCAACTAGATAAGGAAGTCTATGATGGGCAGAGTATAGAATGGCTGGCTTCTCTCTGCTCTGTGATATCTGGGACCTCATCTGGGTAGACCTGAACAGCTGGGGTGACTTGAATGGGGGGGCTGGAATCATCTTCAGGCTTTTCACTCATATATATTGTGTCTCAATTGTGATGGCTGAAGGCTAATCTCAACTGGGACAGTTTTTAGGTAACTTACACGGTCTGCATGCAGTTTGGACTTCTCAGCACGCCAGCTGAGTTTTAAAAGTGTGTCCTAAGAAGGAACATCAGAAGAACAAGCATTCCACAAAAACCAGGTAGAAGCTGCATAGCTTTTACGACCTAGCTTTAGAAGTCACACAGCACACATCTATACTCTCTTGATTGAAGCAGTCACAAACCCTTCGATTCAGAGGGAGGGTTCATAGATCCCACTTATCAGTGGTAAGAGTTTAAGGGAATTTGGGCTATGTTTTAAAACTGTTTAAGTATCTAACAGAAATACATACCAGTTCCATTCCAAGGAATTTATCCTGCAGATACATCTCCAGAAACACAAAAATACATTTTTTTTTGTATGCACAAGTTTATTTATTGTAACATTATTTGGAAACTGCTTCAATGCTAAATGTAAGAGGGTGGTGGATAAACTCTGTTACACCCATATTAGTGGTCATGCATTTGTAGAAAATAATGATGAACTGTGAAATTAAATGGAGTGATTTACAGGATGTGTTGTGATCAAGTATATAGTATATATAATGTACTACTTTTTGTACATTAGCGAAGTAAGGGAAATTAGAAAATATACTTATGCCTACTTATATGAGCAAAAAACATCAGAAGGATGACTCAGACAGCAGTGATGTTGATTACTTACAAGGGGCAGTGGAGAATGGTGTGGAAAGGATAGGAAATGAAAAATGAAAATATGTTTCCCTGAGTTTGTATTTTTTAAAAATAGTTTGGACTTTCAGAAGCATATTGCCTTTAGAAACATATATTATCTGTATATAAAAATTAAATCAACAAGGAAAGGAAGAAAAGAAAGCTCTAGAGTAATGCAAACTGAAACTAATGAACCCAACTGTGTTTCAAATGAATAATACAGTCATGCTGAAAGGGGGAGAAAAGAACTAATCCAAGTAAGTTTTTAACACAGTGTTTGCCTTTAGAGTACGTGTGGTTGTGAGGAAGAACTGCCAACAAGTCTTTTAGGTTTGTATTTTGAAGGTTTTGGTGAAACAATTCTGAAATTACTTTAGATGTATGGTTAGACTGAAAGAATGAGTAATGTGTTGATACTGTTGGGAACTAGAGTTCCCAATGTGGAAGACAGGAGATACAAATATGAAATGGAGAAGGCCAGGGAGAGTCCTGCCTGGATGGATTGGAATTGGAGCTATCAGCATGAGCTTATGATTAGAAGGTAGATGGTTACAGATACTTGTTGATTCTTCAGAAAGGGTCTAGGAGCGAAGATACTGCAGTAATAGTGAACCTGTTGATTCCACATATTCCCAGATATAGTTTTTAATAAAATTCCTATGAAAAGAAACAGGGCTCCTTGGAGAAATGGCTGATTTTAGGGCTGTGGTAGGGAAAAATAAAGATAAGCCTGGTACATCTTGTTATGTTAAATATGGAAGTGCTCAAGAAAATTCTGGGTTATGTCAAAAGAACATAAGGGTCAGCTTGAAGGGGGTTCCATTGTACAGTCTGGGATAATTTGAGCATCAGAATAGGAAAGTAATAAACTACAAACCACTGAAAAAATAGGAATCCATGAGCTTACACAGACTGATAGACACAAATAGAGGAGAAGAAGCCTCTTTCCTCCACAGAATGCTGACTGGCATTGCTGGAGTTGAAAAATAATCATTTTGCAACAATCATAGTAAAAATTGATTTAGAAAAGAATCAACAATGGATGCTAAATCTATGGGGTTGGGAATGAATTTTTGATGAGATGTGCATGATATTTAAGTGTCTTTCCCATGGATTGTTTATAGGGTTCAGGGGAAAAATAGTAACTATGTAATGTGAAAATCGGTTAGAACCTTGTCCAGGTGATCAAAATTAACATTACAAACCACGGGAAACTGGACATTGTGTGCCTCTGGATATGGTACCTGCTAAAGGAAACATCACTTAGAGCAGAGTTCTGTAAACTTTTTCTGTAAAGACTTACACAGTAAGTATTTTAGGCTTTGTAGATCATACAGTCTCTGATTTATTCAGTTCTTCCATTGAAGTTTGAAAGCAAGCAATGGATGATATGTAAATGAATGAACATGCCAGTGTGCCAGTGTGCCATTTTCGTCTTTGTTTACGAAAATGAGCGGCTGACTAGATTTGTCCCAAGGAGCATAGGTTACTGACCTCTGGCTTACAGTATTCTGACTGGGAATGTATACTTGAATCTAATCATGAAGCATATCATATAAACTTCAAATGAGGAACATTTTATTTAATAAGGGGGAGAGCTTTATTCTTCAAGAATGTCAATGTCATGAGAGAGGAAGAAAGGCTGAAAAATTGTTCCAGATTAAAGAAGGCTAGAGAAACCTGACAGCTGAATGTGGTAAGTGATACAAGACTGGATTCTACACTGGACGCATTTCAATTCACAAAATGAAATATATATGTGTATTAAACGGTGTGTAAATGTTAAACTAAAACAAAGTCCTTGTTCTTAAGATATACACCAAAATATTTAGGGGTAATAGGAATGATCATTTCTATTGTGTGTTTGTGTGTGTTCACACATGCATGTTATACGTGTGAAAGAAAAAGAGATGGAGAGAGGGAAATAAACTAATGCTAAAACAAATGGGACAAAATGTTAACAATTAGTGAATCAGAGTAATGGGTATATGGGAATCCTTTGACTATTCTTGCAACCTGTTTGTATCTTTGAAATTATACCTAAAAGTGCTAAAATAGATTAGAGGAAAGAGATGTATGTTTTCTCATATTTGGTTATGTAGGATATATATTTCAATAAGAATTCTTGTGAACTTAAGCTGGCAGTAAAGGAAATGTCAGTTTGTCCTTTTTGCTGTACTTAGAATTATAGGACTTTTAGGGAATCTATAAATCTCAGAGGGGAATTTATGTGCATGGTTTTACTAACTTGGACCATAAAGCTCTTCTGGGTTAGTCCTGAGGGAAATTTGTTTCACTTTAGGTTAGCAATACCTCATAAACTTTCTAAGAATCTCAATGTGAATCTCAGTGTTAGTATATTAGTAAATATTAATGTTTCACTGTACTGTTTTTCATGCCTTTAGGATTTGGGAGGTATAGTTGGGAAGCCATTATTAATGTCATTTTATGTTAACTTTTTTCTTTTGATTTAAAAACCATTAGATATTGTATTTTTAGGAAGGTAATTTTTTTCTCTGTTAAGTGTAGTGATACTATATGCCTTTCTCTTCTCTTCAGTTCTTAACATCACATGTTTTTTCAAAATTCTGTGGTGAATTTCAAGTGTAAATTGGACATTGCTTTCAACCTACTGGTTATCTGGAAATATAGATCTACAGAACACAGTGTTAGATTATGGGAATTAGGAAATTTTAATACATGAAATCTCCCCTTTAAAATTAATTCAATCATAGGAATCAGAACACAAACTTTAACTGTGCTTAAATTAGGTTTGGCATTTGTGTAGTTTCATTTGTGAAGAACTTTCAGAACTAATTAGGTAAAGTGAAACAGTTGCAAAGTAATAAGTAAAATATTTTAATAAATTGCTAGGTTTGTGTGACAGAGGCCGCTGTTAATATGGTATACATTTTTATACTTACTAAATGTTTCCAAAAATACCACAATAAAAATAGTTTTGGTAAGTGGAATTAAACCATTTGCTTTTAAAACTTTATAAGCTATGTAAATATTATACATATATTTGAAAATATGCATTGGTTATATTGAAAAATTTTAGTAGATGTGCATTCAGGATTCAGAAAATTCTGGTTTTCTGTCTGTGCTCAACATTCTTTCATTGATGGAAGTATCAGTCCCTTAAAAGGCAGCCATCTGATTATTTTACATATTTAAAAATTTTATTTATGTTTAGAAGAAATATGCATTTCTTGTAATTTGAACTTGGTTTTTCATGACTATATAAAACTGTACATGTGCAATTTAATCACTCTTCCACATATTGGCCCTAAAATATTTTGAGATATCTTATTTTCAGCTTATCTTCCATTCTTTAGATAAGCATCTTAGTTCCTTCAGTCTTCACATAGCAAGCTTTCCACTCAACATCTTTTTAACAAGATGTTAATAATTTACCTTAACACAGATGTTAATGATTTAAAGAATATTTTCTAATAATAATAACAACAGGCCTTACTATGTGCTAGGTGGTGGTGTAAGCATTTCACAAGTATTAACTCATTTAGTCCTCAGCGTGAACATGCAAATTTGTGCTCTCTTTACCCCATTTTACAGATAAGGGAACTGAGGCACAGATGTCTCACAACTGGCCAGTGATCACACAGCTAGTAAATGGCAAAATCAGGATTATGTAAATATAAGATACACATTATCTTAGTTGACCCTTAGTCATCTTTATTACACTCCTATCACAGGACAGACTGTACTGTGATGATGTATTCAAACTTATCAGTGCCTAACAGAGCAGGATGTGTTGCCTAATGTGAAACCATTGCTTTCCCTTGTTCTGGGCATCTTTTATTAATATTTTTATTGCAACCTAAATTTATATTTTATACTAATATTATTATTTTGACTTATAGTTAGCCTACAGACAACAAAACTTCTTACTTAGTTAATTGGTTTTTGTTGTTTATATAACTGATGGGGAGCAAGGTATACTTTATCCTGTACTTGTCAATTTAATGTTGTAATCTCAGTGAAGGGCTTGACATACATTGTTAAAATAGTTTCAGCTCATCATTACTTTTAATTCATAATTCTGGTATCTAAAGATTTAATTAACTCCTCCTTTTATTAGGTCAATAGTTGTTTAATAAGTACAACTTCTGGGCTTCCCTGGTGGCGCAGTGGTTGACAGTCTGCCTGCCGATGCAGGGGACATGGGTTCGTGCTCCGGTCTGGGAAGATCCCACATGCCGTGGAGCGGCTAGGCCCGTGAGCCATGGCCGCTGAGCCTGCGCGTCCGGAGCCTGTGCTCCGCAACGGGAGAGGCCACAACAGTGAGAGGCCCACGTACCACCAAAAAAAAAAAAAAGTACAACTTCTATGCCTTCATCCTAGGAATTGACAAAAAATGTTGAAGAGCAAACTACTGGCAATAAGAAAAATAAGGATGAGAATGTATAGGTTAAAAGAGATTCAGTAAACACATCAGGCAACTTCAATGTGTGGATCTCATTTAGATCCTGATTCCAACAAACTTCCAAAAAAAAAAAAAAAGAAGCTTATAAGATAATTAGAAATCTGAACACTAATTGGATACTTGCTGATATTAAAAATTAACTTTTTTTTTTTTTTTTGGAGAATCACAATGCAAACCTCTAGGGGTTTTGGAGTAAAGCCATAATCTCTTCTACAGATAACTTTTTGAGAAACAGTTTCTGTTTTGCTAGCCAGTATAATTCTTCCCACTGTCTGGAAGACTTTCAGTGTTACTGCTTTTCCTAGAAATGCTTGGTATAAGTCATCTGGAGTTCTCTTTGTGGCAGGATTTTAAAATTACAGATTCAATTTATCTGATAGTTCTAAGACTACTCAAGTTTTTTCTCTCGTCAGATTTGGTAACTTGATTTTATTTTCAGAATTTGTTCATTTTATCTAAATTTGCCAATGTATTGATCTAAAGTTCTTCATAATATGCTTTTAGTGAAGTTTAAAATATTTTATAGCCCTATCCCCTTTTATATTCCTAATATTGGCTGCGTGGGTCTTCTTACTTTTTGTCTTGATCAGATTCTCCACAAGATTGTAAATCTTAATACTTTTCAAAGTACCAACTTTTGGGGTTATTGATTTTCTTAATATATTCATTTGTCTATTTTATTCTTATTTTTATTATGACTTCATTTTAATATATTTTGATTTGTTATGCTTTTTTCCTTTTTATATTGATGCTTAATTCATTATCTTTCAGGTTTTCTTCATTGAATTTTTAAAAATATATACATTTAAAGCTGTAACATAAACAATGTAAACATGGCTATAGTTGTATCCTACATGATTTGGTATGTAGTATTTTAATTGTTATTTAGCTCAAAATGTGTTTAAGATTCCATATTAATTTCTTCTTTCACTAATGGGTTATTTAGAAGTGCAGTTTAAAATGTTCAAACATGGGGTTTTCTAGTTATTTATTTTTTATTGTTAATATCTAGGTTATTGTATTATGGTCACAGAACATATCCTATAGGTTTCCTCCCTCAAAATTATTATGAAATATTTCAAAAATACATAAAAGTTGAAAGAATTGTGCAGTGAATTCTCATAGACATACTACTTACCTGCTACAACTAATCTTTTGCTTTTTCACTTACCAGTGTATGTATCCATTTCTCTATCCATCTATCTATTTTTTTGGTGCATTTTAAAGACTGTTGCAAACATTAGTACACTTGACTTCTAAACATAATAGCATGCCTGTTGTTAACTAGAGTTCTGTGCTCATGTTTTTAATGTAAAAGTTACATACAGTGAAATGCACAAATTTTGTGTACAATTCAATGAGTTTTGACAAAACATACATCTGTAACCCAAATTCATATCAAGATATAGGACACTGACCATTACTTGAGAAAGTTCTCTCCTGATCCTTCCCAGTTGATACCTGTCCTGCTTCCTGATTTTTTTCATCATCAAATAGTTTTGCCTGTTTTGGAATTTCGTGTAAAGGGAATCACACATCATGCACCCTTTTTAAAATAAGGCTTCTTTCACTCACCATGATGCTTTTGAAATTTATACATGTTGTGTTTATTAGTAATTTGTTCCTTTTTGTTGAGTGCTTTTTCAGTGTATGAATACATTACAGTTTCTTCATTTTCTCATTGATGAACACCTGGGCTGTTTCCAATTTTTGGCTGTTACGAATAAAATTTCAGTGAACATTCTTGTACAAGTCAACTAGTAGACATGTTTTTATTTCTCTTGTCTAAATACCTAAGGATGTTGGTTGGG
Organism: Mesoplodon densirostris; assembly: GCF_025265405.1. Lineage (NCBI taxonomy): Eukaryota > Metazoa > Chordata > Mammalia > Artiodactyla > Ziphiidae > Mesoplodon > Mesoplodon densirostris. The sequence goes on along the minus strand of NC_082661.1, from coordinate 16,012,077 downwards.
TCAGGAGGAAGATATATCTTTTATTTTTTAAGAAAGTGCCAGACCTTTTTTCCAAAATGACCTAATACATTTGTTTATTAAGTTTAGTTAATTACTTGTATTGTTCAAATCTTTTAGATCTTTACTGATATTTTGACTTCTGTCAGTTGCTGGAAAGGGTACATTAAGTTTTCCATGATGATGTTGATTTTGTAAATTTTTCTTTACAATTTTTTCAATTTTTGCTTTATATATTTTGAAGCTTTATTACTCTATTGGAATATTGATCTTTTAAAATTCATATGTAGTGATCTTTACCTTTAGTAATCTTTTTGCTGCTTTTCCCATAAAGACTATTACTGTATTCTGATATATTGTGGTCATCCCGCAGAAGGGAATCCCCAATATTTGCTTTGGATGTGGAGGCCGATGGTGCCAAGAGAGTATGAAACACGAATACCAAGAGAGTATGAAAGACTTATTATTCACAAAATGAGGCTTTCTGACGTGTGCAGGGCAGGCTCCCAAGCAGGTCTGAAAATGGCTTGAGAGAGCAGGGAAAGGAGATTGGCTTGGTTATGTAATTTTACAGTGTGGGTAAAGTAAGGGAAAAATTCATGCAAGCTGGGTCTTGCTTGGCTTAAATATCCCCTTGGCACCATAGCGGGGAGCAATAAAACAGTTGGTGCTTTATTTATAGTGATCCCAAGATATCCTTGCCAGTCTGTTTCACAAATCACTTAACAATTAACTTAATAAAAATCTTTTCTCCTGTATTGCGCACTTCCAGTGATCAGTCATTCACATGAATAATGATATTGTCTTGGAATAATGTGTTAGCAGGGAAGGTGGTGAGGAGTTGTTGGATTCTAGATTTGTTTTGAAAGTGGTGACAACAGGAATCACTGAGAGATTAAATGTGAGGAAAAGGAGTCAAGGATAGCTCTAAGACGTTTGGTTGAGCAACTAGAAGAATGGAGATGCCATGTACTAAGTGAGGGAGGCTGAGAAAGGCAGCTTTACTTGTCACCAGCACATATGTGTGTGTGTGTATAAAAACATCAGAGTGCAACTGGATAAACTTTAACAAATCGATAGAGTTGTGTAAGTGCTACCTCAGTTTAGATACAGAACATTTCTGTTACTCCAGAAAGTTTACTCATGACCCTGTGCCCTCAATCTGTCATGATCCTCTAGCTCCAGGTAACCACTGATCCGTTTTCTGTCAATATAGTTTTGCCTCATTTCAAATTTCATATAAATGAGATCATGTGGTATGTGGTCTCATTGTATTAGCATAATAATTTTGAGATTCATCTAAATTTTTGCTAGTGTCAGTAGTTTGCTTCTTTTAAATCTTGAATGGTATTTCATTGTATAGATAAAATATAATTTGTTTATGTGTTCACTAGTTAGTGGACATTTGAGTCCAGTTTTTAGGTCTTTTGAATAAAAGCTGTTATGAATATTTGCACACAAGTCTTTGGGCCTATGTTTTCCGTTCTCTTGTGTAAGTGCTGAAGAATGGGATTGCTGGGTTATTTGCAGTTATGTGTTTAACTTTATAAGAAACTTCCATACTGTTTACCAAAGTGATACTACCATTTACAACCCACCAGCAGTGTATGAGAGTTCCAGTTATTTCACATCCCCACCAACACTTGATATTGTTTTCTTTTTAATTTTTGCTATTCTGGAATTGTAGTGGTATCTTATGGTTTTTATTTGCATTTCCCTGATGACTAATGATACTGAATATCTTTTTATTTCAGTATTTGCCATTTATTTATCTTCTTTGATAAAATGTATGTTCATACTTTTTGTCCATTTTGAAATTTGGGTTGTTTGACTTCTTATTATGGAGCTATAAGAATTTTTTATATATTCTGGATATTAGTCCTTTCTCTGATATATGTTTTGCAAATACTTTCCCCCAGTTGTGGCATACCTTTTCATTTTTACAGTGTCTTAAAAGGTTGAGATTTTAAATTTTGATGAAATACAATTTATCAACGTGTTCTACCTAAGAGATCTTTGTCAAGCTCAAGATCGTAAAGGTTTTTCTCTAGGTATTTAGTTTGGGCTGTCAACCTCAGATCTATCACCTATTTGAGTTAAATTTCATATACAGTGTGAAGTAAAGTCTGAGGTTTTTTTTTTTAAGGTGTGCAGCTTAATTTATTGGTCACATATACAAAGGTTGGAATCAGGATAAAAAGAGCAGTGCTAAAAATTAGTATAAAGCAGTGTTTCCTCGCCTTTCCTGTGTCATAACAATAGCAAATGATAATAAGAAACGTGTAGAAAAAGACATGATTTACAACATAATCAAATTGCTTAACACCAGTGACTTTTTCTCATTTTTCTCATTATCCCTCTTTTTTATTACTCAAGTAATAAATAACAATTACATAAAAGTCTGCAAATTCAAATAAGCAAAAAAAAAAAAAAAGAATTACAGTTTTCAATAGCTATAAGTATAGAAGAAAGGCAGTGATTTTGTACATTTTAAAAATTGAGCCCCTGCAGTAAATTCACTCATTAATTATAATTTTAAAAAATAATGAATGATAATATTTATAAGGTGTAGCAGTAAATGGATGGAGCTTCTCACTTGAAAGTGACCAGCCTGGGTGCTTAAGGCCTGAGAGTTTTTTAAGAAATAAATATACAGTTGTTCTTTGGTTGAAAGAGTTTCCTTTCCCCATTGAATTACCTTGGTACATGTGTTGAAGAATCAACTGACCATTTATGTATGAGTCGACGTTTGGTCCGTTGATGTATATTATGTTTAATACCACACTCTATTGATTACTGTAGCTTTGTAAATCAGGCAGTGTCAGTCCTCCATCATTTGTTTTTGTTTGTTTTGTTTTCAAAAGTTTTGGACTCTTCTAGGTCCTTCACATTGCCATGTAAAATTTAGAATCAGCTTGTCAGTTTATTAAGAAAAAGCATGTAGGGATTTTAATTGGGGTTGCATTACATCTATAAAGGGGAAAATTGAGCCTTTAACAATATTGAGTCTTCTAACTCATGGGCATGGTATATTTCAGCATTTGGCACCCTACAACTTTGCTGAACACACTTACTATTCCTCATAGCTTTTTGGTAGATTCTTTCTTATTTTCTATATAGATGATCATGTGTTATGCTCATGCTTATAAACATTCTTCTTCCTTTTCAATCTGTATACCTTTTATTATTATACTGCTAGGATCTCTGGTACAATATTGAGTAGAGGTAGTGAGAGCAGACATTCCTGTCTTTTTTCATATTTTAGGAGGGAAAGCTCCAGTCTTTTAATTACTGTAGTATTACATTAGTGGTATTTTTTTAAATGCCTTTATCAGGTGGAGGAAATTCGCTTTTATTCCTAGTTTGCTGCATATTTTTCATGAATAATGTTAAATTTTGTCAAATAATTTTCTGCATCTATTGAGAAGATCATTCTTTTATTTTCTTTGATTTCTTAATATGGTGAATGACATTGACTTTCAGATGTTAAGCCACTATTGTATTCTTGGATAAATCCCACTTGGCCATAATGTATTACCCTTTTCATATACTGCTAGAATTGATTTGCAAAAATTTTGTTAAGGATTTTTATGTTTATGCTCATAAGAGATATTGGACTATAGTTTACTTTTCTTGTAATGTCTTTGTCTGCTTTTCCAGGCTGTAATGGTAAAATGATTTGGGGAGTGGTAAAATGGGGAGTGGTAAAATTTGGGGAGTGTTTCTATTCTATTTTCTGTAAGAGTTTGTGTAGAATTGATATTATTTCTTTCTTAAATGTTTGGTAAAGTTCACCCATGAAACTATCTGGCCCAGAAACTTTCTTTGTAGGAAAGATTTTGACTGTGACATTTATTTTCTTTAATAAATGTTAGCAATATTCAAATTATCAATTTATTTTTGAATGAGATTTGGTAGTTTGTGTTTTTAAGTAATATCTCCATGTCATTTAAGATGTTAAACTTATTGGCATAAAGCTGTTCATTATATTTCCTTATACTTAATATTTGTGAAATCTGTAGTGATATCTCCTCTTATATCTGATATGAGTTATGTGTGTCCTATTTTTCTTGTCTGTCTGACTAGAGATTAATAGGTTAATCAATTTTATTGACCTTTTCAAATAACCAGCTTTTGTTTCCTGTTTTCTATCATATTGATTAATGCTTTGTTACATTTCTTTTCTCCTTTGAGTTTTATTTGCTCTTGTTTCACTGATTTCTTAAGATGGAAGAATAGATCATTGAATTGAGATTGAGACCTTTTTCTTTTTAAAAATATAAGTATCATTATAAATTTCCTTCTAAGCCAGTAGTTCTCACACTTGATGCATAGGAATCACCTAGAAGGTTGTTAAAATAGATTGCTGTGCCCTAATCCCTGATTTTCTTATTGATTATGTCAGGATTGGTGCCAGGGAATTTGCATTTTTAAAAAGTTTCCAGGTAATGCCAATTGATGCTTCAGGGAACCACTGTTGAGAATGACTGCTTTAAGTGCTGCTTTAGCTGTATCCCACACATTTTGAAATGTTGCATTTTTTGTTTCCATTTAGTTCAAAATGTTTTCTATTTTTTTGTGTGATTTTTTCCTTTGGCTCCTGGGTTGTTGAGTAGTATTTTGTTTGATTCAAATATATGAAGATTTTCCTGATATCTTTCTTGCCTTTATTTCTTGTTTAATTCTATTATTGTCAAAGACTATGTTTTTTACAGTTAAAATTTTTCTTGAGTCTTATTTTCTGACCCAGAATATGGTCTACCTTGGTGAATGTTACATGTGAATTTGCAAAGATCTACATTCTGCTCTAGTTGGTTCGGATGTTCTAAAAATGCCAATTATATTATGGTTGATGGAGTTATTCACGTCTTCTATATCTTTACTGATATTCTGTTCAGTATTTTTCTTAGTTCTTGAAAAACCAGTGTAGAAACTTCCAGTTATGATTGTGGATATATCTATTTCATTTTTAAGTTCTATTAGTTTTTGCCTCACTCATTTACTTATTTTTAATTTTTTAATATATAATTAAAATTAATTAATTTTAATTGAAGTATAGTTGATTTACAGTGTTGTGTTAGTCTCAGGGGTAGAGCAAAGAGATTCAGTTATGTATACATATATATCTATTTTTTTCAGATTCTTTTCCCTCATAGGTTCTTACAAAATATTGAGTATAGTTCCCTGTGCTATACAGTAGGTCCTTGTTGGTTATCTATTTTACATGTATGTTTCACTCATTTAGATGTTATATTATTGGGTGTTTACACAATTAGAATTGTTGGTTCTAATGATAAATTGTCCTCTTTCAGTCCCAGTTTCCTTCTGTTGTCTTTTCCACCTGAAGACCTTATTTTAGTATTTCCTTTAGAGTAGGTCTGCTGGCCATGGATCAGCTTAATTTTTTTTACATCTGAGAATCTATTCATTTTACGTTCATCACTAAAGGATATTTTTGCTAGATATAGAATCCTGAGTTATAGTTATTTTTATAGTTATAGTTTTCAGCACTTCCTTCTGTCCTGCATGGTTTCTTAGGGTAAAATCATAGTCATTAACTGTTGTTCCCCTGTAGGTAATTTGTTATTTTTCTGTAGCTGCTTCTGAGATGTTTTCTGCACTTTTAGTTTTCAGCAATTTCATTGTGGTGTGAATTTCTTTGAATTTATCCTATTCGTGGTTTGCTCAGCTTCTTGAATCTGTAGGACTATTAATTTATTAAGTACTTTTTAATTTTATTTTTGTAGAGGTTACTCTAGAGTTTACAATATGCTTATTTATCTTTTCAGATTCTACCTTTAATTAATGTTCTGCCACTTCACATATAGTGTCAGAAACTCAGACTAGTATCCCTGCATTTCCCTCTTTTAATATCATATCTCATATGTTATGAAGACCATAACAAATTGTTATAATTTTTGTTTTGGACACTTAATTATCATTTACTGGGAAGGAAGATGAGAAATGACACCTTTAATATTTATCCACATATCAGATACTTCCTATACTCCTCATTCATCTATATAAATCCAGATCCTGTCTGATTTCAAGTATCATTTTCATTCAGCTTGAACTTATTTTGGTCACTTCTTTATAGGGCAAGTCTGCAATAATATATTCTCTCTGTGGTTTTTTTTTTTCCTTTATCTGAAAAAGGTTTTGTTTTACTTTCACTTTTGGAAAATATTTTGTGGGATATAGAATTCTATTTTGATAGTTATTTTTTGGTATAGAATTCTGAGTTAATGGGTTTTTTCCCCCTTCTCAGTAGTTTAAAAGTGTAACTTCACTGTCTTCTGACTTGCATGCTTTCTGTTGAGAAGTCAAGTGGCATTCTTATTTTTTTCTGCTTGTTCATCTTAATCACTTCATACTATTCCTTGGTGTGGGTTTCTTTATTTCTTTTTTTTTCTCCTGCTTGTGTATCATTGACCTTCTTGGTTTTGTGGATTTATAGATTTCATTAAATTTGAGAAACTATTTTTTCAAACATCATTTCTGTCTACCTTACCACCACACTTCTTGTACTTGTATCATAGTAGATTAGACTACTTGATATTGTCATACAGGTCCCTGATATTCTGGTCATTTTTTTTTTAGGGTTTTTGTTTGTTTTTTTCTGTGCTTCATTTTGGATAGTTTCTATTTCAATATTTTAAATTCATTGTTCTTTTCTCACAGAGTATCTAATCTTGTGTTAATTCTATACAATGTATTTTTCATTTCCAAGAGTTCTGTTTGAGTCTTTTTTATCTTCCATTTTTCCCTTATCATGTTCATGTTTTCTGTAACATTATTGAACATATTTGAGTATATTTACAATAGCTTTTTAAACATTCTCTTCTTTTAATTCTATCATCTTTGTTATTTGTCTCTATTGATTGAGTTTTCTTCTTGTTATGGGTCATATTTTCTTTGCCCTCTGTGCCTGTTAATTTTTTAAAGCATTTTGAGCATTGTATGTTTTTACCTTGTTGTCTGCTGGACTTTGCTGTATTCCTTTAAAGATTGTTGGACTTTGTACTAACATGGGGTTAAGCTTCCATTGTAAGCATTTTGGGGGATTGCTTCTGAGGTCTGTTAGAGTGGATCCAGAGCAACTTTTAGTTTATGGCATGATTGTTTTTAAGAACAAATTGAAACCTAAATGAGTCACAATGTAGAGTTACTTAAATAAGTTATGTATCATCAATACAATGGAATTTAGCTGATAAAAAATGAAAAATGGGACCTGAAAAGATGTCCCAGATGTTAAGTGAAAAAATAGTCGTAAAATAGCATAATTTTTTTGTACAAATATTTACAGGTATGTATGTGCATGCAAGTCATATACATTTGTTTTGTATATTGTAATAAAATATTCAGAATTATAGTTTGAAAATATTCTGAACATAATAATTTGTGAAAAATACCTCTAGATAGTGGGCTAAAGCAGAAGGTAACATTCACTTTTGCATTATACACCTCTTTATTGCTATAATATTTTTTGGTAAGAAGTATGTTTATCTTTTTTTGTTAAAAAGAGAATGAATAAAACCATGAAAACCTTCAGTTTGGCTATATATATATATATATGGCTTTAATAAGTGTTTGAAGTATATTAAAGAAATTGTTCCTAAGTTATTATTAACTTCATTCTTTGGAAATTACCTCCAAAATGTAATGCCCATTAGTTACAAGAGTACTCTGAAGTTTCTTCAGATATGTTTAGTTTTCTCTAAGTAAAATTGGCTTTAACAACCCTTTTTGATGCTTCTTTTATGACTACTTTTATGACTGTTGAAGTATCACATTCTACAGTACCTTAAAATTGTGTAGGTGTGAAGAATTCTTAAGTATCATCTTTATTTTCTGTTATTTGCTTTGAGTATTTTCAGTGAGTTGTCTAGTATGCCTAAGTTGAGGTGAAAAGTTAGGGGGAAGATGGAAGTGTGGTCTGGGTGGATATTTAAAGACTAATAATAGATTTCTGTATAGTTGCTCTTTATAATCTAAATTTTTTAAGGCCAAGGAGATGTGTATTTTCATCTTCATATTTTTAAAAACATGTCTTTCATATGATTGGGGCTTGTTTTAGTGAATTTGCCATAGAAATAAGAGTCCCTTCTAGATATATCAAGCAGAATGGGAACTTAATATAGGGAGTTAATTACAAAAATACTAGAGACACCAACATGAGGAGATCACCCAGAAATCTGGAGCTGCTACATACCCAGGCTGGAGATTAGGACCACATTTGTAATTGAGCTACTTACTGTAGGTGCTACAGCTGCCACTGCGCAGGTGGTACCCCTGCTGCTGTTGCTATAAAACCACCACTGCCACTACTTACTGTAGTCACTTACCTGTACCTTCTGTTAGAGAAGAAAGCAGAATCTTTCTTCCTTTTGCCTTCTAAGCTCTCCCCAGTACTTTCATTGGTGGAACCTGACAGTAACACATCTGTCAGCGAGTCTTGGAAATTTAATTTTTAGGTTTTTATCAATAATACAAAGCACTCTTAGAAGGGACAGTGGGACTCATTACCAAGAGATAAAAGACCAGCAGAGTGCTAAAAATTGTTAAGGGCAAAAGTCATATCTTAATTTTAGTCTTTGTAATATCAGTGACTAAACTCAGAGCCTGTGACATAATAGGCTCTCATAAACTATTTAAGTCTTTTTTTTCAGGTTTGTTTACAAATACAGAAATGTATGTGAGAATAAAGTTTTCCTTTTCTCTCTCACATACAAAAATTAGGTATTTTCAATATTTCAGAGTTTAATTAAAATTTGCAAAAAGACCAGTCTTACTTACCTTCAATCCCTTGCACCCAACATAGTAACTAGCACATATTTATTTATTTATTTATTTAAAAAATAAATTTATTTATTTGTTTATTTTGGCTGCGTTCGGTCTTGGTTGTGGTGCGCGGGCCTCTCATTGCGGTGGCTTCTCTTGTTGCAGAGCATGGGCTCTAGGCACGCGGGCTTCAGTAGTTGTGGCACGTGGGCTCAATAGTTGTGTCTCGTGGGCTCTAGAGTGCAGGCTCAGTAGTTGTGGCACATGGGCTTAGTTGCTCCGTGGCATGTGGGATCTTCCCAGACCAGGGATTGAACCTGTGTCCCCTGTATTGGCAGGTGGATTCTTAGCCACCTAGCACATATTTAATAATTTTTTTAAATTAAATGATTATTAGGTATACTTTACTTATAAAATGTGGTATTAGAATGAACTTGTTGGTAGTTTGGTGGTATTTTAGTTTTATTTCTAAATACTATTTGAGTTCATGATTTATCTTCTTTCTCTTACAGCATCAAACACTTGGCTTGTTCCGGAAACTAAAGGAGCTATTGTTCAAGGTGGATATGGCCATACCAGTGTGTATGATGAAATAACAAAGTCCATTTATGTTCATGGAGGCTATAAAGCATTACCAGGCAACAAATATGGATTGGTAGATGACCTTTATAAATATGAAGTTAACACTAAGACTTGGTGAGTAGATTGCTCAGAAGTACATTGTATATCTTGTACTGGTCATTTCACATATGCCAGTTTCTCTAGGGTACATACCTAAAAGTGAAATTGCTGTGTGTGAGGATATTCCCATCCTTAACTTTATTACCCATTGCCTAATTGCTTCTCAAGTCACTGTGATAATGTATACTTCCACCAGCAAGGTATAAGTGTCCTTGTTTCTTCGTAGTCTCACCTACACTTGGTAATTATGAGGATATTTTCCTTTTGCCAGTGCAGTGGATGTGAATGGTATTGTACTGATATTTTGATGTGCATACCCTGATTGCTATAGTGAATAAGCATATTTTTCTGTGTTCAATTGCACTCGTGTTTTCTATTTAGTGAATTGCTTATTGATTTTTCTAGGTATACAAGTTTTAAAATAGAATTTTTGTTGTACTCATTTTCTTTTGTAGGGCCTGGGAAGTGGTCCCCTTTTTGTTTTTAAACACTAAACATTCTTTTAAATTTATATGAAATTACTTTATGTGTTTAAATGAAATACAGTTTTCCACCAATTTGTGATTTGTTCTTTCCTCTTCACTGTCACTTTCGAACATATATTCTAATTTACACTTTATTTGAAAAAAGGAAGATGAAATTTAAAAAATGAAGACTTTTCCTTTGGGTAATTTTCCTAATTTTCATTTTTTTAGTTTAATAAAATGCAGTATTATATTTTAGTAGATAGGCTACCTTGCTGAGCTATTAGTAAATGTGTGTTTAGAGAAATTCTTTTTCAATGGGGAAATGGATTATCCTGGACTGCTATTTCCATTGAGAAAAATTAGGAATTACATCTTTTTAAGGCATCATAGGACTATAAAGACAGTCCTATTTGTTGGTCAAGATTAAGGAGAGATAGAATGAAAAGGGAGGTATGATTGGCATTTTGCACAACTTTTGTCCTTGAGACAATTATAAATCCTGAAAACTGCCTGAGAAACTGAGCAGAGCTTTCGTCAGTCAATATGGAGGACCAAAATGGATTTCTAGGTGTGCCAAGGAATAGGGGTCTTGTTACACACTTCACAATGTAGTCTGATTCCTGAAGTTCTAAACCTATGAGTGAGTATAAACTTTTCTTTGAATCATCATGGTCTTTCATTGGTTTTGGTGCTCTGCCCATAGTCTAACTCGTGGCAGAGCAAAAGTAAATCCTCTCTTGAGGAAGACAATATCATACAGAGTCTCAAATTATTTCATATACAATATTTGTTACAAAACAAAAAATAATAAGGCTTAGGAAAAGAAAAGCCATGAAAAAAACCCAGCCATTTGAAATATACCTATAGGATAATGGCATTTTCAGACAGAAACTTTAAAATAATAAGGATTTTATGATCAAGAAATTAAAATATAAGGTAGGAAAATATTAACAGACAACTGGAAACTTTTACTAAAGAATCAAATGGAAATTATAGAAATGGAAAGTAGATTAAGTGAATTAAGAATTCTTTGGATATGTTTACAGCAGGTTAGACACAGCTGAGGGGGGATTTACCAAATGGAAGATGGGTCAGAAGGAAATACCCATGTTGAAATAAAGAAAGACAAAGAATGAAAAATAAAACAGGGAAAGAAATATAAGGGACTTGTGGAAATGTTCTAACATGCATGTAATTGAGGTCCAGAAGAAGAGGATTGAGAAGATAATGTGGAGCACTGTTTGAAGTCTTAAATGACTGAGAATTTTCAAAAGTGACAAAGGATAGCTAGCTACAAATTGAAGAAATTCCTTGAGTACCAAGGGGGTGAGTACAAAGAAACTTACACTTAAAAATATCACTGTAAAACTGATGAAAACCCAAATAGAATGAGAAAAGCAGCCAGAGGGGAAAAAGGCATATTCTCTTTAAAGGAGCAACACTAAGACTGACAACTGGTTTTTTAACTGAAAAAATGGAATCTAGAAGACATGGAGTCTTCAGATGGCTGAAGGAAAATATCATCAGTCCAAAGTTCTTCACCCAGTGACAAACCCTTAAAAAATGAAAGGAAAACATGGACTTTTCAGAAAAACAAGATGAATTTGACAGCAGCAGACCGGCAATACAGCAAACACTAAATAAATAAAGAAAATGCTAAATAGATCTTCAAAATATTGAAGAAGAAGAAAAATGATCCTAGATACTAGAAGGAATAGAGAAATGGAAAGGGTATATCTAAGTGATTATTTATTATGTAATACTATAATAGTAATAGAGGCTTAAACATATACAAAATTTAAATGGATGATAATAGCAGCACATAAATCAGAAAGAAGGGTAAATGGTGTTCAACATTACTAAGGTCCTTGTATCATATGGGAATTGACAAAAAACTAATTTATAGTAGACATTAATAGTTAAGGATTTATATTGTAATCATTAGGTAACAACAAAAAATAAAAGTAAAACACTGTATATCCAACAGGTGAATAGAGGGAAAAATTAGAATAGTACTTCATGCATTTGGAAGAAAACAAGAAAGGAATAGAAAGGGAACAAAGTAAAGTTGGGACAAATATAAAGGAAGATGGTATATTTAACTCCAAATATGTCATAATTATACTAAATGTGAGGAAGTAAATATTCCAGTTACACTGAATGTAGGAGACAAATATTCCAGTCAAAAGCTAAAGTATTTTGGACTGGGTATAAAAATAAAACCTAGCCCTATGCTGCTTAGAAAATATACAAAAAATATAAAAATATTTAAAACTTTTTTGAATCAAAATCAAGATGATTATGATGCTGCCAAGAGGGACATTTATAACTTTAAATGCATTTATTAGGAAAGATTTTAAAAAGCTTAAAAATCTGTCTAAGAAGTTAAAAAAGTTAAAAGAAAAGAACAGCAGATTAATTCCAAAGAAGGGATAAAGTAAATAAAGATAGGGAAAAGAAAGAGAATAGGAGATAGAGTACAAATTAGTGAAATAGAAAACAAACATATGATAGAGATGATCCTATAGCCCCCCAAAATCAACAAAGTTGGTTGTTTGTGAAGAGTAATAGATAAATCCCCACCCAGATTTAGAAACAAAGATTACAGTTGGTCCTCTGCATCTGTGGATTCAACTAACCATGGATTGAAAATATTAAAAAATATTCCAGAAAGTTCCAAAAAGCAAAGAAAACTTGAATTTGTCATGCGCCAGCAACTGTTTACATAGCATTTACATTGTATTTACAACTGTTTACATAGCATTTACATTGTATTGGGTATTATAAGTGACCTAGAAATGACTTAAAGTATACAGGAGGATGTGTGTAGGTTATATGGAAATACTATGCCATTTTATATAAGGGACTTGAACATCTGTGGATTTTGATATCCGTGAGGCTCCTGGAACCAATCTCTCACAGATACTGAGGGATGGAACCAATCTCTCGCAAATAACCAAATCCAGAATGAAAAAGAACATTACAGACATTAAGTTCTACAGACATTAAAAGATAATAAAAGCATATGATAAGCAACTGTATGACAGTGAATTTAAAAAAAATCAAATGAACCATGTCAAATGTCTAGAAAAATGAAACCAGAATTGACACATGGAAAGATAGAAAATTGGAATAACATTATAGCAAAGAATTAGAATCTATACTTGAAATGCTCTTCTCTTAAAAAACAAACACAAACAAAACAAGACAAAATAAACTCAAAAACTCGCCAGGCCCAGATCACTTTACTGGTGAATTTGCCCAGACATTTAAGAAGTACATATTTAAGAAATAATACCAGTCCTTCACAAAATTTCAGAGAACAGAAATAATTATTTTGCAATTTATGGGGCTAGCAAAACTTTGATACAAAACTATGAAAAAGATATTACAGGTAAGAAATTATAGTGTCATATTTTTCATGAAAATAGATAGACAAAATATCAGGTGAATCCAGCAATTTATGAAAAGTATAATACATCATTTGGCTTCACTCTAAGAATATAAGGTTAATTAAAAATTCATAAAATCAGAGTAATTAACACATTAAAAGAATAAAGAAGTGAAGGCATATAATCTCAAATGTTGCAAAGGAAAGTTTAGATAAAATTTAACAAGTATTCGTGATAAAAACTCAAATACAATAGGAATAGAAGCAAACTATTTGTGTGGTAAAAGGTACAAACCAATAGAAAAACTTTATTGCAAACGTTATAGTGTAATGTTGAAAAATTTTCCTTTAAGTTTAGGAATGAATAAGAGTGGCTACTATCAGTGTTTCTATTCAACATTGTATTGGCATTTCCAGCCAGTGCAATAATACAATTAAAGTTAAAGGGAATAACAAAGTATAAAAGATATATGGGTAATAGGTTGCTAGATATAAGGTCAATATAAAGAAAACCAATCCAATATAATTCTGTATACCAGGAACAATTAGAAAATGATTTAAAAGCAATACAATTTTAAATACAATTTAAAAGCAATACAATAAAAGCAATACAGTTTATCATCAGAACATCAACAATGTGAGACGTAAATGTAATGACATATACACAGGATCTTTCCATAGAAAACTCAAAAACCGTGTGAGAAATTGAAGACCTAAATAAATGGAAGATACATAATGATAATTAATTGAAACAATATTGTAGAGATATCTGTTCTGCCCAGATTGATCTTTAGATTTAATGTAATCCCAAAACAAAATTGCAGAAAGTATTTTTCTTTTAGAAATTGACATGCTTATTTAAAAATTTATATGAAAATGCAAAAGGCCAATCATAGCTAAACCGAAACTTTTAGAAGAACAAAGCTGCAAGGCTTCTCTACTAGATTTCATGAATTCGAAGCTACAGTAATTAAGTGTTGCTGCAAAGATAGGGACATAGACCACTGTAGCAAATAGGAATTCCCCAGACAGACCTACACATTTATTGGCACTTAGTGTAACAAAGTTGGCACTACAGAGTCGTTTTTTCAATAAATTATTCTGGGCCAATTGGTATACAATTGAAATAAATGAATTTGGGGCCCTGCTTCAAATCATATGCAAAAATTAGTTTCAGATCAATTGTAAATCTAAGTATGGAATGTAAAATAATAAATATTGTAGAAGATAACGGGTAAATATCTTTGCTTTTGTTGGCAAAGAAAGACTTTAAAAATAGTATTTAAATAGTACTCTTAATAAAGGAAAAATGATAGACTGAACTATGTATGTCTAAAAAATATCACTAAGAAGGTGAAAAGGCAAGCTGCAGTGTAGGAGATATTTGCAACTCATAAAGTCAACAAAGGTCTCTATTCCCAAATATGTAGAGAAGTACTACAGATCAACAAGAAAATGTCAGATGACTCAAGAGAAAATGGGCAAGCGACTTGAACAAAAGGATATCCAAATGACCAAAACTCATTTTAAAAGTTGCTCAACCTTATTAGCCACAGGGTAATTTAAATTAAGATAACATTCAGGTACCACTACACGTCCACTTAAATGGTTAAAATTTACAATATTGATAATCCAAGTGTGTATAAACCAGTAGAAGCATTTGAAAAACATTTTGACAGTTTCTCCTAAATTTGAATACATTCACACACCCATATGTAATGTATGTATCCTATGAAATAGTTATTTTAGTTATATATTCAACAAATGCATATATGTATGCAGTACAAATGTAGTATACATATATACTATATTTCAGATACTCATTATACAGACACTCATTATTATATGTATGCAGTACAAATGTAGTATACATATATACTATATTTCAGACACTCATTATACAGAGAAATTGTCAAGGATAAACATCATGAATAGTGTGTTCATCAGTATTTAGTAGAATATAAGTAACTAATAACATATTATAAAATTGTCTTATATCATTTTCCAAAACCTCTGACAGCTACATTTTTAGGAAATCACAAAAACTTGATAGTTTAATAAACTAGCTTTGAATACTTTAATGTAAAACTAATTCTCATTATACCAAATTTAAGAAGCTAGAAGAAATCATTTCATGTAACCAGATTAGCATTAATATGAAAACATATTTCAAGTATATGTGATTTCAAAGATTTTTTAAAGTACAGAATTAATATAGTACCACAGAAGCACTATCTAAAACATCCTGTATTTATAGGAATTCCCATTTCTCAAAAATGATTCCTTTTGCATTGCTAGGGTGTTTTATTAATTAGTATTGTATTATCCTTTGCTAAGAGACTTTTAATTTGCTGTAACAATTTTGAGTACCAGGGCCATTATGGTCTTGATTTGTTAGCCTTGTTAGATGAGGTGTCTCATAACGTTTTTTGCACATATATGTTTGTAGAGCTTGTAGTAGGAGCCCACATCTTCGTTTTTTTCTTCTATGTCAAGGCTTTTCTGTGATAGTAGAGACGTCAAATTTTCTTGTCCTATTGTTGAAGTCATTTTCTCTATTATTGTGTTCCTTTAAAACACAATAATAAAAGCACAATATGTTTTAACACATAAGGAACATATTAAACATTATCATTTACAACTTGCAACTGTAATTATAAATTGGGTATTTTTTCCAGTTTTTTCAAGTTAAAAAAAAGATTTCAACTATACTTCTAGAAATACTAAAAAAGAAAAGTGGTGAGTCTAATGTTTCCTCATGATTAGATTCAGGGTTTGCATTTTGGTAGATCACTAAAATGTGTTCTATGAATTTTTTTTTATTTTGGGAAAAAACTTTTACTGAAATAAAATTCATATAACATAAAATTCTCCATTGTAACCATTTAAAGTGTACAATTCAGTGGTTTTTAGTATATTCATAGTGCTACGCAACCATCACTAATTCCAGAGTATTTCCATCACTGCAAAAAGAAATCCTATACTTTCCTATACCCTTTCCCTCCATTTCCTGGAAACCACTAACCTACTTTCTGTTTCTATAGATTTGTCTCTTCTCAGTATTTCATATAAATGGAATGTACAATATGTGACATTTTGCATCTGGCTTCTTTCACTTTGCATAATTTTTCAGGGTTCATCCATGCTGTAGTATATTTCTGTACTTAATTCTTTTTTATGGCTGGATAATATTTCACTGTATGAATATACCTCATATTGTTAATACACTCATCAGTTGATGGACATTTGGGTTGTTTTCACTTTGGGCTATTTTGAATGAGGCTGCTATGAACTTTCATGCAGAGGTTAACTTTCATATCTTGGTTAAAGTAATGGTTAAAGTGTTTCCAGGTTTCTCCACTGTAAAGATACAATTTTTCCTTTTTAAATTAATAAACACCGTGTGGAGATACTTTGAGACTATGTAAATATTTTGTTTCTCATTAAACTTTTACACACTAGTTTTAGCATCCATTGATCATTCTTGTTATCACTGTGATGGTTACCAAATGGTGATATTGTGATATTATTCCTTGTAAATATCCCAAGTTGTGTGTTCACTTATATCAGTATCAATTGATGGATTTTTATTTTAATCAATGTTCTATAATCAATTACTATTCTTTATTTTGGTGTTCAAAGTGTCCCAGATTTGGCCATCGTGAGCTTCTTTCAGTAAGCCTCCTCTATTCTTTAGACATGTCCCCAGTCACTCTAGTGCATTTCTACACTTTCTGGCACAGATGCAAAAAAAAAAAAAAAAACAACTCTGTTTACACCTTGTAGTTTCCCTGCTGGAGTAAGTCATTTCCCCCAAGGAACCTAGATTACTTTTAGTAGAGAATGGTATTTAAAAACCAAGATTAGTGGACTAGGTATGTTTATTACTTTTTTGATGTGTTTATAGACCCTATCAGAAGATGGAGCGAGAAATTTTACAAAGACACACATGTTTATACTTAATTTATAGAAGTGGGTATATAGCTCTGTCTCTGTATATATGTCTGTCTGTCTAAACCCTGTCTGTCTAAACTGCATAATGATGTAATACAACATTACAGGATTTATTTTAGACCTGTCTTCCATATTTGTAAATTCCTTTTCAAAGTGAGAAAACTGGATCCCACTTTACAATTCATATATTTTAAAAAATTATCTGCTTATCAGGTACTAAGAGTAGGGTTTATTTATTGCAGTAAAGATATCATATCTGGAAAAGCAACTGCAGTTTTTATCACCACCATTTTATTTTGTTGTCCTTTAATTAATAGACTTTAGTTTTTAGAACAGTTTTAGGTTTAAAGAAAAGTGAGCAAAAGGTATGGAGATTTCCCCAATACTCCCACATCTTCCCCACCCCAAGTCCCTCTATTATTAACATCTTGTATTAGTGTGGTACATTTGTTACAATTGATGAGTCAATATTGATACATTATTATTAACTAAAGTCCATAGATTACATTAGGATTTACTTTTGTGTTGTTGGTCCAGTGGGTTTACACAATGTATAATGACATATTCCACTGCTACTGTATCATATAGAATAGTTTGAATTGCCCTAGAAATCATGTGTGCTCATCTCCCTCTCTCCCTGCCCAACCTCTGGCAACCACTGATATTTTTACTGTCTTCATTGTTTTTGCCTTTACCAGAATGTTATATAGTTGGAATCATACAGTATATATCCTTTTTTTAGATTGGCTTCTTTCACTTAGCAATTTGCATTTAGGGTTCCTCCAAGTTTTTTCATGGCTTAATAGCCCATTTCTTTTATCACTGAATAATATTCTGTTGTATGGACATGGTACAGTTGTTTATCCATTCACCTGTTGAAGGATATCTTGGTTGTTTCCAAGTTTTGACAGTTATGAATAAAGTTGCTATAAACATCCACTTGCAGTTTTTTGCGTGGACATAAAATTTCAACCAGTGAGTGCAATTGTTGGATTGTGTGGTAAGAGTGTTTATTTTTATGAGTATGTTTAGTTCTGTAAGAGTGGTTGTACTGTTTTTCATTCCCACCAGCAATGAATGTTGCTCTGCATCCTTGCAGAGCATTTGGTGTCAGTGTTTTGAATTTTATCCATTCTAATAGGTAGTGGTATTTCATTGTTTTAATTTGTAATTTCCTAATGACCTATAATGAGCATTTTTCCATGTGCTTATTTTGCCATCTGTGTGTCTTCTTTGGTATCTGTTCAGACCTTTTGCCAATTTTTAATTGAGTTATTTGTTTTCTAATCATTGAGTTTTAAGAGTTCTTTTTATATTTTGGATTCAGGTCCTTTTTCAGGTATTTGCTACAAATATCTTCTCCGAGTTTGTGGCTTACTGTTTCATTCTCCGAATTGTGTCTTTCACAGAGTCAAGGTTTTTAATTTTAATGAAACCCAACTTATCATTTTTTTCTTTCATGATTTGTGCTTTTGGTGCTGTATCTACAAAGTCATCAGTAAACTCACGGTCACCCAGATTTTCTTCTATATTATCTTCTAGGAGTTTTATAGTTTTGCATTTTACATTTAAGCCTATGATTAATTTTGTGTTAATTTTTGTAGAAGGTGTAAGATCTGTCAAACTTTTCTTTTTTTTTTTGCATGTGGATGTCCAGTTGTTTCAGCACCATTTATTGAAATGACTGTCCTATCTCTCTTGAGTTGTTTTTGTTCTTTTGTCAGTAGTTGACTACTTGTGGGTCTATTTCTGGGCTCTTTTTTTTTTTTTTTTTTTGCGGTACGCGGGCCTCTCACTGTTGTGGCTCTCCCGTTGCGGAGCACAGCCTCCGGACGTGCAGGCTCAGCAGCCATGGCTCACGGGCCCAGCGGCTCCACGGCATGTGGGATCCTCCCGGACTGGGGCACGAACCCATGTCCCCTGAATCGGCAGGCGGACTCTCAACCACTGTGCCACCAGGGAAGCCCTCTGGGCTCATTTTTATGTTCCATTGATCTATGTGTCTGTTCTTTCCCTGGTACCACACTGATTTTTTTTCCCACACTGTTTTTATTATTGTAGCTTTATAGTAAGTCTTGAAGTCAAGTAGCGTTAGTTCTCTGAATTTGTTCCTGTCTCTAAGTATTGTTTTGGCTATTCTTGTGAGAATTTTGATGGGATTGCATTGAATATATAGACTAAGCTGGGAAGAACTGACATCTTGACAGTAGTGAATCGTCCTATCCATGTATTATATATGGCCTATCCCTTTATTTACCTCTTTGATTTCTTTCATCAAAGTTTTGTAATTTTCCCAATATAGATCTTATACATATTTTGTTAGATTTATACCTATTTCAGTTTTGTGGGGGTGTTATATAAATGTGTCTTTATTTCAAGTATCCGTTGTTCATTGTTAATATGTAAGAAAGCGATTGACTTTCGCATATTAACCTTGTATCCTCCAACCTTGCCGTAATTACTTATTACAGGAGCTTTTTGTTGTCGTTGTTGATTGTTTGGGATTTCTTACATAGGCAATCATGTCATGTGTGAAAAAAGACAGTTTTATTTATTCCTTACCATTTTGTATATCTTTTATTCCCTTTTCTTATTGCACTAACTAGAACTTCCAGTAAAATGTTGAATAGGAGTGGTGAGAGAGTATATCTTGCCTTGCTCTTTCTTAGAAAGAAAACATCTTTCCATTTTCTTGCCATTAGTATAATTGTTTTTTTAATAGCTCTTTATTGGAGTATAATTGCTTCACAATACTGTGTTAGTTTCTGTTGCACAACAAAATGAATCAGCCATATGCATACACACGTCCCCATATCCCCTCACTCTTGAGCCTCCCTCCCATCCACCCTATCTCACCCTTCTAGGTTATCACAAAGCACTGAGCCAATCTCCCTGTGCTATGCTGCTGCTTCCACCAACCAACTATTTTACATTTAGTAGTGTATGTATGTCGATGCTACTCTCCCTTCGCCTCAGCTTTGCCCTCCCACCCATGTCCTCAAGTCCATTTTCTATGTCTATCTCTTTTCCTGCCCTGAAACTAGGTTCAGCAGTACCATTTTTTTTTTTTTACATTCCATGTCTATGTGTTAGCATATGGTATTTGTTTTTCTCTTTCTGACTTACTTCAATCTGTATGACAGACTCTAGGTCCATCCACCTCACTACAAATAACTCAATTTCGTTTCTTTGTATGCCTGAATAATATTCAATTG
The DNA here is from genome assembly GCF_025265405.1 of Mesoplodon densirostris. NCBI lineage: Eukaryota > Metazoa > Chordata > Mammalia > Artiodactyla > Ziphiidae > Mesoplodon > Mesoplodon densirostris. Next base: position 15,991,591 of record NC_082661.1, on the reverse strand, counting down.
TATATATATGCTACATCTTCTTTTTCCATTCATCTATCGATGGACATTTAGGTTGGTTCCATGTCCTGGCTATTGTAAATAGTGCTGCAATGAACATTGTGGTACATGCCTCTTTTTTTTATTATGGTTTTCTCAGGGTATATGCCCAGTAGTGGGATTGCTGGGTCATATGGTAGTTCTATTTGTAGTTTTTTAAGGACCCTCCATACTGTTCTCCATAGTGGCTGTATCAATTTACATTCCCACCAACAGTGCAAGAGGGTTCCCTTTTCTCCACACCCTCTCCAGCATTTGTTGTTTGTAGATTTTTTTCATGATGGCCATTCTGACTGGTGTGAAGTGATGCCTCATTCTAGTTTTGATTTGCATTTCTCTAATAATTAGTGTTGTTGAGCATCTTTTCATGTGCTTCTTGTCCATCTGTATGTCTTCCTTGGTGCAATGTCTACTTAGGTCTTCTGCCCATTTTTTAACTGGATTGTTTGTTTTTTTGATATTGAGCTTCATGAGCTGTTTGCATATTTTGGAGATCAGTCCTTTGTCTGTTGTTTCATTTGCAAATATTTTTCTCCCATTCTGAGGGTTATCTTTTTGTCTTGTGTATTGTTTCCTTTGCTGTGCAAAGGCTTTAAGTTTAGTTAAGTCCTATTTGTTTATTTTTGTTTTTATTTCCATTACTCTAGGAGGTGGGTCAAAAAAGATCTTGCTGAGGTTTATGTCAAAGAGTGTTTTTCCTATGTTTTCCTCTAAGAGTTTTATAGTGTCTGGCCTTATTTAAGTCTTTAATCCATTTTGAGTTTATTTTTGTGTATGGTGTTAGGTAGTGTTCTCGTTTCATTCTTTTACATGTAGCTGTCCAGTTTTCCCAGCACCACTGGGAAAGAGGCTGTCTTTTCTCCATTGTATGTTCTTGCCTCCTTTGTTGTAAATTAGGTGCCCATATGTGCGTGGGTTTATCTCTGGGCATTCTATCTTGTACCATTGATCTATATTTCTGTTTGTGTGCCAGTACCATACTGTCTTGATTATTGTAGCTTTGTGGTATAGTTTGAAGTCAGGGAGACTGATTCCTCCAAGTCCGTTTTTCTTTCTCAAGATTGCTTTCGGCTATTCGGGGTCTTTTGTGTTTCCATACGAATTATAAAATTTTTTGTTCTAATTCTGTGAAGAATGCCATAGGTAGTTTGATAGGGATTGCATTGAATCTGTAGGTTGCTTTGGGTAGTATAGTTATTTTCACAATATTGATTCTTCCAATCCAAGAACATGGTATATTTCTCCATCTGTTTTTGTCATCTTTGACTTCTTTCATCACTTTTATAGTCTTCTGAGTACAAGTCTTTCACCTCCTTAGGCAGGTTTATTCCTAGGTATTACATTCTTTTTCTTGCAGTGGTAAATGGGAGTGTTTCCTTAGTTTCTCTTTCTGATTTTTCATTGTTGGTGTATAGGAATGCCAGAGATTTCTGTGCATTAATTTTGTATCCTGCAACTTACCAAATTCATTTATTAGTTCTAGTAGTTTTCTGGATTTTCTATGTATAGTATCATGTCATCAGCAAACAGTGACAGTTTTACTTCTTCTTTTCCAATTTGTATTCCTTTTATTTCTTTTTCTTCTCTGATTGCTGTGGCTAGGACTTCCAAAACTGTTGAATAAGAGTGGTGAGAGTGGACATCCTTGTCTTGTTCCTGATCTTAATAGAAATGCTTTCAGTTTTTCACCATTGAGTATGATGCTTGCTGTGGGTTTGTCATATATGGCCTTTATTTTGCTGAGCTAGGTTCCCTCTATGCCCATTTTCTGGAGAGTTTTTATCATAAATCGATGTTGAATTTTGTCAAAAGCTTTTTCTGAATCTATTGAGATGATCGTATGGTTTTTATTCCTTAATTTATTAATGTGGTGTATTACATTGATTGATTTGCATACATTGAAGAAACCTTGCATCCCTGGGGTAAATCCCACTTGATCCTTTTAATGTGCTGTTGGATTCTGTTTGTTAGTATTTTGTTCAGGATTTTTGCATCTGTGTTCATCAGTGATATTGGTCTATAATTTTCTTTTTTTGTGATATCTTTTTCTGGTTTTGGTATCAGGTGATGGTGGCTTCATAGAATGAATATGGGAGTGTTTCTCCCTCTGCAATTTTTTGAAGAGTTTGAGAAGGATAGGTGTTAGCTCTTCTCTAAATATTTGATAGAATTCGCCTGTGAAGCCATCTGTTCCTGCACTTTTGTTTGTTGGAAGATTTTTAATCACAGTTTCAATTTCAGTGCTTTTGATTGGTCTGTTCATATTTCTGTTTCTTCCTGATTCAGTCTTGGCAGGTTGTGCATTTCTAAGGATTTGTCCATTTCTTCCAGGTTGTCCATTTTATTGGCATATAGTTGTTTGTAGTAGTCTCTTTTTTTTTGTTTTTTTTTTTCTGTACGCGGGCCTCTCCCGTTGTGGAGCACAGGCTCTGGACGTGCAGGCTCAGTGGCATGGCTCACAGGCCTAGCCGCTCCACGGCATGTGGGATCTTCCTGGACCGGGGCACGAACCCATGTCCCCTGCATCGGCAGGTGGACTCTCAACCACTGTACCACCAGGGAAGCCCTGTAGTAGTCTCTTATAATCCTTTGTATTTCTGCAGTTTCAGTTGTGATTTCTCCTTTTTCATTTCTAATTTTATTGATTTGCATCCTCTCCCTTTTTTTCTTGATGAGTCTGGCTAAGTGTTTATCAATTTTGTTTATCTTCTAAAGAACCAGCTTTTAGTTTTATTGATCTTTGCTATTGTTTTCTTCATTTCTATTTAATTTAATTCTGCTCTGATCTTTATGATTCCTTTCCTTCTACTGACTTCGGGTTTTCTTTGTTCTTCTTTCTCTAGTTGTTTTAAGTGTGGGGTTAGATTGTTTATTTGAGATTTTTCTTGTTTCTTGAGGTGGGATTGTATTGCTATAAACTTCCCTCTTAGAACTGCTTTTGCTGCATCCCATAAGTTTTGGATCATGGTGTTTTCATTGTCATTTGTTTCTTTGTATTGTTTCATTTCTTCTTTGATTTCTTCAGTGATCTGTTGGTTATTTAGTAGCATATTGTTTAGCCTCCGTGTATTTTTGTTTTTACAGTTTTTTTTCCTGTAATTGATTTCCAGTCTCATAGCGTTGTGGTCAGAAAAGATGCTTGACATGATTTCAATTTTCTTAAATTTTCCGAGGCTTGATTTATGACCCAAGATGTGATCCATCCTGGTGAATGTTCCATGTACACTTGAGAAGAAAGTGTATTCTGCCACTTTTGGGTGGAATGTTTTATAAGTATCAGTTAGACCTATTTGGTCTGTTGTCATTTAAAACTTGTGTTTTCTTATTTATTTTCTGTTTGGATGATCTGCCCATTGGTGCAAGTGGGGTGTTAAAGTCCCCTACTACTATTGTGTTACTGTCGATTTCTCCTTTCATGGTTGTTAGCATTTGCCTTATGTATTGAGGTTCTCCTCTGTTGGGTGCATAAACATTTATAATTGTTATATCTTCTTCTTGGATTGATCCTTTGATCATTATGTAGTGTCCCTCCTTATATCTTGTAACAGTCTTTATTTTAAAGTCTAATTTATCTTATACGAGTATTGCTACTCCAGCTTTCTTTTAATTTCCATTTGCATGGAATATCTTTTTCCATCCCTTCACGTTCAGTCTGTATGTGTTCCTAGGTATGAAGTGGGTCTCTTGTATACAGCATATATATGGGTCTTGTTTTTGTATCCATTCAGCCAGTCTGTGTCTTTTGATTGAGGCAGTTAATCCATTTACATTCAAGGTTATTATCGATATGTATGTTCCTATTACCATTTTATTAATTGTTTTGGGTTTGTTTTTGTGGGTCTTTTTCTTCTCTTGTGTTTTCCGCTTAGAGAAGTTTCTTTAGCATTTGTTGTAAAGCACGTTTGGTGGTGCTGAATTCTCTTAGCTTTTGCTTGTCTGAAAAGCTTTTGACTTCTCCACGGAATCTGAATGAGATCTTTGCTGGGTAGAGTAATCTTGGTTGTAGGTTTTTCTCTTTCATCACTTTAAGTATATCCTGCCACTCCCTTCTGGTCTGAAGAGTTTCTACTGAAAACTCAGTTGATAACCTTAATGGTGATTCCTTTGTATGTTATTTTTTGTTTTTCCCTTGCTGCTTTTAATATTTTTTCTTTGAATTTAGTTTTTGTTAATTTGATTAATATGTGTCTTGGTGTATTTTTCCTAAGGTTTATCCTGTATGGGACTCTTTGTGCTTCCTGAACTTTGGTGACTATTTCCTTTCCCATGTTAGGGAAGTTTTCAAGTATAATCTCTTCAATTATTTTCTCAGACCCCTTCTTTTTCTCTTCTTCTTCTGGGACCCCTATAATTTGAATGTTGGTGTGTTTATTGTTGTCCCAGAGGTCTCTGAGATTGTCTTCAATTCTTTTCATTCTTTTTTCTTTATTCTGCTCCTCAGCAGTTATTTCCACCATTTTGTCTTCCAGCTCACTTATTCATTGTTCTGACTCAGTTATTCTGTTATTGATTCCTTCTAGTGTATTTTTCATTTCAGTTGTTATGTTGTTCATCTCTGTTTGTTTGTTCTTTAGTTCTTCTAGATCTTTGTTAAACATTTCTTGTATTTTCTCAATCTGTGCCTTCATTCTGTTTCGGAGATTCTGGATTCTCTTTACTATCATTACTCTGAATTCTTTTTCAGGAGATTGCCTATTTCTTCTTCATTTAATCTTGTAGGTTTTTACCTTGCTCCTTCATTTGTGACATATTTTTTGCCATCTCTTTTTTTTTATGAGTGGGATTGTGTTCCTGTCTTACTGGTTGTTTGGCCTGAGCTTTCTGGCTCTGGTTGGCTATTGGGTAGAGCTGGGTCTTGGTGCTGAGATGAGGAACTCCGTGACCTCACTCAGATGAATATTCCCTGGGGTCTGAGGTTCTCTGTTAGTTCAGTGGTTCGGACTTGGAACTCGCACTGCAGGAACTTTCGCCCGACCCTGGGCTCGTGAACCAAGATCCTGCAAGCCGCCTTTGGCGGCAAAAAAAAAAACAACCCAAGAACGAAAACAAAGTAAAAAATAAAATTAGACTAGGAAACTAAGAGATATGTTAGGAAGAATATAAAAATAAAAATATAGATGAATCAACAACTGGAAGGTACAACAGTACCATAATAGTACAAAAGACAAGGGGAGGAAAGAAAAAAGGGTGTGGGGGAAGGCCTTGGCTGTGGAGGGTGGAGCCTAAGCAAGGGTAGGTTTGGGTGGTGGGCGGGGCCAATGCTCAGGGCCCACAGGGCTGCAAAAGGCCCTAGGGGCTGTGGGGCATGGGACTTAGGCTCAAGGAGCAGAAGGGGCCGAGGCGTGCCCCCCACCCCTGGTCTCAGAGGGCAGGGACCTCACCTGGGAGCCCAGCATTCTTCCTGTGCTTGAATAGGCATGGCAAACACCCTCCTCTCCTCTCCTGCTCCTCTAGTCTGGAAGGGCCCCTCCCACCTGCCTCTCCTGATCTCCCTGGCCTCCCTCCTATGCCCCCAAGGACCCATGCAGCCTGGAGGGGAGTTTGGAGGGCAGGGGATCGGCCTGGGAGCTCAGCAGGCTCCCTAGCCCTGAGTGGGTGGAGCAGTCGCCCTTTGCTCCTCTCCTGCTCTTCCCAGAGAGTCCCTCCCACCTGCCTCTCCTGATCTCCCCAGCCTCAGGGGCACTGATCCTCTGTGGGCTCCACTTCTCCCCTCTCAGTCCCCCTACGTCCTACTGGTTCACCTTGGGGTTCCTCCCTTATCCTTGGGTGTCAGAGTTCCCCATTAGCAGCCAGCAGGCGCCCTAGTTGTGGGGAGATGTTAACTCCATGTCTTCCCACACTGCCATCTTGATTCAGCCTCTAATTTTTTTGATAATTTTTTTTAATCAAGGTAAGGAAATGTCCTTCTGTTTCTAGAGTTATTATCCCTTGAGTTGAGAGAGTACTTTATATATTCTAGATATAAATCCTTTATCAGATATGTGATTCGCAAATATTTTCTCCCATTCTGTATGTTGTTTTTCACTTTATTTTTAGTGTCCTTTGAAGCTCAGCTATGTTTAATTTTTAAGACCATTTTATCTGTTATATATTTTGTCACTTATGCTTTTGGTGTCATATCTAAGCATCCATTGCCTAACCCAAGGCAAGGAGTATTTACTTCTGTAGTTTCTTCTAAGAGTTTTATCACTTGTAGCTCTTAAATTTAGGCCTTTTATCAATTTTTAGTTAATTTTTGCATATATTGTAAGGGAAGGGTTCAGTTTCTCTCTTTTGTACCTAGATATCCAGTTGCCTCAGCACCATTTGTTGAAAAGAGTATTCTTTCCTTTCTTTGAGTTGGCTATTCTGGGCCCTTGAATTTCCACATAAATCACAGGATTAGTTTGTCAATGAGAGAAATATCCAGCTGGGATTTTATAGAGAGTGAGTTGAATCTGTAGATCGATTTGGAGAGTATGGTCATCTTAACAATATTTTGTTTTCCAATCCATGTAAATGGGATATCTATTCATTTTTTTAGGCTATCTTTAATTTCTCTCTTCAATATTTTCTAGTTTTCATGGTTTAAATTTTACACTTGTTTCATTAAATTTATTTTTAAATACTTTTTCTTTTTGATACTAATGTAAATTGAATTGTTTTATTATTTTTATCTTGGGATTTTTCACTTCTGGTTTTAGAAATACAATTTATTTTTATTTTATTTTAACCTACAAACTTGCTAAACTCATTTATTAGTTCTAGCAGTTTTTTGTGGATTTCTTTGAATTTCTATGTATAAGATCATGTCATCTGCAAATAATGAGAGTTTTACTTCTTCCTTTCCAATTTAGATGCATTTAATTTTATGGTCTTGCCCATTTTCCTTCTTATAATCTTTAATACAAAGTTGAATAAAAGTGACAAGAGCAAAAATCCTTGTCTTATTTCTGATCTTAGAGGGGGAACATTTAATCTTTTACCATTAAGTATCATGTTAGCTCTTTTTTTTTTTTTTTCTTTTTTGTAGATATCCTTTGTATTAGGTTTCTATGGCTGCTGTAACAAACTACCACAAACTGTGTAGCTTAAAACAATGGAAAGATATTCTCTCACAGGTCTGGAGGCCAGAAATCCAAAATTAAAGTGTGACCATGGCCATGCCCCCTCCAGAAATGCTAGGGGTAATTCCTTTCCTTGCCTCTTCCAGCTTTGGCTGTCAGTATTCCTGGAGTTGTGACTGAATCACTCCAGTTGCCTCCACAGATACATTACCTTCTCCTCTTTTCTGTGTGTCTCCTATAAGGACACTTGTCATTGGATTAGGTCCACTGAATAATCCAAGATGAGTTCCTTATCTCAAGATCCTTAATTTAATTACATCTGAAAAGACTCTTTTTCCAAATAAGGTAACATCCACAGGTTCTGGAGATTAGGACATGGATCCATCTTTTGTGGTGGTGCACCATTCAGCCATACCAGATTGAGGAAGTTACCTTCTATATTTTGTTGGGTGCTTTTTATCATGAAAGGATGTTGGATTTTTTTTAGGCTTTAGCTGCATCTATTGGGTATATATGCAGAAGTGGGATTGCTGGATCATATTATAGTTCTTGGTAGTTCAATTTTTAATTTTTTCAGGAATGTTCATACTGTTTTCCAAGTTGACCATACCAATTTCCATTCCCACCAATAGTGTAGAAGGGTTCCCTTTTCTTTTTTTTTTTTTTTTTACTTTTTTTTTAAACAAATTTAATCAGTTTTACATATACATGTGTTCCCATATCCCCTCCCTTTTGCGTCTCCCTCCCACCCTCCCTATCCCACCCCTCCAGGCGGTCACAAAGCACCGAGCTGATCTCCCTGTGCTATGCGGCTGCTTCCCACTAGTTCTCTACCTTACGTTTGGTAGTGTATATATGTCCATGCCTTTCTCTCGCTTTGTCACAGCTTACCCTTCCCCCTCCCCATATCCTCAAGTCCATTCTCTAGTAGGTCCCTTTTCTTCACATTCTTGCAAACACTTATCTTTTTAAAATTAAATAAATTAATTATTTTAATTAATTAATTAATTTATTTATTTATTTTGGTACGCGGGCCTCTCACTGTTGTGGCCTCTCCCGTTGCGGAGCACAGGCTCCGGACACGCAGGCTCAGTGGCCATGGCTCACGGGCCCAGCCGCTCTGCGGCATGTGGGATCTTCCCGAACCGGGGCACGAACCCATGTCCCCTGCATCAGCAGGCGGACTTCCAGCCACTGCGCCACCAGGGAAGCCCTAATTAATTATTTTAAATTGAAATATAACTGACATAAAACATTGTATTTGTTTTAGATGTACAACATAATGAATTGTTATATGTATATATTGTAAAATGATTACAACAGTTTAGTTAACATCCATCACGTACATAGTTATGAATTATTTCTTTCTTGTAATGAGAACTTTTAAGTCCTTAACAACTTTCAAACATAATACCGTATTGTTAACTATAATCACTGTGCTGTATATTACATTCCCAGGACTTACTTGTCTTAGAACTGGAAGTTTGTGCCTTTTTACCACATTTACTCATTTCACCCACCTTCTACCACCTGACTTTGGTGGCCACCAATCTATTCTCTGTATCTATAAGTTCATTTAAAAACATTTGTAGATTTTGCATATTTGTGAGGTCATACAGTATTTGCCTTTCTCTGTCTGACTTATTTCACTTAGTGTAATGCCTTCAAGGTCCATCTATGTTGTTGCAAATGGCAGGATTTCCTTTTTTTTTTTAAAATGGCTGAATAACATTCCCCTTTGTATATATATCTTAATCCATTCATCCGTTGATGGACACTCGGGTTGTTTCCATGTCTTAGTTATTGTAAATAATGCTGCAATAAATATGGGGGTGCAGATATCTTTTTGAGATAGCTATTTTGTTTCCTTTGGATAAATACTCATAAGTGGAATTGCTGGATAATTTGGTAGTTCTAAATTTGTAATTAGATTTGTAATTTGTAATTGTAATTCTCAGTTGGTTTTTGAGGAACCTCTGTACTGTTTTCCACAGTGGTTGTACCAGTTTATATTCCCATGAACAGTGCACAAGTGTTCCCTTTTCTCCACATCCTCACCAATACTTATTTCCTGTGTTTTTGATAATAGCCATTCCAACAGCTGTGTGTATGCGCGTGAGGTGATACCTCATTGTGGTTTTGATTTGCATTTCCTTGTTGAGCACTTTTTCATGTACCTGTTGGTCCTCTGTTTGTCTTCTTTGGAAAAATGTCTGTTCAGATCCTCTGCCCATTTTAAAATTAAATTGTTCTTTTTTTCTATTGAGTTATATGAGTTTTTAATATATTTTGGAGGTTGAATTTTCTCCATCACAAAAAGCCAGGCCTGATACTGAGAGCGTCTTATTTATTTTCCCCAGGGCAGTGCCTGAAGTGTTCAAGGTTATGCACACTCTTCCATGGCAACAGAGTTGAGCCGATTATATGTGTGTGCTTATTCATGACCTGCAGAAGCTAAAGTGTGCTGTCTGCAGGGGTGTGTATGGGGTGCGGGCTATGTGGGGGAGGGATTTATGGATTGTTGGGAGCATGGGTGTGCTAGTTGAGGTGAATCTGCAGGTAATACACTCTATGAAGTTTATGGGTGGGCCTCTCGGTAGAGTTCATGAGGTAGTTAGTAGAAACATTAGCCCTGTTGGCTTTTATACCCTGGTTGCTGTGAACCCCCTTTCCCCCCCCTGCCCATCCTGTCATTGTTTTGGAAAGGGTGAGAAAGAAGTAGGCTTCTTGGGCATCATCCTGCTTGGCCATGGAAGCTAGGCACTTACTAGGTTCTCACTTTCCCCCATGGGAGAAAAAGCAGATTGAATGAGTTTCTCTTGGCAGTGAGCTGTTGCCTTGGGGGTGGGGGTGATGTGGTAAAGTGAAATTGTTCTTCTTACCCTCTTCAGTCCTGTTCTTGGAATTTTTGCTCCAAGTGGTGCTAGGACTTCTCTGCTGGACTGCTGGGCACCTACAGAGGTACTCCTGTCTCTGAGTAGTTGACAAAATCAGTGCTTCTGTGGGAGGATGAAGGCAGTGTTGACTGAAAAAAAAATGCACAACATAAAAGTTGAGAGTTATGTTTTATTCGGTGGACAAATCTGAGGACTTAAGCCTGTGACATAGCATCTTGGATAACTCTGAGAGACTGCTCCAAAGAGGCAAGCGGGAGCCAGGTATATAGCAGTTTTTGCAACAAAGACCAGGTAGACAGAACATCAGAAGATTGCTGTTAGTTAAAGAAAACCAGATATCTCAAGTTAAGGAATTTAGCGCTTTTCTGTGTATGGAAAGATGCAAAGTCTAGCTCATTGAGATCATTCCTTTGATATGCACCTCTGCTATCTGGGGCCAGTATCCTGTGCTTCTCATCCTGAGCCTCCTCAGGGTGCACTGTCCTGGGTGGCTGCAGTGGAGGGCATTCTGTTTCCATTCTGAGTTCTCTCAGGGCTCACTGTCATGGTTGCAGTGTGATGGCTCAATGGCTGCAACTTCATTTGTTTACCGTATGGCAGGCAATATTTTTTATTCACAGTAGGAAACTTATTCCTACGTCTTGCTGATGTCTCTCCCTGTATCCTCGTGTTCTGACTTTTTAAAAAATTCAACACTTTTCGTATGCCATCCCATTGCCTTTTGGCCTTTATTGTTTCTAATGAGAAGTCAGCTATTTATCTTATTGGAGTTCTCTTGTATGGGAAGAACCTTCTTTCTCCTGCTGCTTTAAAGATTTTACCCTTGGCCTTCAATATTTTTACTATTTTATGTCTGAGTGTGGCTCTTTCTGTATTTTTTCCTACTTGAAGTTTGTTGAGCTTCTTGGATGTGTATGCTAATGTTTTTCATCAAATTTAGGAAGTTGTCAGCCATTATTTCTTGAAAAGTCTTTTACCTCTTCCTCCTCTGCCCTAGTATTCCCAGTAAATGTATGTTGTTGCTGTTAATGGTGTTCTACATTTCTCGTAGACTCTGTTCATTTTCCTCTCTGTTTTATGAATTGCAGGATCTCTATTGATTTATCTACTAGTTCACTGATTTTTTTTCTTGCTGCTTGCTGAAATATACTGTTGAGCTTCTCTACTAAATTTTAAAATTTCAATATTACACTTTTCAACTCCAAATTTTCCTTTTTTTGTTGTTTCTCTTTGTTAATGTTTTATGTTTGATAAGATGTTGTCATATTTTCCTTCTTTAAACGTTGTATTCTTTAAGTCTTTGACTATATTTATAATAGCTGTTCATCTGACATCTGGGTTCTCTTAAAGGTAGTTTTGTTGCTTGCTTTTATTCCTGTGTATGGGTCACACTTTCTTATTTCATTGCATGCCATAATTTTCCCTGAAAACCAGACATTTTAGATAATATATTGTAGCAACTCTGGATCCTGACTTTTCCTTCCTCTCTGGGGCTGTTGTAATTTTATTTGTTTAGTAACTTGGCTGAACTCTTCTAGAGAAGTATGTTTCTTCTTCCAAATGCATCCTCTGATGTTCCTCCTCAGATGGTACAGCCTGGGTATGCACACAGTCACCCTGGGATGATAGTAATTTTAGCAGAGCTCTTTGACTTTTTCCTCTGAGCTCTTGGTTAAGCTTTCTGCCTCTGTTTGTATCACACTCACCTGGTAGCCTCCACTAATTGCCAACTGATAGTTCTATTATTTTCAACAATGCTCTGGGGGCATAAATTGCTCCACAGTCTGAATTCCCTTTCATACCTTTTTCAGGGGTAGTCTCTGAGGCCAGTCTTTGAGGTTCTGACCCCAGTAAGGCTCTTATTAGCTGTCTTTTCCCCTGGTTCTCTCTGATAAACTTCTAGCTTGTCTGTGTTTTAGATTATTGTTCTCATGTAGCTATCTCTTCATTGCTTACAGCCACTGCTTCCATTGTTTTTGAGTGCCCTTAAGGCTTGAAGTTTTCCACCTTGTACCAAATAAAGTCAAGTTCCTTGAGACCTTTGGGGCTCTCCTTTTCTTAGGCTGCCTCTCCTTTTCTTAGGCTGTCTCTCCCTGTGGGAGAAAACCTCTATGCCACTGCTTTGGGAATATAGGTGGGGTTTGTAGACTGTTCTTTCATTGACACCACTGTGTTATGTGCAGAGAACTGGATGGGTATGGTAGCCTTTGCTCTTCTCAGCTTGCCTCTTTTATCTTGGAACTGCTGCCCTATGAATTAGGGGTGAAGACTTTCTGGCCCTCTTGTTCTTAATCTCTAAGGCTTGGTGTATAGCTTCCACCCTGTGGGTGGTGGCTAGGTAGAGAATGAGGACTCGGAACTCGAATGCTTTCTTCTTGAATAGAACTTCTGCCACTAAGAGTTAGGGGGCGTGAGAAGTATTGGCAGTCTGTTGCTGCTGGTTGTATTTTAATGGCCTGGACTAGGAGCTGAGGGATGAAGGAGCATACTCTTCTTGACTTTACCAGCCTGTGGTTGAACAGTCTTGCCTAACTGGTTGTGTATGTGTGGGGAGGTGGCGGTGATGGGAAGAATGGGAGTTGGTAATGAGTCAAATATCGTGGACTGTTGCTGTTCTTAATGAAATTTAGTAGATATTCTTGAGCAAATATTTCTTTATTTGTTGTTGCTCTTGGCAACATTTTTGAGATCCAAATTGTTTTTTTCTTTTTTAAAAAAATTTTTACCAATTATAGTTCTTTCCCTGGGGAGATTGTTTATGGAACTCCTTATATTGACATTCTGGAAGTGAGTTCCATATTCTTTAAGCATTAATTGGTATTATAATCTATAGCTTTTGAGATACTGTATATACCTTACTAACTATACTATACATACTATGTTTACATGTTGATTCTTTGTACCAGGGATTTATTTATAGAGTATTTATAAAGTATTGATTCATATTGTCATGAACCTTTATTATATATATATCAGTGAATTCAGGTAAACTATAATTGTGAGCATATATTTGTAGTATTTCTCTCATAATTACACTGTAATTAAAAGAACATTTATTTTAATTTGAATGTTTCTCAAAAACGCAATGTGATTTTCAATTATACACAATATGGGTATATCTCAAAAATAATCTTAAGCAACAGGACATACATACAAATTAATAAAAACTATGTGATTCCATTTTGTAAAGTACAAAGGCAGCAATAGAAATATTTGTTAGACTCAGAATAGTGGTAATTTTTATTTTTTGATCTTAGTACTGGTTACTTAGCTGTGTTCATCTTGTGAAAATTCATTGTGTTAGACTTATGATGTGTGCACTTTCATGTATGTTATATCATATTTAAAAACTTAGAAAGCATATTATGAGATCCATATGAGCCATGTAGTTTTAACTGAGTATTGTTCAGAGTAAATTTATTATATTTAACTTTATATTTACTTTGGTATTTAAAACTGATGATAATTTGGTCCTCTAGTTTAAAGGAGACTTGTTTCCTACTTTTATAAATGAAAGCAAAATTTCAAAATATAAATTATTATAAAATCATTAACAATTATGTTTAATATTGTATTTCCTGAAAGCATTTTAAGGTACTATGAATCTCAGAATATTTTTTTAAAATATTGAAGTTTAGAGGCCATTTATAAGTTGTTGAAAATAATAAAGCATGTTTTTTCACAATTCCAAGGAAAATTCTATATGCAAATTAGATCCTTTCTGTAATATATATAAAATCAGGGAGATCTTTTTATCCTTTGTAATACATTTTTAAATTTTATCCTGTAGGACTATTTTGAAAGAAAGTGGGTTTGCCAGATACCTTCATTCAGCTGTTCTTATCAATGGAGCTATGCTTATTTTTGGAGGAAATACCCATAATGACACTTCCTTGAGTAACGGTGCAAAATGTTTTTCTGCCGATTTCCTGGCATATGACATAGGTATGTATCTGTTAGGACTGTACAAAGTAGGAAATACCAGAACTTTTTCATGTAGAGATTCTCAAATACATTACTTGATAGCATGTGTGTATGTCATTTTAGAGAGAGAAATTCAGTGACAGATTATGAATGGAATTCTCTCCAGTTTCAGCATAGTAGTAGTATAGGGCAGAAGAGATGAACTGAGGTGAGTCAGTGGTGGAGGCAGGGTAATTGAGAAATCTGGGTTTGAATGTCTTTATGAAGGCTTTTATGTATTGTATACCTACATGAACACTCTATCAGTCTATTTTGTTTGACAATTACCATATTAGTTTTGATAATGGATATATGGAGCACTAGCAAGTTTACATTACAAAGAGTAAGAATGCAAGTATTTTAGATTTAGTGGGGATGAGCAAAGATGCATTTAAATTAAACTCATCAGATATACTTACTCCATAGAGGAAACTGATAGAATTAGAGAAAGGAATATAGAGATAGAAAAGCTAAATAAATAATATTTGGGGACAAAATGGAAACCCAGAACATATCTAGGAATGGAAGTAACTAAAGAAGAATCTTTACCAGGGAACCTAGAAATGCAGTGCATCTATACAACTCAATTTTAATTATGCTATCTATAGTCCTATCAATTTCTGAATAGTAAATGAATATATTTTTTGAGTACTAAATTTAGCTACTTGGTTGACCATTGTAGTGAAAAAATTTCTTCTCTATATATCATGTTATAGATAAAACATAGCTGATATTTTAAATCTTTAGCAGTACTTAAGAGTACCTTTTATTGTATAAAGTACAATAATAAACCAATTTTAAGCTATTAAGAAACATTTTGATAAATAAAAATAAAAGAGACCGAAGAATAACACATTTAATAGATGTAAGACGTATCCTTTCACTTTTGAATATCATAAAGGCACATAGTCTACTTCGGAAAATTATTTCAAGTGGCAGCATATAAAGAAAATTATGACTATTAATAAGCACTTTGATCCCTAAACTATTGTAAGCTTGTTTGGAAGGAAATTCCTAGTAATAAAGTTAGGCATGCTTTTTAAATTCTATGACTATCTGTCTGTGAGTAATCATTGAAAAGAATCCACTGTCTTCAGGATTTTTAGACCCTAAATAATTAAATATTTACCTTTTGAAATAATAATTTGAAGTTATGATTCATGATGAAAATGGGATTATCTTGGCTTTCAGAAGGCTTTTAAATCAGTGCCTGAGATCCAGAAAATTGGTTAAATGAAGTATTGAATCTAGGCTGGCTTATTATGACCTTTCATTGCCAGGTTGGCACTGTCAATATATTATTTTGCTATGGTGATGAGACAGTATACTTATTTCTCTGGAGGTGGATGAACATTTTGTTTTTCTTCTAGGAATAAAAATCCTAGGAAAAGTGTAGAATTTTGTTGTAATTGTTAAAAATCCATGAAGTGAGATTTTGAACTTTTGAAAAAGATTCTTCAAGGAGCTTCCACCCGATTTCTGTATTTTAACGAGGAAATTAATGTTGAGCTATTTTGTAGCTGACATATTGGGAATTTATTTTTATTTCTTCCATGTTGTTCAAGATTACCATATTTTAGGTTTTATGCAACCAAAAAGTTTACCAAGGTGAAAAACATTAGAGTTGTTAGTTTTTCAGAGAGAGAGAGAGAGAGGGGGGGGGCGAGCTCTCAGATTATCATTATTCTAATTGCTACTCTTTATTAAGTGTCTTCTAAGAGCTAGGTACTTTACTAAGAGCTTTATTTACACTATCTGTAACCTCTCTAATAACCTTGTAACAAGGTGTTAATAAACTCATTTTCAGATTATTAAGCACAAGAGTAAAAGGAATTTGCCCAAAGCCCTGCCGGTGGTAGATCAAGCATTTTTTAACCCCTAAAGTGGTAGTCTTTCCTCTTGACTACACTGTGCTGTTTAGTTGTGTCCACTATATGCTCTTCATTTTCCCAACAAATTACCAGACACTTTATGTTTAGTAAGGTTTCTTAATGCTGTGGAACGATAGAAGCAAATATCAGTTTCATTTTTCAAACAGATTGTTCAAATGGGAGGAAGAATAACATAGTTTAAACAATGTTGCATTTTAACATGGGATTTTGTTTTCCCTGTGTTAACAACTAACAACAAAAACATAAAGCAATACAATCAATACAGGATAAAGGTGTTTTGTTTTACCTTATTTGATTGTTTCTATGCAGTTCCCAATAAAGCCGCCCCTCCCCCAATCTGTATTTATTCTCCTGGGTTTGTAGCATCAAATGCTGAAATATTTTCCTGGGAAAATTATTTTTCTTATTTTAGAAAATGTCTTCCAAAATAATTGCTTTCCTTATGAAGTATATTTTTGTGGAAATAAAATATAACCATTGTATATGAACCAACCTGAAAATAGATCCACTTGGGGTAAAAAAAGTTGTGTTGCTAGGTTTTCTCTTTTGTACAGTACACTGGGACTTTTATGGCATATTTAACTGGAATGCATCTGAAGATTTAGCTGCTTGTGTTCTATGATGTTTAAACAATAAAAATATGTATGCTAATACTAACTTTTCATTGCTCTAAAATGTACTATTTCAACCCTACTGCCATAGTAAATTTTATATAGCCAATATCATTAATCTTTGAGGACATAACCTTGCCTTCCCAGTTCTCATTATACTATACATGATGGATGTAGAAGGCATATAATGGTGATTTTCAAACATGGCTGGACCTTGGCATTCCCTTTGAAGGTTGAAGGGAGAAAAATCAGACCTCTGTAATCTGATCCTCTTAGATTAGGCACTGGGTATTTATATTTTTAGAAAGTGACTCAAGTGCAACTGATAATAGAGCCAGGACTAGTGAATAAGACTGGATGGACTGTAACGTATACAATGATACATTACTTAATGTTCTAGTTTGTAAAGCTAGCTTGAAGACATTTCAAACCTGAAAATTTTATTAATATATATTTTGTTATTGCTAGTGGTGTCATTATTGCACCTGATTCAAGATTAAAGTGATCTTTCTGGTAAAGATAGCCTTCTAGTACATAATGAGACTAAAGATGCAGTGGAAAAGCATGTCTCACTGAGTTGATCTCAGGTTATTAGACATATTTATACTTTTAAACTATTTGACTGTGGAAAGTAGTATCATAAAAGTTAGTTTTCTAGGGTCAGTGGGAAAAAAGGAATCAAGTAGTCTGTATATTTTTCACATCTCTTTAGTAAACCACCCATCTTTTTGGTGGTTTGACTGAAGATATCAACATTTACAAATGAGAGATTTTCCTGAATTGAAACATACCTTAAAATTGAATTGAATCTTGAGACAGTATTTCAGAATCATCAAATTAATAGCTATTATAGAATTTTCAGTAGGCCTAACCTATAGTTATGATACTTTTAATTACAAATGGTAGTTATTCTTCTTCAATAAGAAAATTTACCTAAGAGTAAGAGAATGTACAAGATGAAAGATAACTCTGAGATACATTGATCATAATTTTTTTTTCCTCAAAAATATAGTAGAGGGCTTCCCTGGTGGTGCAGTGGTTGAGAGTCCGCCTGCCGATGCAGGGGACATGGGTTCATGCCCCGGTCCGGGAAGATCCCACATGCCGTGGAGCGGCTGGGCCCGTGAGCCATGGCCGCTGAGCCTGCGCATACGGAGCCTGTGCTCCACAACGGGAGAGGCCACAACAGTGAGAGGCCCACGTACCGCAAAAAAAAAAAAAAAAAAAAAATATATATATATATATAGTAGAGTCATGAAAATGTAATCTGTTGAGTTAGATTATTTCAGAATAGGATAGGGAGTCAGATTTATATCAGAAATATATCTTGCAGAAAGCAAAACACCTAAACTTCAAATCAAATCAAGTCAAAATAATATTATAAATAGAATTTAAAAAACAAATTTCCTGCATATGACAGTTTTACTTATGACATTAACTTCTTGGTAGGCAATTATTTAAAAGCAAACTCAGTAAAAAAAAAAAAGTACTTAATTCCATATTTGCAGAAGTAATCCTATTTTAATTGGTAATGTATAATAATCATTTTAAACACAGTGGAGTTGTAGTTCAGTATACCCTTAAAAATCACTTAAGTCGTTTATGAAACATAGTATACATGTTTTTGTACAACCCTGTAGAGTGATACGTGTGTGTGTGTGTGTCTACACACACACACAGTATAATGGATACAATTTTGTAAGGCACATAATTTCATTAAAAAATCATATTCAAATTAAAACATCTAATTATTTAATTTTTTGGAACAATCCAGCAAAACTATAAAAATTCAAACTTGCTCGCTCTTCGTGTTTATAATTATTTTTATTTTCTGGAGGTTATTTTATGTGTCCCTCTCTTTGTTTATCAGTACTTCTCTCTGCGCTCTGTTAACTCCTTAGGGCTCTTCCTTGACAAAAGCAGCACCCCTTGCCCTGCCACCTGAAAGAACCCATTTGTTTCTTTGTCTGTAAGAAAAACTCTTAAAATCATCATACCCTTTTTTCAATGAATTTAGCCAACTGTTGACTGTTTTAAGCTTTACTGTATCCTTTGCTCAAGGTTCTCTTTTTCTTTCTATAATAAACTATTGTGTAGAAGAAATAGTAGTTACTTCTCTTTAAAAAATAGGCCAGTGAGTAAGGGAAAAAGTGACCTTGCGTTTTGTGAAAAGGGAGAACTAACATTCGCCGAAAGCTTCCTGTAATGTTTTGCACTTTACATATGCTTTATGATGTAATTCTCATAACATCTGTGTAGCGTGTACTATTATATTCATTCATACAGGAAGAAACTGTGATTTAGCATGGTTAAACCCAAACTTGCATAGGTTGTAGGATGGTGTATTCAGAATTTGAACCCAAGTCTAAGTTCAAAGTTCTTTTGATTCTACCACTGTACTATATATTGATGTTTTCCTGATTTAACAGGAAAAAAATTGAAAGATCTTTAATTGGGAAGAAAGGCATATAATATTTGTTAATGTAGCATGACATTCAAGAAAATTAGTTTTATCAGTATATTTAATCAGTGACCTCAAGGTAGAGAATCAAGAAGAGTAATGAACAATGAATCTCTCTCAGTAGATCTATAAGCATTTTGAGAGATTGTTTTGAATACAAAAATTGCTAAATAAAGATTCTTGAAATAGAATATACACTGAAAGAAAAGTGTTTAAATGTCTCAACAAAACCTCTGGGGAAGAAGGCAGGGAAAACAGTCATGAATATAGAATCAAACATCTAAAATAAAATATTAGCAAATAGAATTCAACAGTTTCAAAATTATAATAAACTATGACCAAGTAGGAATTATTCTAGGATTTCAAGTATGATTCATTATCAGGGAATCTATAAATATAATTTACTACCTCAAGACTATTTATTGAAACCAACAGGAAATAACACTGTATGTTAAAACATGATAAAATCATTTCATTTAAGATTGATTGTCAAATAGTGATGCCCACTTTGCCTGGCAGAGGGTAAGAAGCTAAATAAATATTTATGGATCGAATGCCAGAGGACAAAATGCTGAGAGAAACTGTGGGTATGAAACTGTGGGTAGCAAAAGTGTGCACCTTTTAGAATAGTAAGATAAATTTTTACGTGGGGGAGGGGCACCCAGTGAAACATCAGCATTTCAGGGGTAGGTGGAAAAAGATTTTTGGCAACATCCAGAAATTTGGCTTTCTATTACATAAGTATCCAAATGGTTAATAAAAGTTTTTCTTTGTATTCATCTAGTTTTGAGTCTTATACCTACAACATATGTGCTCTTTTTAATGTATTTCAAATATGCTATTAAGACTGAGTTATGAACTGGTGTTTCAAATGGAATATTAAAAGAATTTTTAAAATGTGTCTTTAAAGTATTATAGATGCATATTTTCATGGAAGAATATGAGTATTTGCAGAAAAATTAGCCAGTGAATGTGCATTTTTCACCTGTACTATTTTATGCATAATTGATAAAATAAACCTGTCTCTGAATTTCAGCATATGTTTTTAATGTAATCATGTTCTCTCATATGTGAATAGTTCTAACAGCACAGTATTCTGATTGCTGGGATTTGTGTTTGAGAGAATAGTAAATCTAATTTCTTGATCTTATGTTTATTGAGTGTATAAGGTTTTAAAATAAATATTTAGTGCCTTGTAGTACAGATTTTTTTAAAAGTCTATATTCTAGAGAGTATATTTTACTTTGGTCTTCATTGCTGTGTGGCTTTTTTGTCGGTATGGGATGGTATTTCTGTCAGTTTTCATGATGTCAGTAACTTTGGAATTTGCTTTAGTTTGTTTAGCCTTGAACTGTTTTTGAAGTGATAATGACATGAGTGTTCTGGAAATATATTTTCTTCTTGGCAAAGAATATGATTATAGATTGCAGTCAGACATTAATAATGTAAGAGACTGGGCCTCCCTGGTGGCGCAAGTGGTTGAGAGTCCGCCTGCCGATGCAGGGGATACGGGTTCGTGCCCCGGTCTGGGAGGATCCCATATGCCGCGGAGCGGCTGGGCCCGTGAGCCATGGCCGCTGAGCCTGCGCGTCCGGAGCCTGCGCGTCCGGAGCCTGTGCTCCGCAACGGGGGAGGCCACAACAGTGAGAGGCCCGCATACCGCAAAAAAAAAAAAAAAAAAAAAATGTAAGAGACTTTATATTGTAAGAATGGAAAGAGGTTATGTGTAAACAAATTATATTAATTTAATACTGAGCTTTAAGGCATTTGATACCTTCTATATTTTACAGGAAAACTAACCTGTGTTTTACAGAGAATCCTGATCAAGAATTTGAAAACTCAGCAACAGAATTTTTTTTAAATTATTTATTTATTTTTTTATTAGTTTCTGCTTTATAGCAAAGTGAATCAGTTATACATATACATCTGTTCCCATATCCCTTCCCTCTTGCGTCTCCCTCCCTCCCTCCCACCCTCCCTATCCCACCCCTCCAGGCGGTCACAAAGCACCAAGCTGATCTCCCTGTGCTCTGCAGCTGCTTCCCACTAGCTATCTACCTTACGTTTGGTAGTGTATATATGTCCATGCCTCTTTTTCGCTTTGTCACAGCTTACCCTTCCCCCTCCCCATATCCTCAAGTCCATTCTCAAGTAGGTCTGTGTCTTTATTCCTGTTTTACCCCTAGGTTCTTCATGACATTTCTTTTTCTTAAATTCAATATATATGTGTTAGCATACGGTATTTGTCTTTCTCTTTCTGACTTACTTCACTCTGTATGACAGACTCTGCATCTATCCACCTCATTACAAATAGCTCAATTTCGTTTCTTTTTATGGCTGAGTAATATTCCATTGTATATATGTGCCACATCTTCTTTATCCATTCATCCGATGATGGACACTTAGGTTGTTTCCATCTCCGGGCTATTGTGAATAGAGCTGCATTGAACATTTTGGTACATGTCTCTTTTTGCATTATGGTTTTCTCAGGGTATATGCCCAGTACTGGGATTGCTGGGTCATATGGTAGTTCTATTTGTAGTTTTTTAAGGAACCTCCATACTGTTCTCCATAGTGGCTGTACCAATTCACATTCCCACCAGCAGTGCAAGAGTGTTCCCTTTTCTCCACACCCTCTCCAGCATTTATTGTTTCTAGATTTCTTGATGATGGCCATTCTGACTGGTGTGAGATGATATCTCATTGTAGTTTTGATTTGCATTTCTCTAATGATTAATGATGTTGAGCATTCTTTCATGTGTGTGTTGGCAATCTGTATATCTTCTTTGGAGAAATGTCTATTTAGGTCTTCTGCCCATTTTTGGATTGGGTTGTTTGTTTTTTTTGCTATTGAGCTGCATGAGCTGTTTATAAATTTTGGAGATTAATCCTTTGTCAGTTGCTTCATTTGCAAATATTTTCTCCCATTCTGAGGGTTGTCTTTTGGTCTTGTTTATGGTTTCCTTTGCTGTGCAAAAGCTTTGAAGTTTCATTAGGTCCCATTTGTTTATTTTTGTTTTTATTTCCATTTCTCTAGGAGGTGGGTCCAAAAGGATCTTGCTGTGATTTATGTCATAGAGTGTTCTGCCTATGTTTTCCTCTAAGAGTTTGATAGTTTCTGGCCTTACATTTAGGTCTTTAATCCATTTTGAGTTTATTTTTGTGTATGGTGTTAGGGAGTGATCTAATCTCATACTTTTACATGTACCTGTCCAGTTTTCCCAGCACCACTTATTGAAGAGGCTGTCCTTTCCCCACTGTACATTCCTGCCTCATTTATCAAAGATAAGGTGACCATATGTGCATGGGTTTATCTCTGGGCTTTCTATACTGTTTCATTGATCTATCATTCTATTTTTGTGCCAGTACCATACTGTCTTGATTACTGTAGCTTTATAGTATAGTCGGAAGTCAGGGAGCCTGATTCCCCCAGCTCTGTTTTTCGTTCTCAAGATTGCTTTGGCTATTCAGGGTCTTTTGTGTTTCCATACAGATTGAGAAATTTTTTGTTCTACTTCTGTGAAAAACGCCAGTGGTAGTTCGATAGGGATTGCATTGAATCTGTAGATTGCTTTGGGTAGTAGAGTCATTTTCACAATGTTGATTCTTCCAATCCAAGAACATGGTATATCTCTGCATCTATTTGTATCATCTTTAATTTCTTTCATCAGTGTCTTATAATTTTCTGCATACAGGTCTTTTATCTCCTTAAGTAGGTTTATTCCTAGATATGTTATTCTTTTTGTTGCAGTGGTAAATGGGAGTGTTTTCTTGATTTCACTATCATATTTTTCATCATTAGTGTACAGGAATGCCAGAGTTTTCTGTACATTAATTTTGTATCCTGATACTTTACCAAATTCATTGATTAGCTCTAGAAGTTTTCTGGTAGCATCTTTTTTTTTTTTATTAGTTTCTTCTTTATAACAAAGTGAATCAGTCATACATATATATCTGTTCCCACATCCCTTCCCTCATGCATCTCCCTCCCTCCCACCCTCCCCATCCCACCCCTCCAGGCGGTCACAAAGCACCGAGCTGATCTCCCTGTGCTCTGCGGCTGCTTCCCACTATCTATGTACCTTATGTTTGGTAGTGTATATATGTCCATGCCTCTCTTTCGCTTTGTCACAACTTACCCTTCCCCCTCCCCATATCCTCAAGTCCATTCTCAAGTAGGTCTGTGTCTTTATTCCCGTTTTACCCCTAGGTTCTTCATGACATTTTTTTTTAAATTCCGTATATATGTGTTAGCATACGGTATTTGTCTTTCTCTTTCTGACTTACTTCACTCTGTATGACAGACTCTAGGTCTATCCACCTCATTACAAATAGCTCAGTTTCGTTTCTTTTTATGGCTGAGTAATATTCCATTGTATATATGTGCCACATCTTCTTTATCCATTCATCCGATGATGGACACTTAGGTTGTTTCCATCTCCGGGCTATTGTGAATAGAGCTGCAATGAACATTTTGGTACATGTCTCTTTTTGCATTATGGTTTTCTCAGGGTATATGCCCAGTAGTGGGATTGCTGGGTCATATGGTAGTTCTATTTGTAGTTTTTTAAGGAATCTCCATACTGTTCTCCATAGTGGCTGTACCAATTCACATTCCCACCAGCAGTGCAAGAGTGTTCCCTTTTCTCCACACCCTCTCCAGCATTTATTGTTTCTAGATTTCTTGATGATGGCCATTCTGACTGGTGTAAGATGATATCTCATTGTAGTTTGGATTTGCATTTCTCTAATGATTAATGATGTTGAGCATTCTTTCATGTGTTTGTTGGCAGTCTGTATATCTTCTTTGGAGAAATGTCTATTTAGGTCTTCTGCCCATTTTTGGATTGGGTTGTTTGTTTTTTTGCTATTGAGCTGCATGAGCTGTTTATAAATTTTGGAGATTAATCCTTTGTCAGTTGCTTCATTCGCAAATATTTTCTCCCACTCTGAGGGTTGTCTTTTGGTCTTGTTTATGGTTTCCTTTGCTGTGCAAAAGCTTTGAAGTTTCATTAGGTCCCATTTGTTTATTTTTGTTTTTATTTCCATTTCTCTAGGAGGTGGGTCCAAAAGGATCTTGCTGTGATTTATGTCATAGAGTGTTCTACCTATGTTTTCCTCTAAGAGTTTGATAGTTTCTGGCCTTACATTTAAGTCTTTAATCCATTTTGAGCTTATTTTTGTGTATGGTGTTAGGGAATGATCTAATCTCAAACTTTTACATGTCCCTGTCTAGTTTTCCCAGCACCACTTATTGAAGAGGCTGTCCTTTCTCCACTGTACCTTCCTGCCTCCTTTATCAAAGATAAGTTGGCCATATGTGCGTGGGTTTATCTCTGGGCTTTCTATCCTGATCCACTGATCTACCTTTCTGTTTTTATGCCAGTACCACACTGTCTTAATTACTGTAGTTTTGTAGTATAGTCTGAAGTCAGGGAGCCTGATTCCTCCAGCTCCGTTTTTCGTTCTCAAGATTGCTTTGGCTATTCGGGGTCTTTTGTTTTTCCAAACAAATTTTGAAATTTTTTGTTCTAGTTCTGTGAAAAATGCCAGTGGTAGTTTGATAGGGATTGCATTGAATCTGTAGATTGCTTTGGGTAGTAGAGTCATTTTCACAATATTGATTCTTCCAATCCAGGAACATGGTATATCTCTGCATCTATTTGTATCATCTTTAATTTCTTTCATCAGTGTCTTATAATTTTCTGCATACAGGTCTTTTGCCTCCTTAGGTAGGTTTATTCCTAGATATTTTATTCTTTTTGTTGCAGTGGTAAATGGGATTGTTTTCTTGGTTTCATTTTCAGATTTTTCATCATTAGTGTACAGGAATGCCAGAGATTTCTGTACATTAATTTTATATCCTGCTACTTTACCAAATTCATTGATTAGCTCTAGTAGTTTTTCGGTAGCATCTTTAGGATTCTTTATGTATAGTATCATGTCATCTGCAAACAGTGACAGCTTTACTTCTTCTTTTCCAATTTGGATTCCTTTTATTTCCTTTTCTTCTCTGATTGCTGTGGCTAAAACTTCCAAAACCAAGTTGAATAAGAGTGGTGAGAGTGGGCAGCCTTGTCTTGTTCCTGATCTTAGTGGAAATGGTTTCAGTTTTTCACCATTGAGGACAATGTTGGCTGTGGGTTTGTCATATATGGCCTTTATTATGTTGAGGAAAGTTCCCTCTATGACTACTTTCTGCAGGGTTTTTATCATAAATGGGTGTTGAATTTTGTCGAAAGCTTTCTCTGCATCTATTGAGATGATCATATGGTTTTTCTCCTTCAGCTTGTTAATATGGTGTATCACATTGATTGATTTGCGTATATTGAAGAATCCTTGCATTCCTGGGGTAAACCCCACTTGATCATGGTGTATGATCCTTTTAATGTGCTGTTGGATTCT
The DNA here is from genome assembly GCF_025265405.1 of Mesoplodon densirostris. NCBI lineage: Eukaryota > Metazoa > Chordata > Mammalia > Artiodactyla > Ziphiidae > Mesoplodon > Mesoplodon densirostris. The sequence continues at coordinate 15,966,280 of NC_082661.1, read as the reverse complement.
GTTTGCTAGTATTTTGTGGAGGATTTTTGCATCTATGTTCATCAGTGATATTGGCCTGTAGTTTTCTTTCTTTGTGACATCCTTGCCTGGTTTTGGTATCAAGGTGATGGTGGCCTCGTAGAATGAGTTTGGGAGTGTTCCTTCCTCTGATATTGTTTGGAAGAGTTTGAGAAGGATGGGTGTTAGCTCTTCTGTAAATGTTTGATAGAATTCGCCTGTGAAGCCTTCTGTTCCTGGGCTTTTGTTTGTTGGAAGATTTTTTATCACAGTTTCAATTTCAGTGCTTGTATTGGTCTATTCATATTTTCTATTTCTTCCTGAGTCAGTCTTGGCAGGTTGTGCATTTCTAAGAATTTGTCCATTTCTTCCAGGTTGTCCATTTTATTGGCATAGAGTTGCTTATAGTAATCTCTCATGATCTTTTGTATTTCTGCAGTGTCAGTTGTTACTTCTCCTTTTTCATTTCTAATTCTATTGATTTGAGTCTTCTCCCTTTTTTTCTTGATGAGTCTGGCTAATGGTTTGTCAATTTTGTTTATCTTCTCAAAGAACCAGCTTTTAGTTTGGTTGATCTTTGCTATCGTTTCCTTCATTTCTTTTTCATTTATTTCTGATCTGATCTTTATGATTTCTTTCCTTCTGCTAACTTTGGGGGTTTTTTGTTCTTCTTTCTCTAATTGCTTTAGGTGCAGGGTCAGGTTGTTTACTCGAAATGTTTCCTGTTTCTTAAGGTGGGATTGTATTGCTATACACTTCCCCCTTAGAACTGCTTTTGCTGCATCCCATAGGTTTTGGGTCGTCGTGTCTCCATTGTCATTTGTTTCTAGGTATTTTTTAATTTCCTCTTTGATTTCTTCAGTGATCACTTCATTATTGAGTAGTGTATTGTTTAGCCTCCATGTGTTTGTATGTTTTACAGCCCTTTTCCTGTAATTGATATCTAGTCTCAGAGCATTGTGGTCGGAAAAGATACTTGATACAATTTCAATTTTCTTAAATTTACCAAGGCTTGATTTGTGACCCAAGATATGATCTATCCTGGAGAATGTTCCATGAGCACTTGAGAAAAATGTGTATTTTGTTGTTTTTGGATGGAATGTCCTATAAATATCAACTAAGTCCATCTTGTTTAATGTATCATTTAAAGCTTGTGTTTCCTTATTTATTTTCATTTTGGATGATCTGTCCATTGGTGAAAGTGGGGTGTTAAAGGCCCCTACTATGATTGTGTTACTGTCGATTTCCCCTTTTATGGCTGTTAGTATTTGCCTTATGTATTGAGGTGCTCCTATGTTGGGTGCATAAATATTTACAATTGTTATATCTTCTTCTTGGATCGATCCCTTTATCGTTATGTAGTGTCCTTCCTTGTCTCTTCTAATAGTCTGTATTTTAAAGTCTATTTTGTGTGATATAAGAAACGCTACTCCAGCTTTCTTTTGATTTCCATTTGCATGGAATATCTTTTTCCATCCCCTTACTTTCAATCTGTATGTGACTCTAGGTCTGAAGTGGGTCTCTTGTAGACAGCATATATATGGGTCTTGTTTTTGTATCCATTCAACCACTCTGTGTCTTTTGGTGGGAGCATTTAGTCCATTTACATTCAAGGTAATTATTGATATGTATGTTCCTATTCCCATTTCCTTAATTGCTTTGGGTTCGTTATTGTAGGTATATTCCTTCTGTTGTCTTTCTTGCCTAGAGAAGTTACTTTAGCATTTGTTGTAAAGCTGGTTTGGTGGTGCTGAACTCTCTCAGCTTTTGCTTGTCTGTAAAGGTTTTAATTTCTCCATCAAATCTGAATGAGATCCTTGCTGGGTAGAGTAATCTTGGTTGCAGGTTTCTCTCCTTCATCACTTTAATTATGTCCTGCCACTACCTTCTGGCTTGTAGAGTTTCTGCTGAGAGATCAGCTGTTAACCTGATGGGGATTCCCTTGTGTGTTATTTGTTGTTTTTGCCTTGCTGCTTTTAATATGATTTCTTTGTGTTTAAGTTTTGACAGTTTGATTAATATGTGTCTTGGCATATTTCTCCTTGGATTTATTCTGTATGGGACTCTCTGTGCCTCCTGGACTTGATTAACTATTTCCTTTCCCATATTAGGGAAGTTTTCAACTATAATCTCTTCAAATATTTTCTCAGTCCCTTTCTTTTTCTCTTCTTCTTCTGGAACCCCTATAATTTGAATGTTGGTGCGTTTAATGTTGTCCCAGAGGTCTCTGAGACTGTCCTCTGTTCTTTTCATTCTTTTTTCTTTATTTTGCTCTGCATCAGTTATTTCCACTATTTTATCTTCCACCTCACTTATCCGTTCTTCTGCCTCAGTTATTCTGCTATTGATCCCATCTAGAGTATTTTTCATTTCATTTATTGTGTTTTTAATCGATGCTTGATTCATCTTTAGTTCTTCTAGGTCCTTGTTAACTGTTTCTTGCATTTTGTCTATTCTATTTCCAAGATTATGGATCTTGGAAATAGAATCTTGGATCAGCTTTACTGTCATTATTCTGAATTCTTTTTCAGGTAGACTGCCTATTACCTCTTCATTTGTTAGGTCTGGTAGGTTTTTATCTTGCTCCTTCACCTGCTGTGTGTTTTTCTGTCTTCTCATTTTGCTTATGTTACTGTGTTTGGGGTCTCCTTTTTGCAGGCTGCAGATTCGTAGTTCCCATTGTTTTTGGTGTCTGTCCCCAGTGGCTAAGGTTGTTTCAGTAGGTTGTGTAGGCTTCCTGGTGGGGGGAACTAATGCCTGTGTTGTGATGGTTGAGGCTTGATCTTGTCTTTCTGGTGGACAGGTCCACGTCTGGTGGTGTGTTTTGGGGTGCCTATGGCCTTATTATGTTTTTAGGTAGCCTCTCTGCTAATGGGTGGGGTTGTGTTCCTGCCTTGCTAGTTGCTTGGCATAGGGTGACCAGCACTGTAGCTTGCTGATTGTTGACTGAAGCTGGGTGCTGGTGTTGAGATGGAGATGTCTGGGAGATTTTCGCTGCTTGATATTATGTGGAGCTGGGAGGTCTCTTGTGGACCCGTGTCCTGAAGTTTGCTCTCCCACTTCAGAGGCACAGCACTGACTCCTGGCTGCAGCACCAAGAGCCTTTCATCCACCCGGCTCTAGAGATGCTGGAGTAAAGATGTATAACAGGGATCACAGCCAAGGCTCGTTCGTACCCCACGTCACTCTGAACTGGAAGAGACCGTTATGGATGGCAGAGGCTTCTTTTCCAGAAGTCTCCCAGAGGCCTTTTTCCTTCTTTTCTGGCCTTCCTTTGAGGGTCGAGTTCCCCTTCCGGGTACAAAGCCCAGGGGGCGCCCTCCTTGGGAAAGTGCCTGGCTTTTCCTCTTCCCTTGCCTTCGCAGCCTCTGGTAGCATGTTTAGGATTCTCTACATATACTATAATGTCATCTGCAAACAGTGACAGCTTTACTTCTTCTTTTCCGATTTGGATTCCTTTTATTTCCTTTTCTTCTCTGATTGCTGTGGCTAAAACTTCCAAATCTATGTTGAATAAGAGTGGTGAGAGCGGGCAGCCTTGTCTTGTTCCTGATCTTAGTGGAAATGGTTTCAGTTTTTCACCATTGATGACGATGATGGCTGTGGGTTTGTCATATATGGCCTTTATTATGTTGAGGAAAGTTCCCTCTATGACTACTTTCTGCAGGGTTTTTTATCATAAATGGGTGTTGAATTTTGTCAGAAGCTTTCTCTGCATCTATTGAGATGATCATATGGTTTTTCTCCTTCAGTTTGTTAACATGGTGTATCACGTTGATTGATTTGCGTATATTGAAGAATCCTTGAATTCCTTGGGTAAACCCCACTTGATCATGGTGTATGATCCTTTTAATGTGCTGTTGGATTCTGTTTGCTAGTATTTTGTGGAGGATTTTTGCATCTATGTTCATCAGTGATATTGGCCTGTAGTTTTCTTTCTTTGTGAAATCCTTGTCTGGTTTTGATATCAAGGTGTTGGTGGCCTCGTAGAATGAGTTTGGGAGTGTTCCTCCCTCTGCTATATTTTGGAAGAGTTTGAGAAGGATAGGTGTTAGTTCTTCTCTAAATGTTTGATAGAATTCGCCTGTGAAGCCATCTGTTCCTGGGCTTTTGTTTGTTGGAAGATTTTTAATCACAGTTTAAATTTCAGTGCTTTTGATTGGTCTGTTCATATTTCTGTTTCTTCCTGATTCAGTCTTGGCAGGTTGTGCATTTCTAAGAATTTGTCCATTTCTTCCAGGTTGTCCATTTTATTGGCATAGAGTTGCTTGTAGTAATCTCTCATGATCTTTTGTATTTCTGCAGTGTCAGTTGTTACTTCTCCTTTTTCATTTCTAATACTATTGATTTAAGTCTTTTCCCTTTTTTTCTTGATGAGTCTGGCTAATGGTTTATCAATTTTGTTTATCTTCTCAAAGAACCAGCTTTTAGTTTTATTGATCTTTGCTATCATTTCCTTCATTTCTTTTTCCTTTATTTCTGATCTGATCTTTATGATTTGTTTCCTTTTGCTAACTTTGGGGTTTTTTTGTTCTTCTTTCTCTAATTACTTTAGGTGCAAGGTCAGGTTGTTTATTCGAGATGTTTCCTGTTTCTTAAGGTGGGATTGTATTGCTATAAACTTCCCTCTTAGAACTGCTTTTGCTGCATCCCGTAGATTTTGGGTCATTGTGTCTCCATTGTCATTTGTTTTTAGGTATTTTTTTATTTCCTCTTTGATTTTTTCAGTGATCACTTCGTTATTAAGTAGTGTATTGTTTAGCCTCCATGTGTTTGTATTTTTTACAGATCTTTTCCTGTACTTGATGTCTAATCTCATTGCATTGTGGTCGTAAAAGATACTTGATACAATTTCAATTTTCTTAAATTTACCAAGGCTTGATTTGTGACCCAAGATATGATCTATCTTGGAGAATGTTCCATGAGCACCTGAGAAAAATGTGTATTCTGTTGTTTTTGGATGGAATGTCCTATAAATATCAATTAAGTCCATCTTGTTTAATGTATCATTTAAAGCTTGTGTTTCCTTATTTATTTTCATTTTGGCTGATCTGTCCATTGGTGAAAGTGAGGTGTTGAAGTCCCCTACTATGAGTGTGTTACTGTTGATTTCCCCTTTTATGGCTGTTAGCATTTGCCTTATATATTGAGGTGCTCCTATGTTGGTTGCATAAATATTTACAATTGTTATATCTTCTTCTTGGATCGATCCCTTGATCATTATGTGGTGTCCTTCTTTGTCTCTTCTAATAGTCTTTATTTATTTATTTTTTTTTTTTTTTTTTTTTTTTTTTTTTGCGGTATGCGGGCCTCTCACTGTTGTGGCCTCCCCCGTTGCGGAGCACAGGCTCCGGACGCGCAGGCTCCGGACGCGCAGGCTCAGCGGCCATGGCTCACGGGCCCAGCCGCTCCGCGGCACATGGGATCCTCCCAGACCGGGGCACGAACCCGTATCCCCTGCATCGGCAGGCGGACTCTCAACCACTTGCGCCACCAGGGAGGCCCTAATAGTCTTTATTTTAAAGTCTATTTTGTCTGATATGAGAATTGCTACTCCAGCTTTCTTTTGGTTTCCATTTGCATGGAATATCTTTTTCCATCCCCTTACTTTCAGTCTGTATGTGTCCCCAGGTCTGAAGTAGGTCTCTTGTAGACAGCATATATGCAGGTGTTGTTTTTGTATCCATTCAGCCAATCTGTGTCTTTTGGTGGGAGCATTTAGTCTATTTACATTTAAGGTAATTATTGATATGTATGTTCCTATTCCCATTTCCTTAATTGTTTTGGGTTCGTTATTGTAGGTCTTTTCTTTCTGTTGTGTTTCTTGTCTAGAGAAGTTCCTTTAGCATTTGTTGCAAAGCTGGTTTGGTGGTGCTGAACTCTCTCAGCTTTTGCTTGTCTGTAAATATTTTAATTTCTCCATCAAATCTGAATGAGATCCTTGCTGGGTAGAGTAATCTTGGTTGCAGGTTTTTGTCCTTCAACACTTTATATATGTCCTGCCTCTCCCTTCTGGCTTGTAGATTTTCTGCTGAAATATCAGCTGTTAACCTGATGGGGATTCCCTTGTGTGTTATTTGTTGTTTTTCCCTTGCTGCTTTTAATATGTTTTCTTTGTGTTTAATTCTTGACAGTTTGATTAATATGTGTCCTGCGGTATTTCTCCTTGGATTTATTCTGTGTGGGACTCTCTGTGCCTCCTGGACTTGATTAACTATTTCCTTTCCCATATTAGGGAAGTTTTCAACTATAATCTCTTCAAATATTTTCTCAGTCCCTTTCTTTTTCTCTTCTTTTTCTGGAACCCCTATAATTCGAATATTGGTGCGTTTAATGTTGTCCCAGAGGTCTCTGAGAATGTCCTCAGTTCTTTTCATTCTTTTTTCTTTATTCTGCTCTGCAGCAGTTATTTCCACTATTTTATCTTCCAGGTCACTTATCCGTTTTTCTGCCTCAGTTATTCTGCTATTGATCCCATCTAGAGTATTTTTAATTTCATTTATTGTGTTGCTCATTGTTGCTTGATTCATCTTTAGTTCTACTAGGTCCTTGTTAACTGTTTCTTGCATTTTCTCTATTCTATTTCCAAGATTTTGGATCATCTTTACTATCATTATTCTGAATTCTTTTTCAGGTAGACTGCCTATTTTCTCTTCATTTGTTGTGTCTGGTGGGTTTTTATGTTGCTCCTTCACCTGCTGTGTGTTTTTCTGTCTTCTCATTTTGCTTATCTTACTGTGTTTGGGGTCTCCTTTTTGCAGGCTCCCGGTTCGTAGTTCCCGTTGTTTTTGGTGTCTGTCCCCAGTGGCTATGGTTGTTTCAGTGGGTTTTGTAGGCTTCCTGTTGGAGGGGACTGGTGCCTGTGTTCTGGTGGATGAGGCTCGGTCTTGTTTTTCTGGTGGACAGGTCCACATCTGGTGGTGTGTTTTGAGGTGCCTGTGGCCTTATTATGATTTTAGGCAGCCTCCCTGCTAATGGGTGGGGTTGTGTTCCTGTCTTGCTAGTTGTTTGGCATAGGGTGTCCAACCCTGTAGCTTGCTGGTCGTTGAGTGAAGCTGGGTGCTGGTGTTGAGATGGAGATCTCTGGGAGATTTTCGCCATTTGATATTATGTGGAACTGCGAGGTCTCTTGTGGACCAGTGTTCTGAAGTTGGCTCTCCCACCTTAGAGGCACAGCACTGACTCCTGGCTGCAGCACCAAGAGCCTTTCATCCACCTGGCTCAGAATAAAAGGGAGAAAAAGTGTAAAGAAAGAATCAGTAGAAGAAAGAAAGAAAGAAAGAGAGAGAGAGAGAGAGAGAGAGAGAGAGAGAGAGAGGAGGGAGGGAGGAAGGAAGAAAGGAAGAAAGGAAGAAAGACAGAAGGGAGGGAGGAAGGAGGGAAGGTAGGAAAAAAGAAAGAGAAGATAAAGTAAAATAGAATAAAGTATGATAAAATATAATAGAGTTATTAAAATGAAAAACAATTATTTAAAAAAATTTAAAAAAAATGGACGGATAGAACCCTGGGACAAATGGTGGATGCAAAGCTATACAGACAAAATCTCACACAGAAGCATACACATACACATTCACAAAAAGAGGAAAAGGGGAAAAAATCATAAATCTTCCTCTCAAAGTCCACCTCTTGAATTTGGGATGATTTCATTGTAAAAAGAGGAAAAGGGGAAAAAATCATAAATCTTGTTCTCAAAGTCCACCTCCTGAATTTGGAATGATTCGTTGTAAAAAGAGGAAAAGGGGAAAAAATCATAAATCTTGTTCTCAAAGTCCACCTCCTCAATTTGGGATGATTCGTTGTCTATTCATGTATTCCACAGATGCAGGGTACATCAAGTTGATTGTGGAGCTTTAATCTGCTGCTTTTGAGGCTTCAGCAAAAGAATTTATCTAGCCCAACATTCTGTTTAGTCATTATTGAAAAAGCTACAAGGGATAAGTGGAAAGTGTATTTGCTGCAACTGCTCCTATGTTTTTCTCTTCTCATTCTGTTGAAAAATCCTGGCAGGTGGGCAAATATCAGCAAGCATGAAATGTCCCTATAGTTGCAAAAGTTGCGTACCTCAACTAGCTTTTCATAAGCTTGCAAGTTAAATTCTCTTCTCCCTAAACAATTTTGTGAGTTGAAAACAATTTGCCAGCTATTTTAAGACACTGTAGAGGAATATTCACACTTACTGTATTGTATCAGTCAGTACAGGTTATGTTAGACTGAGGTAACAAACAATCCTGTCACAGTTCTCTGAAAAGCAAACTCTGAGACAAAGTTTAGTGTTCAGGGTACTTCTTAGGTCCTTGGATTGAACACCTGTAAAAGGGAGGGGAAGAAGCAGGATTGGGCGAAAAGTAAAAGTCCAGCAGACTTAACATCCTCAGCCAACTCCAGGACAACTCTGGAGTTGAAATGCCCCTCAGAGTTGTCACTCTTTAGGATAAAACAGGTCTTGTTCGGTCATTGTACGAGGGTCACTCCCAGGACCTTGGGTGCGGAAACTCTCCGTAGCTAAGGCAGTCTCTGCAGGGGCTGGCAGCTGAATGATGTCCACTGATAAGTCCTTCCCTGAAGGTGTATTTAGTCAGCGCCTTTCCATGTTCATCACAATTCATTCTTTGGGCCACTTAGCCCGCTTCTTCAAATATATTTGTTAAACAGCTCCTCCAGGATTCCAGTGGGCCTTTCTCCCTGGTGGGAGCCTAGATTATTGCTCTGGCTTTTGTAGCTGGTCTCAGGGCTGCAACTGATATTCACCATGTCCCTCATCCATTATTTTTTCATGTCCCTTACCCTCAGCTAGCACTTCTTCTGGTCTCTATGTCTTACCTGGGAGCATGACCCACCCCCTCCCCCTTAGGTATTTGAGCTCCTGATCATCATATACCTTCTAGTCTGGGTTACTGTACTTGCCTATTTACCATCACACTTGGCAAAGGGATACCAAGAAACACTAAATGGATCATCTGTGTACCAAATATATTCCCCTGCCCTTATTTGTAACAGCAGTCCCTCCTTTTGATGGTCAGGGCCAATTACCCCTGCCAACATGCTACTCCTTTTTTGCCTGCTTGCTGGTCCCTTGACACAAGGAGCCTGAAGTACCCAAGTGGCAACTGTAGCTTACAGTTAAATGGTTGATTGCTACTTCTTTTGCCAGAATATTTTTCCCTTTGGGGAATAGGACCTCTAATCCTGCAGAACCCTGAATTCTGCAGGATGAGGAGCACAGATTTCCCAATTGTGTAACTGAATATGAGGCCACAAGAAGTGGCGTTTACTCCTGGGTTTTTGGACCTATATATTCTTCCTATTGGGGACATAGCACTATTTAAAGGGCTTTAGTTCAGGTGTGTCCTGCATCCTGGTGCTTCAGTTGTGCGTGTCAAAGTCTCTGTCAGGTTGTGTGGTTTGGGATCCAGTGGATTTCATGGTCATAGGCCCATTTCTGTACCTCCTTTTCTGTGAAGTGTGTCTCCTGATTACATGGGATCCCATGCTGGTTAATCAGACATTTCATAATTTCTAAGATAGTTGTGCTGGTTAAGACCATGTGGGCAGAAAAAGCAAATGCATCCTCAAAATATGTATTCTTGTCATAATGAAATGTTGGCCCATCCAGAGTGGAAGGGGCCCAATGTAGTCAACTTGCCACCAAATGTCCAGTTTGTGTTCTTGGGGAATGGCCTTATCAGGGGATCAGGATTGATATCTTGCTGTCGGGTTGGACATTTGGTGGAAGAGTAACTCTGTCAGCTTTTTTCAGAAAGAGCCCATGTTATTGCATTTCTGGATGGCCTCCATCTCTGCCATATGGGTACTTAGTTCATGTGCTCATTTTGTTGGCACCGCGGTGTCCTATGATACAGACTGACTTTAGCTGTCTCAGTCAATTGTTTACTGGTTGTTTAACGTCTCTTCCATGTTGGATGCTCTCTGATGGCCTTTAACTTGTATCATAAAGATCTTCACATTTCATGCTCGTTCAAATATATTCATCCACATGTCTCTACTCTAGGACCTCCTTGTCTCTGATCTTCAATATTTCTGCTTCTAGGCTCCTGATCAGCCAGCTAGGTCATTAACTACTGCTCCTGGGCCATTTCTCTTTCCACACAATGTTCATGAGGCACAATTCTCAAAGGCCTGCCCAATTGGGAGGCTTTTTCCTTTTTTTGCTGTTCTTCCAGGCCACCCCTGAGTGAAGCTGTCTTGTAAGTGATAACCATTTTTGAATTGTGGCCATGTACGAAGCTTACATATTTTCATTTTCCTCTTCTTGTTATCTGGGCATAAAGGATTCCTCATACGGCCATAGCTGTAAGATGTGGGATGGGTGCGGGGGCAGCAGTGGAAGATGACACTAGGTCTGAGCCACCAGGTCATGCAGATTGCTTGTGCACTGTGCTCTTGCTCATGCTTCATCTTGGGTACAGCTTCCACTTTATGTTCTCGTGATTATTGATGACAGAGACAGCTCGTGATAGAAAACTGAACACATGGTCACCTAATAACCCATGTCCAGCACTCCATCTCTGCCAGGGCTCAGTAGTGTGGTGGGAATAGAGGTATAAAATTTTCAACTGCAGATGGCATGGCCTTTGACATGTGTGTTGGGTCTGCATTGGGATTCTTTCACAGGGGCTTTCTATATATTCCACATGCTTCTTTTTCTAACAGTGACTCCTCCAATAACTATAGTATCTACTGGGTCATGTGGCCCTAGTTGCAGGGCTGTTTGCAGTGTGTCCTGGACCTATAGCAGAGCTATTTTCTGCCCTGGCATGTACTCAGAGCTGGCAGCCTTTGATATTTTCCAGTATATGGGCTTGAACAGTATTCCCAGGAATGGAATATACAGCCTTCAGAACCCTAAAAGACCTATCAGATGTTTGCTTTCTTCCTTGGAATGGGAGTTGAAAGATGTAATAGTTGGTGTTTCAGTTCAGATGAGCTGTCTCAGAATGCTCTTGACCTCTAGACCCCTAAATAGCTTACTACATGGAAGGTCTCTGAATCTTTGTAGGTTTTATCTTCCACCCTTTGAAGCATATATGTCTTAACAAGGCCTCCACTGCATTAACTGTTCTTGTTCACCTGGCACTATTAGAATGATGCCATTAATGTAGTGGAAAAATGAAATGTTCTGCAAGATGTCCAATTGGGCCAAATGTGTTCTGACAAAAGTTAACATAATTCCAAGGCAAAATTGTGAATGTATACTATTTTATTCCTTATGAATGCATACAGCTTTTGGTCCTCTTTTCTGGTAGGGTTAGCAAAGAACACATTTGCCAAATCAGTGACCATGTTAATCTGCTCTAACAAAGATACACGTCTTGCATGGTGCCTGCAGTTTGGGCTACTACTTGTTAGTGAGCTATTGTCATCTTCCAGGCCTTGTTTAGTTTACAGGGGCCAGATTGGTAATTTAAACAATTTGAGGGGGTCCATCATCCAGCATTCTTTACATTCTTCAGGATAATACTAATTTATGCCATTCACTCCCTCTGAAATGCAACATTATTTTAAAACTTATTATATTATCCAGGGGGTAACAGTTCCAGAGGCTTCAGCTTGATCTTTTCCACTGTAACAGACAAGGACCCAACGTTGGGGTGGTTCCATTTGCCAAGAATGTCTATTCCAATTATTAACCTAGGGACTTAGGACATGACCACTGCATAGGTCTGCAGACCCACTGGCTCATTTTGAGAAGAACCTTGGCCAGGATGCCATTCATTTCATCATTCCCATATTATCCCTGCTATAAGAGAGGCTATGGTGTGTCAGTGTCAACTCAGACCTCGTGTCCAGCCGTACTTGCAATGTTTGTGGTTGCTTTTTTCTCTAGGCTAGGGTTACCCAATGAAATGACTGTTGGTACCTTTGAGGAAGAACTGGGGACACTATTACCATGTATACTTGCTGTGGTATTACAGGGTCCTTCCTCCTGGGCCCCAGACTTTTAAATGTATCAGCTCTGGATTTAGAAAGTGGCTCAAATCCAGAAATTGAGCAATGAATTATGACTTTTTATTGTAGCATCTGCCATCAGCCTTCTGATTGTTTATCCTTGATTTCTTCTGATGATATAAGTTAGGTAGTACCCTTGTTGACTGCCCATCTGTTTTGCTTCTAGTGATGCTGTGTTCTCTTAAACATCTCTATAATTCTCAATAGGTCAGTCCTCTTGACTGACACTTCGATCTTGCTGCTTATTACAGTAATGGCTCTCTACTTGGATTGGATTCTGATGGTTAAGTGTCACCAGCTGGCCTCTCTTTTCCTATTTTCTCCATCACTGAGCACAGTTCTGTTACAGTTTTTCATACCATCAGCTTTGGTCTATGAAGGAAAGCCACCGATTTCTCAGTGATGCCAGTATCCCTCTCACCATCACATTCTTCATGGCTTCAGTAAATGACATACGTTCTGGCCCTGCTGTAGGTCAAATGACCTGGTGGGTTTTCTGATGTTATACAGTATATCATGATAGAAAACTCTGAGCACATGGTCACTTAATAATACCTGTGAAGCACTCCATCTCTGCCAGGGCTCAATAACATGACAAGACTGGAGGTATAAAAATTTCCACTGCATATGGCATGGCCTTTGGCAGGTGTGTAGGGTCTGCATTGGGATTATTTCACAGGGGCTTTCTGTATATTCCACATGCTGCTTTTTCCAACAGTGACAGCACCACTTTCCTAGACTTTTAACCCCTGCTTTTAGTATTTGCTATGACAATTCTGGCATTTAGATTGTATTTTTCCATGTTTCTAGGAGTCCTCTTTTTTTCTCCCAGCTGTATTGAGGTGTAATTGATAAAATTGTAAGATATGTAAAGTGTACATTCTGATGATTTGATATAAATATACATTGTGAAAGGATCTCCCACATCTAGTTAATTAGCGCATCCATCATGACCTCACGTATTTATCTTTTTTCTTTTTGGTGAAAACACTTCCGTTCTACTCAGCAAATTTCAGTTGTACAATATTGGGTTTGCAACTGTTGTCACCAAGCCTACATTAGATCCTCAGACCTTATTCATCTTATAGCTGAAAGTTTGTACCCTTTCCTCAACCTCTCCCTATTTCCCCCATACCTGGAAACCACTTTTCTACTCTGTGCTTCTATGAGTTTGACTTTGTTTTTTTTTTTTTTCAGATTTCACATGTAAGTGATACCATTTATTATTTGTCTTTTTCTGTCTGGCTTATTTCTCTTAGCATTATACCCTCAAGCTCCATACATGTTGTCACAAACAGCAGGATTTCCTTCTTTCAAATGACTGAATAATATTATCCATTTATTGCTGGACACTTAGGTTGTTTCTGTATCTTGTCTATTGTGAATAATGCCGCAATGAACATGGGAGTGCAGATATCTCTTTGATATCCTGTTTACATTTCCTTTGGGTATATACCCAGAAGTGGGATTGGTGGATCATATATGGCAGTTCGATTTTTAGTTTTTTGAGGAACTTCTGTATTGTTTTCCATAGTTGCTTTACCAATTTACATTCCCACTGACAGTGCACCCAGGTTCCCTTTTCTCCACATCTTTGCTAACACTTGCCATCTCTGGCCTTTTTGGTGATATCCATTCTATGAGGTGTAAGGTGATATCTCATTGTGGTTTTCATTTTCATTTCCCTGATGATTAGGGATGCTGAGTACCTTTTCATGTACATGTTGCCCATTTTTGTGTCTTCTTTGGAAAAATATCTCTTCAATTCCTCTACCTGTTTTTTAATCACGTTGTTTGGGTATTTTTGCTATTGAGTTGTGTGATTTCTTTATATATTTTGGATATTAACCCCATATCAGAAATATGATTTACAAATTTCTCCCATTCAGTAGTAGGTTACTTTTTCATTTTGTTGATGGTTTCCTTTGCTGTGTATAGGAGTCATCTTAACAGTGAGTTCACACCATCTCCCAGGGTTCTTATAAGGGGATAAATCCTAAATCCTGCATCTTGGAGAGTGCTTTTAAATAAATAAATAATTTTTTCCTAATCCAATGTAAAGTTCTGATGCTTTTGATCAAACTCCCTTCAGAATCCAGAACCAATGTGTATTCCCCCCAACTTCTGCCAGTATGTGCTATCTAGGTCTTACAGATCCTTTGAGATGTAGTCCCTTTCTTTTCTTAGCAGTCCCAGAATATAACAGGCTGAGTTATGCTGAGCCAAGTTATAGACCCAATGGCCAATAGGGGAGGTGTGAGCAGATTCTGAACTAGGGTACAGGTGTTACTGGAGGGAAGCTGCTGCACTGGGTTCAGAGCAAGGGTAGAGTACTGTCTTTCAGTAGAGTAGGGTAGACCACTTCTGCAGTTTCAGAAGATTCAGGAAAATTTGGGAATGCAAAATTGGGGGAGATTCTCAGGGCATCAACTCCGATGTTCCCATCCCATGTGTCAGGGTCTTATTCTTAACACCAATAAAAGGTTATTTTTCACCCATGATACATGTCTAGTGTTGGTGGGGAGGGCAGATTTGCTTACTGTTAATCACTTAGGGACCAAGGCTAAATTGCATTTTCTTCCATTGGTAATTAAATGGTTCTATCCAGAAATACAGTTATCATTTTAGCTTGGATTTCCTTGACTAAAACAAGTCATATTGTCACATCCAACTTCTAAGGAATGTGGGAATATCATTTTGCCTAGGCCTTAAGGATGACAGCTGGAATATTTGTTGAGCAGCAGCAAAGTCTACCACAAATATTGTGTGTAATTATTTTTGAACGTTTAGTATAGTTGAAGGTTATGTCCTGGAGATAGTAATAAAGCCTTCACCTCCTACGACCACATATATTAAAAGGCAAAGAACTTCTTGAAGTAGAATTAGGTTGTATTATTATTTGTCTGAGTTAATTGCTCTTCTGTATAATTTTTTTTTATTACTGTACTGTAATGCTTTTCTTCTGCAGGGACTTGTGTACTTAAAAAAAACTGTATTATTGTGTTTTTATTTTCAAGAAGTTAATGTTTATATCAAAAAGGATATTTTGATGGTGTGGTGAGGCAGTATAACATAAAGAAGTTAAGGAGATCTGGTTTTGATTTGACTTTACTATTTAATGACTTTACTATTTAATGACTTTAAGGAAGTTGCCTAACTTCTAAAGACTTTTTTCCTTATTTAAAACATGGTGACAAAAATATTTACTCCTCAGAGTTGTTTTGAGAGTTAAATATTATATAGCACTGATAAGCAATTAGCATGTTATTTTTATTAGGTAAAGGTCATGGCCGCCACTTTAGGAATCTTTACCCATTTAAAAAGACTATAAAAGGTTTGATGAATTCTTCAGTTAATTTTATATAATATTATAATAGTAATTAAAAATGTTTTTTAACTATTAGAAGCAACTGTGTGCTTTTCAATTTCGGGCTTCCATAGCCCATAGATAGGGAGGAGGAGGCTTTTCTGTGATGAACCTTGTGGAATTATTTGCTTTTAAACTTTGCACATATATATCTTTAGTTAAAAACAAGTGGAATAAAAACAAACCACAGCAGTGCAGAAGTCAAATGAGACACAAATTAGTGGGTCAGGGATAAATGCTCAAAAAATGGTTCTGGGCAATTGGTATATGGAAATATACTGAGAAATATCTGGGAAATATTGTATATGGGGAAAATTAAGTTAGATCCATGCAACAAATGCAAAAATAACTTCCAACTGGATTGAAGATCAGAATAGTAAGAGCCAAACTGTACATCCTTTGAAGAAAATTAGAGATTTTCTTTACAATCTTGAGTTAAGAATAAAAAGCACAAATCACAAGGAAGACAATCCATTTTTTAAAATAGATCTTTACTGGAGTATAATTGCTTCACAATACTGTGTTAGTTTCTGTTGCACAGCACAGCGAATCAGCCATGTGCATACACATGTCCCCGTATCCTGTTCCTCTTGAGCTTCCCTCCCACCCTCCCTATCCCACCCCTCTAGGTCATTGCAAAGCACCAAGCCGATTTCCCTGTGCTATGATGCTGCTTCCCAGCAACCAACTATTTTACATTTGGTAGTGTATATATGTAGATGCTGCTCTCACTTTGTCCCAGCTTTGCCCTTCCACCCTATGTCCTCAAGTCCATTTTCTGTGTCTACCTCTTTATTCCTGCCCTTCAACTAGGTTCATCAGTACCATTTTTTTTTAAGATTCTGTATATATGCATTAGCATATGGTATTTGCTTTTTTTCTCTTTCTGACTTACTTCACTCTGTGTGACAGACTCTAGGTCCATCCACTTCGCTACAAATAACTCAGTTTCGTTTCTTTTTATGGCTGAGTAATATTCCACTGTATATATGTGCCACATCTTCTTTATCCATTCATCTGTCAGGCATTTAGGTTGGTTCCACGTCCAGGCTATTGTAAATAGTGCTGCAATGAACAATGTGGTACATGTCTATTTTTGAATTATGGTGGAAAACAATAAATTTGACCAAGTTAATGTACAGGCTTTTTGATGAAGATATAGTTCTCCAAAGAAGATATACAAATATCCCAATAAGGACATAAAAAGACGCCCAACATCACTAATCATTAGGGAATTGCAAATCAAAACCACAGTGAGATACCACTTCACACCCATTAAGATGGCTATTATCAAGAAATAGAAAATAACAAGTGTTGACGAGGATGTGGAGAAATTGGAACCCTTGTGCACTGCTAGGGGGAATGTAAAATGGTGTGGCCACTATAGGACAGAGTATAGAGGTTCCTCAAAAAGTTAAACATAATTACCATATGATCCAGCAATTCTACTTCTGGGTATACAGACAAGAGAATTGAAATCAGGGGCAGGAACAGATATCTGTACACCCATATTCCTAGCAGCATTATTCACAGTAGCCAAAATCTGGCAACAACCTACATATCCACATATGGATGAATGGATCAAGAAAATGTCATACATACATACAATGGAAATTATTCAGGGTTTAAAAAGGAAGGAAATTCTGACACATGCTACAGCACAGATGAACTTTGAATACATGCTTAGGGAAATAAGCCAGTCACAAAAGGACAAATACTGTATGAATTCATTCATTTGAGGTACTTAGAATAGTCAAATTTATAGACAAAAAAGTAGGATAGTGGTTACCATGGGCTGGGGAGAGAAGGGAATGGGTAGTTATCATTTAATGGGTACAGAGTTTTAGTTTTGCAAGATGAAGAAAACCCTGGAGATGGATGGTGATGATGGTGCACAACAATGCGAATGTACTTAGTGTCACTGAACTGTTCACTTAAAAATGGTTAAAAAACCAAAAAACAATAGGTTGAACAAAATAAGCAAGGTGGAGAAGAATCCGTAGTTTGATACCATTTATATTGTTTTATAACCTACAAAAATACTCTGTATAGATCATAAATATGGGAACATTGATAAACCAATATAGGATAGTGGTTGTGTCCAAAGACAGAAGACATAAAGCAGTTGAATTTGAGAGGGAGTACACAGGGAGCCTCGATCATATCTGTAATATTTTCTTTCTTTAGACAATCTACAGTAAACGTGGTAAAATATTGGGTTTGACAGATCTGGGTAGTGGTATATAGTTGTTTATAATACCATTCTTTAGACTATTCTGTGTGCTTAAAAAATTTTCTTTTTCCCTAAAGAGAGTATAGAGTTACAAGAAATCTTCAAAAGGCCTAATTTTTAGTAATTGCTGGCCTTTATTCTCTCAGCTCTTTTTCCTGACTCACTTCTTAGATGGGTTTTCTGAGCATTTTCCCTGGTTCTCATTTTGGAAATCTGCTTTTCTTCTCTCCTTCTGCTGATTTGTTTTGGATGCTAGGCCAAATTACTTATTCTTTAGTCCTGGATAGGCTCAGATTGTTGGGTCACTTTCTTTTCTGGATTCCAGATGTCCCAAAGATGACCTTGAAGATGATCCTTCTTTGGAGATTTTTATAATAAACTGGTTTCTGGAAGTCCTAATTTCTGGAAATCCTACTCTTTGATCTGACTGTTTTCTGTTTCATTTCTTTGACGCACATTCAGGTTTCTAATTCTGTTGTTGGAATACTGTATTCAACACACAATTTATGAATCAGTGGCCATGTGGTGTGTGTGTGTGTGTGTGTGTGTGTTGGGTTTTGGTGGAATGATTATAATCTGTCTGCCCTAACTCATTATCTATCTCTAACATTTTCATCTCTTTCTTTGTCAAAGTCTGTGCTTTTTACAGGTCACCCCTTCTCTCCAAATGGGAATTATCTTTCAGAATCCATTCAATATACTTTTATAACATCAGGCATTCATAAACATAATTTATAGAAAAACAAAGGTAATCTAATGGGCCTTAAGGACATTGCTTAACTTCTCTTAGGTCTCATTTTTCATTTCTGGCATATGGTGATACCTGCTCAGTCAACCTCACTGGATTCTTATACAGACTATTTTAAGTTATATAGATGAAAGCACTTTGGAAGTTTTATATTACTGCGTGCATATAAATGTACACTTAAGAAATGTACATTTCTTAAGTGAACTCTAACGCATAAAATTGGTAGACTATGAATATTATGTGTAGGCCTTTATAATAGTAGTTCTCAAAATGTGATCTTCAGAGCCTTGGCTCCTGGGAATGTTAATAGGTGTCATGTGAAAAGTGCTTCTATGGATAAAACATTGGGAAAACACTGGGTTTAGTAAAGTTAGGCTTCTGTGCTTTTGTACTGTCTCTTTTGAGAGTATTTAATAGGTTCATGTACGTTGTGAACTATAGAGAGAGATTATATCAACTAAGGAATACCCCTTTTGGGGCAGATTTGTGAACCTCAGAATACACTGTGGGAGATATAATTCAAGATATATTTTATTGCTTTCAGTCTTCCAGTTTAATGTTCTAAACTATGGTTTTTGTTTTTGTGATTCCTTTGATCTTTACTAGTAATAATATTGAATTAAAGCCAAATTTGTTATTTTATTTCTAGTGTAATAGACATGATTGCTTATATAAGAAAACAAGTAATTCATTACAACTAATTGTATTTGAGATTATTTTCTTGTTTCAAAAGGGCTTCTAAGTTACCAAAAAATGAAATAAATTTGTTTTAAACCTTGTTACATCTATGTGCTTGTATTAAATACCAAGGCCTGCTTTTAGATATGCCATGTCTAAGAGGATAAAGTCTAAAACACTGTTCTCAGAATGTTTCTAGTCACTGAATACTGAATTATTTGACATCTCAAAATCTCTATTAATATATGTGTCGATTCTGAGGCTATATTTAAATGATAAACAGTTTTCTTTAATCATTTTTCTTTCCATAGTCTTTACGTAGCTCATGAATTATTTAGGTTTTTTTTTTCATTTTTTTCTATTTTTTGCAATTAAAGCTCTTCTCTTTTACATAAAATGAAAACTATTCCTTTGAAATATTGAATCATTAAACTGATTTAAATATTTTATTTTGATGATTCCATTTTTAGACATTCTTTCATTGAGTATTATATATTCCATTTAATTTTGCATGCATGCATGTAAAATTTGATTTAGTGATTTAACTTATTGATGGGCTTGCCCAATATTGAGATTCATGAATTTTACTATATGATTCTTGGTTTATTTAATAAAATATGTCATTGAAATTATCCTCCAATGTAAAGTTCATCTAATTTTTTTCCTTTGATTTCCTTTATTCTCATACATGTAAAATTATTTGTGAGAATTTCAGGCAGAAGTTATTTTTATTTAAGGAATAATGTTAGTTGAGTAATGATAATAAATTGTAGGTCATGGAAAATTAATGAAAGGCTTCCTAGTTTTAAGTATTATATCTTTATTTGGCCAATGATTATTTTATAGTATTTGTATTAAATAGTTCTTTTATTTCATTTTTTGTTTTGCTGTTTTCATTTTCCTAGCTTGTGATGAATGGAAAATATTACCGAAACCAAACCTTCATAGAGATGTCAACAGATTTGGACACTCTGCAGTTGTCATTAATGGGTAAAAGAAGCACATTTATCAGTCATACTACCCACATATTTTGTTATTCTTTAAAAATTTGTTGTTTGTACTGAATGGATTGGATTTTATATATCCCTGTAATACCGTGGAATGAATTTTGCTTCATGAACCATATCCTTCATTTCTTTTTGTTTAAATTTATTTAAGGGGCAGGGAAGTATCAAAGGAAAGGTACTGAGATAGAACTTCAGATACTCTTTTAAAAAGTCATCCTACCTTCTTTCCTTTTTCCAGAGATCAGATCATGAATGACTTCCTTAAAAAAGATCAGTCTGAAGTGATAGAAAGGCTAGCCACATATTTCTTTTGAGGAGAGCAAGGGAAGTGAGAAGAATTAGATTCTCATTCTGGTTCTGTCATAACTGAATGTGTGACTTTTGACAAGTCTCTTAACCTCTCTGGCCTTTAAGACTGTTATATCCACTGGGAATTTGGACTGGATGATCATTAAGTTACCTTCATCCTTTAAGTTATTATGATTTTGCTATTTCTATAACAAAAGTTCATTAATGTGGATTTGTGACAGTAAACAATATGCTAGATCATTCATTAGCTTAAAATTTGTAATTCATGATGACATTTTTCATAAGTTCATTTTATTACTACCTTATTCTAATTATGTAAAAATTCTCCAATATAATACTAAAAGTAGTCAGAACTTAATCACAGTGAAGCTGTGTAACTGATATCAGTTAGCTTTTGAAACTGAAATAAATGAAATTCAGAGTGTAAACATAAAACCTCTAGGTTTCTCTGTTGAAAACTGCATTTGGTTGATTTTTATTTTACTTTTTTTAAATAATAAAATTTATTCTTGAAGCATTTTCTGATCTTTTCCATTTATTGTGTTAATAATATTTTTATAAACAAAAATTAGGCTGTTTTGAGGGCATGTCAAATTTTTTGGCATTGGTAATATTAATTAATTCAGTAATCTGGGCTTTTCAAATTGAAACTTTGAAAATCTTTTTGATAATTTTACTCTTGGTCTTTTTATTTTATAAGAGGATAGTAAAACACTATATGAAGAACTCTATATCTAATTTCTAAATTCTTTGTATTCAAAAACTATAATTCTGTATAGCAATTCGAAAGTGTATCTTATTGTCTAAAGTGTATCTTATTATAGTATATACAGCTACTATATATTTCTAAAAAAATTTTTCCTAACTAGATAAGATAATGTAAAATGTGTATTTAAATTTATTTTTAAAACTAACACATTAGACAGAGACTTTTCTTAATATTGTTTCTTTAAGATTCTTATTTTGTCTCTAATAGGTCCATGTATATATTTGGAGGATTTTCTAGTGTACTCCTTAATGATATACTTGTATACAAGCCTCCAAATTGCAAGGCTTTCAGAGATGAAGAACTTTGTAAAAATGCTGGTCCAGGGATAAAATGTATTTGGAATAAAAATCACTGTGAATCTTGGGAGTCTGGGAATACTAATAATATTCTTAGAGCAAAGTGCCCTCTGAAAACAGGTAAAAATTCTTTTTCTTTCTTATATTTGGAACAAAGCTTCTCTATTTGGCTAGAAATGGAAATGTATTCTGCTTGTAAGAATTACCTTAGTAGCTTTCAGAAATTAAAAACTCATAATCCTCTAATTAGGAATTCTAATGTTTGAATTTAGCAGTGATTAGTAATTTAATATCTTTATTAGCTATTTTTAGTTTTCTTTTTTGAATTCTGTATGTAATATTTATATATCAATTTGTATATGTAGCATGGCCATATATATGAATTATTTTCATATGTAAGTAAAAAATGCTTTCAAATACACCCTTTCTAAGATACGCTGTATGCATCAAAGAAATAAAATGAAGTAATTTATTCTGCATTTGGTAGTTTTTTCTTTCTGAATTATTGCCAAGGCAGACCATAAAGTTAAAAATTTTCTAGAATTTTGATAAGTTTTGTTATAATTTAATATTTCTTATAAAATATTGAATAAATAAATCCAACTTATGAATAATTACTAGTAAATATTTATTTATGAGGAATGATTTGGATAAAAATTGTTCAATTTTCTTTAAATGAGTGGGGCTCTTATACATTTTTGGTGCTACAATTAACAAATCAAGTTTTGCTGATCTATAATAAGTCATGTCTCTAAATATCTTTATGAAGAATAATAAGCAATGAGTATTCGTTATAATGTTTCTTTTAGATATATAATAATACATTTTGTTTAGTAAAATACCTCTAAATCTTTTTCTCCCTCCATAATGTGTAAATTTTAATTAATTAATTAATTAATTTTAATGTGTAAATTTTAAATGGCTGTAGGATCCTGGTAGACTGAATAAAGATGAGTCTAGGAGGTATCTAAATCCCTTTAAATCTAATTAAATTACAAAATTGAGTTCATATTGAAGAATTTATTTGGATATTGATGGTTATATTTATGGTTTAAAAATGTCTTAGTGATTCTTAACATATGTTAAAAATATGTGAATTAAGACGTGTGACATTTTCTTTTTCATCCTGATGTGTTCTCCAATTTGTATCACAGCTACTTCTGATGACAGATGTTACAGATATGCAGATTGTGCCAGCTGTACTGCCAATACAAATGGGTGCCAGTGGTGCGATGACAAGAAATGCATTTCATCAAACAGTAACTGCAGTATGGTTAGTATTTATGGGTAAATGATGTTGTAGCTAACATGCTACTTCATAATCATTAGCTTACCATTTAGTACCACTGTACAAAATAGCACTTTCCTTATCAAGATATTTAGAATAGGGAAGGGGGAAGGGCAAAATAGGGGTATGAGATTAAGAGATACAAACTACTATGTATAAAATTGGTAAGCAACAAGGATATATTGTCCAGTACAGGGAGTTATAGCCATTGTTTTGTAATAATGTTAAATGGAGTATATAATCTTTAAAAATGTTGAATCACTATGTTGTACACCTGAAGCTAATTCAATATGGTAAACCAACTATACTTCAAAAAAAAAAAAGACATTTAGAAAATATGTAGGAAATCACCTACTTCTTGGTATGTTGTAAATTCAGCCTGTAGTTTCTTGCTCATATTTGTCAGTCTAGATTCCATTTTGAATCTGGAAGCTTTTACTTCTTTTCATAAATAAGGCTGGGAAAACCCTTTCAAAAATTATTTTTAAGAAAAGACTGTAGGGCTTCCCTGGTGTCACAGTGGTTGAGAGTCCGCCTGCCAATGCAGGGGACACGGGTTTGTGCCCCGGTCCGGGAAGATCCCACATGCCGCGGAGCGTCTGGGCCCATGAGCCATGGCCAATGAGCCTGCGCGTCCGGAGCCTGTGCTCCGCAACGGGAGAGGCCACAACGGTGAGAGGCCCGCGTGCCGCAAAAAAAAAACAAAAACAAAAATAGACTGTAGCTATAAACATTGTCTTCTGTGCTGATGAAAATAGGATTATATAAGGATTATATTATATAAGTAAGTCATTTCTGTGAGATTCTTGTCAGACATGAATTAATAGTGGTGTGGTTTAGGTTTTGTTTATACACTTTGTGTGCAAGTTTAATCTGAAGTATTGACAGTGGTAGTTTTCCTTTTATCTGTCTTTAGATCTTTGGTTCTCTGAGGCAATATTGTCCCCTGGAGGGACATTTGGCAATGCGCATTTTTTGGGTTGTCACAACTGTGGGGCTGCTACTGGCATCTACTATGGAGAAAGCTAGGGATGCTGCTAAACATCCTACAATGAATGAACAGCCCTCCCACAAGAAATAATTATCTGGCTCAAAATTTCACTAGTGATGAGGTTGAGAACCCTATTATAGATAAGAGTATTGAAAAAATTATAAAATTAGTATTGATGACAGATTAAAATGGATTAAGAGCAGCAAAAATTAACCTTTTAAGTGGGTAGCATCAAAATGTCCCATATTTTTTGGAGGATGTCAACACGTTGAAGGAAAAAAATTTTAAAGTATTAACAATTATGTTTAGCAGGGTTAAAGATTCTCTTATTGGAGTATAGCTTAAATAACTAAATAGTGTGCATACAGATTTTCACCTAAATACATATTATGTTTTCTTTTTCTGAATTTTTATTAATCAAGAAAACTGTCCACTTGTTTTTCAAGATACCAGGCAGAAGTAAAAGGTAAAGAAAAGGGAATTTGAAAACTAAGTAAAAAGTTTTTATTTTATCATCTAAAATTTTTCTTTAGTAACCAGTCATATTTCAAAATACTTAGTTGTATGATTCTATTCTAAAATAATATTTAAAACTTAAAATGAAGGAAAATATTGAATTATTGACTAATCAGATTGAATCCTTTTGTTTTCATACATATTGTGTTGGTGTATGCTTTTCAGTGATATGATATTGTGTTGGTGTATACTTTTCAGTGATATGAATTGCCGTAATGATAATAGATACCTCAATTTTATTTGAGTTTTAATGTTAATATGACATGACTCACTTTGAAAATTTGAATTACTTTTTTATACTTGCATAATATTCATCTAATGGGAGTTATATTAGTGAATAATCTGGAAGTAGGAGCTAAGTAAAATAAAGTATAGGAATAAGGGACTAAAATGGAGAATGTTATTAGATAAAAATTGCAAGCAGGTTTTACTTAAAAATTTGTTCGGTAACAGTTAATTTGTGTTTAGACATTTACCCTATATGAAAATACACATATCTCAAAATTTGTATTATGCAAATTGTTATCAAGTGTTCATTTTTAAAAGTGACCTTTTGCTTTAGAGTTTATTTTTGATAATGATGTGTTAACAAGGAAAGTACTGGGTGAGATAGTATAAGTGAGCAGATGGTACTCACTTGTAATTTAGACTTTGATGTAACGTGTCTTTTGGACGGTTTTATCAGAATGTCTGATGATTAAGCTAAACCAAATGCTAATGGATACAGAAAGGTCTATGAGATTTTAGTGTAAATGAGGTCCGCTGAGATTCTATTTCATTATTTAGTCATATTTACTGCAAGTTGCATATTTTGTGCTCTAATAGCTCCAATAACCTTACTTCTTACAGATTTTCATTTTAAATTTACATCTAAATATATTAGGATGAAGATGAGTAGAGTAATGGTTATGCTTCATAGTCTGTTTACTAATGTGCATCTGGTTCATTAGGCCAAAAAATGCCAGCCATGTTTCAAAGTAACAGTCAGCTTTCTTCCATCGTTGAATAAATTGGCCGTGTGTGTGACTGAAATATAATTTCATCTTTTGTACTGTTTCAGTATCAATAAATGATTATTATACTGTTCTTTTTTTTTTAAATAAATTTATTTTTGGCTGCAGTGGGTCTTTGTTGCTGTGCGCGGGCTTTCTCTAGTTGCGGCGAGCAGTGGCTACTCTTTGTTGCGCTGTGTGTGCTTTTCAGTGCAGTGGCTTCTCGTTGCAGAGCATGGGCTCTGGGTGCACGGGCTTCAGTAGATGTGGCATGCAGGCTTATTAGTTGTGGCTCGCAGGCTAAGAGCGCAGGCTCGGTAGTTGTGGTGCACGGGCTTAGTTGCTCCGTGGCACGTGGGATCTTCCTGGACCAAGGCTTGAACCTGTGTCCCCTGCATTGGCAGGAGGATTCTTAACCACTGCGCTACCAGGGAAATCCTGATTATACTGTTCTTAATGAAGAGCAGTTGAGTTATTTAGATGGTGACTCTGATGTTACCACTGTTATTCTAAAGACTGGCATTAAGCTGTTATTCTTTCTCTTATTCTAACATGTTGTTTAGCCATTCTCTTGTCTTTTTTATAGGTTATTTTATTTATCAGATGATTCAAGTAAATTTATTTTCAGTTAGTTGACTAATGTTTGAAACTATAATAATTGTATAGAATAATACTAAGATTTATATGCTATATGAGAACAAAAAGCTATGAATCATAAAAACAACATTAAGAAAATTTATATGATCTTAATGAAAACGTGATGGTTGAATAAGAGTTGCAATGTAATTTGGGCTTTAAAAAATATATCTTCTGCGATTTTTTTAGGATGAATAAGATAAACATTAGTATTTTTTTTTTTTTTTTTTTTTTTTTGCTGTACACGGGCCTCTCACTGTTGTGGCCTCACCCGTTGCGGAGCACAGGCTCCGGATGCGCAGGCTCAGCGGCCATGGCTCACGGGCCCAGCCGCTCCGCAGCATGTGGGATCTTCCCGGACCGGGGCACAAACCCATGTCCCCTGCATCAGCAGGCGGACTCTCAACCACTGTGCCACCAGGGAAGCCCCTATCTATGTACTTTTAATCTGTGACATTATAGTATATGCAGTTTGCTCTAAAGAAATTAACATCTTAGAAATGGAGGTGACCGCAATGTATTTTATGTTGGAAAGTATAGTAGTTTGTAAATAAATATTTGATGGGTGACATTTTAAAGTATATATCTAAGAGGATAAAAATTGCTTCAACCATTTTTATATATGGGCGAGTTATAAGCAAATTTTAACTGTTAAGTTTTTTGGTTGAAAAGAACTATTTAACACCCTTACATGAGAAAGCCTGAGGTGAGTATGTCTGCCTACTGAAATAAAAGGGGCCTCAGGGTGCAGCATGTGTTTTTTTCCTTTTTGTTTTTTTCTCAAAAAAGAGTAACAGGAAGAGTTGAGCCCAAAATTTTAGAAGTTGATTTTCATTATCATAGATGCTAAAAATATTATGTGAAATATTGAACCTTGGTATATGCAGGGAACTCACACCAAAGTTTCTATGTTGCTTTTTTTTTTCTTTTTTAACCTTTAACCTGTTAGAGCTGGAATTAGTTGAAATATGATAGTTGTATAATAGGACTGATCAAAATGTAACTTTTGCAGGTTCTTTTCAACCTCCATTATGGAAATGTGACAGATACACACAGGAGAAACATCAATTAACCAAAACCATTATTTAATGTCTGTGGAAGTAAAATTAGTTTGAGTTATTGAGAAAATAATTTATCTTTTTAGATTTTATTGGATTTTGATAAAACATCTCTTTAAGTTTTCCTACTCATCATTTCTACTTCATTCCCAGGGGTCTGTATGATAGTTTTATTATGACTAGAAATCTTTCATGTGATCATTGAGAGAAATGACTTTGTGTATTGGCTTTATTTATTGAATTGGAAACCTGTTATCAGATTCAATAGAATAGGTTTTCATTACACGGCTTCTGTTTCAAATTGTGTAATTTGCACGTTTTTCCAGTAAGCACACATTCTAATTTGAAGAACTTTGTTCAAATAAAGAAATGAGTAAGAGAAATTCAGTACAACTGGATTTGGTGTTAGAACTCTGTATTGTAAAGCTCACCAGGTGACTTATATATACACTGAAGTTTAAGGGTCATTGCTGTACAAAGGTGAAAAATAACATGCTTTATCTTTTAATTTTCTAGTCTGTGAAAAACTATACGAAATGTCATGTGAGAAATGAGCAGATTTGTAACAAACTTACCAGCTGTAAAAGCTGTTCACTAAACTTGAATTGCCAGTGGGATCAGAGACAACAAGAGTGCCAGGCTTTACCAGGTAAAGATTTCAATTTGGTACATGAGTTTTATAGTCCACAGATGAATGCCATTATAGAAAAGAACGTTTAGTAAGAACATTCCATTTTCTAAAATTAAGTCAGTAGCAAATAAACAATAATATTGGAGTAATGATAGCAGTGTTTCTACAAGAAAAGTTTGTATGTTCATTTCTAATTCTTTTAAGATGTTCAAGGTTTCTCTTATTTATTATGCTATTGACTTGATCAGAATACTGTTCAATTAAAAAATTATGTCTTAGAAACAGAGAAAATAAAAAGTACTCAGACTATTATCCAAATCTAGCAGTGTTAAAATTTTAGTATATTGGATTTATTTTTTAAGTGCCCTTTATTTTTTAAATTTCAGGAACTGTTTTTTACTGACTGCTTTTTTATTACAAATTGAAACATTTATAATAATTGTTATATGATTTAATGAGAATCTAAGTTCTGCAAACCAGAGCAAAACTCATTTTATTTATTTTTTAAAAAATAATCAATTAATTAATTTATTAGGTTGTGCCAGGTCTTAGTTGTGGCAGGCAGGCTCCTTAGTTGTGGCTCGCCAGCTCCTTAGTTGTAGCATGTGAACTCTTAGTTGCGGCATGCATATGGGATCTAGTTCCTGGGCCCCCTGCATTGGAAGTGTGGGGTCTTAACACCTGTGCCACCAGGGAAGTCCCAAAACTCATTTTAAAAAGAAATTTCAATTTTAACACTCTTCTTAGTTGACCCTAAGTACTCTTTCTTTCAAATATGAAAGAGAAAATCAGAAAATTGAAAACTTGTATAGATATTTAACCAGTTCCATTTTCTTATTATACAGATAAGCTGAGACACACTGGTTATGTGACTTGCTTAAAAGTGCATGACTTGTAAATGGCAGAGGGGACTAGTAACTGGGAGTTCTATCTCTGTTCAGTTTTTTGCCTGTTTCTATACCATGATTTTTTAAAAATTCTTTCATAGAAAAATTTTCTGAATCTAGGTAGTTCTAGAAAGTGTTGGAAAATTCCATCACAGGATTTAAGTCTTTCTTATATAAGTTCATGTAAGAAAATAAAAATTAGATTGCCATTAAAAGTACCATTGAGATTTTGGAATTTTCTCTATGTACTGACTTTTGAAGCTTTTAAATAGTAATATATACATGTGTGTTCACTTTGAGTAAATTAGAGAATATTATTCAGCAGGCAGGATTTGAGAAGCATTAGTGATATGACACTAAACTTGAAAGTAATGATTTCTAAGTGTTAAAATCTAAAAGTAACATGTAGATCAGTAAAAATACTTATAAAGTCTCTTTAAAAAGACAAAGAAAATGCTAGACTAAAATAAGATTTGACAGAAGGAATATATATGTTTAAAGGAATATTACTCAATAAGAAGGGAATTCGATTACCAGTGGAAATTTGCAAAAATAATAGTGAAGTTTTATTTGGTAGTACCCATCTCTTCATTGCTTGGGAAAATATTTTGGTTTGGTATAAGGGTTCTACTTGACCAGGCTATTATTTTGGAGAATAATAAATACAATAAAATATTTTATTATGTACTAACTTACCTTGTCCTGTGTTCATATTTACTAAGAACCAGCTTGGTATATATATAGTTTGGTTTCCATTCAGCTTGTCTCAAGGAAGTGAATGCTCTAAATGGAGGGCCGAGTCTGTATAGTAGTTGCACTTTTCCATGAAAATTTGTGAATTGCATTTTTCCCACTGATCTCATATAAAATTGGCAATTTGAATTTGTCTAACTAAACATTGAAAAAATTAAATGCTATCCTTTTAACTCTAAAGCTGAGTTGATGCTCAACACTACAGAAGCCTAAAACATCAAAACATTTGGCTCAGTGCTATAATTTAGTTTAGCCTCAAAGGCCCATGCATTGTTTGCATTTGTATGATTTATCAACCAGGTATTTTTGATCTTATAAAAAAAAGAGACAGGCAAAACTAATGTAAATCCTTCCTTGATTTAGTAAGGAAAGAAATAGCTGAAATTTAACAAAAACTTTTTCACTCTTTCCTTAAAGTGATTTGGTACTTTAGATTTCAGAAGACCAGGTAGATTGCTATATGTGTAGCCTGAAAATGAAAACAGATGTGTTTGAAACAGTCTTATTAAATGACTCCAGTTTATTGAGGGGTTACTGTGTTCCAAGCACCCTGTGTTATTTTCATTACCTAGTTTAACAGGACAGCAGTTATTAAAGAACCAGAGCACTATTATTAGTAAATAATACTAAGATATTATTTGCTTTTGTGATTCTCATTCTGTTATAGGTTTACTATGTAAATAGTTTTCCAAAGGCTACATAATATGTGATTCCAATAGATTGAATGTAGATGCAGATATGAGAATACAGTTATATTAAACCAATACTAAAGAGATTTGCAAAAATATTTATAAAACAATGCCACACTTTTCACTATTTTGTTTTTTGCAGACTATAATTAAAAAATTAAATATGTTATTTATTTTAAGTTGTTATATTTTCCCCAGCATTTTATTATGAAAAATTTCAAACATATAGAAAAACTGAAAGAATTGTAGAGAGGATACCCAATACCCTCACCCTAGATTCTATGATGCACATTTTGCTCTGCTTTATTCCTGATCTCTCTGCCTATCCATGCCCTATGCATTTATCAACCCATCTTAATTTTTTGATGCCAGGGACCTGATTTGAACTGTTCCTAAGGAGAAAATTTGATGGTACATCTTCTTCAAGCCTATAATGGCATAAAGGGACAAGACATCCCAGAAACTGGAAAAGTGTGTTTGTAATAAAAATTTAAATTATAATTTAAAATGAATAAATATATTTTTAAAAGATCAGTTTTTATTTTTAATATGGTCAAGCCCAGTAGATATAAAATGCATAAGGGAAAAAATATGTGGAGTTCTCAATAATTTTTAAGAGTTAAAGGGGTCTTGAGACCAAAATATTTGAGAATTGCTGCTTTATAATAATTCCATAAAGATTGTATTAAGGCATCCAAGGCTGAAAGGGCAAGAGGGACTGATATATTTAGTGATGTGGAAACTAAAATGTAGTGAAACTTCATAGATTGGTGTGTTAATAAAACACTACAATGTTAATTAATGCACACGAGAGCATAACTTTATATTGTATTTATAAATCCATGTTTTAGAAAATAGACACTGTTTTAAGTTCAATTTGGACCCTAAGGATAAACCACTGTTACTGAATGGTATGTTTAAACTTTCGAAAGACCTGAATGACTGTGTAAAAATAAATACTAGAAAGCAAAGCTTATAGCTTCTTTACTATACGTAAATGAAATGAGACTTCTCGCCCCACAGTTATAATTAAAGAATCAAAGAACCCAGCTTATATTAAAATCGTACACCTGGGCTATGGAAATTAGATTTAGAGGACAATTAGCTACACTTGTAGGATAACTTTGAAATTGCTTTTGTTATGTGCTGGTTATTTTTCTATTAAAGTGATCTTGTATTATATAAATTGCACTTTGGGACATAGTGCAGTAGTGATTTTACTTGCTGAGAAACCATATGCCAGCACACTAGGTTTACACAGAAAACCTAACAGTCAACACATTTTAACAGATATTATAGAGCCATAGCTTTTCTTATGTTTAAGAATTAAAGAAAAAATTAGGATCTTTTTATTCTTCATCAAACTATTAGACGAATTTAGTTTAGTATGTTATAGTGATATATTTAAATTTTTATTGTTAAAATTATTTAAACAAATACCGAAGTTGTATTAAGAATTCTGAAATAATTGAAAAATACACATGCTTTTTGGTAATCTAAAAATAAGGTATAATTTTTTTTTTGACTAGCTCATCTTTGTGGAGAAGGATGGAATCATATTGGGGATGCTTGTCTTAGAATTAATTCCAGTAGAGAAAACTATGACAATGCAAAACTTTATTGCTATAATCTTAGTGGAAATCTTGCTTCATTAACAACCTTGAAAGAAGTAGAATTTGTACTGGATGAAATACAGAAGTATACGCAACAGGTAACAACTATACTTGTTTTTATTATGGAAATATGCTGATAATCCTGTAACCATTGGCAATGGTTCATTCTTTTTGTTTTTTAATACATGATTTTTACTAAATAGTCGAAGTAAAAGTAGAACTGATTTCTTTGGTAATAAAGTTTTCTAAATTACTCATCTCATGGTTTGCTCAGTAAACCATTGCATTATCTTACCAAGAAGACATCTCATATGAATAAATATACTTTAAAACTTGTGCATATAATTTAAGAATTTGTTTTGAAGTGTAATAATTTTGGGATGTCCCTTATAATTAGAACACTAGACCAACACATTGGCTATATTTGTATATATGTATCTTTGTGTGTGTGTTCTGTGGGTTAAGTTTTTGAATTATGCTATTTTCCTAGGTATAGATTTGCTTGAAATAATATACAAATAGTTAGCAGGACTTAAACCGATTTTTAAAGTACATGGGAGATTTGGAACATACAGCATTTGGGAACAGTTTCAATTTCCTAGAGAGTTGGTCCATAGAAAATGGAATATTTCCTTGGAAATAATGTCAAATATCATTTTATAAGAAATTTTTAATAGGAATTCACAGTATTTTCTGTTCTTGGGATGTTAAAATGCAGTCAACTCTTAAGAACAGATTAAGTTGGAGATTTGGAAATAATTTACTAAATATTGTTTTGAAATATCTTATTTAGATTCTTACTTGAAATGTCTTGAGGACATTTTTAAAAATTGAGATATAGTTGACATGTTGTTTCAGGTAGACAACATAATGATTTGATATTTGTAATATTGTGATATATATTGTTTTTGGATTTTTTTTTTAGGTTCCACATGTAAGTGAGATCATTTTCTTTCTCTGTCTGACTCATTTCACTTAGCATAATGCCCTCAAGAGCCATCCGTGTTGTCGCAAATGGCAAGATTTCAGTACCCTGTGATCTCACTTACGTGTTGTATTTAAAACAAAGAAACAAGCATACACACGAAAAAACAAAAAAACAAGCTCAAAGATACAAAGAACAGATTGGTAGTTGTCAGAGGCAAGGGTGGAGGGTGGGCAGAATGGGTGAAGGGGTTCAAAAGGTATAGACTTACAGTTATAAAATAAACAAGCCATGGGGCTGTAATTCATGGCATGGTGACTATAGGTAATAATACTGTATTATGTATTTGAAAGGTGCTAAGAGAGTGGATCTTAAAAATCCTCATCACAAGAAAACTGTGTATGGTGACAGATGTTAAGTAGACTTATGTGGTGATCATTCCACAATATATACAAATATTGAATCATTATTTTGTATACCTGAAACTAATATAATGTTATATGTCAATTATACGTCAATTAAAAAAAAGAAAAAATATAATCAACTCTTAAGTTGTAGGAGATTTAGAAATAATTTACTAAATCTAATTTAAAATACCTTATTTAGCTCGTATACATACTTGAAATATACTAAGATAATATAAACTGTCATAGCATCATTGAAGATTTTTGTATTTTGTGTCAAAATAAAATTTGAACTCAATATAGATCAGGTAAGTGATAAAGCTAAACAATAATAAATACCTCAGATCTGAGGTGTGTACAAGATTTGGCCACTGTTTAAGATACACACACACACATAGACACCCTGTGGTAAATAATTCACAAAGTGGCATGATTTCTATACAAATAATGGAGATATGGCTATAATTCAACTATTGCTTTGAAAACTATATTAGACCTCAATGACTTTTTTTGACCTTAGGTTATGGCTTTTATTGGACCAGGGTCTGTTGGTGCTACAGAACTCCACTCTGCAGTGCAGTGGATATGGTTTTGGCTTGAAAACTTTTCAGAGCAAAGATTACCAATTGCTTGCTATTGAAACAGTTAAGTAATACTTCCTTGGTATAGCTGATTTTTAAGCAGCATCGAGGACAGCATATCAAAATGATTGAGAGTATGCAGTCTGGACATACTGCTTATCTCCATAGCTTAGTAGCAAGTTAACCTCCCCAGCTTATGTTCCTCATCTGTAAACTGGGATAGTAATCATAGCTATCTTATATGTTTATTGTGAGAAATAAATGAGGTATTGTATGTGAAGAGCATAGATAAATTTTATTTCTTAGTGTTTACTAAAGTTATCATTATTATTGTTTGCATTTTAAAGATTATTTTTGTATGTCTATTTCCACTACTGCTGTAACTACTATTTCCAAGAATCATTAATTAGATAATGAATTCTTAAGTAACTAAATGAATTTATTCGATGAATAGTTAATAATGTTGATATTGACTGTAGAAAAATATTTGCCCCAGACTTGTGTTTTAATTTTTCCACTTTACAAAGCCTTCCTCCACTCACCCCCACTAATTATACTAGGACCTTTTCCTTCTTAAGATCATTTCTGATATATGCTAAAGAATAGGAATATATGTTACTGATTTTCCTTTTGCTAATAACAGGGGAACAAGCATCTGATTTTTAAAAAGTGATATAAGAACAGTTTTGTATAAATGTTAAAAAATTAGAGGGACTTAAACACATAAAACACATACTCTTTTGAAATGTTTGTATGAACATTCAGTTCATTATTACTGCCTGCCATAATTTTTGTGGTGGTATTAGTGTGTGTATTTCTCATGAGTATCGATACAGATAATTTAATTTCTAATGCCATTTTATATCTGTAGAGTCAAAGCCCTCCCCCCATTAATAAAATTGATAAATTTATTATACCCCCAGTTTTTATAAATATTCAGAAATTTTACGTGGATATCACATTGTGATACTTGGCTGTCAAACATTTGTTATATGCTTGATATTAATAGGGAAAAGAAAAACTATAATAATTAAATTTGTATGAAAAATTGATCTGTAAAACCATTTTTGTGTGAACTTAAGCTATATTTCTGGGAAAGATGGGCTAATCTTCATTCATTTAGTACAAATTTATTGAGCACCTTCATTGTACTTGGCAGTCTACTGCTTGCTGAGAATATAGAGATCAAAAACAATCACTGTTGTTAAAGAGCTTATGGGGGAGAAATACAAACACAGTTTTACCAAAGTGTGATAATTGCAATGATAGATGCACACAGGGTGGTGTATGAAGATAGAGGATGGATACCTGACCAGTAACGTGGACTTAAGGAGTTTCCTAGAGTAATGCTGTAGTTAATTATTGCAGGACTTTGAGTTGGCCAGCGGATGAAGATATTTGTAAGGAGGTCAGAGAAGTGCCTCTGTTTTTTTCTCTTAATTTGCCTTGTTTGAGAGCTACCAGCCTTGTGGTTGAGGATAAGATGCAAGTGGTGTCATCTAGAAGAGATCTATTGATTTTTAAAAAATATTTTAGAAAATATTGACAGGGTATTATTTGTAAAGTTTTATTTTTAGTCATACGGAGCATACAACATAATTTAAGATCTATTTATATTCTTGTACTACTAAGAGCTTCATTTCTTTAATTACAAAATTGAGACTCAGTTATCAATGAACATTTGGAAATTAGTTCTACTGAATAAGTATAACTTATAAAGAGCATCTTATTGGTAGATCCACATTCTTTGAGTTTTAGAAAGTACTAGTGTTTGGCATTTGAGCTCTGTTGCTTTTTTCCTTGTTTAAAATATATTATTTTTAGTTTTTACATTTTAACCTTGAAATATGCTGTTTTAGGAGTTTCATATTTCAAGATTTCTTATGTAAGTTGCTCATTTTTTCTTGCTTATGATTATACGGTAGGTCTGTATTAGTTATCTATTTTATATATAGTAGTGTGTATATGCTTATGATTATAAGTCATAAAGATTAGACCAACAATTATTTCGGATGTGTGATTCAGTAGTTTGTGGCATAGCCTGCCCTGTAAATGAAGAATGTTTTATTTCATTAGAAATATGAGCTTTAGCAAAATTTTAACGGTGGAATTTTCTGCAAGGTGACATTCCGCTAAGCATATCTTTATATAAAATGAATTATATCCTGAGTCATTGCAGCTGTATAAACTTAAGGTAACCCTTCTGTAGCAAATAAAGATTGACAAATTCATGCACTTTAAACAGCTATCCTGGATCAAATGATCATTTACTTATCAGAAATGGCTAATGAAATGTTGCAATGATTTATGGTGTGCTGCAGTAAGTTTTCATAGTATAGTAATTTATCTTTCATTCTTCAACTGCCTGTCCAGTTCATTTACTGTGTAATAGTTACTTTAAATGTTTTATCAACTGCTTATTTTTCTGTTCCTCTCCTCTTCCTTTCAGATTCTTATGATGATTTAGAGAATAATATTTCATTTTAAATGACTTGTTTTTACTATAGATAGTTTGGAAATATAGGCAGAGTTGCTGTAATGTGAAGCACAGTCATTAATCTGAAATAGCTATGTTGGATTGATTCCTGCTGTTATTATCAAGAACTATAAAAATGTTATAGCTTTTTTGTTATCAAAATATCTTTGAGAATAAGTATGAAATATATGATGATCACAAGGCAAAGCAGCATGTGTATTTTTATAATTAGAAACATTATTTATTAAGCACTATCTCTGTCTCAGGAATTGGATGTTGGAAAATAAGCATCTCTGTTCTAATGGCCTTGCTTAGCAAAATTTGTTGACTACCTACTATGTGTACAGTACTCTACTAGGTGATATGAGATCTTCTGTTATAATGAATATTCATAATACTTTAATTTCATTTAAGAAATATTTGTTGAGCATTTTGTGAAAATTGTTATATTATACACTATAAATTTCTAGGTCTACGGGTTCTTTATCAGCTCTCTAGGACCATTTGTACAACATATTTAGAATAAATACTGGATTTATATATCTTACTTCTATATTGTTAAAGACTGAAGTGGAGGGACTTATTTTTCTCTATCCTGACAGTAATGTAAAAAAAAAAAAAAGATGATGTGGAGTTTTGAAACTACTTCACATTATAATATTATTAGCTTGGTAACTGAGAACATAAATTATTATTATGTATATTTAAGGTAGAAATGTTTAGGAATGATGTCAGCAAGGTGATAGAATGGGAGTTTGCAGCACTCATTCCCTCACAGAAACATTGATTTGAACAATCATCCATATACAAAATACCCTTACAAAAGCTAAGGAGTCCAGGTAAGAGATTATAGCACTGGGTTGGGGGCGGTGAGGGGAACACAGAAATAAGCAAACACTCACTGAAGATGGTAGAAAGGACAGTTTCACATTACCTGCATCATCCCTCCCCTAAGCCTGCACGGTCCAGGAAGCATGGTGAGAAAGGGTGAGAAATACCCTCTGCAAAGGGGAAGGAGAATGAAATGAGCACCGATTTTGCTTTGGACCCTACTTCCAGGCCTGCTCTAGTGAACCCCGGTGCCTGGATGATCCCTGTGGACCCAGGCACTAGGCACATCCCAGTGCCAGCCACACTGGCTCCTGTGGCCTCAGGCTGCAGGCTGGCACCCGCAGACTCAGCCTCCAGGCTAGTCCCCCATATCCCTAGGCAACAGGAGACCTAGGATCCACACCCTCCCCATTAGACCCCAGCACTGGGCTGGCCTCTAGAGACCCAGGGTCAGGCTCATCCCAGTGGACTCAGGCTTCAGGCCCTCCTCTATGATCCCAGGTACCAGGCCCACCCCCATGGACTCAGGCATCAGATCTACCCCAAAGACTCAGGACCAGGCTTGCCCCAGTGGACCCTGGTACCAGGCTAGCCCCTGCAGCCTCATGACCATACTTGTTGGCCCAGGTGCCTGGCTTGCCCCAGCACCAGTCCATAGGATTCAGGCTCATGGCCTGATCCAGTGCCAAGTAAGCCCTGTGGATCCATGCTCCTGGGTGGCTCCCACAGTTCCAGGCTCCAAACTGGCCCATGGACCAGGCTGCAGGCCTTCCACTGTGGACCAGGTTCCAGGCTCACCACTTTGTACTCAGTTACCAGTCCTACCCCAGTGGATCCTTGTGCCAGACTGGCCCTTCAGACGTAGGATCCAGGCCTGCACCCACAGACTCAGGCTCCAGGCTTGCCCTCGTGGAAAAGAGAAAGCGGCAGAAAGCTCATTTAAACAAATAATGACAGGAAACTTCCCAAATATGGAGAGGGAAAAGAACATCCAGATCCATAAATCCCAAAGAACCTCAAATAGATTAAACATAAAGAGACTTTCACCAAGACACATTATAATAGCCCCAGATAAATCCAAGCATTTATGATCAACTGATGTTTGACAGAGGTGCCAAGAACACACGATGGGGAAAGGACAATCTCTTCAATGAATAATGCTGGATATCCTTATGCAGAAGAATGGAAGTAGATCCTTATCTTACACCATATTAAAAAATCAATTCAAAATGGATTAAAGACTTACACACATTAAGACTCGAAACTGTAAAGCTACAAGAGGAAAACACGAGAAAAAATCTCGACATTGGTCAGGGCAATGATTTTTTGGATGTGACCCCAAAAGCACAGACAACAAGAGCAAATATAGATAAATGAGATTGTGTCAAACTAGTAAGATTCTGCATAGCAAAGGAGATAATCAAGAGTGAAGAGACAGGGCTTCCCTGGTGGCACAGTGGTTAAGAATCCGCCTGCCAATGCAGGGGACACGGGTTCGAGCCCTGGTCCGGGATGATCCCACATGCCACGGAGCAACTAAGCCCGTGCACCACAGCTGCTGAGCCTGCGCTCTAGAGTTCATGAGCCACAACTACTGAGCTCACATACCGCAACTACTGAAGCCCACATGCCTAGAGCCCATGCTCTGTAGCAAGAGAAGCCACCGCAATGAGAAGCCCGCACGTTGCAACGAAGAGTAGCCCCTGCTTGCTGCAACTAGAGAAAGCCTGCTCACAGCAACGAAGACCCAACATAGCCAAAAATAAATTAAAAAAAAAAAAAGAGTAAAGAGACAACCTATGGAATGGGAGAGAATGTTTGTAAACCATACATCTAATAAAGATTTAATGTCCAAAATATATAAACTCAAATAATTCAACAGAAAATAAATAACCCAGTTAAAAAATGGGCAAAGGACATAGATATTTTTCAAAGAAGACATAAAAATGGCCAGCCATATATATGATGAAAAACTCAACAGCCGTAATCATCAGAAAAATGCAAATCAAAACCAATTGAGATATCACCTCACACCTGTTAGAATGGCTGTTATCAAAAAGATAAGAGGTAACATATATTGGCAAAGATGAGGAGAACAGGAACTCTTGTATACTGTTGGTGGGAATGTAAGCAGTGTAGTCAATTTGGAAAATGGTATGGAGTTTCCTCAAAAAACAAAATCTATCATATGACCCAGCAGTCCCATGTCTAGGTATATATCCAAAGGAAATTATGTCAGTATCTTGAAGAGATATCTGCACTTCTGTGTTCATTGCAGCATTATTCACAATAGCCGAGCGATGGACACAACTGAAGTGTCCATCAATGGATATATGAATGTATAAAGAAAATATATATACATATGGGTATGTTAATTAGCTTGATTGTGGTAATCATTTCATAATGTGTACATATACCAAAAAAAATCATACACCTTATATAGGTATAATTTTCATTTGTCAATTATGCCTCAAGAAAGCTAGAAAAAATGAAAAATAAAATCTCAAAAAGAAAAGCATAACTCTAAAGCAGAAACAAGGAAAGAAAAAGAGGTATTCATAATCTAAAAAATTTTGTAAAGAGAGTACCTTGGACCAAGAATATGTCATTATTTTTTCAATCTCATTAGAATAATATATTTTAAAATTGAGTAATGATTAAAATAAGGTATATAAATACAGCATATATTTTGTTTTTAAGCTTCTTTTGAAATATTATTGAGAGCACTAGAAAGTTTAGTTTGATGGCATTTGTCAACCTCTGTTAATTAAATTTAGGCACCAGGGTCAAAGATTTTATTAGTTTTCTTGATCTCTTTAATAATGAAAGTAGATGACATTAATTTATCTAAAACTGTGCTAAAGTCCTTGTGTACCAGTAGAGGTCTAAACTAGGAGAGAGGCCCTTCTTCTTCCTAGTCCTTTGTGAACCTGTTGTGAAGTCTTCACTCAGCCTTCATATACTGTTCATTGATTTTGTTTTCTATTTTCTCACAGTGCATATAATGTCAACTTAGCTTTAGATTCTCAACTCCACAACTGATTAGATTGGTAATAACAGTAGTAATAGTAGCTGCAGCAGAAGTAGCAGTAACAGTAGCAGCAACACAATATGTTAAGTTTTTTTAATGATCTTCCCTCATAAGATAGGTATTTATATCAGATATCACCATTTTATAGAAGAGGAAACTGAGGTTCACGAGGGCTAAAGAAATGACCCCAGTCATGTCACTAAACACAAAATATGTTTTAAACATAGTGTTCTATTATACATCATTCTCCAAGATGTGCTGGAATTGTTAATTATCCTTCGTACTCGAAGTCCTTAGAAAGGCAGTTCTATATATATTCAAATGTACTTTTTCATGATAATGAACTGTTTGCTAAGGAATATGATGCAGGATTTTTACATCTCACTTTTTAAAAATGTCCCTTTTGCTATTGTTTACAGAAAGTATCACCTTGGGTAGGCTTACGCAAGATCAATATATCCTACTGGGGATGGGAAGACATGTCACCATTTACAAACACAACACTACAGTGGCTTCCTGGTGAACCCAATGATTCTGGGTTCTGTGCGTATCTAGAAAGGGCAGCAGTGGCAGGCTTAAAAGCTAATCCCTGTACCTCTATGGCAGATGGTCTTGTCTGTGAAAAACCTGTTGGTAAGTAGTCCAGTAAACTAGTATTCTTTAAAAATATGTTTCCAACCCTTCTTCCCACTACCCTCTTCCATGGTGTGATGCTATGTAGGCCTGAAGTAACTTTCACCATCTTTTTATGATGCTGATTTCAATGTATATTTTATCTTTATTCACATTCCCCACTTACTATTAGTGACCTCAGCCTTAACTTATGAAAACATCAAAATTGTATTGTTTTATACAATCTTTATTTCTTGGTTAAAATAGTGAGATTATGAACATATGGTTGTAGTTACAGTATAGTAATAATATGTTCTTAATATTTTAATGTGTTTTACTTTTATAATAATAGTCTTTGTAAGAAAGATTTATCATTAAGATCAACAACCAATTTAGAATCATTTTAATTTTACAGATCTATTATTTCAGTTGGCAAATGAAGAGAAACATGGCTGTTCCATCCTTTGAAATGGGTTTTTGTTAAGTGAGAAAGGAATATTGAATTTTCTCTTTTTTTAAATACTATATTTTGTATTGCAGAAGAATATACATAACATAAAATTTATAATTTTAACCATTTTTCCCTTCAGTGTTTTTGAGATATAATTGACTTTTTAAAGCATTTTTTAAGTATAGAGTTCACTGTCATTAAGCATATCCACATTGTTGTTAATCTATCAACACTATCCATCTCCAGAACTTTTTCATCTTCCCAAACTGAAACTCCATATCCATTACACAATAACTCCCCACTCATGCCTCCTCCAGCCCCTGACAGCCACCTTCTACTTCCTGTCTCTATGAGTTTGACTGCTCTAAGTATCTCATATAAGTGGAGTCATAAGGTGTTTGTCCACTTGTGTCTGGCTTATTTCTCTTAGCATAATGTCTTCAAAGTTCACCCATGTTGTAACATATGTCAGAATTTCATTCCTGTTTAAACATGAATAATTTTCCATTGTATGTATATACCACATTTTGTTTATCCATTCATATATTGGTGGACACTTGTTGCTTCCACCTACTGACTATTGTCAATAATAATGCTATGAACATGGGTGTGCAAATATCTGTTCCAGTTCCTGCTTTCATGTCTTTTGGGTATGTAGCCAGAAGTGGAATTGCTGTATCATATGGTAATTCGTGTTTAATTTTTTGAGGAATTGCCATACTGTTTGCTATGGAAGCTTCACCATTTTAACATTCCCACAGTAGTGTACAGGCTTCCAATTTCTCCACATCCTTGCCAACATTAAAAAAAATAGTCATCCTAACGGGTGTGATAAATATTATATTTTATGTAAAAATTTTATAGTAAACTGTTTTATTTTTATAGCTTTGTTGCTTTGATAAGGTGTGGAACATTTATAGAATTATGGCTAGCTAGAAAAGTAAATAATGTTAGTGTACATAATATTTAGCCAATGGATAGAAAAACCTAGGTCATGTATTACATTTCTATTTAAAAAATTTTAAATTATACAATTTTATGTATTTTGTAAATGATTAAAAATTCCCAAGGTATTATAAATTTCAAATTAGATAATAAATTTAAGAAGTATTGACATGTCATCTTCATTCTCATTTACCTTATCATACAATTTTTACTCTAATTTTTATCCCACACTTGGCTTAATTGAAACATTCCCTAACAACAAAGTGAACGAACCTCGTA
Organism: Mesoplodon densirostris; assembly: GCF_025265405.1. Classification (NCBI taxonomy): domain Eukaryota; kingdom Metazoa; phylum Chordata; class Mammalia; order Artiodactyla; family Ziphiidae; genus Mesoplodon; species Mesoplodon densirostris. The sequence continues at coordinate 15,924,320 of NC_082661.1, read as the reverse complement.
TACTTGTGTTAGAAAGCAGGTAACAAATAAAATAATTATATTTGCTGATCTATTCCAGTTAGTCCAAATCAAAATGCAAGGCCTTGCAAAAAGCCATGCTCTTTAAGGATGTCGTGTTCCAACTGTACCAGCAACGGCATGGAGTGTATGTGGTGCAGCAGCACGAAGCGATGCGTTGACTCGAATGCTTACATAATCTCTTTTCCATATGGACAGTGTCTGGAGTGGCAGACTGCCACCTGCTCTCGTAAGTATTTCTCTAGAGTCCATTTTTGTTTAACTGCAACATAAATCACGTTTCTGTGATGGACAGAGAAATTGAACGTTTGAGGGAGTTTAAAAAAATGAGAAAAAATATTGTCACTAGTTACAATTAAAAATCGCTAGTTACAAGTAAAAGCTAGTTTTAAAACCTCTTAATGCTGTAAGCCCCTGATTTACATTATACCATCATTTTGAATTCCCCTAAGTATATTACCCTGCTATGAGCATTTTGCCACATTTGTGTTCCCCTGAACTCTGAGCGTGTGTTGAAAACAGAGTAACACTTCATGAAAGTGCTCACTTCAGAAGGATCGCATTGCTTCGTTGTGCTTTAGTGTCCTTTAATCTAGCACAGTTCCTGTGTCGTCTTTTTTTATAACTGGGATTTTTTTTTTTTTTTTAAAGAACCTACACCAGTTGTTTTGTAGGTTTCCCAACTTGGATTTGTCTAATTGTTTCCTCATGATTAGATTAAAAGTTAAGTATTTTTTGGCAAGGGTGTATCAGTGGCGGTATATTTGCTACAAGTGCAAGATGTATAATCTTGGCGTCACATGGGAAGTTGTGTCACCAGGCCAGTACTGAACTTACTGTGGGTTGTGCTTCAGGGGAAGACCCTGACTCTTGCTGGTCTCATGTTTTATAAGGACTATAGAATGAGGAAGCACCTGACTGTCTGTGTTACTGGGTACTGTGTAGTTATGAGGCAGCATGGTCATCCAGTTATAAGCCCTTCTTGCTCAGATGAGTGCCCTCATTTAGAGGCAGCTGCTTAAGGCAATACAGGTGGAGACTCACTGTCTCTTCCAGACCTTACAATACTCCCAGGGAGGATGTTTCCTTCCCCTAGGGACCCAACCAAATCCATATTTGTTCCATATCGGGCACCAGTGTTGCTTGAAGAGCTGGGACAAAGTGGTAATTGCCACAGTGTAGGCTAGAACTTGCAGGCTGTAGTTGTTGTTTGCATTTATTCTTCCAGGCTCTTGGCGTCAAGTGGAGAGGTGTTCCTGGGATGGGTATGGCTGGACCTGTTATGGGTTGAGCTCCCTGTTGCTATCCCATTTTAGGAATTTTGGTAAGGAATGGGGACGTACGTGATCAAGTGTGTGACAAGGGGGTGTTGCAGGCATAAAATTGTCTTGCTAGCACAGAAAACGTCTTATAACTAGGAGCCAGCTGCTGAGGAAGGTTGAAATACCAGTCCTGGAGACTTGTGGGGAGGTGAGACATTGCTCAGCCTCTCCTGCCTTGATTGTTGTGTTTGTTTCACAAAAGATTATATACGTATGACCCATTTAGATAAAGTTGAAAATAGGCAAAACTATGCTATATTGTTTAGGAGTGAATTTTTTAGGTAGAATTGTAGGGTAAGGTAAAAAGTTACTCTTATAAATGTCAGATAGTGGATGCTGCTGGAAAAGATTAGGGGTGCTGATTAGGAAAAGGGTACAAAGGAGGCAATGTTCTGCTTCTAGGCTGCATGCAGGTACAGAGTATTCATTTAAAATAATTTATTAGTGTCACATTTTTCTTTATGTACTTCTATGTATGTGTGTTATATTTCACAATGCAAAAAGGCTAAAAGGTAGGGAAGAAGGAACTTGGAAAGTCTCCAAGCTCTTAAACTTTTAAGAACTTTCTAAAAATTATTTAGAGTTCAGTCTAAGTTGTCTTCTCCATTCACAAATCTTTCTTATATTCCATTCTTTTCATTAGTTCATCTTCTGGAAAATAGTCTTCAGTAATTCTTTCCAAATAAATTTGTGGCTAGTAAACTTTTTGAGTCTAAAGGTGTCTAAAAGTGCATTTTTCATGTTCACTTGAATGATAAAATGCCTGGGTGTGGAGTTCTAAATAAATTGTTTCCTTAGAAGGTCTAGCATTCAGTGTTGTGGATAGGAATTTTCATGCCAATCTAATTTTCATTCTTTTGTGGGACTTCTTTTTTTTTCCCTTTCTTTTAAGACTATTCTCTTTATCCTTGGCATTCAAAATTTTGCAGTTTATTTGAATTCAGTTTTACAGTAGTTGATGTGGATTTCAAAAATGGATTCTCATTCGCTCTTCATTTGGAGAGTAGTTTTCCATCATCTGCTAAAAATGTTCCTTAATGTCAAATTATTTGTTTTCTTCTATTTACTCTTATTGGAAATCTTAAAATAGTCATTGAAATTTTTGGATATATATCATTATCTTTTGTTTTTGCCATTTTTTATTGGAGTATAGTTGATTTACAATATTGTGTTAGTTTCAGGTATATAGCAAAGTGATTCAGTTATGTGTATATATATATATTCTTTTTTCATATTCTTTTCTATTATAGGTTATTATAAGATATTGAATATAGTTCCCTGTGCTGTATAGTAAATCCTTGTTGCTTATCTATTTTATGTATAGTAGTTTGTATCTGTTAATCCCATACTCCTAATTTATTCCCCCCCCTTTCCTCTTTGTTAACCGTAAGTTTGTTTTCTATGTCTGTGATTCTGTTTTGTATATAGATTCATTTTTTTTTAGATTCTACATATAAATGATATCATATAATGTTTGCCTTTCTCTGTCTGAATTAATATGATAATCTCTAGGTCCAGCCATGTTGCTGCATATGGCAATATTTCATTTTTTTTATGACACCACATCTTCTTAAGCCAGTCATCCAGTCATCTCTTTATGGGCACTTGGGTTTTTTCCATGCCTTAGCTATTGTAAATAGTGTTGCTATGAACATTGGAATGCATGTGTCTTTTCAAATTAGTATTTTTGTCTTTTCTGGGTATATGCCCAGGAGTGGGATTGCTGGATCATATGGTAGCTCTGTTTTTAGTTTTTAAGAAACCTCCATACTGTTTTCCATAGTGACTGCACCAATTTACATTCCCGTCAACAGTGTAGGAGGGTTTCCTTTTCTCCACTCCCTCTCCAGCATTTATTATTTGTAGACTTTTCGATGATAACCTTTTTGACTGGTGTGAGGTAATACCACCTCATTGTGGCTTTGATTTGCATTTCTATGATGATTAGTGATGTTGAGTATCTTTTCATGTGCCTTTTGGCCATCTCTACGTCTTCTTTGGAGAGATGTCTATTTAGGTCTTATGCCCATTTTTTGATTGGGTTGTTTGTTTTTTTGTTATTGAGTTGTATGAATTGTCTGTATATTTTAGATATTAACCCCTTGTTGGTCACATTGTTTGCACATATTTTCTCCCATTCCATAGGTTGTCTTTTCATTTTGTTGATGATTTCCTTTGCTGGGCAAAAGCTTTTAAGTTTGAATAGGTCCCATTTGTTTATTTTTGCTTTTAATTCTTTTGCGCTGGGGGACTGACCTAAGAAAACATTGATATGCTTTATGTCAGAGAATGTTTTGCCTATGTTCTCTTCTAGAAGTTTTATGGTGTCATGTTTATCTTTAGGTTTTTAAACCATTTTGAGTTTATTTTTATATATGGTGTGAGGGATTTTTCTTATTTCGTGGATTTACATGTAGCTGTTCAGCTTTCCCAGCACCACTTGTTGAAGGGACTGTCTTTTCTCCATTGTGTGTTCTTGACTCCTTTGTTGTAGATTATTGGCTGTAGGTGTGTGAATTTATTTCTGGGCTCTCTATTCTGTTGCATTGATCTATATGTCTGTTTTTGTGCCAATACCATGCTGTTTTTTTTGTTTTTGTTTTTTTTTTTGCGGTATGCGGGCCCCTCACTGCTGTGGCCTCTCCTGTTGCGGAGCACAGGCTCCGGATGCGCAGGCTCAGCGGCCATGGCTCACGGGCCCAGCCGCTCCGCGGCATATGGGATCCTCCCGGACCGGGGCACAAACCCGTATCCCCTGCATCGGCAGGCGGACTCTCAACCACTGCGCCACCAGGGAGGCCCTACCATGCTGTTTTGATTACAGTAGCTTTGTAGTGTTGTCTGAAGTCTGAGAAGGTCATGCTTCCAGCTTTGTTCTTTTTCCTCAGGATTGCTTTGGCAATTCTGGATCTTTTGTGGTTCGATATAAATTTTAAGATTATTTGTTCTAGTTCTGTTAAAAATGCCATGCATATTTTGATAGGGATTGCATTAAATCTATAGATTGGTTTGGGTGGTGTGGTCATTTTAACAATATTAATTCTTCCAATCTAAGAGCATGGGATATCTTTTCATTTCTTAGAATCATCTTCAGTTTCCTTTATCAGTGTTCTATAGTTTTCAGTGTATAGGTCTTTCACCTCCTTGGTTAAGTTTATTCCTAGGTATTTTAGTTTTTTGATGTGATTTTAAACAAGATTGTTTTTTCACTTTCACTTTCTGATATTTCATTGTTAGCATAAAGAAATGCAACAGATTTCTATATGTTAATCTTGTATCCTGCTTCCTTGCTGAATTCATTTATTAATTCTAATAGTCTTTGTATGGAGTCTTTAGGGTTCTCTGTATATATAGCATATACTGTCATCTGCAAATAATGACAGTTTTATGTCTTTCTTTCCAATTCTTGTGTGATTGCTGTGGCTAAGGCTTCCAGTACTATGTTGAGTAGAAGTGGTGAAAGTGAACATACTTGTCTTGTTCCCTGAATTTAGTGAGAAGGCTCTCAGCTTTTCAACATTGAATATTATTTTGGCTTTTGGTTTGTTGTAAATGGCTTTTATTATGTTAGGATATGTTCTCTCTATACCCAGTTTAGTGAGAGTCTTTATCATGAATGGATGTTGAATTTTATCAAATGCTTTTTCTGCGTGTAATGAAATGATCATGTGGTTTTTGTCTTTCCTTTTGTTGGTCGGGTGTATCACATTGATTGACTTGTATATGTTGAACCGTCCTTGCAACCCTGGAATGAATCCAACTTGATCATGGTATATAATTCATTTCATGTATTGTTGGATTCAGTTTGCTATTTTTTTGAGGATTTTCGCATCTATAGTCATCAAAGATATTGGTCTGTAATTTTCTTTTTTTGTAATGTCTTTGTCTGGTTTTAGTATCAGAGTGATGGTGGCTTCATAGAATGACTTCGAGAGTGTCCCTTCCCTTCAGTCTTTTGGAATGGTTTGAGGAGGATGGGTATAAATTCTTCTTTGAATGTTTGGTAGACTTCCCCAGTGAAGCTGTCCAGTCCTGGACTTTAGTTTGCAGGGAGTTTTTGTTTTGTTTTGTTCTGACAGATTCCATTTTACTTCTAGTGATCAGCCTATTCAAATCATCTGTTTCTTCTTGCCTCAAATTTGGTAGACTGTGTGTTTCTAGAAACTTTTCCATTTCATGTAGGGTGTCCAGTTTTTTGGCATATAACTCTTCATATTTTTATGCCTTTTTCTTTTATTCTCTTACGACTTTTTGTATTTCTGCAGTGTCAGTTGTTACTTCTCCTCTTTCACTTCTTATTTGGTTTATTTGGGTCCTCTCTCTTTTCTTACTGGTGAGCCTGGCTAGAGGTTTTCCATTTTATCTTTGTGAAAAACCAGCTGTTGGTTTTATTGATCTTTTCTATTGTTTTTTGATTTCTATTTTATTTATTTCCTTTCTGATCTTTATTTCCTTCCTTCTGCTGGCTGTAGGTTTTGTTTATTCTTCTTCTTCTAATTCTTTTAGGTGGTGGGTTAGGTTGTTTATTTGAGATTTGTCTTGTGTCTGGAGGGAGGCCTATATTTCTATGAACTTCCCTCTTAGGACTGCTTTTGTTACCTCTCATGGATTTGGTAAGGTTGTGTTTTTATTGTCATTTGTCTTGAGGTATTTTATGATTTCCTCTTTGATTTCATCATTGACCCATTGTTTTTTTTAATAGCATGCTTTTTAGTCTTCGTGTGAGCCTTTTTCCCCCATTTTCCTTTCTGTGGTTGATTTCTAGTTTCATACCATTGTGGTCAGAAAAGATGCTTGAAATAATTTCTATCCTGTTAAATTTGTTGAGGCTTGTTTTGTGTACTGTGTGTATACTATAGTATGTGGTCTATCCTAGAGAATATTCTATGTGTGCTTGAAAAGAATGTGTATTTTGGTCTTTTTGGATGTAGTGTCCTGTAGATATCAACTAACACCAACTGTTCTATTGTGTCATTTAGGGTCTCTGTTGCCTTATTGATTTTCTGTCTGGAAGATCTGTCCATTGATGTCAGTGGGGTGTTAAAAATCTCCTACTATCATTATTTTTCTCTTACTTTCTGACTTTATGTCTCCCAGTATTTGTTTTATGTACTTAGGTGCTTGTATATTGGGTGCATATATATATTAATGAGTATGATGTCCCCTTCTTGTATTGATCCCTTTGTCATATAATGTCCTTCTTTGTCTGTCTTTATGGACTTTCTTTTACAGTATTCCTTGTCTGATATGAGCATTGCTACCCCTACTTTCTTGTTGTTTCCATTTGCATGAAATATTTTTTTCCATCCCCTCACTTTCAATCAATATGTGTCTATATGCTGTAAAGTGAGTCTCTTGTAGGCAGCTTATTGTAGGTTCTTATTTTTTAATCCAATCTGCCATTCTGTGTCTGTTGATTGGAGTATTTGTTCCATTGACATTTAAGCTAATTATTGATAAATATGTATTTATTGCCATTTTAAACCTTGTTTTCTAGTTGATTTTATAGTTCTTCTATGTTCATTTCTTCTTTTCATTTTTCTATTTGTGATTTGATGGTTTCCTTTTGTATTATGTTGTTTCTTTTTCTTTTTTGTGAATCTACTGCATGTTTTTAATTTGTGATTATCCTGGTTTTGAAGTATGTCAACCCATAACTACATCTGTTTGCTTTAGACATAGTCATGTAAGTTCAAACACATTCTAAAAAATCTATAGTTTTGTACTCCCCTCCCCCACATTTTGTGATTTTGACGTTCTATCTTACATCCTCGTGTTTATCCTTTTGCTGTTAATTGTAGTTATAATCACGTCTAAAAATTTTTTTGATTGTTTTTAAATTTATGTACTGGCTTATTTAAGTGATCAATCCTGTTATATTTTTGTCTTTCCTATTGTGATTTTCCCTGTCCTATAGATTCTTGCTTCTTTTCTATTTAGAGAAGACCCTTCAATATTTCTTTTAGATTATGTTTAGTATTGCTGTATTCTTCTTGTTTTTGCTTGTCTGAGAAATTCTTTATCTCTTCTTTTATTTTAAATGATAAGCTTGCTGGGTAGAGTATCCTAGGTTGCTGGATTTTCCCTTGCAGGAAGTCCAGTGAGGTGGCAGCTGTCAGCACTGATCTGTCTGCACAGATAGCTAGGAAGCCAGCAGGTGCATGCTCTTTCTGCGCAGAGTCCAGGCTCCTCCCAGCTTTCAGGGGGGCTTTTCAGGGCAAGGACCTGCCCGTGTGTACCCTCCCTCCTTCACAGATTCCTCCCACAGGCCTCGGATCTGTCCTGATGCCTTTTTTTTTTTTTTTTCTGTCCTACCCAGTTACTTGGGGATCTTTCTTATAGCTTTGGTTGTATAAGAGATCTTCTGCCAGTTTCCAGTTAGTTTTCTGTGAAAACTGTTCCACCTGTAGATGTATTTTTGATTTGTTTGTAGGGGGGAGGTGAGCTCCTGCCATCTTGATCCACCTACAAGCTTAATATCTCTTAAATTCACTTGTACTTTCCATCTCTTTGTTTGCTAAGTGAGATTCAGATATTTTTCTTTTTTTATGGTTTTTAAAAATTTGGGGCTTTTTATCTATTCAGAATGATTTTTTTTGAGAACCCTCCACTGTAAAAATTGTAACTGCATGTTTTGAAGGGTAAATTAAAAATGATTAACTATTTGAACGCAGGTATGAATTGCATTTTTACCACTGCTGAACTAAATGATAATAACTGCTGCTGGTGGGATTGTCAGCTAGGCATGCACAGGTCACTTCTTCAGTCCTGCTTTGGCATCTCTTGTTTTTGATCTTTTGCTTCTTTTGTTTTCTTGATTGTTATAGAGGCTTATTTTCTACTTCTGCAGTTTGTTCCTTGAGCAGTTAGTCTAGTCTGCTGGATTTTTCATTTCCATAGGTCTTTTCTTTCACTCTTATGTCTATTGTCACATTTGCCTTCCCTGTGGCTATATATATAGCTCATTTGAACTGATGATGTCTAATAGCAGTTATTTTTGTTCCATAGCTTTTAAAATTATATGCCCTGTATATCCTTGTGGGGAACAGGAGCATTTTACGTTGCCTCAAGGAGCCCTTGTGTTTTCTGGAAATAGTATTTACCTGGCAGTGACCCACTCCTTATGGAAAACAGACTCCTTCTCTACTAACGTTTAATTCTTTTCCATGTTTTTAACCAACAAACATTGAAAGAAACTGCTGTAAATAGGCTTTTAGTAATGTAGTAGTAGGGTGTGTGGGAGGGGTAGTATTCTACAGTCCTATGATTAGGTCTCATTCTTTTGGTGAGCCTGTGCCCCATACTGTTCTGTGAACTTCACTTCACTAGTGCTACTCAGTCTTTTTTTCCACTCTTAGGTGGTACAGCATGGCTGGAGGGAGCTGGAGTTGTATATTTCTCTTCCCCTGACATGAAAGACTAGAGAAGGTTAGAGTTGGTTATTTCCCTTTAGCCAGGTCGGTTAGGCTCTGATAAAACCCCAGTAGTTTAGGCTCTGTTAAATTGTTTCTCCAGGCCTTGGTAAGAAAAACAGTGCTCTGGCATATCTCAGAATTGTTCCTTTTCCCCTCCCATGCTGGAAGCACAAAGGGGTTTTTCTTCGATATTCACTGCGAGGACCTGTTAGAATTAATCTTTCAAAGAGCCAAAAATAAATAAATAAAATAAAATAAAAATAATTGCTCTAATTACGTATAGCTCATACATAGTCTTCAGACTAGCCATAACTTACTCAAAACAGCACAGCCTACAAAAGCTTTCCTATATTATTGTTTTCCGTAAGAAAAGAAAAAACATTAGAGTCTTTCACTTTTTTAGTCTCCATTACAAACTAAAGAATGAATATTCTGTTAATTTTTCAGCAATGCATGTTGCTCTCCACTCTTGAGTAATAACTAAACCAACATTACCTTTTGTAATAGTTTCATACCTAAAATAAAACATGAGAGAATAGAACGCTGCTCTGAATATGACATTTTGTAATTCATTATTAAAGCCTAAAGTCTAATAGATAAAGACACCATTAATAGTTTGTCATTCAGTCAGTGTAAGAAAGGCAGGGTTCTTTCATCTAGGATTTACCCAGTTGTTTGAAAAGCAATAACAGGTACGTTGTGTTTGAAAATATTTAGGTTTAATTGTACATTATGCTTCTTCAAGACATTTGATTGGTTATCTTTCCTTAAAAAGGTAATCCTAAAATAAATTTTATTTTCCTAGGAGATATCTATAGACTATAAATATAAAGCCTAGATTTATTTTGGGTGCAACCTAGTAAAGATTTACTTCAATTCATCACATGACAGTAAATTAGAATGTCAAGATAGCATACCTAATTTGATATTTTACGTTGTTCCCCATTGATTTCATAGCAACCCAATATAGTTTTGAAGACAATTAGAATAATCTAGTCAATGATACTGTGGGCTAGCTACAATCACAGATAAAAGAGAAATATTTCACAGCAAAAAGTCTAGGGAGGAGTATGGTAATATATAAAATATTCAGTTATCTAAGGATATTTTAAATGAAGTGCCATTTAACACCATTTACTGCTTAAAAAAATTTCAGAAAGAAGTATGTTCATATCACTACATTATTTATCTACAGGGTTAACATTAATGACTTGTGTTCAATGACTCAAAGAATATTCTTCCTTTTAAATTTATTATTAAGGAAATATAGGAGATGGTACTCATTCTTCACTTTCTTACATCCAGTCTGTGAAGTGCTCAGCACTGAAAAAATTCATAACAACAAATCATCCTGTAATTGATGAATTCTTTAAACCAGTATTGTATTATCCCTGCACAGCCTGCTATATTGAGTTCCTGATGTTCACTGAGAAGCTTGCACTATTCTTATTTGCAGCTTTCTGAGGAACATTTCTGTTTCCAGTAATATTAAAACACTGAGTGGCAGTTAAGTTATTACCATGACAAAAATGAAATTGAGACTGCCAGAAGTCTACCGTTTTTTTTTTTCCCTCTGAGGTTTTTCTAGCATGCCATTAGAAGGCATCATTCATGGTACTTTGCACCTATGCACTATCTTATATGGATAAATAAGTCCCAAGACAAAGTGTACCTTTGCTAGCAAAACATCAGTGAAACTAATTTTAAAAAGTCTCAGCCTGATATAAGGTACTATGATTGTGAATTAAAAATCTGAAACATCACATAGCAGCTATTATGACTATTATGGCAGACTGTAATATGTTCATCCTTGGAAAAGACATCACAGTATTCGCAGGCTTAGTTGAGGCTCATAGTCTATACGTCAGTTAAACAAAAAAAGGTTGAGCTTCAGTGAGTGATTCTTGAGGTGATATTCTGCAGCCCTGAAAGTCAGAGAGAGCCTGTCCTCCTGGTTGCCTGCTAAGGCGGAGTATCCAGTTTCCATATTCCCATTCAGTTTGGCTCTTTGAGTGAGATTGCTGTTAAACATCACATGGCAGGCAAATGCTAGTATCTTGGACCCTTGGGAAGAGCATTGTCCATGAGAGGCAGTCCAGGTGGGTTCAGCTATCCCAGGGAGTGGGTAAGCATGACTTACACTGGACATTCACAGGAAGATGCAGATTTTTCCCTTGAAGGCCCTCCCTAGGCACAACAAGAACAACTGGCATTGCTCTGTATCACAGACAATGTTGTCTGTAGGCCCCTGGATTAGTCCCAAAAGGTCTTAATACTGGCAAAGTTCTCAGGAGTGTTTAAATGCTGACTTTGTTTTTCTCCCTGTCATGGTACCACACCTTTATTCACCCTCAAGTCAGTCCATTCATCTCCTCTTTGTTCATAATGTATGTTTTATTTGCTTTTGAAGTAATTACTGTCTCTTATTATTACATAAAATGTTTACGTTAACTATAGATGACTTTTTACTGTCTTTTTTCAGATATTTATTTTTCTGTTAGCTTGCAATTCTATTTGAATATAAAGTCGTATAACATACTTGTTAATGACGTTCCTGCCATGCAGCTCAAAATTGTTCTGGATTGAGAACCTGTGGACAATGTTTGGAACAGCCTGGTTGTGGCTGGTGCAACGATCCTAGTAATACAGGAAGAGGACACTGCATTGAAGGGTCTTCCCGGGGACCAATGAAGCTTGTTGGAATGCAAAATAATGAGATGGTTCTTGACACCAGTGTTTGTCCTAAAGAGAAGAACTATGAGTGGTCCTTTATCCAGTGTCCAGGTAATAAAAATGTGATGAAAGCAATTTTAGCTTCTGCTCAAGGACACCAAGAATTACTTTCCTTTCTTATAATAAAGATTTCACACAAAAAAAATGAAAATGAGACTCAAATTTAAAGGATTAAAAAAATTCTTTCCTATGTCCATGTTTGTTGTATAGGTGGTATTATGTTTGGAATCATTAAACAGGCTGACCAGATGCATGGTATATAGTTGTTAGATTTGGTTTTATGTGAACTGTTAAAAGGAAAAAAATATTGGTTTCATACCAAATTTCTATACTGTAGTGTAGTCTTTTATTGTTTATAATATTATACTATCTTAGAATTCAAAGGCAACTCAGAGGATCCAGTCAGGCTAAGTATGGGAATATTTTGTATAATATCCATGATGGAGTCATTTGACCCTTGGTATTTGGTACCATTCAATTTTGAAGGTCAGTAAAGTTTTTAGAATTTTTCAAATAGGGAGTCTATTCTTATATGGAATAAAATCAACCTTCTTGAAAAATTAATTTATTCTGTATATTTTTATTGCGTGCCTACTATGTGCAAAGAGTGTTTTACGTGCTAGAGACATAACAATGAAAAAAGTAGGCTAAAATCACTGTGTTAATTGAGCCTGTATTCGAGTTGAAATTAATACAATTAATTACACACATATATATATGTATATGAAGTTAGATGGTGATAAGTGCTATTAAATAAAGCAAGGAAGGGGGATAAAGCTTGCAATTTAAAAGACTGGTAAGAGAAGATCTCACTTAGAAGTAATGGTTAATAAACACCTCAGGTAGATGAGGGAATGAATCATGTGGCTGTCTGGGGAAAGAGTGTTCCAGAGACACAAAGACTTGGGTGAGATAGTTTATTTACGAGATGAACCTAGGAAGCACAATTGAGGGAATAGAGAGTTTCAAAGACGGGAGAAAAACCAATAATATGTACATTATTAGGCTGGCTACTATACTGGGAAATTTGAGCTCAGACCCACTAGGAACCTATGAAGAACTATGCAGAATGCTTCCCAGAGTTAACCCTCAGGGATTGGGGGTGGGGAATTTATCCACTAACTCTCTTCCATTGATGGTTGAGTGATGCCTCTGGGGGTATTGTATTTCTGAGCTGTGCCAGCATGTCTGATTAATAGCTTATCATGATACCAGTGAACATTCTGAGGCAAAAAAGTGGGGAGATACTGCAGAACTTGCTTTAGGTGCGGCACTGACAGTGTGTTGCACTGAAACCAGATGGACTAAGGGAATGTGGTACTTCTACATAAACTTTGGAATATATGAAAACCAAGAAGAGGGACAAACTATTGATTCATACAACAACATGGCTGAATCTTAAATACCTTTTACTTAGTGAAAGAAGCCAGACCAAAAGGCTACATATTGCACTGTGGAGATGGAAAAGAGATCAGTTATTTGCCAGAAGTAGTAAAGGTAGGGATTGCCTTCAAGGGGACCTCATAATGGAATTTTTTGTGCCGTGGAACTGTTCTTTATGACACTGTGGTAGTTCATAATGACTCTATGCATTTGTCAGACCATGCTGTATACCACAAAGAATGAACTTTCCTGATGGCAAATTAAAAAAAAAAGTCAACCAGCATGTCAGGGGATCCCATAAGGGAATGCAAACTGTGAGAAATAAATTTAACTGTATTACAAATGCCATAACATCATCAAAATAATGAGCTGACCTAAGTAACCTTGGAAAACAGTGTTTTGGCTGGATACTGTAAAACTAAAGAAATAAACCTACATAAACATTACATTCTGATTGGTAAATTTGTTTCTCACATAGTACAGATTAACAATTCTAACAATACTTTATATGTTTAGTAGGTTTGGACAAATATATAAATTAATTGTGTTTAATGTGAGCCGGGTTTCCCACTGTCACAGAAAGACATAGACATAGAGAATGGACTTGAGGACACGGGGTGGGAGGGGGAAGTTGGGGCAAAGTGAGAGTGGCATGGACATATATACACTACTGAATGTAAAATAGTTACTAGTGGGAAGCAGCAGCATAGCACAGGGAGATCAGCTCCGTACTTTGTGATGACCCATAAGGAGGATGCCAGGGAGGGTCAAGAGGGAGGGGATATGGGGACATATGTATGCATATGGCTGATTCACTTTGTTGTACAACAGAAGCTAACACAGTATTGTGAAACAATTATATACTCCAGTGAAGATCTATTAAAAAAACATGTGAAGAGTGAAGACTATAAAGAACTCTGTGGGGAATTCCCTGGCGGTCCAGTGGTTAGGACTCCGAGCTTCCACTGCAGGGGCCACGGATTTGATCCCTGGTTGGGGAACTAAGATGCCACATGCCATACGCCATGGCCAAAAGAAAAAAAAAAGAAAAGAAAGAAAAAAGAATCCTGGTATTGGTTTAGAGTATAAGCATGAATTCAAGTTTATTTTAATATTTAATATATATACGCAGAGGTATATATACATATATTTTCTAGCTCAGTTCTCCAAGGGGGCCTGGAAGCCATGATACCCCAGTAGCAATGAGCACATTCAGTGCTCACAATCCTGGTTTCTAAATACCATTTTCCAATGAAAGGAACCAGGGCTCTCTGGAGTAATGGCTGGTTCTAGGGCTGGGGCAGGGAGAACACAAGGTGAACCTGAAGTATTTAATGTCAGAAATTAAGAAAGTGCTCAAAACAAAATAAAGGATGATGGGAGCATGTCAAAGGGACACAGCCAACCAGAAAGAGTTCTTAATGGGTCAAATCTGGGCAAAAAATAATGATTGTGTTGGGTTGTAACCCAAAGAACAGAATACATATCCATGATTCTGTAGTGATTTAAGTGATTGAATAGATAATAAATGGGTGAGAATGGATAAATATTCCTTACAGAAAATTCCAAATAATAAATGTAGAATGAATGAGGAAAATAAAAAAATTGCTGTTAGAACCCCACAGTAATAAGTGCTGTAAGAATAGTCTTCTTAAGAATGTTCAAATTAGTGGGTGAAACTTTAAGGAGAAAAAATATATTTGTGTAGCTTCCAAATACCTTCCTCAAAAATATTTATCAATTACTGTGGTGGCTTGAACATATGTCCACAAGTACCTTGACACTCATTCCCCTAGGAAGTGGAGCTTAATTTCTCTCCCCTTGAGTGTGAGTTGGACGTGGTGACTCCTAATGAATAGAGTGTAGATGTGGAAAAACTGTAACTTTACAGTGGAGGATGTAAGGCGACATCACCATAAACAAGTGATCAAGGTTAGCAACACCAGTAATAAGTCATGTTAATATCACATACCCCCTGATATGATGTGGTGAGAAGGGCACCTCACTTCTGTGGTATCCTTCCCCCAAATCTATAACCGGTTTAGTCGTCAGAAAACATTAGACAAAACCACATTGAAGGACATTTTACAAAATATTTGACCAGCCCTCTAGAAAAGAATCTGCTTCCAAGCTCATTCACATGTTGGCACAACTCAGTGCCTTGCAGTTGTAGGGCTGAGGTGACTGTTTTCTAGTTGGCTGTCAGCCCGTGACCCCTTCGGCTCTGAAAGAATGCTCACGTTCTCTCCCTCATCCCCCTTCCGTCTCCAGAACTCGCCTTGTAGAGTCTCGACAACTGAAATGGGATCACTCACACTTTGAATCTCCTTCAAGTAGAGACTAATGCCCTTTAAGGGATCATCTGACTGAGTCCATCCAGGATGATGTCCCTTTCTGAAAGCCAACTGTGCCATGTAACAACCTAATCATCAGAATGACTATCCCATCATATGTTCAGGTCCCTGCCACACTCAGGAGGAGGCCATTAGTGTTTGATTAAATACCTGAGGTACTATAACCCAGCTTCATCAAAGCATAAGACTAACCATCATACCATACAGTTTACCCATTTATAGTGTATAACTCAGTGGTTTTTAGTATTCAGAGTTATACAACCATCACTACAGTCAGTTTAAAAACACTTCTATCATCTTTCAAAGAAACCTTGTACTTATTAGCAGTCATGGCCTGTTGAACCACCCCCCGCCCTTGTCAGCTATGGATTTACATATCCTGAACATTTTATATAAATTGAGTCATATAATTGTAGTCTTCTTTTACTGGCTTCTTTCACACTGCATAGTGTTTTCAAGGTTTATCCATGTTGTGGCATATAGCAGTGCTTCATTTCTTTTTATTACCAAATAATATTCCATTGTATGACTGTACTACATTTTGTTTATTCATTCATCATTTGATGAACATTTGAGTGTTTCTAATTTTTGGTTTTTAAAATAATGCATCTATGAATATTCATGTACAAGTTTATGTGTGGACATATTTTCATTACCTTGGGAATGGAATACCTAGGTCATATGGTAACTATGTTTAACCTTTTGAGGAACTGCCTGACTGTTTCAAAGCTGCTGTGTTATTTTACATTTCCACCAGCAGTGTATGAGGGTTACAATTGCTCTACATCCTTGCCAACATTGCTTATTTCACGTCTTTTTTTTTTAATAGATCTTTATTGCAGGATAATTGCTTCACAATACTGTGTTAGTTTCTGTTGCACAACAAAGTGAATCAGCCATATGCATACACATGTCCCCATATCCCCTCCCTCTTGAGCCTCCCTCCCACCCTCCTTATGGGTCATCACAAAGCACGGAGCTGATCTCCCTGTGCTGTGCTGCTTCTTCCCACTAGCTAACTATTTTACATTTGGTAGTGTATATATGTCGATGCTACTCTCACTTTTCCCCAGCTTCCCCCTCCCACTCCATGTCCTCAAGTCCATTCTCTATGTCTACATCTTTATTCCTGCCTTGCAACTAGGTTCATCAGCACCATTGTTTGTTTGTTTTAGATCCATATATATGCATTAGCATACTGTATTTTTTTCTTTCTGATTTACTTCACTCTCTGTGACAGACTCTAGGTCCATCCACCTCACTACAAGTAACACAATTTTGTTTCTTTTTATCGCTGAGTAATATTCCATTTGCATCGTTTTGATTGTAGTCATCCTTGTGGGTGTGAAGTAGTATCTCATTGTGGTTTTGATTTGCAGCCATTTGGTAGCTAATGATGTTGAACATCTTTTCATGTGTTTATTAGCTATTAGTATTTCTTCTTTTGAGAAATGTCTATCGGATTCTTTGCACATTGTTTAATTGGGGTATTTGTCTTTTTATTATTGAACTGTGAGTGTTCTCTATATATTCTGAATATGTCCCTTACTAAAGATTTATTTGCAATTATTTTCACCCATTCTGTGGGTTGTCTTTCACTTTCTTGATAGTGCCCTTTGAAGCACAAAAGTTTTTTCTTTTCAATAAATTTATTTATTTATTTTTGGCTGTGTTGGGTTTTCATTGCTGTGCAAGGGCTTTCTCTAGTTGTGGCGAGGGGGAGCTACTCTTCCTTGCGGTACGCGGGCTTCTCATTGCAGTGGCTTCTCTTGTTCAGGAGCATGGGCTCTAGGCACGCGGGCTTCAGTAGTTGTGGCACGCGGGCTCAGTAGTTGTGGCTCGCAGACTCTAGAGCACAGGCTCACTAGTTGTGGCGCATGGGCTTAGTTGCTCTGCGGCATGTGGTATCTTCCTGGACCAGGGATTGAACCTGTGTCCCCTGCATTGGCAGGTAGATTCTTAACCACTGTGCCATCAGGGACGTCCCCACCAAAGTTTTAAATTTTCATGTTTTATCTATTTTTTCTCTTCTCTCTTGTGCTGTTGGTTTCATGCCTGTGAAATCATGTATAATAAAAGATCCCAAAGGTTTTCACCTATGTTTTCTCTTCAGGCTTTAGTAGTTTTAGCTCTTACATTTAGGTCTTTGATCTGAGTTAATTTTTGTGTGTGGTGTGAGATAGGGATCCAGCTTAATTCTTTTGTTCATGGCTATAAGCACCATTTGTTGAAAAGACAATTTTTTCCTTATTAAATTTATTTTAAATTTTGTATATATATTTTAATCTTAGAAATTGAATTTTAGTCATTTTTATATTTTCTATTTCTCTTCTTCTTATGTTGATATTTTACTCTGTATTCTCGAGTATATGGGGCATACTTTTAATAGCTGTTTTAAAAATCCTTCTCTACTCATCCCAATTGGTATGCCATTTCTTTCTGTTTCTATTGGCGCGTGTGTGTATATATATATATATATATATATATATATATTTTTTAACTGATTATGGATCAAAATTTCCAGGTTGGTTATTTTTGGTGGTATTATCCTGGACATTGTGATTTTTTTGTAGCTTATTCAATTTTGTTCTATTTCTTTAAGTGTGTTGGACTTTATTCTGGCATTCAGTTGTGTTACTTCAAAAATTGTTTTTAATATTTGTCATGGCCTGTACATAGCAGCCCTAAGTTCAGTGCTAATTTACTTCCACTACTAAGACAGTGCCTTTCTGTGTTCTCCATACAATGCTCTTTGTATTAAAAGGTCTCTCCACTTTGACTCTTGGGAGTATAAGGTATTCCTAGTCCTACGTGAGTTCCTGACATTGTTTTACTTACTTTTTTCTGATGGTTCTTTCTCCAGCTTCATAGAGTTTCACACTGTGTTCAATTCATTATTTAACCAAAGATTCAAGGGGACCTGTCTATAGATTGCTGTGTGCAACTCTCTCTTCTCTAGTATTTTGCCTCACAAAGTCTAACCACCATGGCCTCCCTGAACTTTGCTCTTTGGTTCCTCAACTAAACGAGGGTTTGGGTTTTCCTCCCTGGGCTGCATCCTCAAATCTGCCTCCAGATAGCAAGCCAGGGCAGTCATATTTTGTCTTCTTTTTCTCAGGGATGCCAATCCTGAGCTGCCTGTTATACTTGAAAGTAGTTGTTTCATATATTTTGTTCAGTTTTCTTATGTTTACACTAGAGGTCAGTTCTCACAGCAGTTAAACCTTCATGGGCAGAAGTGGAAATCTTCTATGTGTTTTTATTTACAGTGAATCTCTTGTAAGCAGCATAAATGTCTTTTTTTATTGTTGTTGTTGATGTGTTTTTAAAATCTATTCTGATAATCTCTGTCTTTTATCAAATTGTTTAGTCAATTTAGATTTAATATAATATTGGTAATATTGAATTTAGTCCTACCATCATGGTATCAATTAAAAAATTTCCTTTATTTTTTCTCTGTTGTTTGTTCCTCCTTTTGCCTTTTTTTAGATTAATTGAGTGTTTTTAAAGTCCACTTTTATCACTTTTATTGGATTTTTAGCTATACCTCTTTTGTGTTTTTTTTAGTGACTGCTGTAGTGATTGTAATAGTCATCTTTATCTTATCACAGTCTACCTTGAATCAATATTATACTACTTCATGTATAAGGTAAGAATATTACAAAAGTGTAATTCCATTTGCTCTTTTCCTGTCCTTTGTGTGATTACTGCCATATATTTTACTTCTATATATGTTATTAACCACACATTACATTATTTTTTTTACTTTAAAAAGACAATTTTCTTATAAAGAAATCATAATAATAAAAAAAATCTTTCTATTTACCCATGTATTGACCATTTTCTGTGATCTTCATTTTTCCCTATTGATCTGAATTTCCTTTTGCTATAACATTTCTTTAGCTTGATGAACTTTATGTAACATTTTAAAGTAGTGTGTTTCTCAATTGGGCTATAAATTAGCTTTTATACATCTAAAAAAGTTTTTATTATGTATGTGTGTATCTTCATATTTGAAGGATATTTTTACTGGTAATAGCATTCTAAGTTGACAGATACATTTTTTTTCAATAATTTGAAGATGTAATTTCCTTTTCTCTGGCTTCTACTTTCTCTTAAGAATTCCTCTGTCAGTTTTATTGTTTCTCCTTTGAAAGTAATATGTCTTTTTCTTCCCTCTGACCTTTTAAAATATATATTTTTCTTAGTTTTTGGATGTTAGCAATTTTAGTGTGATGTACCTAAGTATCATCTTTCTTTTTTAAATTGTGACATGTATTTTTCATCATGTTTGTAAAGTTTTCTGCCATTATCTCTTCAAATATTGCATCTGTCCCATTGTGTCACTCTAGTCTGTATTTCTAAAAGTTTGATTCACTTATGTTAGGCTTTTTCACCATGTTCCTAAGTTTTCTTACTGTCTTGTCTGTATTTTATATCCTTGCACCTCCTCTGATCTATATTTTGATTCACTAATTCTTTCTTTAGATGTTTCCAGTTTTCTCTTAAACCTATTTTTTAATTAGTTATTGTTATTTAACATAGCACACGAGGTTCACTGTATTAAAACAGTTTTACACATGATTCTGCATCATCTATTTTGCTGAATTCTGCTAGGCAGTTCTTCTACCAGTCTATCTTGATTTTTCTCTTGTAGCTCCATTTATCTGGCAGCTTGACTGGTTTTGGATGATCTCAGAATTCTTTACTCACACATCTGGTGGTTTGAGCTGATTGCTTGATCTAGGGGTCCTCAGGCTGCAAATGATTGTTCTCTGCTGTATTTGGCCTATCATCCTCTGGTGGTGTAGACTGGGATGCTATACATATATGTTTAGAATAGAATTCCAAGAAGGAGAGAGCAGAGTATATATGCCTCTTGAGGCCTAAGCTCAAAATTTCCATACCATTACTTCTGAATTCCACTGTTCTGAAAAAATCTTCATGCCAATGCATGTTCAAATGGTGGGAAAAAATTGTACTTTTTTGATGAGAGCAAGGATAAAGTAATATTATGAATTTTGTACATACAGAGATGTGAAGAATTTGTGTAAATTATATTTCAGCTCATCTAATTAGTTCTAACTACTTTGTTTGTTTATTGACGTATAACTCATATGACATAAAATCCTTCATTTTAAAGTGTACAATTCAGTGGTTTCTAGTATAGTCAGTAGGTGTGCAACTATTACCATCATATAATTCCAGAACACTTTAATTACCCCAAGACAAAATTCCATACCCTTTAACAGTCACTACCTGTTCATCCTTCCCTCTAACACCTGAAAACCACGAATCTACTTTCTTTCTCTGTATATTTGTCTATTCTGGACATTTCATTTAAATGCAATCACATAATGTGCCTTTTAGTGTCTGACTTCTTTCACTTAGCGTACGTTTTTAAGGTTCATCCATATTGTAGCATATGTCAGTCCTTTACTTCTTTTTATGGCTGAATAATATTAAATTGCATACCACATATTCATACTCATCAGTTGATGGATCTTCAGCTTATTTCCACTCTTTTGCTGTTATGAATAGTGCTGCTATGAACATTTGTATATGTTTTTGTATAAACATGTTTTAATTTCTCTTTGGTATGTATCTAGGAGTTGATTTTTTAGTCATATGATAAATGTATATTTAACCTTTTAAGGAATTGCTAGACTTTTTCCAGAGCTACTGTACTATTTTACATTTCTACCAGCAGTGTATTCTAGTTACTCTCCTCACCAATATAGGTTAATACATCATTTTCTTTATTATCCTCCTAGTTGATGTGAAGTGGTAGCTCTTTGTGGTTTTGTTTTGCATTTCCCTTATGACTTTCGGTGTTCTTTTCATGTGCTTATTAGCTACTCATATACTTTCTATGGAAAATGTCTATTCAAATCATTTGCCCACTTTTAAATTGAGGGTTTTTTTTTAATGGTAGAATTGTAAGAGTTATTTATGTGTTCTGGGTATGAGATCCTTATCAGACATATGATTCTCAAATATTTTCCACTGTTCTGTGGGTTGTCTCTTCACTTTCTTGACGGTGTCATTTGAGGCACAGCAGTTTTTTTGATAATGTCCAGTATATCTTTTTTTTTCTGTTAGTTGCTTAAGCTTTAGGTGTCATATATAAGAAACTGTTGTCTAATCTGAAGTCATGAGGATGTACATCTATATATTCTTCTAACATTTTTGTAATTTTAGCTCTTACCTTTAGATTTTTGATCCTTTTTTAGTTAATTTTTATATATGGTGTGAAGTATGGGTCCAGATTTATCCTTCTGCATGTGAATATCAAGCTATCCCAGCACCATTTGTTGAAAAGACTATTTCCCCAGTTAAACTTCTTGACACCCTTGTTGAATATCAATTGATCATAGATGTATGGTATTATTTCTAGACCTAATTCTATTCCATGGTCTATATGTCTATCCTTATGACAATGGCACATGGTTTGATTACTGTAACTTTGAAGTAGGTTTTGAAATTGGGAATTGTCAGTACTCCAACTCTGTTTTTCTTTATCAAGATTGTGTTGCCTAATCTGAGCCCTCTGTTTCTAAACATGAATTTTAGGATCTGCTTGTCTATTCCTATAAAAAAAGTCTTTTGGAATTTGATTGCATTGAATTTGCAGATCAGTTGGGATGAATTGCTATTTTAATATTAAGTCTTCCAATCCATGAATACAGATGCCTTTTCATTAATTCCTTTTAACAACGTTTTGTAGTTTTCAATGTACAAATCTTGCATTTCTTTGGTTAAATGTATTGTTAAATGTTTTATTCTTTCTGTTGCTATTGTATTTGGTATTTTTTTCTTAATTTCACTTTCAAACTTTTCAGTTTGTAAGTGTATAAAAATACAATAAAACAGATATTTCTACAATTGATCTGTAGCATTGTTGCAGACAATTATTAGATTAAATAATTTTTTTGGATTTCTTAGTTTTCTTTATGGAAGATTATGTCATCTGAAAGTAAAGTTAGTTTTCTTCTTTTTCAGTGTGGTTGCCTTTCATTTCTTTTTCTTGCTTAATTGCCCTGTCCAGAACCTCCAGTACAATACTGAATAGAAGTGACAAGTGAGGACAGTTTTGTCTTGTTCCTGACCTTAAAAAGAAAACTTTCAGTCTTTTACCATTAAATATGATGTTAGCTATGAAGTTTTTATACATGCCCTTTATCAGGTTAAGACAATTCCCTGCTATTCCTAGTTTGTTGAGTATTTTCCATCTATTGAGATGATCTTGTGATCCACCCCCACCCCACTTTATTTCTCTAATAGTATGTTGTCTTGATTGATTTTCATATATTTAAATAATCTTGCATTCCTGGGGTAAATGCAACTTAGTCATGGTGTATAATCCTTTTATATTCTAGTGGATTCAGTTTGCTAGTATTTTGTTGAGAAGTTTTGCAGCTATAATCATAAGAGGTATTGGTCTGGCATCATCTTTTCTTGTGATAAGTTTGTCTTGTCTTTGTATTAGGTTAATACTGGCCTCATAGAATGAGTTAGGAAGTCTTCCCTTTTCTTCTGTGTTTTGGAAATATTTGTGAATAATTGTTAATTCTCCTTGACTGTTTGGTAGAATTCATGAATTAAGCCAGTTGATCTTGGGCTATACTTTTCTGGCACTTTGTTGATTACTAACTCAGTCTTTTTATTGTTATGGCCTGTGCCTATTTTCTGTTTCTCCTCTAGTAAGTCTTGGTAGTTAGTATCTTTCTAAGAATCTCCCCTATCATCTAGGTTATCTAATTTATTGGCATACAGTTGTTCATAGTATTTCCCTATAGACCTTTTCCCCAGTCTTTGTCAGTTGTATGTCTCATCTTTCATTCCTGATTTTAATAATTTGTGTCTTCATATATTTCTCTGTTAGCCTAGCTAAAGCTTTGTTGATTTTGTTGCACATTACAAAGAACAGTTTGTATTTGGCTTTATTGATTTTCTTTATAGTTTTCATACTCTGCATTTTATTTATTTTCACTCTAATCTTTATTATTTCCTTTCTTCTGCTTGCTTTGAGTTTAGTTTTCTATTAATTTTTTACTTAATAAGGTGCAAAGTTGGTTGATATGAGACCTTTTCTCTTTTTTAATGTAGGCTTTTACAGCCATAATTATTTTTTCTGAGCAGTGTTTTGCTGCATCCTGTAAGTTTTGGTATATTATGCTTTATTTTAATATACCTGAAAGTAATTTTTAATTTTCCTATGATTTGTTTTTTGATCCATTGGTTATTTAGGAATGTGTTGCTTGATTTCCACAATTTGTGATTTTCCCAAATTTTCTGTTATTGATTTCTAATTTTAGTCAATTGTGGTTAGAGAACATACTTTATATGACTTCAGTCCTTTTAAATTTATTGAGGTTTGTTTTATGACCTAGTATATTGTCTATCCTGAAGAGTTTTTTATGTGCAGTTAAGAAGAATGTATATTCTGCTGCTGTTATGTGGATTTTTCTATTTATGTCTGTTTGGTCCAGTTGGTTTATAGTGTTGTCCAAGTCTTCTAATCCCTTGCAAATCATCTGTCTAGTTGTTTGATTCATTATTGAAAGTGAGGTATTGACATCTCCAACTATTTTTGTTGAATTCTTTATTTCTGTTTTAATTTCTGTCGGTGTTTGCTTCATGTAGTTTGAGGCTCTGTTAGATGCATGTATGTTTACAATTTTTATATCTTATCGATGGATTGTCCTTTTTGTCATTATAAAATGTCCCTCTTCATCTTCAGTAACATTTGAAAAGTCTATCTGATATTCCTATAGCCATTCCATCTTTCTTGTGGTTGCTGTTTGTATACTATATCTTTTTTCATCCATTCATTTTCAATCTCTTTGTGTATTTAGGTGTGTCTCCTATGAAGGGTACATAGTTAGATCTTTGTCTTTTATCTGGTCTGTCTTTTCTGCCTTTTGATTAAATCATTTGATCTATTCACATTTAATGTTATTTTTGATGCAGTTGGATTTATGTGTGTTATTTTATTTTTTCCCCTGTATATCATGAATTTTCTGTTCTTCCACTCTTCATTTGTTTATTTTTTTGCAGTAAGTGAATATTTTCTATTATAACATTTTAATTTTTAATGATTTTTCATTATATTTTATGAGTTATTTTCTTTCTTTTTAAAAATAAATTTATTTATTTATTTTTTGGCTGCGTTGGGTCTTCATTGCTGTGTGTGGGCTTTCTCTAGTTGTGGTGAGCGAGGGCTACTCTTCATTGTGATGTGCGGGCTTCTCATTAGGTGGCTTCTGTTGTTGCAGAGCATGGGCTCTAGGTGCGCGGGCTTCAGTAGTTGTGGCACTTGGGCTCAGTAGTTGTGGCTCATAGGCTGTAGAGCACAGGCTCAGTAGTTGTGGTGCACGGGTTTAGTTGCTCCGTGGCATGTGGGATCTTCCCAGACCAGGGCTCAAACCCATGTCTCCTGCATTGGCAAGCGGATTCTTAACCACTGTGCCACCAGGGAAGTCCATGAGTTATTTTCTTAGTGGTTACTCCAGGGTTTACCATATATAGCTTATCTTATTAAAATATGCTTCAGATTTATGCTAACTTAATTCCAGTGAGATGAAATAATTTTACTCATACATGTCTAGTCTCTTTCTTCCCTTCTTGTGGTATTGTTATATGTATTACATCTGTATATGTTGCAAACCTAACAGTCCATTTTTATAGTTATTATTTATATAGTTTTATGTCTTTTAAAGAATCTGAGGAAAAAAAGGAGGATGAGTGTATACTTACAGCTTTTGTTATATTAATCTTTGTATTAACCATTTTTGGTTTTCTTTGTTCCTGTGGATCTTTGTTTACCATCTAGTAATACCATGTCATATACTTAGCCCAATATAGATTTTCTCTGATACACTTCCTCTGTGGTGTTATTGGGGAATACATTATGTTTTATGTTTTATAGGCCCAACAATACCATTCTTTATATCATTTAAAATACAGTCTTTAAAAATCATGTTAAAGAAGAAAGGAGACAAAAGATATATATTTACTGTCTTTTATAATGACAGTTCTGTTATTGGTGCTCTGTTTTATTTTGTGGAGTTAAATTACTGTCTGGTGTCACATGTTTTCTTCTTGAAGATCTTCCTTTAGTGTTTCCTGTAAGGCATATCTGCTGATAGTGAATTCTCTCAATTTTTGTTTATCTGTGAATGTTTCACTTTAATTTTTGAAGAGCAGTCTCGATGGATAGAAAATTTTTAGTTGACAGTTTTATTTTCAGGACTTTGCATATATTATCCCACTGGCTACTGACCCTCGTTTTTCCTGATTAAAAGCCAGTTATTAATTTTATTGGGATTTTTTTAGGTGAGGAGTCATATTTTCTCTTGCTGCTTTCAAGATTTTCTACTTGTTTTTGGCTTTTATTATAATGTATTTATTGATCTCTTCATGTTTATTGTACTTAAATTTTGTTAAGCTTCTTGGATGTGT
Organism: Mesoplodon densirostris; assembly: GCF_025265405.1. Lineage (NCBI taxonomy): Eukaryota > Metazoa > Chordata > Mammalia > Artiodactyla > Ziphiidae > Mesoplodon > Mesoplodon densirostris. Next base: position 15,898,631 of record NC_082661.1, on the reverse strand, counting down.
GGATTAACATTTTTATCAAATTTGGGGATTTTTCAGGAATTATTTCTTTAAATAAATTTTAGCCTTCTTTCTCTCTCTCCTGTCTTTCCAACACTCCCATTACACATAGGTTGGTGCACTTAATGGTGTCCTGCATTTAGCTGAGGCTCTGTTTATTTTTCTTCATTCTGTTGTCTCTCTGTACTTCAGCTTCCATGGTCTCTACTGATCTTTCTTCAAATTTGCTAATTCTTCTGCCAGTTCAAATTTACTGTTGAATCTCTAGTGTATTTTTCATTTCAGGTTTTTTAAATGCTTTTATTTTATTTCTGTTAGTATGTGTAGAATTTTATCCACCCCCCCCCCCCTACTTTTTTTTGGCTGCACTGTGCAGCATGTGAGATCTTAGTTCCCCGACCAGGGATCGAATCCATGCACCCTGCAGTGTAAGTGTGGAGTCTTAACCACTGAACCGCCAGGGAGGTCCCTCATTTCAGTTATTTTACTGTTGTACTTTATAATTTCCATTTGTTCTTTTTTATAATTTCTGTGTTTTTATTGATACTCTCTTTTTGTTGAGACGTTGTCATCATACGTAACTTTAGTTCTTTAAGCATAATTTTCTCATTTTTTTCTGCCTTTAATTATTTTGCATATTTTTATTGTTTTCTAATTGTCCTTTTACTCCAATTCTTGGGTTGTCAATTCTCATTTTTATTATCTCTCTTTTGCCTGACTCTTCTTTATGATGCTTTGTGATTTTTCATTTTGAAGTTTAATTCAGTAAGTAGTGTTGTTGTCGTTGTTATTTTCATTGTCTTTTATTACTGTATCAAAGGCTTGCAAACGAAGGTGTGATGGCCAAACCTGGTTGACTGCCTATTTTTGTAAATAAAGTTTTATTGGATTATAGCTATTATCAATTGTTTGTGTATTGTGTATGGTTACTTTTGTACTGCAGTGGCAGCAGTGGTAGTTGTGAAGAGGTTTTATGGTCTGCAAAGCCTAAAATACTTACTATCTTGCAGTTTACAGAATCAAGTTTTTCCAGTTTCTGTTCTGTGTGACCTGAGTTGAAGTATTTCAAGGGTCCATTTATGTCTACTTTTGCATGAGGCTTTTCTTGTTTACAGAGCAGGTTTTAACACTATTGTTTGATGTTGGGGTTTCTCTACCATATGGAAAGTGTGAATTTCAACCCAAACAATATGATCAGTATAGGCTTTAAGTTCTCACAAGTGACTTTTGTCTTTCATACATTCTTACCCATGTTAAGGTTCCTTTCTGCTTCTTTGGGCTTGTGATGTATTTTAGTACCTTTTTCACAGATAGGGGCTACAATTGAAGGCTTTAAGCATTTTAAATATGGTTCAGTTTAGCTCTCTAATTTGTGTATGCCAGAGATTATATCTCCTGGCCCTGCTGAGTTTTGAAACCCATACCTACTAGCTGTTGCTAGTCTGTCCCCATGTATAGTAAAGTTCTGTCACTAGCTCACACTTCTCTTTCACATTCTTGTTTTGAATCCCTGTTTTATTTTTAGCAATGATAATTCCCTTTTCTTCTAAAAGGCTATGTTTTGAAAAAAAGTTTTGGGTAAATTTTAGCCTTGATTTTCTGTGTATATTTTTTTTTTTGAATTTTGTTGAGAATGCCAAACAGATACTTTTCAATGTTTTACATCTGTTTTAGAGAGCACATATTTTTCAAAACGAGGTACTTTATTTGCATATCAAGTGCTGTGTTTTTCATGATGTTTTATTTTCATTTTTTTCTGTTTGTGTGTACATAGATGAGAAGCCATCTGGGCTGGTTTTAAAATTTAAACAAAACAGTATGGATGACTTCTCTTTAGTTTCATTCATGTTCCAGAACCAGGTTGTTATTAGAACCTTTCAAGTAACAGTGTATCCTGGAAGAACTATTAGATACAAGCTTACATTACCTGTTGATCCAACCCCCTAATGGCAGTGGAGAATAAAACATCATCATAGGCTTTATAGTATATCCTTTTCCTGTGTTTGATACAGCCATTATTACATCTGGGTCCTGCTTTCTATAACATGCCTTACCCTTTGCCATTGCTGCCATACTAGTTATAAGCTGCAACGATGACTATCCTTTTTTTGCTGGAAATTTTGCCAGCAGTTAAGTCTAAATTATACCAGCTTTCTGTATGGTATATTCATTACTTGGAACATTAGACTTTGCTGTATCTCATTCTAGCAGCTGATATGCTTCTTGGTTGCACTGTGGCCCAGAACTGCCTTCAGAACTTGTCGCTTTCAGGAAAGTTACTGTTGAGTGGCATTATGCCAGGAGTTCTCTTTTAATTCCCAGAGGTATAGTAGGTTACTACTTTCTAGTTTTACTTACGTAGTTGTCATCATACCCCAATTCTTGTTGTTTCTGGCAAGTTTTTTTATTATTACAGTGGTAATCTATGAGGAGGATATTAGATGAGATTGGTAAATTTAGTCATTTTATTCAGAAGTTAAGACATTTGTTTTTCTGATGAAAAAATGTAGCCAGGGTTTCATAAAAATGTTTATAGTAACCCATCTCTTATTTTGACTTTTTCAGATAATGCTTTACATGTAGTGAGCACTCAATAAATTTTGTTTTTACCTGAGTGAATTAACCTTAGTGGTTTTACATAAAATTTTCTATGAAAAAGTAACTTAAAATTTTAAGCACAATGTTAAAAAATTAAAGTTATTATTTTTCCTTATTATAAAAGTAATATGAATTTATTGTAGAAAACTGATGATGCAGAAAAATCTTACTAAACTAAGATAACCATCATTAACTTTTCCATGGGCATATTAATACATTTAAAAACAAAATTGTGTTCATTCTAAATATATTGTTTGAATCCTTATTTCACTCAATTTATTATGAATAGTTTTCTTGTTATTAAATTTTCTCCTAGCTGTTTCATAATGTAATATAAAATTTGAAAACTATATTGTAATTTTCTCAGTTTCATAAAGAGGAAGATTACTCAATATTTTTCCATGATGACTGCATGTCATTTCTATACTATGTTGCAATAGAGTTATGCCTCTGAAAATATCTGTAAGATATAGGTATTTGTTTTATACTTTTTTTTTCTTTACTCTTTGATGTTAACTCATGTTGATGACCTTATGCTAGTCTCTTGGGATTTCCCTCTTACTTTCAAATTTTGTACGTACAGTAGGTATGAGATTTAATGTCTGGTCTTTGATTCATACATCCTGATTGTGCATTTGTTTCTGCCATTCTTTAAATGTGTGACTTTGGGTAGTTGCTTAATCCAGGCCTCCTGATCTTAGAAAGAACCCTAAAAATAGTACCTTCCACACAAAATTGTTGTGAGTCTTAAATTATATAATTCATGTATGCCACTTGGTTCACTATCTAGCCATGGGGTAGTATTTACAATATTTTAAAAACTGATACAAAATGTAAACTGACCAAGCAGAATATAGATGCCAGCCACAAACAACTGCAATCGACTAAACATTAGCTTTCTTGGCTTGAGCAAGAGAAAGCTCAATTAAATGCTGTTTTAGTTGTAATAATGATGAAAATGATTATGAAAGTGACAATGATTATGATGTTTTGACAAGATGTTACCAAATTAAGTCAGTATTATGCCCCCAATAGACACTAAACATGAGCTTTCATATAGGAACTTTATCTCTCACCTGAAGTTTTAAAATTCTATTGTAATATTAATATGAAAACATATTAGACCTCATATTAAGAAGACATAAAAAAATCTTATGCTTTAAATCTGTTTCTGTTTAGTTCACATTCAAATAGAATTTTAATTAAGCCTCGAAGCTTTTCTTGCCCAAAGAAGATATACATTTATACAAAATTTAAAAGTGCTATGTTTGCTAATTTTAAACTAATGTATTTTCTTGAAGTAAGGACTTATTACCACATAATTTTCTGTATTTATTGATCCTTTTTTATTATATGTAAATATAATTAAGATGCATTTTAACATTCTTTGTCAAAGCTCTTTTATTTATTCCTGTTAATAGACATAATTGTCACATGAATCTTTAAGGAATATGTTAAAAGATATTTCCTCCTTAGCTATAACTTTTATGTTTCACTTAAATTTCTAACCCCTACATTTTACAGATCATAGGCAAAATTTCAACACAGAATTTATTGTATATAATGTCCTATGTTAGTATTTTGAGACACACATTAAAAAAAAACTTGGGAAATGCCCGTTGGACTCTGCTACCATTCAGATTTGTAAAATAAATTCTTTGTCTTGATGGCAGATATACTTGATACTGTTATGTAGATATTTAAAATTTTTTTTTTTTTTTACTATTTTCCTTAGCTTGCCAGTGTAATGGACATAGCACTTGCATCAATAATAACGTATGCGAACAGTGTAAAAATCTTACCACAGGAAAGCAGTGTCAAGACTGCATGCCAGGTTATTATGGAGATCCAACCAACGGAGGACAGTGTACAGGTAATTATTTTTTCTTTCACTTCAGTGTATTTTTACTACAGAAAAGAAAATTAAGAAAGATATGCCTCTTGTGGAAAATATATTTTATTAAAGAAGTTTTTTTTTCCATTAAGTCTCAATATTTTTTGGAAGGTAATATATATTAGGGACTATGAACTATAAGAATTCTGTGATATACTAGCTTTAAGAAAATCTTACTTTTTCTTATTTCAAAATGAATACATGATTACTATAGGAAATTTACCAAATGCAGATAAATTAAAGTTAAAAATTACCTGTAATCTTACTATTCTAAAATAATCACTGCTGATAATTTGTTTTTTAATAATAGTAAGTTATCACTTTACATTTTACTTTAGGAATAAGAAATAAAGGTTTTGTGTATGCCTTACATCACTTAAGTTTTTTTTTTTTTTTTTTTTTTTTGACAGGGTGATAGTATAACAAGGTTTAAGAGCATGAGTTTAGAATCAGTCCTTGGCTGAAATTCCCGCTCTGCCACTGTTTAAATGTATGGCTTCAGTTAATTCACTTAGCATCTCAGTGCTTCATTTTTCTCATATGTAGAAGGAAGATGATAATACTTCTCTGCATTATTATAAATATCAAATGTGATCATATGTAATAGAGTCACATATAATAGGAATTGAAGCACATTAAAAGAGCATTATAAGAGCTAACTATTATATAATTTTTCAATCATGAAACCCTTCTTTTCTCTTCTTCTCTGTCCTGCTGCTTCTTTCTCCTACGTTTTAAAAAAGAAAATTTGGTCTTTCTTTAAAAAATTTCCTTAAAAATTTTTTTTTCAGTAATACTTCCTTATTTCTAGATTAGTCCTTGTTCCTTAAATCTTTAATCTACTTTGTCTAAATGGAATAGCCTGTAGAGCACTCACAGAAAAGCCTCAGTTGTTGGCTGTGATGAGAAATCTTTATAGAGAGAGTTGGGCCTGGGCCTTTAGATAAAACTTTTTAACACTACCTGCATGTTAAAGCCACCTGGAGAGCTTTTAAAAAATACGGATGTCTGGGTCAATCCCTAAAATAATTAAATCAGTCTCTTAGTTTATCGTAAGGTGATTCTTGGTTCTTTTCAAAGTCTTCCCAAATGATTCTAATATACACTCAGGGTTGAGAAACACAGAATGATGAGCTGTGCCTTAGAGTCAACAAAACTGCTCTGGTAATAGCAGGTTTGGTGCTGATTGAAATTTTGTGATATGGAAAGCTCTGCCCTGATTGAGGCTGTAATACACAAATTGTTTGACGCTTGCATTTTCTGTGTTCTAGGCACTGTACTCATAGCTTATATTCATTATCTCATTTCAGCTGTACAACAACTATGGGAGAAGTCACAATTATCTCCATTTTACATACAACCCAATACACAAAGAAGTTAAGTAAAATACCCAGATCATACTGCTAATAAGAGGAAGAAAATGTCTGATTCTTAGGCCTAACTCTTAACTATTAATGCAGAAGTGGTGTTAATATGGACAGGGAGGATCCAGTAGCCCTTATTAGCCAAAAGCCACAGCTTAGTGCTGTGTTCATTGTATACAGAAGCAGCAGTAGAGATGTGTACAACGGAATCCACAAAGTGTAGACCTTATTACCTAGTGGAGTCATAGTATTTTGTTATTTTATGTTTATTAAGTAAAAAGGTAAGGATTTTGGAGCCATCCTGTTTTCCAAAAAGCTTTTTACTACTGAATTTTCTATAGCCAAGAATTTCATTGGACAAAAAGTGTATTTCAGATAGATTATTTATGTTATATATATATAAATGTTTTGTTTCCATAACTTTAAGACAAAAACACGCCTGGGTTGTTTTTTTTCCACATTGCAATTTATATGTGTTTGCAGCCTTTCATATATTTAATATACAATTGTTGTTTTAATTTACTTTTATGAAAATGATTTCATTTACAGTCTCCAAATTATTTTAATGCCTATATAATAGTCCATGGGGATTTTGTGAAGTAATTTACTTCATATACTTCTGTTATTTATATATTGCTTCCAACTATAACCCCATTTTTAGCATTTTTAAAATTTGAGGTCAAATTCACATAGCATAACAGTAACCATTTTAGGTATACAATTCAGTGGCATTTACTACATTCATAATATTGTGCAACCATCGTCTCTGTCAAGTTCCAGAAAATTTCCTTCCCTCCAAAAGAAAATGCCATACTTATTAAGCAGTCATCCCAGTCCCTGGCAGTCACTAATCTGCTCTCTTTCTTTATAAATTTACTTATTCTGGATATTTCTTGTAAATTGGATCATAAAATATGTGACTTTGTGACTGGCTTCTTTTACTTTGCATAATGTTTTTAATGTTCATTCTTGTTGTAGCATCTATCAGTACTTCATTCCTTTTTGTGGATGAATATTTTTCCATTGTATGGGTATATCACAATATTTTTACACATTTATTCTTTGATAGACATTGGCTTTTTTTCCACCTTTTGGCTATTTTGAATAGTGCTGCTATGAACATTATTGCACAAGTTGTTTTTGAATACAAGTTTTTAGTTCTTTTGTATATAAACTAGGAGAGGAATTGCTGGATCATATAGCAATTTTATGTTTAACTTTTTGAGGAACTGCCAAATTGTTCAAGTTGTTTTCCATGGTGGTTGCACGATTTTACATTCCCACCAGCAATGTGGAGGATTCCAATTTCTCTACATCCTTGCCAACAGTTGTTATTTTACATTTTCAGAAACTTTTAGCCATCCTAGTAGGTGTAAAACTATTTCTCATTGTAGTTTTGATTTGCATTTCCCTAATGACTAGTGATGAAGTTGTTGGCCATCATATGGTTTTTTTTTGGAGAAATTTCTATTCCAGTTCTTGCCCATTTTAGAACAATTTTAAAAACTGTGGTAAAATGTACATAATATAAAATTAGCCATTTTAACCATTTTTAAGTGTGTAGTTCAGTTTCATTAAGTACATTCACATCGTTGTGCAACCATCATTACTATCCATCTCCAAAACTTTTTCCATCTTGCAAAGCTAAAACTGTATAACCATTAAATAATAACTCTTCATTCCCCAACACCGGCCCCTGACAGCCACTATTTTACTCTTTTTCACTATGAATATGATTACTCTAGACACCTCAAATAAGTGGAATTATCCAGCATTTGTCCTTAATGATTGTTTTTTTTTCAGTTAGCATAATGTCTTCAAGGTTCTTTCATATTGTAGCATGTGTCCTTCCTTTTTATTGCCGAATGATATTCTGTTGTATGTATATACCACATTTTTTAAATCCATGCATCCATTGATGGATGCTTGAGTTGCTTCCACCTTTTGACTATTGTAAATAATACTGCTATGAATATGGGTGTACAAATATTTGTTTGAGTCTTTTTGTCTTTTCATGTGCATATTGGCCACTTGTATATCTTCGGTGTAATGTCTTTTCGAGTCCTTTGTTCATTTTTTAAATTGGGTTATTTGGTTTTGTTGTTGTTGAATTCTAAGAGTTCTTCATATATTCTAGTTATGAGGTCCTTATCAGATAAATGATTTGCAAATATTCTCCCATTCTGTAGGTTGTCTTTTCACTGTCTAGACAGTGTCCTTCAAAGCACCAAAGTTTTAAATTTTGATGAAGTCCAGTCTATCTCTTTTTTCTTTTGTTGCTTGTGCTTTTGGTGCATATCTAAGAATCCATTGCCAAATGTAATGTCGTGAAGATTACCAAAGTACTATTTTAATTTTTTGCCAACATAGGCAAAAGGAACGTTTGAATAAGTATATTAGCTAAAAACTTTTAAATTAAAATAGTAACTTTTATCATTCCACCAGGCATAGTGCTTTTAGAAATATGTTTCCCTTTGGGGATGATACTTCTCTGCTAGGTTTAAGACTAATTCAGTTATTTCATATTATTTTTGTTGCTGACATTATACATGTGGAAAGCTGAGGTACAATGCAATAGAAAACTAAAGAGAATGAAAGATAAATACCTTTCTTATTCACTGTTGCACATTCCCTGGTAGTTTATGAAGCTTTAAACAATTCCTTATAGTTTCCTTATTTCCTAAATTTGGCAAAATAGTATTTTTCTGTCTATGACTTTTCTACAGTGATGTGATATATGAAATTCATTTTTATTTCTTAGGGCCACATTAGCAATCTAACTAAATTAACAATATGTCACATGTGGTGAATTATATTTAATGTGGCAATGGCTAAAATCAATTTATAAAATATGAGAAGTAAAAGTGTTCTACTATTTTTTCATTTTTAGTTCACTTTATTGAGAAAAGTTCATTTTTTCATTAGTAGTTGCACGTATTAAAATGGTGATGTTAAGGGAAATAAGGAAATAGATTTATATATATATATATATATATTTTTTTTTTTAAATAGATTTATATTTGAATGGTAAGGCTTTAAATGTACTGCAGATTTAGATATTCTTTTAAAAAGTTGGCCTACTAAAGCCATTTAACTACGTTGTCAATATGTAAATGTACTTGTAGACTTCCTTTAGATTGTTTTTAAACTGTGTTATATTTATAGCTGTTCTGTTAGTACAATTATTGAAAGTGCTTTATTATTAAAATTATTTTATTTCTTGTTAATGTTCAGGAAGATTCTCTGTTACAAACTTGCTCTGACATTGGTTATCTATCTCTCTATCTATCTATCTATCTATCTGTCTTTGTAGCTATAAAAGAATATAACATTGTTAAGAGTTTGGGCTTTGGAATTATACTGATTGGGTCCATATTCTGGCAATGGCACTGTCACCTTGGATAATTATTTAACCTCTTAGTGTCTCACTTTCCTCACCTGCAAAATGCAGCTAATTTAATTTACTGTGAGGCTTAAATAAACATATGAAATAATTTGTATTTCCAGCAAATGTTAACTCCATAATGCAAACTATTATTGCAAATTATTATTGTTCCTATTTATAACATCATTAGGCTTAAGTATGTTAATATAAATGTGTGAATCAGACTTTTGGGACAGTATTATTTTTGCCATGTTATCTCCAATTTAACATAAATTTTAGTAAAAGAAAATAAATGAAAGTTTCATTGAATACAGTAACAGCTCAATGTGCTACAACAGCTCAACACTCAATATACTGTACTACTTTGCGATGAAGGATTACCCTTGAATTCCACAATTACTGACTACTTACTATATGCAAAGTAGTGTGTTAGGACTTACTAAAATTTATAGATGGTTGACTTGAACAGCACAGATTTGAACTGCGCAGGTCTACTTATACACAGACTTTTAAATAGTAAATACTATAGTACCACAGTAGCCACGGTTTGTTGAATCTTGTGTATAGAAGATGCAGAACTGTGTATAGGAGGAACCTGGTATATGGAGGAACTGCATATATGGAGGGCCAACTATAAGTTATACAGGATTTTTCTATTGCACAGAGGGTTGGTGTCCCTAACCCCCTCCCTATTCAAGGGTCAACTGAACATTGTGTAGGTGCTGTAATAGTGTTACGTAGAAGTTGAATGATAGAATCAGGGACAAAGAGGTTAATTTTAATGGGAGGATCTGGGTAGGCCCTTGAGAGTTGAGGCAATTTGCATGCTTCAATTTTCTGTAATTATTATTAGCTGCATGTTTTTCATTATAACTTGTTCTAAATGTAAGAAACTAAGCTATAATGTTATTAATCTTAAAAATATTTTAATATCTTTACATGTATTTGTTTTGTTTAATTACTCATAAAAAATGGGCTATAAGAAAAAGCTCCCCATATGAAGTATACAGACATTTAAAAAATTGCAGTCTTGGGCCTCCCTGGTGGCGCAGGTGGTTGAGAGTCCGCCTGCCGATGCAGGGGATACGGGTTCGTGCCCCGGTCTGGGAGGATCCCATATGCCGCGGAGCGGCTGGGCCCGTGAGCCATGGCCGCTGAGCCTGCGCGTCCGGAGCCTGCGCGTCCGGAGCCTGTGCTCCGCAACGGGGGAGGCCACAACAGTGAGAGGCCCGCATACCGCATAAAAAAAAAAAAAAAAAAAAAATTGCAGTCTTGTATGACTAATAGTTTTCTTCATCTAGGTCTTACGTTTTCAGTTACTTTATTGTAAGATATCTAATGGGTTTGGTTGGTGTTATGAATAAATTCTTTTCCTTTAACATTGAATTCATAACTGGTTTTAGTAAAATGTAATTTTGTATTTATTTATGACTTTTAGTTCATTTTATTATTCTTTTTCTAGGTTCTTAAATAGTATATGATTTTCTTTCTATATTTTTTACTTTTAATAGTGATAAAGAAACTCTTAGTTTCCAGGTTGAGGAAAAAAAAGTCCTTTCAACATAGTAACAGTTCTGTTTTTACCTTTGTTTCTTATTAGCAAAACTTATGTTTTTCTTTTTAGCATATTATTAATATCTGTCCATAACAGGCTTTTACAGAAATATTTAAAACTTTAATAAACACACTGGGCTATGACACAGATATTCTCTGAGACTTGAGGGTGGTAAAGAAGATAAGTGAACTCTTCTTTCTCTCTACTAGGATGGGAGATTTTTTTCATTTTAAACCCTTCTTACATATTGCAGATTGTTCAGAGAAGCTGAAAGTTTATAACCAAATGACCTCGAGCATTTCTTAAAACAAATGTAAGAAGTTTAATTCTCTGAAAATGGAAGCATTGACCTGAATAATCTAAAAATGCAGATAAATGAAAATCACTTGATATGGAAATCTTGTTTTTATTAATTACTTTGACACAGCAAAGTTGAAAGTTTGTATTTTCTGAGTTACACCATTATCATCCTGTGTGGCAGAGAAAAACCAATCTGAGATTTTAAATATTTCAAAGAATGGCCCTTAAATGAATAATTATATAATTACATATAGCTATTTAGTATATGATATAGTCATGAAGTTATACTTTGATCTAAAATTCTCTTCAGAATGACATTTTTATGTAGATTTAAGAAAACAAGAGTGCCTTTTAAAATCATATAGAACTGCCTGTTTCAACTGCATGATTAAACAGTCTTTATTGCATAGGTTCTATAATATTTGTAGCTAGTTTCTCTTCTCTGTATACTAATTTTTTGAAACTTTGTTTTCCTTGTAGAAGTGTTTCTCTGTGTCAAATTGCTCAGTAACCCTGTTTTCTTTATCTACTCCATCTTTTCAAACTCTTTTCATCCTTTTTGTTCTCAAAAAGGAATGTTAAGGATAAGAAGAACTGTGTTTATGAAAACTGTTTAGCCCTGACATTGTCAGCTATTTTAGAATGACCTTTGTTTGTGGGTTATTAGAAGATGCAGTTTACTACTCTTTTCTCTTAGATTCCTTTTGCAAGAACTGTCTGTGGGCTGAGTCTCGTGAAACTGCTAGAGATATTAGTCACTGAACTTTTAAGTGCTGGGGAACTTTGCCATGCATGGCTTACTTTGACACCTTTCTCAAGATCTCCTTTCCTACTTTTTATTTGCACAAAGTTCTACTTTCCACCTATCCTAACTTAAAATAAATTTTTACTTCGACTTTTGGCATTGGGTTAGTGGTTTTTAGGCTCCTAGACTTGATGTTATAGACTATCTCCATCTCTGATTTATCAGTTTTGACCATGAAGTGTGTCACTTGAATGTTTTCTTTTCATTAGTAAGTTCACTAATATATCTCTTACGGAATTAAACAAAAAACTATTCAATGGTTTTAGGTCTACAAGTACAATACTTACCTATTTGGGGCAAGATAGAAACCATTATTTTATCTAAGTGTTCAATATTTCTCTTTAATTTCACTTGATGTGATGCTTATCATCATGTATTGCTTTAGGTTTTATGTTACAAGGATCTGGCACTATTGTTTTTTTTTAATAAGTAAGGTAAGATAATTTAATTTAAAAATAAAAATGGCTCTTACCCTAATCTACAAAGGTTGAGGAATTCCTATTAGCTTCAAATGACAGGCCTAGGATGAAAAAAAGTAAGGGGTGAATTTAAAGTGGGGCATACTTCTTGTATTCTAAAACATATAAAACATTTAGTTAGTATAGTACAGAAAACTAGAGGTTAACTAAGAAACTCTAAGCATGTACTTACCTTGTCCTGATATTTAAAGATTTTTTAAAAACCAAAATCAAGCTGAATACCAATTTGCATACACACTTTTTCATATCTCAAAAACTACTTAGTGATGGTGGGGTAGTTAATTATATATTAGAAATGCCTAGAGCAGGTGTAAAAAAGCACCAGCATAAATATTCCCTTAAATATTTCATAAACATATTAAAATCCTCCTTAACATATTATTTAAGAAGAAATGCCTTTTCTTCAAATGTTCATTTTTATATATTAGGATATGAATGCGAGTATTTGCATTTCCCTTAATCACATATAATTTTTTATACCTTTTATCTTGCTTTTTCTTTAAAGGCCAATTTACTGATTTTATAATAATCACAGTCTATACTTGTAGGCTTTAGAGCAAGTATATAAACATTTAATTGTATGTTTAGTGAATAGTGCAGCCTACTTTATTAAGCAATTTTAACTTATTTTTTGACTTCTTATTTAGCATTTCTGTACAGGCCACTATTATTCAAATCAATGTTTATAAACTGAATTCAGTAACTTTATTCTTTAAAAAATGTTCTCACTTCACCCGCATTTTGTTAATGGTAATACAGTTCTTTTTGGGCTCAATTTCAATGGTACCTTTGATTCCTTCCTTTTCTTCAACCCTTGTATTCTGTCCCAAGCTGATTCTGACTCTGCACTGTCTCTGACACCTATCTCTGCCTTTGTATTCCATTACCTTTATTAGTTTAGGCCCCCATGATTCCTCTTCTCTTCCACTGCTGTTGGATGTTACAGATTACCTAAAATGGAATAGGTTCTTATTAAGTATTTGTTGAATTAATGAATGATTACCCTCTGTATATGCAATCTCTCCATTTGTAATCCACCCTTTAATCTCTTTTATCAGAAGATAAAGACATAGTTTTCTTCCCCAAAACATTCATTGATTTTTATGACCATTTCCAAAATCTTTTATTGCCTCCAAAGTGTCTGTGAAATAAATTAAAACCTCCTTGACAAGACGTTCAAGGCCTTTTATGCTCTGACCCAGAGTGATTTTTCTGGTTTCATATCCTACCATGTCTCTCATATTCTACCACACCTTTACTTCTCTTTTTCTCTGTGTCCACATTTAAGATATTAACATTTTCCTTGTCAGCCAAACTCCAAGCATTATATTAAAACCATATATAACTAATATTTACTGGTATTTTATTCATACCAGGAACATTGCTAAGAACTTTGCCTAAATTTTTTCATATTCTCCAAAGCATTTTGTCAAGTATATACTATTATGTCAATTTTATAGAGGAGTAAACCAAAGACATAGGCCTAAAGAGTCATGTTAAAGGTTAAGCCAGCAAGTGATGGAACCAGGATTGAAATGTGAACTACCACTCTTGTACTCCAAAGCAAGTATGTGCTTACATCTTTGAATCTCAGATATAATCAGTGGTCAGCTCTAATTCATTTCGAAGCCATAATATTGAACTGCCATTGTCTAGTTGTGTCTACCTTTACCTTAGCTTAGCCCACTGTAGCAATTTCTAAATAGGTCAGCCTCACTTTCTTTTAGTTGATCCTTTATTCTGTATCTAGGACATTCACAATATTGTATTCCTTTTCACCTCATATCAAACCACTCCTTCATATAAACCCAACTGTTTACCCATTTTTCCCATTTTTGCTTCCCTGGACACTACTGTGCCTCTGGACTCCATTACTCATTTTTCAAATCTCAACTCAGGAAATTTCAGCCTGAAAACTTGTAATGCCCCTCCTAACTTCAGGCAGTGTTGGTACCTCCATGGTGATAGCCATCAGTGTTTTTGTAAGTCATTGTTCACTTATCTTTCTAAGTAGGATGTGAACTTCTTGATGAGAAAAGTTTTGTCTTAGTTGGTTTTTTAAAAATCATTTTTACATTATCTTTGTGATGCTATTACATAAGTAGTAGTACTGTGCTTGGTACATAGTTAGCCCATTGCTATATTAATATTACTAAGAAAATATAATATTTGTGTCATATGATTTACTCATTTTCATATGGTCTAAGAGAAAATGTAATTCAGACTTTCTAGCTAGGTGGGTTTCACGTTTCAACCAATATTTTCACTTTAGAGCAAGAGGTAAAAAGTAGCTTACTATTTTTCTCAGGTTGATTTTTCTTTCTTTTATTTTTCAGTAATAGAGGCAGAAGTGAAGCAATATTGGTTCCAAAGTCTATGTTTTATTTTGTTCTAAATGAGGATTAGTTTTAATAATTACCAGTGGTGTTTCATTCTATACTCATAACTTATTGAGCAATAATCCAATATTTTGTACATAAATTTTTCATTAAATACTGATGAGAAGTTATATGAAGTTTAGATAAGGAAGAAAATGAAATTTATATAATTCCTTTCAGTTTCTAGTTTTTCTAGAGAAGATAAATAGAATATTGGTGTCTGACTTCTCAAAGCTTACCATCTACATTTCACTTCACTCTATTAATTTTGGGGTTATTTTAACAAAATGTGTTACCTATAAATGTTTTTAGCTAACTTCAAAATATCTATTTCAGTATACTATATAATTTGTATTTTAAATGATCTTAAGGTATATTTTATTTTTCTATCTGCCAGCAGCTAATTCTTTCAAGTTTAAAGCTGTATTGTGCTTATATGAATCCCATTGTTGGTAACTGTAGGCATTTGGGTAATTATTCACATAGGATGATTGGTTTTTCTTGAAAAAATAGAGACTAATATTTTCTTGAGAAATGGAATCATTATTTTACATATTGTTAACAACATCCCTTCTACTCAGAAATATAGAAACTAAACCCTTAATAACATATGGGAAAAGCAAAGAACTCTTCAAATAAAGTTGTTAACATAATGTTATTATTGCCGTACAAGTAAAAGACATAAAAATATATTTTATTATCTATTTTTAAAGTGTAGAAATGTTTAATATTTTCAAAATTGTAAAAGGTCTTAATTTTGGGGGGGACATAATTTAACACAGAAAAGTTGTAAGGATATTCAATAAGTTCCCTCAGATTTCTTCTTTCTCTCCCTATCTCTCAATTAAGCATTGCAGACTTGATATCCCTCTATTCCTTAAAGATTTTAGGGTTTATTTTTTAAAAGTTGGGAACTCTCTTAACAACATTATAATTATAGAAATTAGGAAATTAACATTGATGCATACTGTTATTAAACATAGACCTTACCAATTGTCCCAACATTGTTCTTTAGAGCAAAAGAAAATTCAAGATTACTAGTTGCATTGATTTGTGTGTCTCTTTAGACTTTAATCTGGAACATTTCTTGAGTCTTTCTTTTTATGTAATGACATTGACATTTTTTAGGAATACAGGTATTCCCTGCTTTTCAGATGTTCATAAACATTTGGTTAAAGTGGTGTCTGCCAGATTTCTTCACTATAAAGTCACTGTTTTATCCTTTAATGAAAAAATATCTTTAGGAGATACTATGAGACCATGTGAATATCATGTTACTTCTCAAACTTTTACTCACTAGTTTTGTGATTTTTTACCAAACAGAGATTTTCTGATTCCATCATTCTTTCTACAATAATTAGTTAGCTTTCTTATACAATGAAAAGCTTTGTCTTCTCTAGTTTGTCTGTCTGTGAATCTTATCTATGTATTCATCTGTGCATCTATGTATTTATCTATGTATCTATGCATCTGTGTTTCTATCTGTCTATCTATCTATTTATCTATCTATCATTCTTTGAGCATTTCCTTATGTTTTTGGCACTCATCTTGTACCTTTCCTGGCCTAACTGGAAGCTGGCATTTCTCAAGCATCCCTTGTTCCTTTATTGGGCATTTTGCTACAGGGCCATCAGTGTTTATGGCTCATGCTAGCAGACAGAACTGGAAAATAGATGTATGTATACATAACAGACACCAGTAAATTCTCATACATACATATAAACACATCAGTGCCCATTTCTGTATCTACCTGTACTCTATAGTAAAATCCATGAGTTCACACTAATACCTCTCATTTCCTATCCCTTACTACAGGGTTCATTCTATCCTTCCTCCTTTCCAAATTTTTAATTTCCTCTCTGACAGCAAATAATCTAACTTTAGTTATTGACAATAAATATATTTTTATTTATATCAATAAAAATATATTTATTTTTATATACCAAAGTTTCATATGTATTCAGTTTATTTGTAAATCTTCTATTCTACTCCACTGATCTGTTTGCCTATTGATGTGCCAGTATCACAGTGTTTTAATTTTAGAGGGCTTATAAATGTTTGAATGTCTATTAGAACTAGTCCCCGACCCCCATTTTTAGCTTTTCTTTTTTAGTGTTTTCCTGGCTATTCCTGAATGCATATTTTTCTATGTGATTATCATTATCAATTTATCAAGTTCCACTAAAAAATGTTAGTATTGTTGAGATTGGGTTAGATTTATAAACTAATTCAAATAGAACTGGCATTTTTATGATATTGGTTTTTTTTTTCAAGAACAATGTGTGTCTTTCCATTTTTTCACAACTACTTTTATGCCTCCCATGCGTTTTGCATATTTTTTGTTAAAATTTATTCCTAAGTATTTTATCTTATTCATTACAATTATAAATAAGATTTTATATCCTTTACCTGGTTATTGTTAGAGGGCTATTGATTTCTGCATATTAATTTTTAAATTTATTATCTTACTGAATTCCTTATTGTTTTAATTTGTTTTAACACTGATTCTCTAGGGTTTCCAGGCATACTATCATATCATTTACAAATAGAGATATTTTCACTTTTTTCTAGTCCTTACACATCAATTAATTTTTCATGTATAATTACATTGGTTAATATCTCTAATACAATTTTAAGAGTAATAGATCTATTGGGGAATCTTGCCTTATTCCTGATCTTAGTGGACGAAAAGCTTCCAGCGTTTTCTTATTAAGCAAGATACTGGCTATTATATATATGTGTGTGTGTGTATATTTATATATATATATATATATATAAAATATATATACACACATATACATATGTTTATGTGTGTGTGTGTGTATAATTATGCTAAGAAAGTGTCCTTGAATTACTATTTTATTGAATGATTTATCAGGAATGGGCATTGACTTTTGTCAAAGACTTTTTAGCATGTGTGTAGATAATCATTTTTTTATTTTTAGATTCGATATTATGGTGTATTAATGAATTTCTTAATAATGAATCAACCTTTCAATCTTAGTACTTATATTTGGTGTATTTACTGAATAGCTTATTATCATTGATGTTTTCAGGTTAGTTTCAGCTTTCAAACCATTAAAAAAGTACATTATGTATTTGAAATTAAAAAGCATATATGGTCAAGAGTGTTACATGTTATCTATATGTGCCATCCACACATATATATTGTCTATCAAGAAGTTGAAAGAATCTCAGGATATAATTCTTTACTACTTACTAGATGTATAAATGTGGACTTTTTTTTTCATTTCTTTGAGGCTATTCTATCAAATGAGTATAATACATATGGTGTAAAGATTGAATAGGTAATGTGTGTGAAAGTACTTTGGAAATAGTGCATTCATATATGGTTGAGAAATATTGTTCTTGTCATTAACCTACTTCATGTTTTATATTTTTAACATAATGAATACTCAACGACTTTTTTCAGATGATTTGATTCATTGATTAATAACTATTCAAAACAACCTTTAAAAACAATCTCATTGAAAACAATGCAGATTTAAAAACAGATGCAATAAAAATTCAATAAATTGGAATTTAAGAATTTGAACTTAAGGCAAGTAGTAATTTTTGGTGGTAGAACTGAATGTGGGAAAAAATGCCTGGTATTTCATTGGTATTGAGGTTTGGTTTGTGAATAGATTCTAATAATATGTGTCATTCTTGCCTCATCTGTAGCCCAGGGTATTAACATTTTGCCCTACTTTTTTAGATGAATGAAAACTTCAGATTAAAGAAATAAGTAAAATTTAAAGGATTTAAAAACTTTAATGGTAGTCATTAGGCATGTTCAAGAAATTTATCTTGCTAGTGTTAGAAAATGAAATATGACTAAAGTTATTCTTTATCAAAGCTAAACACAAGGTATTAAAAATACAATTCCAGAAGAGTTGGGTTGAAATTTATTTTGGTCAAATATTTTCATTGATTATGCTTAACCCTCTTCTATCAAAAAAGAAAAAACCAAAACCTTGTTTGTTTTAAATGAGATTTGTGTTTTGAACATTCAGTCAGAATGAAGAATTGACAAGTTATGTTTTTCCAGGCTTTGTGGTTATAGGTCAGGGGTTGGCAATTTTTTTTTTCTCTGAAGGATCAGGTAGTAAATATTTTATTTTTTGTGATCCAGGTACAGGTATGGTTGCTGCTTTGCTGCTGCCTCCTCTTGTTCCGCCTCCTTTTCCTCCAGCTTCACCTCCTTCTTCTTCTCCACAATCCTTTGAAAATGTAGAAACCATTCTCAGCTTATGGGCCGTAAAAAATAGGAAGTGAGGACTTGCCGTCACGATATAGTTTACTGACCCTTAGAACAGATGGTTAGAGTTTCTCCTCATTTTTCAATACGTTAGATGGCTTTGAAATACAAAATATGAATCTTAATAGCCCTCTTGGCACTTTATGACTCTCCAACCTGTAACTTAAATCCTTAAAACAGTACCATTCACTTGGCAGTTCCAGTCCTTAAGTTCTAGATTCTTGTTCACCATCATATTCTCAGACTAGTTCTAGAGCAGTGCCTTTCACCCAACAGCGTTCAACAAATACTGGAACAAGGACTGAATAACTGAGTTTCACTGTGCTTTATTTATTGGAGAAAGAACCATTTCTTAATTTCTCATTTACTCTTTATTTAGGCAAATATGGGTGTCCAATATCCTAAGTAAACAAAATAATCTCTGTAAGTCAAATGACATATTTTAAAGTATGAGACTTGTCGTCTTTCCAGGAGAAAACAAAATCATACTCTCAGCAACAGATTAATACATGGCAATAGTTGTAATTTTTGAGTTTTTAGTGAGAAAAACCAGATTGCTAAGATATTATTGGTATCAACATTTCATGTTTATTTATATCAAAGGGAAATGGCTATGTTTTCTTTTCCCTTTTCATAAGCCACACATGATGGATATTTGGACTTAGAGCCGTAAATAAAAATATAAGTTTGAAGAATATAATTTTAAGTCATGTGGCTATTTGAACATTGTCTTTGCCAGAATTCTTACTATATTTGAAAACTAATGTAATATATCTACTAAATATCAAGTATAATTATGCTAGAAGTATATAAAGGAAATTAAGTGGACATGATCTCCTAACTCCCAGAAGCTGTTGTATATGTGTGTGACAAATAGCAATGACATAGCAATTAAAGGACCGAGGCACATAAACTGACTTCGAAACAAGTACTGCCAATGACTATTTTTTGATTTCCTTTTCTAAAGTATATTCTTTATATACAATTCATTTGAATAACTCTTATACCATCTTTTTTTCTATCCTTATTGTTTAGTTATAGTTACAAGTTGATATTGCAAATTTATATTATAGGGAAATAGAAATACCATGTGACTTCATAATGTTCCTGTAATGTATAGCTAGGCTATAAAATCATCATCGTATAAAATTTACCAAACAAAAGGCCACAGTATGATGATTTTATAGGTGCCTATTCAGCATAAAAAGATAACCTCAAACGCTGACAACAACAGAATGATTTCAGCACTGTCATGATGTAAATTTTAAACAATTGAATTTAAAATACATTTGTGCCATTTTAGCCTGAAGTGTAGCACCAGAAGGGAATTCTCTCAAAATGAGTTTTCACTAAAATGTATTTTAACACAATATTTTTTCTGTATCAGAAATTATTAAAGCTACTATACATGGATAATTCTTTAAAGAAATGCTGCAAGTGTGACTATTATCTAGTTCTGCCATAAAGGGTAAATAAAAAGTTTACCCAAGTTTTAAAATATTAATGTGCATCATTTGTTTTTTAGTGAAGTTCTGAATACAAGATAGTATTTATGTGAAACAGCAAGTTAATATTAAAAGATACTATGGTATATTCATTCACTATTTATGAAGTTACATGTTATCATTATATCTGAGTCCCTTTTTTGCTCATGATAATTTCCTTTATTCCTTGCACTTCTGCATCTTGTCATTCATTTCTAAAATTCTCACATGTTGTGTTTCCATAGTTAATTCTACAAACTTAAAGGAAGATTATACTGATCTATTTAAATAGTCTTTATGGAAGAAAACCCACACTTTTTTTTTCTTTTTCTTTTTATTAGTTTCTGCTTTATAACAAAGTGAATCAGTCATACATATACATCTGTTCCCACATCCCTTCCCTCTTGAGTCTCCCTCCCTCCCACCCTCCCTATCCCACCCCTCCAGGCGGTCACAAAGCACCAAGCTGATCTCCCTGTGCTATGCGGCTGCTTCCCACTATCTATCTACCCTACGTTTGGTAGTGTATATATGTCCATGCCTCTCTTTGGCTTTGTCACAGCTTACCCTTCCCCCTCCCCATATCCTCAAGCCCATTCTCAAGTAGGTCTGTGTCTTTATTCCTGTTTTACCCCTAGGTTCTTCATGACATTTTTTTTTCTTAAATTCCATATATATGTGTTAGCATACGGTATTTGTCTTTCTCTTTCTGACTTACTTCACTCTGTATGACAGACTCTAGGTCTATCCACCTCATTACAAATAGCTCAGTTTCGTTTCTTTTTATGGCTGAGTAATATTCCATTGTATATATGTGCCACATCTTCTTTATCCATTCATCCGATGATGGACACTTAGGTTGTTTCCATCTCCGGGCTATTGTGAATAGAGCTGCAATGAACATTTTGGTACATGTCTCTTTTTGCATTATGGTTTTCTCAGGGTATATGCCCAGTACTGGGATTGCTGGGTCATATGGTAGTTCTATTTGTAGTTTTTTAAGGAACCTCCATACTGTTCTCCATAGTGGCTGTACCAATTCATATTCCCACCAGCAGTGCAAGAGTGTTCCGTTTTCTCCACACCCTCTCCAGCATTTATTGTTTCTAGATTTCTTGATGATGGCCATTCTGACTGGTGTGAGATGATATCTCATTGTAGTTTTGATTTGCATTTCTCTAATGATTAATGATGTTGAGCATTCTTTCATGTGTGTGTTGGCAATCTGTATATCTTCTTTGGAGAAATGTCTATTTAGGTCTTCTGCCCATTTTTGGATTGGGTTGTTTGTTTTTTTGCTATTGAGCTGCATGAGCTGTTTATAAATTTTGGAGATTAATCCTTTGTCAGTTGCTTCTTTTGCAAATATTTTCTCCCATTCTGAGGGTTGTCTTTTGGTCTTGTTTATGGTTTCCTTTGCTGTGCAAAAGCTTTGAAGTTTCATTAGGTCCCATTTGTTTATTTTTGTTTTTATTTCCATTTCTCTAGGAGGTGGGTCCAAAAGGATGTTGCTGTGATTTATGTCATAGAGTGTTCTGCCTATGTTTTCCTCTAAGAGTTTGATAGTTTCTGGCCTTACATTTAGGTCTTTAATCCATTTTGAGTTTATTTTTGTGTATGGTGTTAGGGAGTGATCTAATCTCATACTTTTACATGTACCTGTCCAGTTTTCCCAGCACCACTTATTGAAGAGGCTGTCCTTTCCCCACTGTACATTCCTGCCTCATTTATCAAAGATAAGGTGACCATATGTGCATGGGTTTATCTCTGGGCTTTCTATACTGTTTCATTGATCTATCATTCTATTTTTGTGCCAGTACCATACTGTCTTGATTACTGTAGCTTTATAGTATAGTCGGAAGTCAGGGAGCCTGATTCCCCCAGCTCTGTTTTTCGTTCTCAAGATTGCTTTGGCTATTCAGGGTCTTTTGTGTTTCCATACAGATTGAGAAATTTTTTGTTCTACTTCTGTGAAAAACGCCAGTGGTAGTTCGATAGGGATTGCATTGAATCTGTAGATTGCTTTGGGTAGTAGAGTCATTTTCACAATGTTGATTCTTCCAATCCAAGAACATGGTATATCTCTGCATCTATTTGTATCATCTTTAATTTCTTTCATCAGTGTCTTATAATTTTCTGCATACAGGTCTTTTATCTCCTTAAGTAGGTTTATTCCTAGATATGTTATTCTTTTTGTTGCAGTGGTAAATGGGAGTGTTTTCTTGATTTCACTATCATATTTTTCATCATTAGTGTACAGGAATGCCAGAGTTTTCTGTACATTAATTTTGTATCCTGATACTTTACCAAATTCATTGATTAGCTCTAGAAGTTTTCTGGTAGCATCTTTTTTTTTTTATTAGTTTCTTCTTTATAACAAAGTGAATCAGTCATACATATATATCTGTTCCCACATCCCTTTCCTCATGCATCTCCCTCCCTCCCACCCTCCCCATCCCACCCCTCCAGGCGGTCACAAAGCACCGAGCTGATCTCCCTGTGCTCTGCGGCTGCTTCTCACTATCTATGTACCTTACGTTTGGTAGTGTATATATGTCCATGCCTCTCTTTCGCTTTGTCACAACTTACCCTTCCCCCTCCCCATATCCTCAAGTCCATTCTCAAGTAGGTCTGTGTCTTTATTCCCGTTTTACACCTAGGTTCTTCATGACATTTTTTTTTAAATTCCGTATATATGTGTTAGCATACGGTATTTGTCTTTCTCTTTCTGACTTACTTCACTCTGTATGACAGACTCTAGGTCTATCCACCTCATTACAAATAGCTCAGTTTCGTTTCTTTTTATGGCTGAGTAATATTCCATTGTATATATGTGCCACATCTTCTTTATCCATTCATCCGATGATGGACACTTAGGTTGTTTCCATCTCCGGGCTATTGTGAATAGAGCTGCAATGAACATTTTGGTACATGTCTCTTTTTGAATTATGGTTTTCTCAGGGTATATGCCTAGTAGTGGGATTGCTGGGTCATATGGTAGTTCTATTTTTAGTTTTTTAAGGAACCTCCATACTGTTCTCCATAGTGGCTGTACCAATTCACATTCCCACCAGCAGTGCAAGAGTGTTCCGTTTTCTCCACACCCTCTCCAGCATTTATTGTTTCTAGATTTCTTGATGATGGCCATTCTGACTGGTATGAGATGATATCTCATTGTAGGAAAACCCACACTTTTATGTAGAAGTTTCTTTTAGCAAAGAAAGCCTGGCTTCTTAAAAATCTACCTAATACCAAAATTCATTTTTTATGTGTGTGTAGGGTTGTATGTATTTACTTTATATTAATTATGTTTTTTCAAAGCAAACAATCATAAACAATTAATAAGAAGCTTAGTGTTCTAAAATATTTTATATTTTGATCAAAATCAGTGACTCATCTTATTTTTAAATGTGTATGAAAATCAGGAATGAAATCATTATTTCATTTTTGTCAATAGAATGGTTTAACTAGCTGGTGGTGTGCAGGAACACAGTAGTTCTCATTAAAGGTTTTTGAAAGGGCTAATGACATGATCAGCCTTATGTCTTGAGAATATGTCTCAGGACTGGAGAATGAGTTTTAGCCATACTGAAGGCAGAAAGATCAGTTATGTAATGTATTGGTGTCAGTAAGAGAGCATGAGTGACAGGACTTGAGTGATGTGTTATCATAGTGGAAAGGAGGAGGTCAGATACAAGAAGGATCCTGCATGTAGAAACTAAACATCCCAGCTGATTGGATGTTGGGCACAATAAAGTGTGAGATTTGTGTCCTGAATAATTGGAACGCTGATCTTTAACAAAGGAATGCAAAGTAAGAAAATGAAATGAGTTCCGTATGAACCAAATTGACTATATGTAACTGTTATACTATGGAATGTTTCAGGTAGTGTTCTGGAATACTAAAAATGAGAATGATCTCAGAAAAGGATGATATTTGGGCAAATAAACAGATATGCTTTTTTACACAATATGTAAAATTTTATTTTTTTATTGTTGGCAGTGGTAACAGTAGTGGAAGTAATAGTTGCATTTATTAAGTGCTTGGTATGTGCTAGGAATTTAAAATATGATATCTCATTTAATTCTCACTAAGTCCTGAGAGCTCCTTTCTCCTTTTGAAGACGAAAAAACTAAGACTAGTGAGGTTACATAAATTGCCCAAGGTCACATAGCTAGTGATTATAGATGTACATTTTGAAGCTGAGCTGTTTGACTCCAAAGATCTTATGCTCTTTGAAACTCATTTCATTAAGTAGATGTACCAAATTAGAAATGGAAAAAAGTCCAAAGAAGGATGAGATAAATACTTGGATCCACACTAGACTTCAGGATACCCCAAAGACTTTGAAGAGTTTCACAAAATTTTTAAATAAGTGAATTTACTTCCCCTTAATTAAAAATAACTTGTATGCTAACCCTAGTTTTTGGATGGCAAGAGGATAATCGATGGTTTACAAATAAGATAATACAACCTTCCCTGAAATGTGATGCACATGTTTGTGATGGGGAATATTCAATATCATTTTGGTTTTGACTTACAGCTTGTACATGCAGTGGACATGCAAATATTTGTCATATGCACACAGGAAAATGTTTCTGCACAACTAAAGGAATAAAAGGTGATCAATGCCAATTGTAAGTAAACATTACTTTCTAGAACTTTCATGGGTTGAATTTGTGCTGTAGAGCTAATTGTTAAAGGTTTTCCATTTTAAGTTTAGTGTTGTGTTAGTTAAGCAACCAGTATTGTTGTAAGTTATGTTTACTTGCATTTTATCAATTTTCATAAAAAATTAAGCATTTAAAATGACAGTTTTGTGGAGCCTTCAAAACAGAGCCCATAGAATATTTGTCTTTTGTATCTCTCTGATAAAAAGAAACATTCTTATTTTTTCTGGAAAAATATCAAACCTCCATTGCTATCTTTATAATTTTTCTCTATATCTTGTTAAATAACTGAAATCCAATGTTTCTGTGCATTTCCTTCTTTTGAATCTTTTATTATTAATTCTGATCATTATAGTCTTTTAGGCCTTGCAAGTGGTTTCTTATACTTATCTTCTTTTTCTCTGCTATTTCATTAGACATGAACCCACTCTTGTTGTTACTCTGCTTTCAGTAGTTTTATGAGTGGTTTTTGTCTTTTTATAATTTAGTTGTTATTCTCACCTACCTCCAAAAGGAGTAACTTTAAAAAGTAGTTGTTTCATGTTACTTAAATGTTTTTTCTTATCCATATTCTTCATATGTTAAAATCATTTTTATAGTTTTGAGTTGTATATATGCACTTACATTTATATTAGGTATAATGTGCTGTATGACATAAGCCATAAATTCCGATTATAATAATTATATAATTATTTTAAAAATTAATAAAAGATTCTCCAAAACTATATGTAAAAATTTATATCCAAAGAGGTATGTTAGTCATGGAAAATGATCTTTTTGTTTGTTTTTATTTAGAACATTACATTATTTACAATAGAATTATCCTAAACATTTCAAGTTAGGTGGTCATATCTTTGACTAGTCACTGAGGTATCATAGGTTTTCAAGAGAAGGTGAGCAGAACCAGTTTTTTTTCCTTCTCCATAGTCTCCAAACTTTAAAATGAGGTCAAAGCATACGATCTTAGGGAACTTCCTATTAAAGAAGGCTATTTTGTTCTCAGTACCAATGAGATTAAATCAGAGTCCTGAAAAATGGCGAAGGGTTGTAGCGAAGTGGGCTGTGTTTGAGGCCGGTGTAAGAATGCTCACTCTCCTCCCGCCAAACCTTCGTCCCCAGGACCTCGGTTTGTGCGCGTGTATGTGCAGGGTGCCCGGTAAGTGCTCGGACTCGCAGGGGAAGCGCCCACGGGGTCGTGATTGGTTGTTTTTTCCTGTATGAAGCGGTTGGTACCACTGAAGTGACCGAATGAGAGACTCTACAGGGGCAGGTAATTCACTGGTCCACAAGCGATCTCCTTTACGTCGAAACCAAAAGACCCCAACAAGCTTGACCAAGCTGTCCTTACAGGATGGACATAAAGTCAAAAAAGCCAGCATGTAAATTTGAAGAGGGTCAGGATGTCCTAGCTAGATGGTCAGATGGCTTGTTTTATCTTGGAACTATCAAAAAGATAAACATATTGAAACAGAGCTGCTTCATCATATTTGAAGACAGTTCTAAATCCTGGGTTCTCTGGAAGGACATTCAAACAGGCGGGAGGCACCGGAAGTGGGGAAATGGTCTGTACAATATGTCAAGAAGAGTATTCAGAAGCTCCCAATGAAATGGTTATATGTGATAAGTGTGGCCAAGGATATCATCAGTTGTGTCTCACACCTCATATTGATTCCAGTGTGATTGATTCAGATGAAAAATGGCTCTGTCGACAGTGTGTTTTTGCAACAACCACAAAGAGGGGTGGTGCGCTTAAGAAAGGACCAAATGCCAAAGCATTGCAAGTCATGAAGCAAACATTACCCTATAGTGTGGCAGACCTTGAATGGGATGCAGGTCATAAAACCAATGTCCAGCAATGTTACTGCTATTGTGGAGGCCCTGGAGACTGGTATTTAAAGATGCTACAGTGCTGCAAATGTAAACAGTGGTTTCATGAAGCTTGTGTGCAATGCCTTCAAAAGCCAATGCTATTTGGAGACAGGTTTTATACATTTATTTGCTCTGTCTGCAGTTCTGGACCAGAATACCTCAAACGTCTACCATTACAATGGGTAGATATAGCACACCTATGCCTTTACAACCTAAGTGTTGTTCACAAGAAGAAATACTTTGATTCTGAACTTGAGCTTATGACATACATTAATGAAAACTGGGATAGATTGCACCCTGGAGAGTTTACTCTAAACTTAGAGATGGGGACTTCCCTGATGGCGCAGTGGTTAAGAATCCGCCTGCCAATGCAGGGGACATGGGTTCAATCCCTGGTCTGGGAAGATCCCACATGCCATGGAGCAACTACTGAGCCTGCGCTCTAGAGCCCATGAGTCACAACTACTCAGCCCATGTGCCGCGACTGCTGAGGCCCATGCACCTAGAGCTCGTGCTCTGCAACAAGAGAAGCCACCACAATGAGAAGCCCATGCACTGCAACAAAGAGTAGCCCCAGCTAGCCACAACTAGAGAAAAGCTCACGCACAACAACCAAGACCCAATGCAGCCAAAAAAATAAATAAATAAATAAATAAAACTTAGAGATATAACCAACACTCTTCTTTCCTCTCTTGTTGGTACTCCCTTATATATCTTTAACTTCCAGGAATAGTGAGACCTGGTAATAGTGTTAGCTAAGTTAGAGAGTGAAGCTACCTGAGTTGGAGATTATCCCCCTCATTCTGACATCTCATTTGCTTTTCGTTTGCAAAGTGTAACCACTCATGCTGGTTTACAAAGAGTCTTTTTTTGAAAAAGCAATATAAATATTAATGCATATTCATTGAAGATTTTGAAACTACAGAATAGCACAAAGAAGAAAATAACTAGAGTAACTAATATTTACCTTGTTTTTAGCATTTATTTAGAATTATTAAAATACAGATATTAAATATTAAAATACGGACATTAAATTTTTTGTTTTATAATATGTGGAATTAGTCATGCATTACTTTTTGAGGTAAAAACTAAACTGATTTGAAATTTAGGAAGAGTTTCTGCATTTGTAGCTTTTAGACGTGAGGCAGTTTATAAGGTTCACATCAAGTAAGATATCAAGTTTTTGTTGTTCTGGGGGTTTTATGGGGCATCAAGGAGTGCATAATACACATTTATTTAAAAGTTAGTGGTAGATCAGTTGCATAAAATAAATACCTGTGGAATACTTAGATTTTAAAATCAAAGATATTAAAATCAATTGAGCTAAGATGTTTTGAGTGTTAGAAATTGGAATATAATACTCTCATTAAGTTTTCTGTTAAAAGCTTTTTTCAGATAACTTTTGAGAGAAAGTGAGTGACTTGTAAATTTGATAAATTTTAACAAACTGATTAGTAATGGGAGAAAAAAGTGTGTAAGGCATTGTTAGGTATAGTGTTCTTTATAGTCATCTTAATATTTAATGTTCTAATACATTAATTTGAAATGCTTTCTTTCTAGCTATGGTTCTTTCAGCACTTCATATGCAGATACACCTATATTCCTTTTAGTACACTTTGTGTTTTACATGATTAAATTCTGCATTGGTTACTTCACGTAGATAGCAGGCATGCATATAAAAACTCAAGTTTTGGGACTTTCCCGGTGGTCCAGTGGTTAAGACTTTGCTTTCCAATACAGGGAGTGTGGATTCGATTCCTGGTTGGGGAGCTAAGATCCCACATGCCTTGTGGCCAAAAAACCAAAACATAAAAAAACAGAAGCAATGTTCTAACAAATTTAATAAAGACTTTAAAAAAGTGGTCCACATCAAAAAAATCAAACAAACTCAAGTTGTTTTATTTATTTCAAATGCTATCATTGTTTATTAAAATAAAAATGTAATTTAGATTCTATTGAAGAGGCTGAAAATAGAAAATAATAAAAACCATAATTAGATATTTTTAAAGAAATGAGTTCAGTTTATGAATTTCAGGTATCTCAGTTCCAACTGAGCTTCTGACGCATGTCAGAAAAAGTTTATTTCAGCAATAGGTACATGTTTTATTTTCTGTAACCTATGAGATAATGTCTTAGCACATAAGAAATTTCAATTTCCTATTCTTTGCCAAAATGGAAAAATATATCTCTTTTATTTAAAAATTAAGAAAAATATGATTACAATCTAATATAACTTTACAACAGAAAAGTTTTACTTTTCTGAGGAGTGTTTTCATTTTTGAGAGCCATAAAATTTATTATCAGAACAAGTGACTTTCTAGTCACTTCTCATTGCACTTTCTCTGCATTAAAAAAAAGAAAATATTTCAGACGTCTTAGGTTAGTCATCCCATCCTCAGACTAGTTATTTACAGATGGAAGCTCAGGTTTTAATCCTCTGTATTAATATTTTCATGTTAATATTGTAATTGGTTTTTAGAGTGAGATTTTAATGATAGAGACCATAAAATTTGTCAGTAATATTTATTCAGTGTTTTCATTTAGTTTACTTCTAAATGTTTGTGGTAATAGAAACAAAGATAGTACAAATAATGTATTATTCCAAATTATTAAAGTAGTAAATCTTCGGATACCTGAAAAAAAAAAAATCAGAGTCCTATGCTTTAAGTCAGAGAGATGCCTCCAGTATTTTGCAGTGCTACATACTGGTTGTCATAAGTAACGCCAACTTCTTGGGTGTGTGACATGTGCATTTACACAGGGCCTCATGCTTAGAAGGGCATCATGCCTGATCGAATGTTCTTCTGTTGCCATATTAAAATTCTTAATAAATTTTTAACGAGAGCCCTTCATTTTCATTTTGTACTGTTCCTTGCATCTCTCTTCCCCCAATGAATTGTGTAGTAGCTCTTGGTCTTAAGCAACGAATACTCTATTTTTGTTGTGAGATTCCATCATCATTATAAACACTGATAATTTAAATTTGTACTGTACTTTTGCACAAATGGTATAACCATCCATAATAATTATCTGTTATGTGATGTAGTACATTAGAAACATATTTTTGTTTCCAGGTAAGAGAGACAGTATTTTAATTCACTGAACTCATGGGCTTCTAAGCTTATATATACAGAGTTACAGGATTTGGCATATGTATGAAATATTAGAAAAATAAATCATATAGTTCTGAATGGTGAAATTACATTTTGCCCTAGTTATTATAAATGGGAAATTTTTTATAAGCAGAGGAAAACTAGGAATACTAATTTGTAGAGAGTATTTTGTGGACAGTTTTTGTAGATAGAATTACATTCATTACTTTTTTGTTTTACTTATTTATTTGTTTTATTTATATAAGATTTATATTATATAATAATATATATCATATATTATTTGTATACAAATATAAAATATATTTATAAAATAGAAATATATGTATATTATTTACATATTTATATTAAATATATATTTATATTTGTATAAATATTTATTTGTTTTATTAATTTAATTTATTTATTTGAGTATAGGGCAGTGATGACAACAGGGTCCTCATACTTAAAGCAATAATTTCCTGCAGTGTGCTTATACTGGAAAAAGTGCTCTCTTTAAGAAGCAGAGCTAATCACTCAAGTCAGTAAACAATTATTAAATGAGTGGTTGCTACTCTTGATGAAGATGAATAACACATGGATTTTATTTAAAGCTTCTTTCAGGCTAGCAGTGGAGACACTAGCCAAAATATACTGTATTAATTTATTATTGATACATTAGTGATTTGAGATGCTTATGAATGAACTCTTTCCTCTTCCCAGGGTAATTTCTGTTTGGCTTTAAGTATGTAGTCAGACATCACATCTCATTTGTGTATTTTTCATAACCTCTCCAAATTGAAATTGGTTCTCTTCCTATTTACTAATTTTTTCCTTGCATTATCTATGTACTTGCCTGTATCCTTTATTAAGTGAACCTCTTCAGGGACCATTGCATCAGTACTACAATGTAAGTGTTCAGTAAATTTATTTAATGGAACAGAATGAAGAAAGTAGTGAAGGAGTACTGAAAGGGAATGATTGATTTATCATGGAAGAATAAGGAAAGTTTGAGCAAAGCATATTTGAGATGGAACTTGAAGGAAGAGTTAAAATTTTCTGGGTATAGAATGTAGTAAACAGAAAGGGAAACCACATCAGTAAAGCAAACAAGTAAAAATGAACGATAACATTTCCAGTTTTTGCTCAAGATGTAGAGAGCTGGAAAAAGCATTGTTCCCACCTTTACAATGAAAGAAAGAAAAGCTGGGCGAACTGCAAATTCATGAGTTTTCTTGAAAGTGTTGGAGAACTGAGATTACGGGGTAACCAAATGACCGAAACTCTAAAGAGAAACAAGAGCTTTCAGGGAGAAATGAGACAGGAACACTGGCTAACCTGGAGTGAAGCCACCGGGAAGCTTAAAAGCAGAGTCCAGCTGAGGTGGCTGATAAATTGGTGCTCAAGTGCTCATCATCAATAGTGTGAAGGTCCTGAGGCTGAGGAATTGGTGGGTCCACACACTTTTTAGAGTTTTTTTTCATGAACCGCACCAACTGCCCATGGAAAAAATTGGAGATAATTTCTTGTGGTGAATGCTGGGGGAAGGGAATAACGGACACAATGGGCACAGGGCTTCAGTATGGCGTCAAAATATTTATTTAAAGGGACACCAAATTATTGATCTTGCCAAGGTAAAGTTCTCATTCTGGCCCTGGCCTAAACACAGTTGGAACTCAAAAATGGTAAGTTAAAAATTAATTTAATGGAAAAGTAAACTATAATATAAAAATAAATATGAAATGAGTGAAGTGGTATTCTCTAGGAAAATTGTTTACTTTTGAGGAGCAACATGCAGACTTTAAAGAAAACACACATATTAGTTTTGTAAAATTTCTCAATTTACAGTGTGAAGGTGACCCATATTTGCATTATGTAAAATATAATGTCTGTCATTTTCAATGTATGTGTAATGAAGGTCAGTAATATTTAATTGTTTTTTCCTTCAGCCTTCTAACAACCCTACTGATAGAAACTAATGTTCCTCAGTGGGAAATTAAGGGGAAATCAGATAAAAATAGGTGAAAGAAGTTTTGATAAAATGTTTTGGCAGATACTTACGATACATCTTGCCAACTCTCATGGCTTTTAGGGTTTCATCAAGGCTGCAGTGGACAGTTTCCTGTACTTTCCAATATTCCACATAAAGAGTGAGAATCTTTGTTTCTCTTTTAGTTCCAAAGCTACTCATTTCTGCCCAGGTGCAACCAGGAAGTGTAAAGCAGTTGATGCCAGTATGGGTAATCCTTGGCCAACGAGGAATGGGAGTTTGTCCTCCATTTCCCACATTGTCACCAATGCTTCCTGAGATAACTCTCCTTGGCAAATACCCACATCCAAGTCCTTATTTCACCATCTGCCATTGAGGTTATTCTGACTAAACTGGTCGCTACTGGAAGCAGTTCTAGATAATAGACACTCAGCATAGGATTTTATAATTGGATGACTTATCAAATGGCAATAAGCACTACAATGCTAATGGTGAGTGGGGTAGTGATTATCCTGGTGTGCTATAATAATTATTGAGAATATTAACTGTGTTTGATAGGATAAAGTATAGGTTGAGGGAGAAGTACTAGTTTATGTAGCAACTTTAGCACTTGAAAGTCATGGGGCGATGGTAATTATGCTTACAAACTTGGCTAGCTTTTGTTAATTGCCATGAAGGCTTAAAGAAGGAGGATTCCATCAATTCAAGGCATAATGTGAACATCAGAGGCCCTCATAACAGCATTTAAAGACTCTCATCCTCTATAGCCAGAGAGCAGAGTATCTTGAAAATTATGCCCAGAAGTTAATCATAAGGTTGGCAGACTGCAGATGAAACTGGAGGCTCAGTCATGACAATTTACCCATGCCAGAGTCGTTAACTGATGACAAAGGAGTAAGACTTTGAGGCCTACAGTGGGGACACTTATGAGTACGACCTTAGAACCCTGAATCCTAGATTCTCTTGAACACTCCTGACTGGAAGAAGTAGCCCTCTGTCATTTGCTAGAGTAGAATAGCTTCCTTGTCTCTGGACACAGTGCAAAGATTTCACCTGAGTGTTATGCTTCCTAAAAAGATGTCTTCCTCCAGAGTGTCCCCTGCCTCTACTTATTGTCTTCAGATCAGTAAGAAGCATCAGGTCTCAGTGTAGCATGAATGGGAAAACAGAGCCTCTGCTATAGGAAGAGATAGCTTATTCACTCAGAAAGTTGCAGAGCCTGGCAAGTATACAGAGGCAGGAATCAGGAGTGCACAGTGAGGGTGTTGGACCTAGGGACATGGGATATAAGACTGGAGAAGGGAAACTATACTGATATGGTGTCACTCTCCTATATTTCAGGATTTCATATCTTAGTGAGTTTACCTGGAGTTGCTGACGGCTTTTTAAAGTGTGCACATGATGCTTGCCTCTAGTTAGTGAGGTGGGAGTTGCTGGAACTGTCTTGGGAAATTTTGAGCACTGGGGTCAGAAACTCAGGAAGTTGGATGTATTGGAATGCATGTATTACATAATATCAGACTGCCCATTAACTGACTATAGTTTCTTGGAGGTCTTCCAGAACACTTCCTTCACTAGGACAATAAGGAGTACAGCAGTAAGGGGAGCCCTGGAACCTGTGGAACTCAGTGGTGGCTGTTCTCTGTAGGTCCTGATAGACAGTAGAAAATGCTTCTAGTCAGCTGGGCTCTCTAGTGACAATGTGTATGTCAGGATTCCAGAACAGTAGAAGCCAGATGGTGACATTTAACTCTTAAATATAGATATAATTACCTTAATAGTCAGCAAGACCAGATGACCAACAGGGACATGTGGAAATGCCTAAGTGAGTTCTGAGGGATGAGCTAAATTGGCAGCCAACTAGATTATTGTTGGACTTGTATCACCAGAAAAAATCATGAACCAATAAGCAGAAGGTTGATGTCAGCTGCCTTAGTAGAAAATTGTTATCCTTCAGTCTTTTCATGATTCTGATTTGAATCTCTGATTCCCAGAGCCCATCAGTTAAAATAGTGGTTGGGTTCCTTTGAGGAACCATGCATCCCATCTCATCAATACACACAATACATTCTCCTCCATTCTATCCAATGGGACCTCAAGCCATTTAGTACATAATTGGTCACTGGAAAATGGTGCACACATACTTTTGAAGGGCTTTGGGATAAGGTGTTTGGCCTGGTATTGGTCACCAAAATAACATTAATATATTCACTTAAAAATCTGTTCAGTATTGTTACTGTGTATTTAAGGAGTTATGTGAATATTTCAGAAGACACCATTGGGAAATTTTATCTTAACATTTATTGCATGTTTAAAAAAAAAAAAGAAACAAAAAAACATGTTTCTGGATTGGCCCTGGATTAGACCTGTCTAATCTTTCTTATTACCAGAAAATATCTAAAAGTCCTACAGAAAGTGTTGTTATATATTGTACACAGTAACTATGAAGCTCAAAATATTTTGGTTGCACAAAGGAATACATTAGTTTATTAGGTGGTTCTCAATGGTGATGGAATAGCACCTTCTAGAACTTTATGGATTTTCATAATTAATTATCTTAAAAATTAAGGAGTGCTACTGGTATTTAGAGATGTAGAGTCATAGCCCCTTTATTAGAATGGAAACTTACTGGGACCAGGTAATAAATGGAATTTTGGTCCAAATCTGTTTAATTGAATACATTGGTCCATAAATGCACCCTGTGGTCATTTTCCTGTCCCTAAGTGCATAATTGGAATGGATAAGTGTAGCAGCTGGCAGACTCTTCAGGTTGATCTTCTGAGTTGTGGGAAAGGAGCCATTAGGTAGAAAGGGTCAAGTGCAAGGAGTCCCTTAAACTCCTTGCATTCACTCTGGACCCAGTGAAGATGGTAAATCAGAAATTAGAGGTCTTATACCAAGACAAATAACAGTCTGTTGAAATGGAGAAAATGAGGAAGTATTATATTCTCAAATATTAGCTGGGTCTTATTTGTTAGTGCCAAAATAATTCCCTAGATTAAAATATGGGCAAGATTATGATAAAACATCACAGAAAATATACATTCTATCCTGAAACCATACCACATGTCAAGGCACACATTCAATTTCTGGTATTTGAAAAGATCTTGGAAACTATATCATTTCATAGAAATAGGTAATAGAGGATAATTTGGAAAAAGATATAGTAATACCAGAGCCAGTAGAGTTGTTTTGGACTTCTGGGAACATTGTCAGAGTTCCCAGCTGAAAAATAATTGGCAATCCCCAAATACATAGTTTTAATATGTGATTTTTATCACATAGATTTTATACCATAGGGCTACACATTTTTAAAAAGTATATAGTATAGGAATAAAATAATAATTTTCATCACTATATTAATGAAATCTAGTGCTATTCACAAGTCTATACTA
The DNA here is from genome assembly GCF_025265405.1 of Mesoplodon densirostris. Classification (NCBI taxonomy): domain Eukaryota; kingdom Metazoa; phylum Chordata; class Mammalia; order Artiodactyla; family Ziphiidae; genus Mesoplodon; species Mesoplodon densirostris. The sequence goes on along the minus strand of NC_082661.1, from coordinate 15,863,118 downwards.
CTAATAAAATTTGGTTCTTAGTTTCTTAAAAGGAGTCTCAAATATTCTCTAGACACATGGCATACTCCAAGATTTGTGTTGTATATATACCATGAACAGCATAGCTATTTGTGATGAGGTTTTCTAAAACAATAAACACATCTTAGTTAAACTCTGAATAAAATTATACATGGTCTATTTTCAAGTTACATGGTAGTTGCATTCCTAGAAAATTCACTGTTTGTTATAAACATGCAAAGCTATTCTATTTATAGGTAAAATGGAATTAGGTTCAACAGTCAAATAATTATGAACAAGAACTGTTGATCTGCTGTTTTATCCAAAAGTTGTGTGGGATTTGGATCAATTTTTTGTTATGTGGAGTTGCCTTGTGCATTCAGGATATCTCATCCTTGGCCTCCCTTTTAGCCATTGTAGTACATTCCATTAGAACTCCATAATTATAGAGGTAATTAACTGTTACCCACACATTCATCTCCACTGAGAACCACTGATCTAATTAATTAGTGTTTTCCTTTATCTAGCCAAAAAACTTTTGTTGCTTTATTTATTGCATATAAGATCTTAGAGCAATTTAGCTCCTTCTGGAGAAAATTATACACATTCATGATATTGTTAGATATTATGTTGGCAGATTAATCAAAATTGGTGGGTTGATCCAGAATCATGTTTTAGTTTTTATCCACAGTAAGTTGAAGATAAAATTTCTCAAACATATTAGGAATTATAATTACTGAGATATATGGCACAATTAATTAGCAGGATCTTTTAAGTTTAGTAATTTAATTCATAATTGAATCTCCTTTTCTCTTCCTTATATCTTTCCTCTTTAGTGATCATAACTTCTTCATAGCTACTTATGTTAGGATTAAGACACTGGTTCTCAAAATTAGGGTAAAGAAGAATCTCCTGGAAAATGGTGACTTAAATTCTACGATGCAGATCAAAATTTTGCTTTACTACAAGCATTCCAAACAGCTGTGAGTTAGTAGTTCTTGATACATACATAGTCCTTGCCATAGGCGAATCTTCTTCCTGAGCACTTTTTCCTCACTAGTTTGCCTTTAGACCAGCAATATCTAAGATTATTACCCATTTTAATCTATTTTGTTATATCTAGTCTCTCTCTCTCTCTCTTTTTTTTTTGGTGGCAGGAGGCAGAGGATGATGCCAATAATACCTTTTACATTTTTGGACAATCAAACTTGTGCCTTCCTTTCTAGACTAGTTTCTGGCACATAGTAAGGGCTTTATAAAACAAATACAGGGCTTCCCTGGTGGCACAGTGGTTGAGAGTCCGCCTGCCGATGCAGGGGACATGGGTTCGTGCCCTGGTCTAGGAGGATCCCACATGCCATGGAGCGGCTGGGCCCGTGAGCCATGGCTGCTGAGCCTGTGCGTCCGGAGCCTGTGCTCCGCAATGGGAGAGACCACAACAGTGAGAGGCCCGTGTACCGCAAAAAAAACCCCACAAAAAACAAATATAAATTAATGTATTTTAGGACTTTGTTTTTCCCAATTACTCCCTTTTTAAAATTGTATTTATTTATTTTTGGGGGGGTATAGTTGTTTTACAATGATATGTTAGTTTCTACTGTACAGCAAAGTGGAGTTCCCTGTGCTATACAGGAGGTTCTCATTAGTTATTTTATACATATTAGTGTATATATGTCAATCCCAATCTCCCAGTTCATACCACCGCCCGCCCCCTCTGCCCTTGGTGTCCGTACATTTGTTCTCTACATCTGTATCTCTATTTCTGCCTTGCAAACCGGTTTTTCTGTACCGTTTTTCTAGATTCCACATATATGCGTTAATATACGGTATTTGTTTTTCTCTTTCTGACTTACTTCACTCTGTATGACAGTCCATCCATGTCTCTTACAAATGACCCAATTTTGTTCCTTTTTATGGCTGCCAGTTACTCCCTTTTTTTTTATAGGTCTTCTTGGGAATGGGGAAAAACAGTACTTCTCCAGGTAGGAAGGTCAACTTGAGCTAAAATACTTCCCATGTCAAGTAAATACCTGAACTCTTTTGGAGTGTGACTTTCTGAGTATAAAACTCTTGGACTATTAGGAATGTACTTTCGAATTTAGGTGTTAGCTCTGCCATCAGTGTTTCTAAGTCAACACGTCATCCTCCAGATCTCTATTAGATTGAATTTCATTTAGTTGTCAACTATGAAAACTTAGTAAACAAATTAGGCTATGTTTCCCAGTTTCTATTACAGTTAGGTTGGAGGTCATGTAATTGGGTTCTGACCAATAGGCATAAGCAATGTCCACCACTCCAGACCTGGCCCCTAAAATCTCTTGTGCTGTACATTCTCTATTTCCTCATTCAACAGTTCAATGGAGATGAAGATGAGGATCTAAAAGATTGCAGAGCTTAGGAACAGCCCAGGTCCGAGAAAACTGCATGGAATAACTCTTCCTCTATACTGGACTATGCATTAAGCCACAATCAGACATTTATTGTGTAAAACTAGGTTTTCAGATTGTTTGTTGCAGGAGTTAGCTTACCCTTCCACAAGTAGTTACCGTTCACTTGGCACCTTGCGTGACATCCTTATTTATTGCCCTTTCATTTGAATAACCTTAAATAACCTATTCATTAAATGTGACTTCTAGGGTTAGGTTAATGAAGTATCTGTGGAGTTTTTAGAGTCAGATTGTTCTTTGATCCCCATTCATCTCTTAAAACCTTTGCAGACTTCTCCATCTCTTTTATCAGAGCTATTGTCATTGAAGGCTGTCTCTTAGGAGATTTTGCATAGTCCTTGATCTACAGTTTGATTATTACATTGACATCAGACATAACAAAGTTAAGTGGTTTTAACTCTAGGATATCAGAATAGGTCTCATACATATAGCACTGTTGGTATTGTTAGAATAAAATAAGTGTACAGTAGATAGAGTGGCCAAGAGGGCAGAGTAGGAAGACCCTGAACTCATTTTCTCCCATGGACACATCAAAATTACAACTACTTACAGAACAACTATCTATGACAGTGACATGAAGACTAGCAGAAAAGATTTTCCACAACTAAAGACATAAGGAAGGAACCACAATGAGATGAGTAGGAGGCGTGGCGACACTGTATAGTCAGAATCCACACTGCTGGCTTGGTGATCCACAAATGAGAGAAATACCACAACTGTGAAGGTCCCACCCAAGGAGCAGTGGGTCTGAGCCCCACATTGGGCCCCTCAGTCCAAGGGTCCTGTACCAGGAAGACAAGCCCCCAGAATGTCTGGCTGTGAAAAGCAGCAGGGCTTACATTGAGGAGAACCAGAGAGCTATTGGAAACATAGACTCCCCTCTTAAAGGGTGTGCACAAAATCTCACATGCTCTGACTCTCAGCGCTGAGGCAGTAATTTGAAAGGAGCCTGGGCCAGACCCACTTGCTCATCTTGGAGAGCTTCCCAGTGAGGCAGGAGGCAGCCGGGTGTCTGCCTGAGGATGGAGATACTGGTGGCAGACATTTTTGAGATCTTGTTCTACTGTGATAACACTGGCATTGGCAAGTGTCATCTTGGAATCCTCCCTTTAGCCTCTTAGCACCAGGGGCTTACCCACCCATCAGAGAGCTGGCACAAGCCCCAAGCCCCCCAGGGGAATGCAGACAGCCATGTGGGGACCTGGCCCTGACCACCAGTGAGCTGGAAGCAGCCTTGTGACTGCCATCCACTCCCCCCTGGGCTGTTCAGCCAACCATACGGGAAGCCTACCCTGCACTCTAGTGGGCCTCCAGCCACTATGTGAAGCATGGCCTCGCAGCTCACCAGTCCAGGGGCCAACTCTGCCTACCAGCATGCTGACAGTGGTCTACTGTGCCACATAGAAGGGCACACACAGACCACAGAGGGGACACCCCTAGACCATATAGTTCTGGTTACCAGAGGGGAGCATACTCTTGGGCCCCATAGGACATCTTATACATAAGGCCACTTCTCCAAGATTGGGAAACATAACCCACCTACCTAAGACACAGAAATAAACACGGAGAGTTGAGCAAAATGAGGAGAAAGAGGAATATGTCCCAAATGAGGGAAGAAGACATAACCTCTGAAATAGAACTAAGCAAAGTGGCGATGAGCAATCTACCCAATAAAAAGTTCAAGGTAATGATCATAAAGATGTTCACCAAACTTGGGAGAAGGATGGATGAACACAGTGAGAATATGAACAGTTAGAAAAGTATAAAGAAGAACCAAACAGAGCTGAAGAATACCATAACTGAAATAAAAAAGACACTAGAAGGAATCAACAGTGGTTTAGGTCAGATAGGGGAACAGATCAGCCATCTGGAAGACAGAGTAGTGGAAATCACCCAAGATGAATGGAAAAAAGGGAAAAAAATGTTAAAAAAATGAGGATAGTTTAAGGGGCCTCTGAGATAGCATCAAATGTACTAATTTGCATTATAGGGGTCCCAGAAGGAGAAGAGAGAGAGAAAAGGATAGAGAATTTATTTGAAGAAATAGTATCTGAAAACTTACCCAACCTGGGGAAGAAAATGGACATCCAGGCCCAGGAAATACAGAGTCCCTAAGAAGATGAATCCAAAGAGCTCCACATCAAGACACATTACAATTAAAATGGCAAAAATTAAAGTTAAAGAGAGACTTTTATAAGCAGCAAGAGAAAAGCAACTAGTTACATACATGGGAATTCAAATAAGACTATAAGTTGACTCTTCAGCAGAAACCTTGCAGGCCAGAAGGGATTGGCACAATACATTCAAAGTGATAAGAAGAAAAAACGTACAATTAAGAATACTTTACCAGGCAAGGTTATTCAGATCTGAAGGTGAGATAAAGAGTTTTACAGAAAAGCAAAAACTAAAAGAGTTCAGCACCACGAAACTGGTCTTACAAGAAGTGTTAATGGGACTTCTCTAAGTGGGAAAGAAAAGGCCATCACTAGAAATGTGAAAATTATGAAAGGAAAAATCTCACTGGTAAAGTCAAACATACAATAAAAGTAGTAGATCAACTACTTTTAAAGCTAGTAGAAAGGTTAAAAGACAAACATAGTAATAAAATCTTCTGTATCCACAATAAGTAGTTAAGGGATACACAAAACAAGCATGTAAAATGTGATATCAAAAACATTGAATGTTGGGGGGGTGTAAAGGAAGTTTAAAATCACATCAAACGTCTCTTCCAACTACAGTGGTATGAGACTAGAAGTCAACTACACGTGACCCTTGAACAACAAGGGTTTCAACTGCATGGGTCCACTTAAACACAGACTTTTTTCCATTATATATTGGAAAAATTTTTGGATATTTGTGACAATTTGAAAAAAATTACAGACAAACCCTATAGTGTAGAAATATTGAAAAAATTAAGAAAAATGTCATGAATGCATAAAATATATGTAGATACTACTTTATTTTATCACTTACTGTCATAAAATATACAAAATTTATTATTTAAAATTTATTATAGAAAGTTAAAATTTATCGAAAGTTATGCATACACTTACAGCTCTTACATGGCGCCATTCGCAGTTGAGATTAATGTAAATAAATGTAAAAATGTAGCATTAAATTATACTTGCATAAAATTGACTGTACTACATACTTTACTGCTGTAATAATTTTGTAGCCACTTCTGTTACTATTGCTGTGAGCTCAAGTGTTGAGTATCCACTTAAAATGCCTTGGGACGCTAATCGTATCTGCATGAGCAGTTCTTCTCTCCAGTAAATTGCACATCACAGTGAAAAGTGAGCTTTCGTGGTTCTTGTGTATTTTTCATCGTATTTAGTGCAATATTGTAAACATTAAATGAAGCCATGGGACCCATATGAAGTGACACTAGTGATACTGGAAGTGCTCCTGAGAGGCAGAGAAGAGTCATGACACTACAGGAAAAAGCGGAATTGCTTGATACGTACTATAGATTGAGGTCTGCAGCTGCAGTTGCCTGCCATTTCAAGACAAATGAATCCAGCATAAGGACCATTGTCAAAAACAGAGAAGGAAAATTTGAAGCCATCACTGAAGCTACTCCAGAAGGTGCTCAAACCTTGTACTCATTGCATAATACCTTTTAATCTCATATTGAAAATGCAACTTATGTGGGTGCAGGATTGTTGTGAGAAAGGCATACCTATAGACTCTAATATGATTCAAGAAAAAATGAAGTCACTATATGTCACCTTACAGCAAAAGGAAGATGAAGGGTCTAAAGCTGGAGAATTTAACGCCAGCAAAGGATGGTTTGATAATTTTAGAAAGAGGGTTGGCTTAAAGAATGTCAAGATAACAGGAGAAGCAGCTTCTCCTGACTGAGAGGGAGCCGATGAGTTCCCAGACGCCATTAAGGAAATCATTGATGAGATATCTGCTTGAACAGATTTTTAATGCAGATGAAAATGCTGTATTCTAGGGAAAAAATGCTACAAAGGACTTCTATTAGTCAGGAAGAGAAGCAAGCACCAGGATTTAAGGCAGGAAGGGGTAGCCTAACTCAACTGTTTTGTGCAAATGAAGTCCGGTTTATGATCAGGACTGCCATTGTCTATAAAGCTGCTAATCCAGGAGCCTAGCAGGGAAAAGATAAATATCAGCTTCCTGTCTTTTGATTGTACAAGAAGGCCTAGATAACGAGAACCATTTTTTTGGATTGGTTCCATTGATGCTTTGTTTCTAAAGTCAGGAAGTACCTTGCCAATAAGGGACTGCCTTTTAAAGTTCTTTTTGCTATTGGACAGTGCCCCCTGGACGCCCAGGTCTCCATGAGTTCAACACCAACGGCATCAAAGTGGCCTACTTGCCCTCTAACAACATCTCTAATTCAGCCTCTAGATCAGGGCATCCATAAGGATCTTTAAGCTTCGTTACGCACAGTACTCTACGCACAGGATTGTCAGTGCTATGGAAGGGAACCCAGATAGGGAGAGCATCATGAAAGTCTGGAAGAATTTTACCCTGGAAGATGCCACTGTGTTATAGAAAAAGCTGTGAGAACTACAGCGCTTGAACCAATAAATTCCTGCTGGAGAAAACTGTCCAGATGATGAGCATGACTTCACGGGATTTATGACAGAGACAGGAAATCGTGGAAGAGATTGTGGATATAGCAAAAAAAAAAAAAAAAAAAAGGTGGAGGTTGAAGGGTTTCAAGATATGGATCTCGGAGAAATTCTAAAGCTGATAGGTACCACACCATAGGAATTAACTAAGGACGGCTTGATGGAGTTGAGTGCCTCTGAACCAGTGCCAGACAGTGAGGAAGAAGATGTAGAAGAAGCAGCACCAGAAAACAAATTGACATTAGACAGTTTGACATAGGGTTCCGATTATTCAAGACTCCTCCTAACTCCTTTCATGACATTGGAGGCTTCTGTGATATGGCCGCCGAAACTAAAGCAAATGGTGGAGGAGAGGTTCTGTATAGAAACAATTTTTAGAGACATGAAAAAACAAAAAAGTCAGACAGAAATCGCAGCACATTTCTGTAAAGTTACACTAGTGTGCTTGCCTCTCCTGCCTCCGCCTCCCCTCCTCCACCTCTTCCTCCTCTGCCTACTCAGCGTGACGACAACAGGGGTGAAGACCTTTAAGATGATCCACTTCCACTTAATGAATAGTAAATAATCATCATGCCATATAGTTAATCAACTTATCTCTTGTGTATGTGTGAGTGCTTTCCTGTGAAAATGTAGTAACTGTATGACAAGAACTGTGTGAGACATTTTTGTGTCGTCGTCATCATCTGAGTATTCATCATGTAGGTCATTGTGCGCAAAACTTGTATTGAAATGGATGGTCTATCGTTACATAGGCATAAAGTGAGTGATAGTAATATAAAATTAATGTGTTAAATTTCTTACTGTTTTATAACTTTGCTTTCAAAGAATTACCTTACTGTACAGTATGCCTCTCTCTCTTATAGTTGGAGAAACTGCATATCAGCCTATCATCACTGACTGGATTTTAAATGAAAGTAACAATGTTTTTGATACTGTATTGTAAATATGACTGTAATACTGTATGCCATAGAGATCTTTTTAACGTCTTTATTGGAGTATAATTGCTTTACAATGGTGTGTTAGTTTCTGCTTTATAACAAAGTGAATCAGCTATACATATATCCCTGTATCTCCTCCCTCTTGCATCTCCCTCCCATCCTCCCTATCCTACCCCTCAAGGTGGTCACAAAGCCCCGAGCTGATCTCCTTGTGCTATGCGGCTGCTTCCCACTAGCTATCTATTTTACATTTGGTAGTGTATATATGTCCATGCCACTCTCTCACTTCGTCCCAGCTTACCCTTCCCCCTCCTCGTGTCCTCAAGTCCATTCTCTACGTCTGTGTCTTTATTCCTGACCTGCCCCTAGGTTCTTCAGAACCATTTTTTGTTTTTTTTTTAGATTCCATGTATATCTGTTAGCATACGGTATTTGTTTTTCTCTTTCTGACCCTCTTCATTCTGTATGACAGACTCTAGGTCCATCTACCTCACTACAAATAACTCAATTTCGTTTCTTTTTATGGCCGAGTAATATTCCATTGTATATATGTGCCACATCTTCTTTATCCATTCATCTGTCGATGGACACTTAGGTTGCTTCCATGTCCTGGCTATTGTAAATAGAGCTGCAATGAACATTGTGGTACATGACTCTCCTTGAATTATGGTTTTCTCAGGGTATATGCCCAGTAGTGGGATTGCTGGGTCATATGGTAATTCTATTTTTAGTTTTCTGAGGAACCTCCATACTGTTCTCCATAGTGGCTGTATCAATTTACATTCCCACCAACAGTGCAAGAGGGTTCCTTTTTCTCCACACCCTCTCCAGCATTTATTGTTTGTAGATTTTTTAAAATTTGATAATTATTCATTCATTAGTGTATAGGCTAAGCTACCATGAAGCAACCCTATTGATTACACTACATTACCATAAAACAATCATATTGCTGATTTTTTGTTATCAAAGCATGAATTGCTATACTTGTAAATAAGTATAAATTTCTTTTTCACATTTTTTCATTATTGATGTCTAGTGTTAGTAATACATATAACATCTACAGTGCTTTGTGCCATATAAGACAACATTGATGTAGGTACTGTTAGATGATTCATCTTGTGAACAGACGACATAAACTTATGGTATTGATAAATTGGGTACAGTACTGTAAAATGTATGTTCTCTTCTTTATGACTTCCTTAATGACATTTTCTTTTTACTCTATTATAAGAATACAGTTTATAATACATATAACATACAAACTTTGTGTTTATTAACTGTTTATGTTATCGGTAAGGCTTCTGGTCAACAATAGGCTATTAGTAGTTAAGTTTGGGGGGGAGTCAAAATTTATACATGGATTTTTGACTGTGCAATGGGTTGGTGCCCCTAACCTCTGCATATTTTAATGGGCAATTGTACAAAAAAAACCCACCACAGATAACACAAACATGTGGAGTCTAAACAACATGCTACTAATCAACCAATGGATCAACAAAGAAATCAAAGAGGAAATCAGAAAACACCTGCAGACAAATGAAAATGGAAACACAGTGGTCCAAGTGGTCCAAAATCTATGGGATTCAGCAAAAGCACTTCTAAGAGGGAAGTTTATAGCGATACAAGCCTACCTCAGGAAACAAATCAATCTCAAATAAACAACCTAACCTTACACCTAAAGGAACTAGAAAAAGAAGAACAAACAAAACCTATAGTTAAAGTGAGAGAGTGGCATTGACATACATACACTACCAAATGTAAAATAGATAGCTAATGGAAAGCAGCCACATAGCACAGGGAGATCAGCTCGGTGCTTTGTGACCACCTGGAGGCGTGGGATAGGGAGTGTGGGAGGGAGACACAAGAGGGAGGGGATATGGGGATTTATGTATACGTATAGCTGAGTCACTTTGCTATACAGCAGAAACTAACACAACATTGTAAAGCAATTATACTCCAATAAAGATGTTAAAAAAAAACAACCTATAGTTAACAGAAGTAAAGAAATAATAAAGATCAGAGCGTAAATAAATAGAGACTAAAATAAACAATAGAAAAGGTCAATGAAGCTAAGATCTGGTTCTTTGAGAAGGTGAACAAAATTGGTAAACTTGTAGCCAGATTCATCAAGAAAAAAGAGGGTGCAAATAAATAAAATCAGACATGGAAGTGGAAAAGTTACAGCTGACACCAAAAAAATTCAAAGGATCATAAGAGATTAGTATGAACAATTATACACTAATAAAATGGACAACTTAGAAGAAATGGATAAATTCCTAGAAATGTACAATCTCTCAAGACTCAATCCAGAACAGGTAGAAAATACGAACAGACTAACTACCAGTAATGAAATTGAATCAGTAATCAAGAAACTTTCAACAATCAAAAGTCCAGGACCAGACAGCTATACAGGTGCATTTTATAAAACATTTAAAGAAGAGTTAACTATCCTTAGACTCTTCCAAAAAATTGAAGAGGAAGGAACACTTCCAAACTCTTTTCTATAAGACCAGCATCTCCTTCATACCAAAACCAGACACATACACACACACAGTTATTCACTGCTTCAAATTAATCAATCATCAGTTTGTATTTTTAATGTGAAATATTTTCTAAATTATCAGTAATTTCAATTTTTATTTTATTTTGATCCAGTAATTATTTTTAAATTGTTTCTTAATTTCAAATACTTTAAATTGTTAATTAAAAAAATCTCTTCATTGACTTGTTTTGTAAATCTGGATTTTTTAAATAGACTTTAATTTTATAGCAGTCGTAGGTTCACAGCAATATTGAACAGAAGGTACAGAAATATACCCCTACCCCATAGATGCATAGCTTCTCCCATTATCAATACCCCTCACCAAAAAGGTACATTTGTTACAATTTATGAACCTACATTGATACATCATTACCACCCAAAGTCCAGAGTTTACATTCAGGTTCACTTTTAGCTTTGTGAATTCATTCTGTGGGTTTTGATAAATATGTAATGGCATGTATTCATCATCATAGTATCATACACAATACTTTAACTGACCTAAACATCCTCAGTACTTCTCTTATTCATCCCTCCCTCTCTCCTAACTTCTGACAACCACTGATCTTTGTACTGTTTCTATAGTTTTGCCTTTTCAAAAATGTCATGTAACTGGAGTCATATAGTATATAGCCTTCTCAGAATGGCTCCTTTCACTTAGGAATATGCATTTTCATGGCTTGATTGTTCGTTTCGTTTTAGTGTTGAATAACTTTCCATCATTTGGATGTACCACAGTTTATTTATCCACTCACCTACTGGAGAACATCTTGGTTACTTCCAAATTTTGGCAATTATGAATAAAGCTGCTATAAACAACCATGTGTAGGTTTTTATGTGGACGTAAGTTTTCAGCTCCTTTTGGTCAATACCAGTGAGTGCAATTGTTGGATCATATGGTAACAGTATGTTCAATTTTGTAAGAAACTGGCAAAATGTCTTTGAAAGTGGCTGTACCATCTTTCATTTCCACCAGCAAAGACTGAGAGTTCCTGTTGCTCCACATTCCACATACCTGTCGGCATTTCGTGCTGTCAGCGTTCTGGATTTTGGCCATTCTAATAGGTGTGTAGTGGTATCTTGTTGTTTTAATTTGAATTTCCCTTAGGACATACTATGTACAGCATCTTTTCACATGATTTTTTTTTCCGTCTGTAATCTTCTTTGGTGAAATATCTGTTCAGATCTTTGGCCCATTTTTTTAAATGGGATGTTTGTTTTCTCACTGTTGAGTTTTAACAGTTCTTTATATATTTTGGATAACAATCTTTTATCAGATTTGTTTTTTGCAAATATTTTCTTCTAGTCTGTTGCTATATTCTTTGTGTGTATTTCACTCATCATAATGTTTTGATATTCATTCATATTCTTGCATCCATGTAGCTATAATTTGATTATTTTCAATGCTGTAGAGTATTTCATTGTATGATTATAGCACACTTCATTTAATCACTTCTATTTTTCTATTTGATAATTCTAGTTTTGTTTTTTCACCATTACAACTAATGGGCTTATGAGTATTCTCATCTATGTCCCCTGGTTCACAAGTGCATACATTTTTGATAGGTCTGTGTTGGGCATCCATTTTTTCAATTTTAGAGGATTAACTCATAAAATTGTTATATGAAATTATACTCATTCCAGGGCTCTATGATTTACTTAATGCTCTACAGTCTTGACAATACTTGGTGTTATAAGAGATTTTAAATTTAAAGATTCTGATGGATATATAACTGATATGTTGTAATTTGAATTTGCATTTTCTTAAGAACTGAAGTGGTTCTTTAGTTCCTAAAGGTTTAGTATGTATAATATTTTAAAAGTTTTATATGTTTAATCATCATTTGAACTCCTCTTTTATGAAATAGTGCTCTTTCAAGTTTCTTGTGATTCTTTTCTATAGTATTCTCTTTTGGTTAATCATTTGTAATAATGTATTATGCATTCTGGATGCATGTCTTTTGTTGATGATATGTGTGGTAAATGCCACTGTGTGGATTGGGTTTCACACTGTTTTGTATGTCTTTGATGAAGAGAAGTTCTTAATTTTAATATCGAATATATCAGTCTTTTCCATATGGTTAGTGCTTTTGGGGGGTTCTGTTTGAGACTTCCTTGTCTTCCCCTGTATTAGGTAATATCACCAAGGTGGCCAGATGGTTTTAGGTTTTCCTTTGTGGGCATGTTTTAATTACTTCTTTAAAATAAGATATAAAGTATTGAATTTCTTTAAAAGTAATAAACTATTCAGAGTTTTATTCTCATCCTAAGTCTCTTTTATTCTTTGGCTTTAAGAATTTTTTCTTTTTGTTTTACCAGTTTTACTATGATTGCTTAGTTATTATTATTATTTATTCATTTATCATGTTGGGCATTTCAGGAAGTTCAGCCAGTACACTTCAAATGTTGCTTCTTCTCCATTCTTTCTGTCTTCTACTTTTGGGGTCCAGTAACACCAGAACTTTTATGTCTTTTTCATATTTTTCCACTCTCTCCTGACCTATTTTTCAGTTTACTTTTCTTTTTCCACTGTGTATAATTTGCTGTTAATCTCATCCATTCAGTTCCTAATTTTGGTTATTGTATTTTCATTTTCTTGTTTTTATATTTTCCAGTTTTTCAGACTAAATTCTTATTCTTAATCTGTTATAGTTTTTACTTGCCTTTTATAGTTTATGAAATTTAGACAAATTTTTATTCTTGCCTGTTATCTCCTCCAATATAATAGCTATTTTAAAGCCATTGGCTTTTCCTAGATAATATCTAAATTCCCATGGCTCTATTTCCATCATCCTTTGTTTTTCCTGGTTCCTGTTCTTGGTTTCTTACCTATTTCCATGCCCAGTTATGTTTTTTATTTTGTACTGATACCATATTTGCAAAATATATTTATAGAAAATTTGAGACCATGGATTAAATCTTAGGGGAATTTGATTCTGCTGTGTGTCTGAGGGCACATAGCATTAATCATTTTCAGGGATAAGGATGGTTCAAAGTAGATCTGCAGTCTCTGGAAGGCTTTTTTATGACCTTAAACCTAAGATTACGCTTTGAGACTAAGCTCATGAACCTTTGGTGGCCCTGGAGTCCAATCATTTTCCTGTGAAATGCTGTTCCTATTCATAATTGGTGAAAAAGGGATCCGCAAAATGATTCTACGTCCTGGGAGTCCATTCTTCTCTGCATCCTGGCCTGGTAATTTTTCACTCTTTTGCTCTCCAATACTTTTAAACATTAAAAAAATAAAACCTACTGTTTTTAGTAGTCTTCAACTACCTAGTTACTTCTGTTTATTATTATTGGACTTTGAAATCCATAAACAGCCTTACAATTCTAGAACCTGTATCTCCTCAGGTTCTATTTCAGTATTTACCATACCTTCATGTCTGAATTTTTATTGTTTATTTAGGATACATTGTCTGAGAAGTGTGGTATCAATATTAATACTATTATAGTACTTAATATCATATTTTTGTTTATATTATATGGTATTATTTTTATGGGTTTCTTTAGAGGAAGAACAAAGCAAAAGCAAGGGTGTTTTACCTTATGTATAACTTTCATAAGTTTTCATAAAAACACAAATTTATTTATCAGATTCTCAGCTGTTTTAAATAATCTGTTATGATATTTCAAAATTATAGCAACTAGATGTCCCTCTTTTTAGCTTCTGAGTAGAAAAATTATATCTTATGATAAAATATGTATATATATTTAAATATTTAAATCAATAGGAACAAAATGAAATGCTACATTTTAACACTTAGAAATGTGGAATTATTTTATATTCTGTTTTTTAGAAAGTGATACTTATCATGTAATGTGATCATTCAGATAAATGGTAACCATTATTTAGGTGACATATAATGATAATATTTACCCTTTCCAAGTCCCTAATGAATATTTCAGCCTAAATCTGTTTTATAAAAAGGTCTGGCTGTTTGCTTAGTGGGAATAGAGGATGATTATCTCTTTGCTTAGACACAGAAATACTTTGAAGTTATGTTTTTAATTAAGCCATGCAGAAGACTTCTGAGGCTTTTAATGTTTGTATCTAATATTTATACAGAGAGATGCTGAATTTTAAAATCATTACTTAGCTTACATATCAGAATTATTTTTTAATGTAATTTATATAGTACAATATTAATTTGTTTAAAGAATTATTATTTGTATCTATACTTTTCCCTTCATATTCTCTTTACCTCTTATAATCTAAGTTTGAATTTGATCAAATACTTTAACTTCTCAAATTATGTATGATATGAATTAGATTAGTACATATTCATATCTCAAATAATTGTATTGAAATATAATAAAAAATTTATGTATAACAAAAATATTATTGTGGACAGATTCTAAGGTGACTACTATGATCTCTGCCTTCTGGTATTCACACATTATTGTATAATCCCCTTTCATCGAGTCTGGGCAGGACATGTGACTTGCTTCTAAACTAGAAAATTTAGCAAAGGTGATGGGATATCACTTCTGTGGTTATGTTTAGTGTTTTGTGTGTGTGTACGGTGTGAGGATTGGGTCTAATCTTACATTATTCCAAATGGCCATCCAGTTGTCTCAATATCATTTAAGATGATGAATGTCTTTACTCCAGTCATTCAGAACACTATGCTTATCTTATACTAGATTTCAAGACTTTTCTGGAATTTCTGAAATTTTGTTTCTGGAATTTCTCATCTGTACCATTTATCTTTCTATTTATGTACTGATGCCATACTGTTTTAATTTTATAGATGTTGAGTATATTTTAATGTCTTTTCAGTCTAGCTCCCCTCAAAGCTCTTCCTTTTCATTGCTGTTTCTAGCTATTCTTGTATGTTTATTTCTGTATGTGAACATTAAGATCAACTTTTCTAGCTCCTTTAAAGCTCATTAGAATTTTTATTAGATCAAATTAACCATTATCTTTGAAATTAACTAACAACGTGATGATGTTGAGATAGCCTAATGAAAAATGAGGAATATCTTTCAGTTTATTTATATCTACTTTTGTGTTTTTCAGGCTGAATTTTATGCCTAAAACTTTCATTATGTTTCCTTTGCAACTATTTATTTCCTCAGTTGTTTGTAAGCACTGGTGATTCTTTAAATAATACCTGAAATTAAAACACCAAAAATTGGTGTTTAAACTCAACTCATCATTATATATTTTGAAAATACTTTTGATACATTCAAAATTCTTCCAATAATTATTAATATAAAACCTTTTAGACAGTGTATGTTTCTAATTTGCTTTCTTGAGTTTGAAAATATAAAAGAGAATGTCATTTTTATATTGGACACCTTCAAGAACTCTATAAAGCCTCTGAGTTTAATTCTTAACAAGGTGGTGTTAATTCCTTATTTGTGTCAAAATTCTGAGCTTGAGTTATGAAAGCCAGCAGAAGTTACTTCCTAAACAAGAGCATATAATTTCATCCTTCTGAGAAAATTTGTGTTTTGGAGAAAATAAAATTTTAAGTATTCCTTTTAAAAACTATATTATGTTGAAGGTAAACATGTTACAATAATTTCCAGTCCAATATATTATTATATAATTTGAATAAACTAATTATTAATAACAAAAATAAAAGCTTCATATCTTCTGTATTGGAAAATAGGTTCGTATTGGAGCTCTTAAAGTCAACTCATAGATAAATTAAAAAGTACTTGAAATCCCTTGTCATTTGTCAGAGTTATTCATCTTAGATTGCTATGTGAACTTGAAAGCCACCTATTTAGGCAGTAAGATATACAGGGAATACCATGCATAACACTGCAGGGAATATTATGTTGAATATTTTCCTATTCTAAAAATAGTATTGTGATACCCATTTACAACAAGTCAAGTTTACTTTCTGTGAGAGAAAAAGGAATTGTAACGGTATTGTAAATCAGTCCTTTATGTATATACTTGGTACAGAGTGATAGGATTTAATTAGGTGTCTAAAGGAAGGGACAAATAGTATAGGAATAGTATAGATTCTGAAGTGCTTAACCTAGCAGTAATGAGTATGATCATTTTCAAAAGCTAGAAAACTACTATATAACACACATTTAAAGAGTAACTTTTGGAGAAGTCACAGAAAACCTAATACCCCTAAGTTCCTTTTTTCCAGAGAATAAAGTTAGTAGTATAAAGGGCTATATATTTCTACTTTAATTTTGTAGTTACTGTAGAAAAGTATTTACTCTTCAACTCATTTTTTTTTCATGGATGCAAAAAATTATCAAGCACATGACTGAAAATTGCATTCAGAATGTAACTGATTATTTACTTTATTATTCTCAACTGTTTGACCCTTCATTAATTAAAATATGTATGTATTAAAATTATTCCTCAGTTCTATGTAACTCTACTAAAACTAAAGACATTTTTGGAAGAAATTTCTCACCTTTTAAAATTCTGCATATAATTTAAATATTGAGTCACTTTGTACAATTACCCTTGTGTACATTTTATAATAATGAAATTTGGATGGCGTTCCAAGAAGTAGCATTATGCAAAGCCAAGCTATATCTCTGTTAGTCACTAATTGTCATTTTAATTGAATTGTAGAAATAGGGATTGAAAGAATATGAGCTTCAGAAATTTTCAAAATACTTATGATTTTCTCCCACTGCTATAGTTAACCGTAGTTTTAAAGAATTTAACTTAGAATTCATGAGTTTGAATGCTCATGTGTTCTTTCATTTTGTTATAATCTGCTTACATGAATTTAGAGTTTGAACTCCTGAATTTAGGGCTGGAAGATTTAGAGAAAACTTTCCTCCATTACACAATTGAGGAGGTCTTTTTAAAATACAGATTCATTGGTTTAGAAACTGGGGGAAAATATATTAATTTCAAAGAATACCAGAAGTATGAAAAAGATGTGATTTATGAATTCCCACAACTTTTTCCCCCTACCTATAAATGTCTTTAAATCTTTATCCAGACTTGAAAATTCTTCCTCATATTGTTAAGGGAGAATACATATCCCCCAAGCTTTTATCCCATCCCCTATATTCCTCTTGTGTATGTTTGTCTTTTCCACTTATCTCTTCTCTCATGCATTCCTGTATATAAGCTTTCTACATTAATTCTTTTGAAGATTTGTTTTTAAAACTTCAATTAATAGTAGTTTTTAAGATGTTTTAATGTAGAGTTTAATTGTTTGCTGGAAGGAAAAACATGAGGCTTTTGAATTTTGTTGCTTAAAAGTAAATGAGATTTTTGTATTTCTACAGATGTGACTCTGAAAATCGCTATGTTGGTAATCCACTTAGAGGAACATGTTATTGTAAGTATTTGTATTTTTTATTTTAAATAGTTGGTTTGTTTTATTAGTTTCAGGTGATTTTGAAGGTAATAAAATTCATATTGAATAACTGATGTTGTCATTAATATGTTACCATTTCTATTTTTAAATCTTTTAACTCCATATATATTGCTAAGAAAGTCAATGTCTTCTTGCTATATTCTCTAATTATTTTTGGTGCATTTTTTTCTACTCTGAAGAGTAAAACAGCAATAGATCTTATTCTGAACATGCAACAAAATATAGAACTTGAGTAAACTCAGCTGGATTTTGATGTAATCTTTTTCATTATGATTAAATTTTGAACAGAAAGAATTTTGTGATAGATTTTTCCGGGAGGCAATTTTGGTTATTACTAAAAAGCTGTGCTGATTTTGTACTGAAAGATCCTTTCATTGGGTAATGATCATATGGCAGATGTATGTTTAACTTTCAAGAAACAAGCAAACTATTTCCAAAATGGTTGTATTATTTTACATTTCGACTAGCAGTGTATGAGATTTTCAGTTCTTCAGAATCTCTCGGTAAAAAAACCTTTTGTAGGTTTCATCATATCTTTTTTTACGTAGACAGTAATGTGTTCTGCAAATAATGGAATTTGATTACTTCATTTTCTTGCTGGATACTTTTTCTTTTTTGTCTTATTGCATTGGTACCTCTGGTATCATGTAAAAAGATATGATAAGCATGCAATTATTTTTGACTTGTTCCTGATCATAGAGGGAAAGCACTCAGTCTTTCACCATTAAGTATGTTGTAAGCTTTTCATATATGCCTTTATTAAGTTGAGGAAATTCCCTTCTATTCCTACTCTGCTGAATATTTTTTATCAAGAATGGATGATTTTTATGTCATATATTTTTTCTACCTCAATTGAGATGACCATAATGTGTTTCTGTTTTACTTTGTTAGTATAGTAATTTTAGTTTCAAAAATTAATGGATGGTATAACATTATATGGCTATATCACTGTTTTTTGGTCCATTTACCAGTTGATGGACACTGGGATTATTTCTAGGCTTTGACTATTAGAAAAATGCTGACATTTAGATAGTCTATATATTTTCATTTTTGGGGGGTAGATTCCTTGGAGTGGAATTGGGAGGTTAGATAATAGGCTTATGGTCAAGAAACTGTCAAATGATTTTATAGCATGAATATACCATTTTACATTCCCACTAGCAATTTATATATGTTTCAGTTTTTCCACATTCTTATCAACACTTTATATTGTCTATCTTTTTGATTATAGCCATTCTAGAGTATTAGTAGTAACTTGTGGTTTAAATTTGCATTTCTATTATGACTAATAACTCTGAGTTCAATTTCATGTGTCTGTGTCTTGAACATGTTTTGTTAGATATGTAAAATACTAATTTCCTAATACTTTTGTTGCTATTTCAAATAGTATCTTTTAAAACTACATTTTCTATTTGTTTGATATGGTAAAATGAACTTCATTTTAATATACTGATCTGACATTCATAAAGCTCAGTGAACTCTGTTATTAATTCTAATGGTTTATAAATGTTTGATTTTTAAATGCAGTTAGTTATATTACATGCAAATAACTTTTATTCCTCACTTTTCCAAATTTTTATCCCATTATTGGGATGGTTGGGATCTCTGTTTCAGTGCTGAGTCAAAGTGATGGTAGTAGGCATTACCGTCAAGTCGAGGGTTTGCTATAATTTATAGAATATTCCCTGTATCAAGTTAAGAAAATTCCTGTCTATATTAGTGTGCTGCAAGATTTCATCATGAGTGACTTTTTCCTTTACCTTGTTATATATGAAGCTGAATTAATAGATTTTCATTAATTAGACATCTTTTCATTCTGGGGTAAACTGAACATAGTTATGATATATTATTATTGGGGATACTGCTAAATATTATTTGTTTATATTTTATTTAGGATTATTTTCAGTATAAATGAATTCAGACTATATTTTTACATTATTTTTTCTGATGAATTGACCTTTGAGTTGTTTTTCTTTTCTAACTTCATATTGTGTAACTATGGTAATAACTTATAAAGTTGAATTTGACAAGATTGCTGTTTAATTTTTTATTTTTTTAACATCTTTATTGGAGTATAATTGCTTTACAATGGTTTGTTAGTTTCTGCTTTATAATAAAGTGAATCAACTATACATATACATATATCCCCATATCTCCTCCCTCTTGCGTCTCCCTCCCACCCTCCCTATCCCACCCCTCTAGGTGGTCACAAAGCACCGAGCTGATCTCCTTATGCTATGTGGCTGCTTCCCACTAGCTATCTATTTTACATTTGGTAGTGTATATATTTTAAAACAAGAATAGTTAAAAATACCAAGTGAACTTCAAAGGTTAGCTAAATTCAACTGAGATCTCTGGGTGTCGTGCTTCTTTGTTGGTAGTTTTTTATTGTTGTTGTTCATCTTTTTTCCCCCCATATTATAGCATTAGCTTTGGGTTTATTCATCCATTCCACTGATTTTGTTTTCTAGTTCATCAATTTTAGGTTTTGTCTTTAGTTATGTCCTTCTCTTTTATAGTTTATAATTGTTGTTTTGCCTATATTTGATGTTTTCTTATTAATATTATTTTCTACATAGTTTATGGTTCAATTTTTATCTTCTTTTTGTATTTTATGTAAGAATTTTCTTAATTTCAATTAAGTAAATCTTATTAAAACCATCTTTTAATTATGTTTTCTAATTTTCTTGAGAATGTGGCATAAAAAGATCCCAAAACTTACTGAGGTATTTTTGTAGCCTATGGGACATTTGACAGTGTTTGGAGGCATTTTTATGTATCACAAGTAGGTGTGGTGTGTGGGTCCTATGGACTTCCAGTGGGTAGAGGGTGTTACATATTCTACAATGCACATGAGACCTCCTTAGAACAAAGAATTATTGGACCCAAAATTTCAACATTGTGGGGGCTGAGAAATCCTGATTCAGAGGTTTAATCAGATCCAGATATGATTTTGGAGGAAACACTATTTCACAGGTGGGTTTGTGTTCTTCATGTAGCAGAAGTAAATAATGCCTGCAAGTCTCTCTTTTTATGTTCTTAGCAGACACTGATGCTCGATGTTAGATTGTAGCTGATTAAGGGGTGTAAGCTGGTATTCTAACTCCTTTATTTCTTGATTGAAAAACTTCTGTAAAAACAAATTTCCCCATGTGAGGTATTTGCTTTCTCATTGGTACAGTCATATAGGAAAGGCATGATAAATGCTTTAATTTTTTTTTAATTACTGGTTTTCAAAATAAAGAACTGTTTGCTTAATATATTTTCAAGGTGACAACTAGGTTTGTTGTTTTTGTGTTGTAAATTTATGGACACAAACATATTTAATATGTTTCAATCCACTTGCAGTTATTTTCCTTACTGATGTTTATATTATCTATTTTCTGTGTCTTTTAATTGATCCTTGTTGTCTATATTTTTCACATTTCATTTTGTTTTACTTCTCTCAAACATCCTAGATTCTATGGAGACATATTTTTGTCTGATTTCTTAACATTAGATATTCTTAATTGATTCTTCTTGAATCTTTAGTGTTTCTTGTGTCCCAAAGGAGTAACTAGTTACAATTACAGACACAAGTAAATTACATTCCATTTTTTTAGGAATAATAAGTATGCTAATATTTAAGCCTTTTATATTTGAGACTAAGCTGACTTTTCTTTAGATCAGTGCTATCCAAAATAAATATAATGTAAGCCACATGTGGAATTAAAATTTTTCTACTAGCTACATCACAAAAGTTAAACAGGTGAAATCATTTTTAATAATATATTCTATTTAATTCAGCATACCTAAAATGTCATTTTAATATGTCACAGTATAAAAAATCATCAATGACCTATCTTTTTTTTTTTTAGTTTTTCTTCTAGGTGTTTGAAATATAGTTTGTATGCTATACTAATGGCAGTCCCAATTCAAAGCAGTCACATTTAAGTTACTCAGTAGGCACATGTGAATAGTGGCTACCATATTGGACAGCTCATCTATTATATAGGACTCTCACCCTCTTTTAAAAATGTTAAAAGGATAGTCATGAAGCACTAGATGGCAGTCTTGTCATTTGTTATGAGACCTTTAAAGTTTAATAACATTTAAAAGAAATGGTGTTTAAAAAAAAAAGAAAAGGTCAGTAGTTCTTGTAATAGTGTTAATGGAAACTGTTCTGATTTTAAAGATTGGAGTGAAATTTAAAATGCAGGTCCACACTGTAACTTGAAGCAATTGAGTGCAATGTGGTGTTAATTTAATTGAAAGTAATACTTCAGCAGTTATATCCTATAGACAGTCTTAGTAGTTTTTTAAACTTCAATTTAAAACCCCAAACCAAATGTATTAGATAGTTATCATGCATCACATGGAATAAAAAGAGTTTCTAGCAATGATACCGAATTTGATTGACCCTTGTAAACATTGAAGTACTCAATTTATCTTGGCAAATATGAAAAGTAGTAGCCACAAAGTAGTATAGTTTCTTTTTTTCTTAAATGCTTTTTAAAAAATTATAACAACAATTATAATGAAAGAAAACCTTAAACACTAGATGAAAGACTCGACTATGAAAATGTTATATAGAGGGTATATTTCAATGGGTAGAATCAGAGTATGGAAAGTCACTTACTGAAATCATCTACTTTTTGCTCCTACTATGTGTAATGTCCACACTGTCAATTGTATTTCAGTATATTTCCAAGTAATCTAACATATTTGGGATTTTTTCTCCTTTTACTCTGAAAAATTACTATTTTACTTGATTTTCTCCTATTGCTGTGTAGAGTTCAGTGTGCAATTTTGTGATGAAAATAATACACTGCCTCTTTTAAGAGTAAGAAATTTAATTACTACTTTTATATTCAGTGTTCACCACTACCACTCATCACATCTTACCTTAGATTATATTACTAAAAATCAAAATACTTATCTATTCATCTCACTGTAAACCCTTTAATTATTATTGATTTATTTAATTGATGTTTGTCTTGGACTGAAAGATATTATAAGCATATTATTTATTGAATTTGATTTTTTTCTTTTGTTTGATAAAAGAGATAATATTTCTAGTAAGTGTTATTATAGCTGTAAATTAAAATAACAAATATCAGTCTCAATTTTATTACTTAAAATGCTGTGTCATACAGAACAGTGAAAGCAATTAAAACTTGAATTAACCTTATATTTAGTTTAACTATTCTAAAAGGTTCTCCCCTTTTAAATGAAATATACTGTACTTTAATGGTTTATGTGACTTTTTAACTAATAAATATAAATAACAATTTAAATAGGGTCTGGCTGGTCCATCTGCAAATAGAGCAGAAGTGACCTTGATTAACACAGAAAATCTAAATTCTTATATTTCACAAATTGAAGACGTGATGGATTGAAGATTATTTGACAAAACATAAATGAATCACATGGTTGATATTTTAATCTTATTCTTTGATTTATGTGTTCTTATTAAATTTTATGAAGGTTATATGCTAGTGTTTTAAAATGTTTATTTCAGAATTATTTAATATTTTAGCATATTACAAAATGAAGGACAATACAGCACAGTTATGAAAAAGTTAAAAATAACTGAGAGAGGGACTTCCCTGGTGGTCCATGGTTAAGACTCTGCACTTCCACTTCAGGGGGCACAGGTTCAATCCCTGGTCTGGGAACAAAGCCAAAAAAAAAAAAAAAACTAAGAGAAAAAATTGCTACTGAATTAACTTAGAAGAGAGATGAAAATTTATTTGACTGTATACTTATAATAAAAATGTTATATTATTCTGGTTATGTAAATAACATAAACACACTGTAAAAATAATTAAATAAAACAAAAAAAAGTTTAATGAGGAAAACAAAAATGTCTGAAAACCTCCCACCAGGCTCCCAAGTGGAGCTGTGCTGTCTGTGCCCTCTGCAAAGGTGCCCAGCTGCGAGGCAGAGTGGCAGCTCATCTCCTGAACTTATTTTTCTCACTTTATCTGTTTTGAGCAAGGGTTGATAGCTCCTTATTTGTATGAAGATGTTGAATGTGCTTTTCTTTTCTTTTTTTTTTTTTTTTGACTTGTGAATTTGTTTTTATTTTTATTGGGCTATAGGGGATGGGTTGGGAAATATTTTTGCAAGTTATGCCCTACTAGGGAAATGTCCATTCTAATTTCCCTGGGGTAGCTTTTGGAGCTTTTTCTTTTTCTTGGAGCTGCTGCTCTTGCTGGCAGCAGCCTCTTCAGGTCCACTGCTGAGTGGCTCCTCCTTGGAAGAGAATTTCCTCTTTTTCTTGGGAAATGCTGAATGCATGTCTTTCTAAATAAATTATGTCCTGAGAACGATTTTACATAAAAGAGGTAATAGCATATATAATATTCTTATTGTGAACAACTTTTTTCCACAGATATATAGCTCATTATTTAGGATCATTTATTAAATAAAACTGGAAAACTACCTGATTTTAAAATAGTGATAATACTAGTTAAACTTTATTGAGCATTTACTGTGCCAGGCTATTGTAAGCTTTTTACATTTATTAGTTTGTTTAATCCTCAAATGAGAAGGGTATGGTTATTTTTTTTCATCTTTATTGGAGTATAATTGCTTTACAATGTTGTGTTAGTTTCTGCTGTTCAACAAAGTGAATCGGCTATATGTATATGTATATCCCCATATCCCCTCCCTCTTGCGTCTCCCTCCCACTCTCCCTCCCACCCCTCTAGGTGGTCACAAATCACCGAGCTGATCATCCTCTGCTATGCAGCAGCTTCCCACTAGCCATCCATTTTACATTTGGTAGCGTATATATGTCAATGCTACTCTCTCACTTCGTCCCAGCTTCCCTTCCCCCAGCTCTGCATCCTCAAGTCCGTTCTCTATGTCTGCGTCTTTATTCCTACCCTGCCACTAGGTTCATCAGTACCGTTTTTTAGATTCCATATATATGCGTTAGCATATGGTATTTGTTTTTCTCTTTCTGACTTACTTCACTCTCTATGACAGACTCCAGGTCCATCCACCTCATTTCAGATAACTCAATTTCATTTCTTTTTATGGCTGAGTAATATTCCATTGTATATATGTGCCACATCTTCTTTATCCATTCATCTGTCAAAGGACACTTAGGTTGCTTCCATGTCCTGGCTATTGTAAATAGAGCTGCAATGAACATTTTGGTACATGACTCTTTTTGAATTATGGTTTTCTCAGGGTACTTGCCCAGTAGTGGGATTGCTGGGTCATATGGTAGTTCTATTTTTAGTTTTTTAAGGTATGCTTATTATTGCCATTTTTTAATTTGAGGGAAAAGAGGCAGAGAACGTTTAATTCATCTGTATAAGATCACACGGCTAGGAAATGTCAAAGCCAGTTTCAATCCAGGCAGCCTGGGTCTATACCCACCTCTGGATCTATACCACTCACTCTCAACCACAGGTAATAAAACTAGAGCAACAAAAATTCGCAGTATATTTAACCTAAGAGTTGTTTTTATATGAATAAAGTAAAAACATCATGTTAAAGGAAATGAAAACAGGGCCTAAATAATTAAAAATTTAAACTATTTTCTCAAATGAAGTCTTCATATGAAAATATGCTTACCAAAATTGATACATAAATTTTATGCAGTTCTAATTAGAATTCATTCAGTTCAATATTTTGAAGGGTATGCATAGAATAAATTATCTTAAAGTTTATTTTATATGCTGCTCTTTTAGAATATTCAGTAAAATTGTGAAAAGGAAGATTAGTGAGAAACTCCCACCTGATAGATATTCAGACATAGGGTAACTCTAACTGTACTGGTTCCTATTCTGGTATAGGAATCAATTAACAAAATGGAGTTCAGGATTAGATTCCTGAACATTTGGGAATTTATATGGCAGTCATTTTATCTTTATAAAAGTTCTTAATGACTTAGTCTGCTTGCTCTAAAATATCCCAGACTTTAGATTGTGGCTTTTGTATTTACTATTTTTCTGCCTCAAATACTCCATCTCTAACTAATAGTCAACTCTTACCTAAAATAGAGTCCCTTATGTATTACAATAACTTTTTTTTCTATCCTAATACACTGAAATGAAATTATCTCACTTGTTTATTTGTTAACTTGAATGTGGGTTTTCTTTACTCATTAGAAAGAAAATCTGTGAACCCAAGACCTCCTGTTGTTGGAACCTATACTTAGAAAAGCCTGTGGCTCCTAGGAAGGCTTTCAGTAAATATATACTGGAGTACACATGTAAATTATTAACAAATGAATGAATGCACATGTATTGTGGCTGTATGGGCAAGTATTTTTATTGATAGGGTATTTGACCAAAAATGTTTGGAGATCATGTTATAGGTTATCAAGTAAAAGTTGCTTTACATTATTTTTTAATTTATTTACATAAAGTAGTACAGCTTTAAGCAGTAGCCATTGATTTAAATACAAATGAGTTTCAATCTTTGTTTTTCTACTTAGCCTGTGGAACAATTGCTACAAATAAAATTTAAGCAGTTTTCCATATGTCATTGCAGAATAATGGAAAGTTTAGCTACTTGGAGATACTATGAAGCAAAGGAAGGTGGCTTCTGAAGAGATCATGGTATATTATATGAAAACCCGTAAATTAGAATCATTGACATAGAGTCATTGGTGATCATGGTCCATCCTCTTTTATTCATTGATGAAAAAAGTAAGACTCCATGGGTTGAAGTGTATATTCTAGGCCACACAATGAGTCATTCAGAGTGTGATTAATCACAAAGGTTCTGTGCTTTTTCTGTGATATTATATCTAGCAAGTGTTCCACTTGCAAAATTCCTGCAACAGATTTTGCCTTTGCAGTTATTCTAAATGTTTCAAGTTCAATAGAAATTCTTAATTAATAATTGTAAGCGTGGATAGTACTGTTCAGCAAGCAAGGAGGTATTGTATTTATTGAATATTTATTATGTGCAAAACAATTTAATATTATTTCATTTAATATGCACAGGATGACATATTTTTTCTCCTTAATTTTTACTTACTTAAGAATTATACTGTTAGTGCTTGGAGAGACTGTCAGTTATTGGAATTGACTCACTTTTGTTTATTCATTCAACATATGTTTATTGACTAACTACTTTGTTGGACTCTGGGGATATTACAGAGAACAAAACGTGTTCTGCTCCATTGAAGCTTATAAAGTTGTAGGGAAGATAGATATTAAACTCGTTATATAGTTACCTAGATATGATTGTCATAAGAACTCTGAATGAGAATTATAGATGCTTTGGGACTATATTACAAGAGATTACAAGAGAGCTTGACCTAATTTGTGGACCCGGGAGTAGAAGTGGGTGAAGCAAGAGAATAATGCAGCTTTGATGTGAAAGATGACCTGGTAGCGGAGTGGTGATGGTGTGGGTATGGGAAGGAGTAGAATCAGTGGGTGCAGCTTGCACAAAGGTCAGTGGCTGGAAAGAACATGGCATATGATATACTAATACTTTAACACACACAACTAGGTGAAGGGGGCTAGGGGATGAGGTGTGTGAGATATGCAGGATCACATCATGTAGCACTTTATAGGACATGTAAGGATTTAAGAAAAATCTTAAGAAAAATGAGAAGCCATTGAAGGATGTTAAGAGGAGAGTAAAATGTTAAATTTTAATTTTAAAATAATCAGGCTGCTTGCAGTATGTCAGATAGCTCGGTGAGGGCAATAGAGCATGAAAGGATCATTTTAGTTCATTTTCTGAGGCATTGTTCCTGCAGCTACATTTTAAATATGACTGTGATATATTTACACTGTGAGTATACTTGAACTTATATTAGCATAAGTCTTATCATTTAATAAACAGTTGTCTAAGTTGGCAAATGCGTGTACTTATACATATGCCATTGTTTAAAACATATTTGAATTCTTGATGTTGTTGTCAAACTCTATATGCATCCTTTTCACACCCCTCAGGGTGGCTGAATACATGATCATGAACTCATATATTTATGAACAAATATAAAACTCTCTATAAATACACATATGAGAATCTGTTTGACTTTTGAAATCTTTTAGAATTAATTCAGAGCCAATATAGTGAATAATGAAAGTGAAATAATATTTATTGAATGCCTTTATTTTGTGAGACAGTCAAGCCAAATACATACTAACACAATTATGTTTAACCCACAGAGCGATCCTATGAGGTAGGCAGTTTTATCCTCATTGTACCATTGAATCTCACTGATGTTAATTAACCTGCATACGATAACCCAGTTGGTAAATGGGAGATTACAGTTGAGTTCTCCTTAAATACTGTGCATAATGCTAAATTAAAAGTAAGATACAATATTCACTGGTAAAAAAGCAAATCATTAGGCCTTAGTTCCTTTCTCAAAATATTCAAATTAAGAATTTCTGAAATTTGTATGAACAGTGCCTTGATACAGCATACACAAGTCAAGGTTGATTTCACTCACTTGTGATCCTGGCGTGTTTGCCTTCTTAGACCTCAGATATATCGATAGTTCCAATATGTTGGATGGTTTTTATCACTGGTTACTGTTTTCTTAAAAATACATTATTTTATATAGCTTTCGTTAAAAGAGTAAAACAAATATTCACCATTTGCTCTTCATCACCCCCATATGTAATGTACTCAGAAACTTTCTTCATAGTTCAAGTCCTCTTTCAAAATGTCTTTTTCTATGTATAAATTTTTAGTCATCACTTTGCAATTAATCATTAGTTTGCTGGAATAATATCTGACCTTTTAAAACATTTTGTGCATGTTAAAATCTTTTCTCTTGATGTTTTATTTGCTTAAACTCCTTTTTTTTTTTTTTTGCGGTACGCGCGCCTCTCACTGTTGTGGCCTCTCCCGTTGCGGAGCACAGGCTCCGGACGCGGAGGCTCAGCGGCCATGGCTCACGGGCCCAGCCGCTCCGCGACATGTGGGCTCTTCCCGGACTGGGGCACGAAGCCATGTCTCCTGCATCGGCAGGCAGACTCTCAACCACTGCGCCACCAGGGAAGTCCTAAACTCCTTTTAACATGCTGTCTGTGTCTTACTCATGAGCTTGATTTTGTATATAATTTGTTATTAATTATTTGTGGTAAATAGCAGCCACTTTTTTTTTTTTTGCGCTCCAGGACTGCTAGTCCAGTATTGACTGAACTACCTAAAAAAGTCTGCTGTTGTATATTGGAACTTCACCCTTGGTTTGCTCTAGCCAGAGAAGGCTAGGCAGAGAGACTAATTATTTTACATGTTTTTATTTGTCCATACCTAAGAAATAAGTGAATTAGGAATTAGATATGCCATTTCTGGAAAGATATACAACCATATAAATCTAATTTCTTAACATGTAAGTGTAAGTCATGTGAAAAACAAATTAAAGGTCAAGGATTAAAAGAAAAAAGTTCTCTGAACACTTCTTTTAACAAATTTCCCCCTTTTGGCCCCAGTTATGGAAGTAATGTGTGTTTCATTCTAGAAAAGAAATAGACAAAAAAAACCAAATTAAAAATCACTGAAATTCTTCTATCCAGAGAAAATTATTGGTAACATTGTATCCGATACTTTCCCAGTCTTTTATCTATGTAATGACACTGTGGTAGGCTGAATAATGGCCTCCCCCTCCAAAGAAGTCCACATCCTAATTCCTGAAATTTGTGAATATATTACCATAAATGGTAAAAGGGGATTTGCAGATATGATTCAATTAAAGATTTTGAGATGAGATTTTCCTGGATTATTCTGGTGGACCCAGTGTAATTACATGCTTGCTTCTGAAAGGGTACAGAGGGAGATTTAACTACAGTAGTGGGAACTGTAATGATGGAAGGAGGAGGTTGGAAAGAGAGGAGAGAAGGGGTCATGAGCTAAAGAATGAGAGGTCTTCAGAAGCTGGAAGAGGCAGGAAGTGGATTCTTTTTGAATATCCTCCAGAAGGAACCACCCCTAACACTCTGGTTTTACCCTTTAAGACTCATTTGGACTTCAGACTTACAGAACTATAAGATAATAAATTCATGTTGCTTTAAGCCACTAAGTTTCTGGTAATTTGTAACAGCAGCAATAAGAAGCTAATATACACTTTTAGTGTATTTATTTCTTTTCCAAACATGGCATGACAAAGGAAATATTTCTCAGAATTATTTTTCTTTAATTTGTCCTTAATATCTTTAGGTATGTCATCTGTTCTCTTGTAACTACCAGCATATCATACCTTTAAATTAATTTTATTCATTGTTTTTTCCATATTGGCAGTTTTAAAATCAAATAAAAATTCTTATTTTTGACATGAAATCTATCCTCAACAAATTTTTATTCACCTTGCATAATTGAGACCTTATGTCTGTTGATTATCAACTCCTATTTTTCCCCTCCTCTCAGCCCATGGCAACCATCTTGCTACTCTCTAATTTTATGGGCTTGACTATTTTAGATACCTCATATAAGTAGAATTATGCAGTATTTGTCCTTCTGTGACTGTTTTATTTCACTTAGCTTCAGCAATATCATTCTGGATGTTTATCCAAAAGAGTTGAAATCAGGATCTCAGAGATGATAATAATAAGAGATAAGAGATAATAAGATATAATAAGATATAAGATAATAAGAGATAAGAGATAATGAGATAATAGCATTACAGTGTTCATTGCCACACTGTTTAATAGAGTCAAGATGTAGAAATAGCTTAAATGTTCATTGACGGTTGAATGGAAATCCTGTAATATATGACATGAATGAAACTTGAGGACATATAGGCAGCTTTTTTAAAGGCTCTTTAAAAATTTTCCATGTGAAATAATTTCAGATTTACAAAAAATGTGCACTTTTTTTATGACTTTGACCCTTGGAAAGTATTGGACAGTTATTTTATAGAATATCCCTCAATTTGGTTTTGTCTGATGTTTTTTCATGATGAAATTCAGGGTATGCATTTTTAGTAAGGATAGCACAGAAGTGATGTGTGTTTTTCTCAGTGCATCCTGTCCGGAAGCATATGATATCAATTTGTTCCATTATTGGTGGTGTTGTCTTTGGTCACTTGTTAATGCACAATGTCTACCAGTTTTTCCACCCTAAAGGTACTGTTTTTATTGTATTTAGTGAGTGTATTATGGGGAAATTCTTTGAAATTATGTAAATGTCCTATTTCTCACCATACAATCACCCACTATTTTTACCATACATTGATGTTCTTGCCAAATGGTGATTTTCTATTCTGTTATTTCTTCTGTTTCCTTTACATTTATTAACTATAAGGAAGAGCTGTCTCTTCTCCTTCATTTATTTATTTATTCACTTATTTGTATTTATCAATATGGACCCATGGAGATACACACACACACACACATTGTGGCTTATGATAAATTACTCTTGTTATTTATTTTACAGCTGAAATTGCTCTAGTTTGGCCATTGGGAGCTCCCTCAAATTCTCTCCTCTGTTGTTTTGGCAAGACTCTATCATTCTCTGAGTACTTCCTTATTTTCTGACACTATAAGAAATTTCAGACTCATGGTGTACTTTCCAGCCCTATCCCTGTAATCAACCATTTTTCCAAGAAGCCATGGTTCCTTATATTGGAGAATGGTGTTTAGAGAGAAGAACCTGGGAGCTAAGTATGCTCATTGGTTCTGGGGCATTAATCTTTCTTTCCTTTAAAAAATGTTATTATTTTTTAAATTAAACCACCAAGTATATTCTTACTCTCTTTTTGAAACTTGCTTTAACAGAAACTTGTTGTATCCTGAAACGTGACTCTTCTCTAAGGGAAATGTTGACTGTTTTTTCTTTCCCAGTGTCGACCCCTTAGAATCTAGACGTAGAGATAGTATCAACCTTTCTTCCTTTGAGTTTGACAAATAACCACTTTTCTTTACTCACTGAAAAATTTCATCTCCTTTGAAGCAATGTTTACCTCTCCTTGTTGCTGCCTTGCACTGAAATCCTGTGCACCCCATTTAATCTTCTATCCGTTTAATACTTTTTCACCTGCCTATTATCTCTCTTGACATCATTCTTGATTGCAATTTCTGCATGTACTTTAATTATGCATTAATTACATTGTGTTCAATTTCCAAGAAGGCTTATAGGACTCAAATACTCTGTACTCTCAGGATAGCTTTATTATAAGCAGAGGATATACATTGAAAGTGGTCTGGAGATCTTAGATGTTAGGGCTGACTATATAGTTATAGCAGTTAAGGTGGTGTGGAGTTTTTTTTTGTGTTAAAATAGCCCCCAAGGGCCTCCCTTGTGGCGCAGTGGTTGAGAGTCTGCCTGCCGATGCAGGGGACACGGGTTCGTGCCCCGGTCCGGGAAGATCCCACATGACGCAGAGCGGCTGCGTCTGTGAGCCATGGCTGATGAGCCTGCGCGTCCGGAGCCTGTGCTCCGCAAAGGGAGAGGCCACAACAGTGAGAGGCCCGCGTACCACAAAAAGAAAAAAAAAAGCCCCCAAATAAGAACTGTAGGTATTTATATTTTTATATTATATCTGGCCACATACTGAAATTTTTTATTATTTTAGTAGCCTTTTAGTTGTGTTATATTTCTTTGTAAACAATCTGATTTTAGACATAAGAAGATTAACTTTGTTTTCTTCTTTTATTCTAACTTGAAAGCTGTCATCTGTTCACTGACAGACCTTTTTGCTATGCTATTTCCATATCTGTATTTGTCTGTTAGTTGTAGTATTTGTATAAATAATTTTTTTTCAGGATGGGTATGTAGATCTTATATTTTAGGGCATTTGCTTATGTGGAATTATCATTATGTTGTTTTTCTATGTAGACAGGATGGTTGAGTATATATATTTCATAAAATATTGCTTCAGTTTCTTGTCTTTTGACGTGTTGTTACTCAAGATCACCTATCATCTTGCCTAATCTTGCTTTCTAAGTAACTAATTTGTTTGTATGAATATGTGTGTGTGTGTGTGCATGCGTGCATGTGTGCACATGCCCATATGGATATGCCTGGATGTCTATTTTTTAATAACAACTTTATTGAGATATAATTCATATACCTATAGTCTCACCCTTTTAAACTGTACATTCAGTAATTTTTTTAGTATATTCACAAGGTTGTGCAGACATCACCACTATCTAATTTATAACATTTTCCTCACTCCTAAGAGAAACCCAGTACACATTATCAGTCACTCCGCATTCTCCTTTCACCTAGCCTTTGGCAACCTTTTTTCTCTCTTTAAAGATTTATCTACTCTGAGATATCGTATAAATGATATCATGGAATATGTGGTTTTTGTGAGGTTCATCCATGTTATAGCAGGTATCAGTACTTCATTCTTCTTTATGGCCAAATAATATCTTTTTATCTTTTATGCAGTGCATTTCCTTTTAACATTTAGGTTTGAATCTTCAACAGATTTTTTATCATATATTTAACATATATGTGCTCCTTTTCAATTTGTTATGATTGTCTGCTTTTAACAACATTTTCCCTGCATATGTTGAAAATTTCTATGTCTAATATTCCTCTTGAGTGATTTTCATCTCTGTTCTGTTCTGGGAGGCTTTTTCAGATTTGACCTACATGAGCTGGTTCAGAATTATGTTTTAATTCCTTTATTTTCTGATCCATTATTTTTAATTTTGCCATATCATTACATTTTGTTTTTATTTTGTTCCTTACACTTTTAACTTACCGAACTCTCTTTTTATTGTAGTCTTCAGGGTTATTATCTCATCTTTCATCTTTAATTATGTGGGGTTTTTTTAGATTTTCTTTTTCCTTTCGTGTATACTGCATACATATTTTATATAACTAAACACCTTACTCATATTAAATAATTATATATACTTACTCTATTATTGACAAAATGTTTTTCTCTTTTCTCACTATGCAAGTCAAACTAACTTAACAATACAAAAGATGTCAATTTTTAGTTTCTCTTTATTTTCATGATTTTTTTTTCATTTATACAATCAGAATTTGGAGTCAGAAGTATGAACAGCCTCATATTAACCTTAAGGTCTACCAAGTTCATATAAAAAGGGAAAGAGGGACTTCCCTGGCGGCCCAGTGGTTAAGAGTCTGCCTTCCAATGCAGGGGACGTGGGTTTGATCCCTGGCTGGGGAACTAAGATCCCACATGCCTCAGGGCAACTAAGCCCACGCACTGCAGCTGGAGAGAAGCCCACATGCCGCAGCTGAGACCTGATGCAGCCAAAAAATACAAATAAATATTTTAAAAAATAAAAAAGTGAAAGAGGTGTAAAGAAGAGTGGCTCTTCTTCATATACATTTACCCATATTTGTACGCTTCAACTTTAGATCCAATTTGGAAATTAATTGCCAGTGTCTAGTTTTCCTGGACTTATCAGAGGTAGTTTGCTGATTGTTAGCCAGAATATTTAAAAGGCAGCTGTACCATTTACAGCTGTTCCAAACTTCAGGGCTGAGTCTATGAAATCAGAGGGTTGATTTACATAGTGTTTATGGTTTTCTTCAAGCTTTGAAATATATCTTTGGTATTTTTTCGAGTCACAAAGTTTTCAAATAATTGTCTCTAGTCAGTAATATATTTTAAAATGTACAATGCAGTTTATCTCTTTTTTTTGACTATGAAAGTTTAAAATATGCTGAAAAGTATAGTAAATATATTTTCATATGTATAGTATATATACCTTTGTAGGACATAAAATCTTAAAATTATTTACCTACCAGTGAGTTTAATAAAGCTTAACACTTTACTATGTTTCCTGCAGCAACATAGGCTCCACCTCTGCTAACCTTAGTGCAGGATGGGTGCAGTTTACAGGGCTCCACCCTGTAGTCTCAGCAGCAGGATTTTCTTAAGACTTCCTTTTTTTTTGGTATGAATTTGTTGGTGCTTCCAGATTACTGCTGGTCTAGCACGCAGGTGGGGAGAGATATACAGGAAGCAAAAACAAACAAACAAATAAAACCCCTACAAACCCAAGGAACTTATGACTGGGTCATCCCTTGAGTTTTGAGGTCACTGCCTTTTACCTACCCAAAGACATTATTCTAAAATTTCTTCTCTCTCCTTTCTTATCAACTGTTTCTTTTCTACTAAATTTTGTGTATGCCAAGCAGTATAAAAACATGCTCTTTCTCCCAATTTAAAAAGGAGCTCTCTTCCCTCACTTCATCATACTCACTCCTCCTGCTATTTTGTCATTTCTTTGTACTTGTCAATAATTCAGTAAATTTTTGAGTTGATTTATAGTCAAACATGACTTTCTTTTTTATACCATAATAAAGTGGTTCATTAAAGCAGTACAAAAACTTATTTGCAAATTACACACATTTGCATAAACTTGGATGTATTTAAAATTTTAATGTTTTATGTTCTGTACCCTACTTAGCTAAGAAGTTCAGAGTAAATTACAGCATTAAGGTACATGTTTTAAGTGCCAGTTAATTATTCATTTGCAAACCCCCTAAAATACAGCAATATGATATTTAAAATTAGGGAGAGAAGTATATCTCCTGGTTAAGTGGAAAATTGTACAGTTGGCTTCTGGAAGACTTTAAGCAGGTTTAAAAGGAAACATTTTGTGTAGAATTCTAAACTCTCTTCAATTTATAATATTACTTGAATTGAGTAATGCTCCTACTAATTTTGCTCCAGGATTCAGGCTTATTTTATAGGCCAACTGACATTTGGATTGATCATTACCATGCATAATATACATTGTACTGACCTTGTACTTCCAACTCTAATAAATAACAATAGAGAAATCAAACTTGAATGCCTGGCCAAGAATTTGGTGACTGTGGCTGAGGGTGAGAGTCCATAAAGGCAAAAGAATGTCCATAAGCCTGGGACACTGCAGCCTCTACCCAGAGCTGCTCAGGTGTCCCAAGTCACCAGTCCCTACCTCCTAAAGGGCGTCTGCTCCTGACTTCTTCATGCTTAGTTTCAAACTAGAAAAAAGTAAAGATAATTATTCAGACAAGCTTTGGCAAATAGATTTGAAATGTTTACTTTTTCTCAGTGGTATCTTCCCTTTATTCTGAATTGATGTTATCTTTCCTTAATATTGCAGCCTTACTTCTAAAACCTTCTCAGCTGCAATTGACCAAGGTGATCACTCTTCTCTTTTCTAAACACTGTATTTCTTTGGCTCCCTGGACACTAAATTCTGGTTTTCTTCCTGTCTCATAGGTTGCCCTCTCAGTCTCCTTTATAGTCTTCTTTTGAGGATCTGATTATTTAACAGTGGTTTGCCTCAGGGCTCATCTCTTGAACTTCTTCTCCATCTACAACTGGTGATTCCTTGGCTTCACGGCTTTAAATCCCATCAAAAATGCTGATGATTTCCAAATTGTTATCCACTAGACTCCTGAGCTCAACATATCCCTTATAAATTCAATAAGTAACTCAGACGTAACATCTTCGAAACGAAGCTTCTAATTATTGCACACTCCCAACAAATAGAACCTATTCTTCTCACCCATCTCAGTTAATACTGATGTTTTTGCTCCGTCTTGGGTCAAAAAAAGTTACCTTTCTTTCTTTAAAATGCTACATCTATTTACTTAGCTAACCCTGTTTGTTACACCTTCCAAGTACCTCCACTGCTCTTCCTGTCTCTACCTTCACCTCTTGCTAACATTCTTGCTACAGCCTCTTTGCAAGAATCTGTTAAGACTCATTCTTTCATTGAGGCATTTGTGCTTGTTTCCTCTGCCTGGATTACGTTTTCTCTTGTAAACACCATGGTTTATTCTCTTACTACCTTTGATCTTTAAATGTTCCTTTTCAAAGTTGCAAGCATACTCCTACCTGACAGAAATTTCTCTCCTCTTCACTGGCTGATTACTCTTACACTTACTGTCATGTTATACTATATGCTCAAATTATTTATTAATTTTCAACATCCATTTGATAGAATATAAATTGCATAAGGACAGAAATCTGTATCTTTTATTGTTTTTTATCTCCAGTGCCTAGAACAGCTCTGGCCCATTGAATTTGCCTTGCATTTTCTGGCAGTCAGATGAAAAGCAGAAATGTGACCTATTACATAGTTCTCATTATCACGGATAAGTATGCCTATAATAAATTCTTAGAAAGACAGAGTGTTGCCTTACACTAAATTATATAAGAAATATATAGGGTGGATCTTATAAAGCATAAAGTAAGCAACATAAAGAATGATGCTTTGATAATAAATCCAGTGATATTGTTCCTGTCTTTACTTTTAATTTTAATAGTGTTTAATGGCTGAGGGGATAACATGAAAGGTATGTATCCAAAAGATAGAAGTCATTTCTATTTAAATAATTGGAAATATTTTTTAAAAGGTGGCAGTTTAACATTATGAGTAACACGTGAAGCTATTCATGACCTATAACATTTAAATGTTTCACCTTGGTTTCAGTATTATTATACATGGACAAAATTTAAAAACGTTTACCACTGAATTCTTTTTACCAATTGTTAATAAGAGTCACTTTTGTAGAATGATGCTTATCACAGAGTCATTTAAAAACTGCTGAAAGTAAAAACTACTACAATAATAGGTCCAAGTAAATGCATTATGGCATGTGATGAAATATTATTTAGCTATTAAAATTCATGTTTTCAAAGAATTTTGATTTTATGAAACTAGGATACCAAAATGTCTCCCCGTCTTTCTATCTACAGAATTATAACTGGAATAAAATGCACCAAAATGTTACCTGTATTTTTCTCTGATTGTAAGATTGTGGATGACTTCATTTTATTCTCTTGTGTAGTTTCCAGAATGGCTACAGTGTTTGTAGAACCTTTATAATAGCAAGAGAAGTAATAAATAGAATTTTGAAGAGTTAGGACTACTTTCATATCTATATTTTGCTTTTTGTTGCTTGATAACAAAGATTTCTATTTTGCCAGTCTTGAATAGGCCACTAAGAATTAATGAATAATTTTCAAATCTGATATGCAATATATTTTCACCTAACTTTTGTTTGTCAAACGATTTTTAAAAGTACATATTAAGATTGTATTTTTTTCCCTACAGACAGCCTTTTGATTGATTATCAGTTTACATTCAGCTTATTACAGGAAGATGATCGCCATCATACTGCCATAAACTTCATAGCAAACCCAGAACAGGTGAGAAGATAATTTAACTTTTAAAATATCAACAGATACAGCTTTTCATCACCTTTCATTGTAATTGTACCTCTTTTCAGAATTATCACACTGTAGGGCTTTTGTAGAAAGACTAATCCTGTTAATTTTTTCTTTTCGTAAGACCTAGTTATCTTTATGATTCAGAGAATTTGTGAGCTTGATATTTCAGATTTTGTAAACAGTCCTACAATTTATGCATTATTTCTATTATTTTTCAGGCTTACAACAGTGTTTATGCTTTTAATTACATTCTGAAACTGGGAGTAGTCTTTTTGAAAATATAACCCAAAGCTTCAAAATACAGGCTATCTTATATATATTTTCTTTTTTTTAAAATATACTGTTACATAGTAGTAAGTTTTCATTATATTTTTTCTAAATCAACTGTTTTATCTGAGTTATATGAATGCTACGTTTTAAAAAAATATTTTTATTGAGATGTAATTGACATATTACATTGTGTAAGTTTAAACTGTATAATATGCTGATTTAATATGTGCATATATTACAATATGATTACAAACATAACATGAGCTAACACCTCTGTCATGTCACATAATTGTAAATTTGGGGGGGCAATAATTAAAATCTAGTCTCTTAACAACTTTGAAGTTTATGATACAGTATTTGTTATCTATAATCACTATATTGTGCATTAGATCTCTAGGATTTACCTACTCTGCAAGTTTGTACCCTTTAACAACTTCTTCTGGGGGAGAAGTTCTAAGGGTTGTGCACCTTCTCCCAATCTCTCTAAGTCATGTTGGCTGTAGTGAGCCACCCACATTTTGTTTGTTTTCTCTTAGCTGATGTCAGATGTCCACACATGCTTGTTCTCTCAGTGCTCTCTGTCTTAGTGGAGACAGAAATAGGTCCTTTGGGCAGGACCATTAAAGGACAAGTATGTTGGATATATCCTACACTCTCTCTTTCCCCTGAGGGAGCAGTCATTGGCCAAGTTGATCTTTCTGATGTTGAGCTGCGCTGGCGTGGGGGAGGTGCTGACCTTGGTAAAGTGAAATTGTTCTTTTTACCCATTATAATGTGGCTATTCTCAGTTTTGTATTCATTTTTTTGTACTGTAACTTCTTAACTGGATTTTGGTCCTATCATAAAGGCGTTTTGGTCCATATATCATTGTTAAATTGTTTTCTGTCAGGGATGAGCGCTGGGACTTCCTATTCCACCATCTTGCTGATGTCACTCTTTCTCAAATGCTGTATTCTTATTATACATTAATCCAGCTTACTAAATCTATATCATATATTTTAATAGTTTTTCAAATAGGTGAAACCTCAAAATGTATCCTGGCATTCGCTAGCTTCTTTCCTCTAAAATATTTTACTGAACTTGCCAACAAATAGTTTAATTTAAATTTTCATTTTCCAGTAAAGTAAGAGCCCTCTTTCCCCAAAATAGGGAAATACTCCTTATTCCTTAGATTTTAAGGGATGCCTACATTCTTGGGACTACATTTAAAGTTTTGACTTTTAAATAAGGCTTTTTGAGGATGTCTTCTTACAAGTATAATACTCTCTTCACTGATGGTGTGTATTTTTATAAAGACATATTAATAGGTCAGAAACTACATTTTCTGTATAATAAGAATGTTTTAATAAGTGCATTGTAAACACTGTAGACTTTCTTTTTTATTGTGGTAAAACATACATAAAGTAAAATTTATCATTTTAACCATTTTTAGGTATACAATTGGGTGGCATTTAAGTACATTTGCAGTGTTATGCAACCATTACCACAATCCATCATCAAAATTTTTCATCAGTCCAAATAGAATTTCTGTATCCATTAAGCAGTAACTCCCTATTCCTCCCCTACCCCCAGCCTCTGGTAACCTTTATTCTACTTTCTGTCTCTATCAGCTTCTGTGTTCCAGGTACCTCATATATGTAATCATACAACATTTGTACTTCCGTGTCTGGCTTATTTCACTTAGCCTAATGTTTCAGTGTTTCCAGTGTTCATCCATGTTGCATCATGAATCAGAATTTAGTCTTTACCTTTGGCTTCTTGAATGTCTAATGGTAATTCCAAACTTGTAGAGTTCATTGAGGATATAAGACATTTAATATAAGTGGGATATCTGTCTCACAATCTGGGTGTAAGTAATACTTCTCTCCAGTATGATCCATAGTGTCATACACATAGGCTCAGATTAGCCATAATTCTAGTTTGCTTCTCTCTTGGCTATCCTCTCCTCCTTCAATTTCCAGAAAAACTTGAATTCTTACAAATGTCACAGCTTTCAGTTTTACTTTCTGCTGTATTGTTCAGTTGAAGCCAAGAGCCCAGACACATGTTTTTGGAAACTGAAGGACACTAAACTATCAAGAGAAGTGCCACCAAGGATGCTTGTAACATCATTATAACTAATTTATAATTATATTTATACCATTTATAATTAAAGAGAAATTCAACTTGGAACAATTTCTGAAATTAAAATGGATTATTGGTCTGGGCTTCCTACTTATCCTACAAAAAAATTAAAAAATAGGTACCTTCATTATTTATGCATTTATTATATTTTGAAAACAGATATAATTCTAACCCACTGTACATCATCTCCAGCCAATGCTTTCATGTGAACAATTTCTGGAATAGTTTCTTGTATAATATCTTGCTGAACTTATCCACATCTAACAACAATGTTCTAAATGACTAATTTTGTCATTTACTGTGGTAGTCACCTCTTCCAGTCCAGTATATTTCCTTGACCTTAAATGTATTTTATAGGGCTTTAGTGATGGTACCACATATTTCAGTAATGCCTAAACTTGAGAGGATGAACTAAAAATTAAAGAAGAGTTCTGTAGTTTCCTATATCAGTTGCAAATTTTGTGTGACCTTTCTAGCAATAATACCAGTTATTCTCACATTTCCCCGACCCAAAATAAGGCACACACAATCATGAAGATGTGACTTCAAGATAAAAATAATGATTTAAGTTTTCTTAGGGGTACACTGTGTCTACCATGTTTTGTTTTCATAGAAAAGCAACTATTTTTGAACCACTCCATTAATAATAAAAAAATCAACCCCTTCTCAGAGGTCAGCAATCATGCCTTCTTTCTGAGTCCCCTGGTAAGGAAGAAGATGAAGAATCTTATTTAATGTTCACAAGAAAGTCTTTAGGGAAGTCATGAAATCCCCATTTCAGAGATAAGGAAACTGATTTTTGGGAAGGAGAGGTAACCTTCCCTGTATCAACCAGCATGTACATTAAAGAGCTAAGATTTGAACCCAAGGTCTCCTGACTCAATGATGCATAGTCTTTATAAACTCATTTTGTTGCCTCATGAACATGACTTAATTAATACGAAGCCGCAATTGCTAAAATATTGAATTATAGCAGCCCCTGGCTTACATAGAGAAGGCCAGATTATAGTAGGGAAGATAAATGGGAACTTTAAATACACCTTTGAATTTATCACCTATATTTTTTCATTAAAAAAGTGTAATTGGTGTCTACACTTTCTCACTTGAGTATTGACATGATGTTTACAGTTTGAGAAATATAGCATGGACATAATTAAAACAGTAAACATATCTATCTAGTATAATTTGATTTTTTTAACCACAATATTTTCTTTCTTGGTAGTCAAACAAAAATTTGGATATTTCAATTAACGCATCAAACAACTTTAATCTCAACATTACATGGTCAGTTGGTTCAACAGGTAAGAGAATTTTGTTGTCATGTGTCTTTCACTTCTGTTCCTATATGTAGGGTGTTCTAATATGACCTTTTATGTTAATTTAAGTAATTGAAATTAAAAAATATTATATGGCATATATATACTATATGCCATAATTATGCATATAATAATACCTGCTGTTTCAGGTAAAAATAATAAGTAAACTTTCTCCCTAATTCAATTAAAATTAGGTGGATAACAACATTTTACACTACTTAATTTTTTTATGACAGTTTTATGAATTCCTGTGATTTTAATTAAGATAGATTACTTCTTTAATGACTAAAGAGGCTGAGATTTCAATTCCTTGATTCACCATTGAAGCTATAAATTTAATTATTGACCTTAATATTGATATAAGACAGTGAATTTTTTCTGTATATGCTGATAAATTACCAATTTATCTATTACTTTTAAGCTTACCCCCTACCTTTGTCAGCTCTGGTGCTGAGAGAGGGTAAAAAAACCCTGCACTTAATAGTTCTTCCATAATAAGGTTTATAAGTTGAAATCGTTAACTTTTAAGAAACATAACTAAGAAGAAGTACAAATCTGTATGCTGTATTCTGAAAAAGTATTCTCACCGTTTTATATTTACATTTTAGGAAATTCTATTGCTTTTTACTTTCTATGTAAAAGATACACTGTTGCATAAAAGTGCTGGAAACTTTTTAAAGAAAATATATGTATCCTTAGAAATCCATATTTGATTTCTTAAAATTAACTTATTATGCTATTTTAATATGTAGAATAATGGAAACAGAAGTCAAGAGTGAAGAGGTCTTTGCAATTCCAGATTTTATATTACATGTGTAAAAATGGAAAAGATTAGACAATTATGTAGATATTTTGTTCCAATAGTGCAAACATATAGTGAAGTCTTGGCTCTGTGAGTTTCATTAATAAGAATTCATGGTCGTATTCGTTGCCTCCACACCTCATCTCCGATTTATTGGTCTGTCGTACGGCGGCGAGCAGAGTGAGCTTGGACTCGGAAACCCAAATTTGATGGTTGGGACTGGAAGGGGTATAAGAAAACAGCTACTTGGATGGAGCTGGAAATCTGTTACCCAGCCAGAAAGGACTACATTACAAGTGACTGGTTTTGGCAAGTAAAGACTTTCTCCAGGAGACTTCCGGGTAAGATGGCGGAAGAGTAAGACGCGGAGATCACCTTCCTCCCCACAGATACACCAGAAATACAGCTACACGTGGAACAACTCCTACAGAACACCTACTGAACGCTGGCAGAAGACCCCAGACCTCCCAAAAGGCAAGAAACTCCCCACATACCTGGGTAGGGCAAAGCAGAGAGATTCCCGCACAGAGGAGCGGTGCCGAGCGGCACTCACCAGCCCGAGAGGCTTGTCTGCTCCCCCGCCGGGGCAGGCGGCGCTGGAGCTGAGGCTCGGGCTTCGGTCAGAGCGCAGGGAGAGGACTGGGGCTGGCGGCGAGAACTCAGCCTGAAGGGGGCTAATGTGCCACAGCTAGCCGGGAGGGAGTCCGGGAAAACTCTGGAGCTGCCGAAGAGGCAGGAGATTTTTTCTTCCCTCTTGGTTTCCTGGTGCGCGAGGAGAGGGGATTAAGAGCGCCGCGTAAAGGAGCTCCAGAGACGGGCGCGAGTCGCGGCTGAAAGCGCAGAGCCCAGAGACGGGCGTGGGACGCTAGGGCTGCTGCTGCCGCCGCCAAGAAGCCTGTGTGCGAGCAGGTCACTGTCCACACCGCCCTTCCGGGAGCCTGTGCAGCCTGCCACTGCCGGGGTCCCGGGATCCAGGGGCGGCTTCCCTGGGAGAACGCACGGCGCGCCTCAGGCTGGTGCAACGTCACGCCGACCTCTGCCGCTGCAGGCTCGCCCCGCACTCCGTGCCCCTCCCTCCCGCCCGGCCTGAGGGAGCCAGAGTCCCCGAAGAGGCTGCTCCTTTAACCCTGTCCTGTCTGAGCGAAGAACAGACGCTCTCCGGCGACCTACACGCAGAGGCGGGGCCAAATCCAAAGCTGAGACCCAGGAGCTGTGAGAACAAAGAAGAGAAAGGGAAACCTCTCCCAGCAGCCTCAGAAGCAGCGGATTAAAGCTCCACAATCAACTCCATGTACCCTGCATCTGTGGAATACATGAATAGACAACAAATCATCCCAAATTGAGGAGCCAGGAGTCAGTGCTGTGCCTCTGAGGTGGGAGAGCCAACTTCAGGACACTGGTCCACAAGAAACCTCCCAGCTCCACATAATATCAAACGGCGAAAATCTTCCAGAGATCTCCATCTCAACACCAGCACCCAGCTTCACTCAACGACCAGCAAGCTACAGTGCTGGACACCCTATGCCAAACAACTAGCAAGACAGGAACACAACGCCACCCATTAGCAGAGAGGCTGCCTCAATTCATAAAAAGTCCCCAAACACCCCAAAACACACCACCAGACGTGGACCTGCCCACCAGAAAGACAAGATCCAGCCTCATCCACCAGAACACAGGCAGTAGTCCCCTCCACCAAGAAGCCTACACAACCCACTAAACCAACCTTAGCCACTGGGGACACACACCAAAAACAACGGGAACTACGAACCTGCAGCCTGCAAAAAGGAGACCCCAAACACAGTAACATAAGCAAAATGAGAAGACAGAAAAACACACAGCAGGAGAAGG
The DNA here is from genome assembly GCF_025265405.1 of Mesoplodon densirostris. Classification (NCBI taxonomy): domain Eukaryota; kingdom Metazoa; phylum Chordata; class Mammalia; order Artiodactyla; family Ziphiidae; genus Mesoplodon; species Mesoplodon densirostris. The sequence goes on along the minus strand of NC_082661.1, from coordinate 15,818,834 downwards.
AGCAAGATAAAAACCCACCAGACCTAACAAATGAAGAGGTAATAGGCAGTCTATCTGAAAAAGAATTCAGAATAATGATGGTAAAGATGATCCAAAATCTTGGAAATAGAATAGACAAAATGCAAGAAACAGTTAACAAGGACCTAGAAGAACTAAAGACGAATCAAGCATCGATTAAAAACACAATAAATGAAATAAAAAATACTCTAGATGGGATCAATAGCAGAATAACTGAGGCAGAAGAACGGATAAGTGAGGTGGAAGATAAAATAGTGGAAATAACTGCTGCAGAGCAAAATAAAGAAAAAAGAATGAAAAGAACAGAGGACAGTCTCAGAGACCTCTGGGACAACATTAAACGCACCAACATTCGAATTATAGGGGTTCCAGAAGAAGAAGAGAAAAAGAAAGGGACTGAGAAAATATTTGAAGAGATTATAGTTGAAAACTTCCCTAATATGGGAAAGGAAATAGTTAATCAAGTCCAGGAGGCACAGAGAGTCCCATACAGAATAAATCCAAGGAGAAATACACCAAGACACATATTAATCAAACTGTCAAAAATTAAACACAAAGAAATCATATTAAAAGCAGCAAGGCAAAAACAACAAATAACACACAAGGGAATCCCCATCAGGATAACAGCTGATCTCTCAGCAGAAACTCTACAAGCCAGAAGGGAGTGGCAGGACATACTTAAAGTGATGAAGGAGAAAAACCTGCAACCAAGATTACTCTACCCAGCAAGGATCTCATTCAGATTTGATGGAGAAATTAAAACCTTTACAGACAAGCAAAAGCTGAGAGAGTTCAGCACCACCAAACCAGCTTTACAACAAATGCTAAAGGAACTTCTCTAGGCAAGAAACACAACAGAAGGAAAAGAACTACAATAACGAACCCAAAACAATTAAGAAAATGGGAATAGGAACATACATATCAATAATTACCTTAAATGTAAATGGACTAAATGCTCCCACCAAAAGACACAGACTGGCTGAATGGATACAAAAACAAGACCCATATATATGCTGTCTACAAGAGACCCACTTCAGACCTAGAGACACATACAGACTGAAAGTAAGGGGATGGAAAAAGATATTCCATGCAAATGGAAACCAAAAGAAAGCTGGAGTAGCAATTCTCATATCAGACAAAATAGACTTTAAAATAAAGACTACTAGAAGAGACAAAGAAGGACACTACATAATGATCAAGGGATCGATCCAAGAAGAAGATATAACAATTGTAAATATTTATGCACCCAACATAGGAGCACCTCAATACATAAGGGAAATATTAACAGCCATAAAAGGAGAAATCGACAGTAACACAATCATAGTAGGGGACTTTAACACCCCACTTTCACCAATGGACAGGTCATCCAAAATGAAAATAAATAAGGAAACACAAGCTTTAAATGATACATTAAACAAGATGGACTTAATTGATATTTATAGGACATTCCATCCAAAAACAACAGAATACACATTTTTCTCAAGTGCTCATGGAACATTCTCCAGGATAGATCATATCTTGGGTCACAAATCAAGCCTTGGTAAATTTAAGAAAATTGAAATTGTATCAAGTATCTTTTCCGACCACAATGCTATGAGACTAGATATCAATTACAGGAAAAGAGCTGTAAAACATACAAACACATGGAGGCTAAACAATACACTACTTAATAACGAAGTGATCACTGAAGAAATCAAAGAGGAAATTAAAAAATACCTAGAAACAAATGACAATGGAGACACGACGACCCAAAACCTATGGGATGCAGCAAAAGCAGTTCTAAGAGGGAAGTTTATGGCAATACAATCCCACCTTAAGAAACAGGAAATATCTCGAATAAACAACCTAACCTTGCACCTAAAGCAATTAGAGAAAGAAGAACAAAAACATCCCAAAGTTAGCAGAAGGAAAGAAATCATAAAAATCAGATCAGAAATAAATGAAAAAGAAATGAAGGAAACGATAGCAAAGATCAATAAAACTAAAAGCTGGTTCTTTGAGAAGATAAACAAAATTGATAAACCATTAGCCAGACTCATCAAGAAAAAAAGGGAGAAGACTCAAATCAATAGAATTAGAAATGAAAAAGGAGAAGTAACAACTGACACTGCAGAAATACAAAAGATCATGAGAGATTACTATAAGCAACTCTATGCCAATAAAATGGACAACCTGGAAGAAATGGACAAATTCTTAGAAATGCACAACCTGCCAAGACTGAATCAGGAAGAAATAGAAAATATGAACAGACCAATCACAAGCACTGAAATTGAGACTGTGATTAAAAATCTTCCAACAAACAAAAGCCCAGGACCAGATGGCTTCACAGGCGAATTCTATCAAGCATTTAGAGAAGAGCTAACACCTATCCTTCTCAAACTCTTCCAAAATATAGCAGAGGGAGGAACACTCCCAAACTCATTCTACGAGGCCACCATCACCTTGATACCAAAACCAGACAAGGATGTCACAAAGAAAGAAAACTACAGGCCAATATCACTGATGAACATAGATGCAAAAATCCTCAACAAAATACTAGCAAACAGAATCCAACAGCACATTAAAAGGATCATACATCATGATCAAGTGGGGTTTATTCCAGGAATGCAAGGATTCTTCAATATACGCAAATCAATCAATGTGATACACCATATGAACAAACTGAAGGAGAAAAACCATATGATCATCTCAATAGATGCAGAGAAAGCTTTTGACAAAATTCAACACCCATTTATGATAAAAACCCTGCAGAAAGTAGGCATAGAGGGAACTTTCCTCAACATAATAAAGGCCATATATGACAAACCCACAGCCAGCATCGTCCTCAATGGTGAAAAACTGAAACCATTTCCACTAAGATCAGGAACAAGACAAGGTTGCCCACTCTCACCACTCTTATTCAACCTAGTTTTGGAAGTTTTAGCCACAGCAATCAGAGAAGAAAAGGAAATAAAAGGAATCCAAATGGGAAAAGAAGAAGTAAAGCTGTCACTGTTTGCAGATGACATGATACTATACATAGAGAATCCTAAAGATGCTACCAGAAAACTACTAGAGCTAATCAATGAATTTGGTAAAGTTGCAGGATACAAAATTAATGCACAGAAATCTCTGGCATTCCTATATACTAATGATGAAAAATCTGAAAGTGAAATCAAGGAAACACTCCCATTTACCATTGCAACAAAAAGAATAAAATATCTAGGAATAAACCTACCTAAGGAGACAAAAGACCTGTATGCAGAAAATTATAAGACACTGATGAAAGAAATTAAAGATGATACAAACAGATGGAGAGATGTACCATGTTCTTGGATTGGAAGAATCAACATTGGGAAAATGACTCTACTACCCAAAGCAATCTACACATTCAATGCAATACCTATCAAACTACCAATGGCATTTTTCACAGAACTAGAACAAAAAATTTCACAATTTGTATGGAAACACAAAAGACCCCGAATAGCCAAAGCAATCTTGAGAACGAAAAACGGAGCTGGAGGAATCAGGCTCCCTGACTTCAGACTATACTACAAAGCTACAGTAATCAAGACAGTATGGTACTGGCACAAAAACAGAAAGATAGATCAATGGAACAGGATAGAAAGCCCAGAGATAAACCCACGGACATATGGTCACCTTATCTTTGATAAAGGAGGCAGGAATGTACAGTGGAGAAAGGACAGTCTCTTCAATAAGTGGTGCTGGGAAAACTGGACAGGGACATGTAAAAGTATGAGATTAGGGCTTCCCTGGTGGCGCAGTGGTTGAGAGTCCGCCTGCCGATGCAGGGGACGCGGGTTCGTGCCCCGATCCCAGAAGATCCCACATGCCGCGGAGCGGCTGGGCCCGCGAGCCATGGCCGCGGAGCCTGTGTGTCCGGAGCCTGTGCTCCGCAACGGGAGAGGCCACAGCAGTGAGAGGCCCGCGTACAGCAAAAAAAAAAAAAAAAAAAAAAGTATGAGATTAGATCACTCCCTAACACCATACACAAAAATAAGCTCAAAATGGATTAAAGACCTAAATGTAAGGCCAGACACTATAAAACTCCTAGAGGAAAACATAGGCAGAACACTCTATGACATAAATCACAGCAAGATCCTTTTTGACCCACCTCCTAGAGAAATGGAAATAAAGACAAAAATAAACACATGGGACCTAATGAAACTTCAAAGCTTTTGCACAGCAAAGGAAAACATAAACAAGACGAAAAGACAACCCTCAGAATGGGAGAAAATATTTGCAAATGAAGCAACTGACAAAGGATTAATCTCCAAAATTTATAAGCAACTCATGCAGCTCAATAGCAAAAAAACAAACAACCCAATCCAAAAATGGGCAGAAGACCTAAATAGACATTTCTCCACAGAAGATATACAGACAGCCAACAAACACATGAAAGGATGCTCAACATCTTTACTCATTAGAGAAATGCAAATCAAAACTACAATGAGATATCATCTCACACCAGTCAGAATGGCCATCATCAAAAAATCTAGAAACAATAAATGCTGGAGAGGTTGTGGAAAAAAGGGAGCACTCTTGCACTGCTGGTGGGAATGTGAATTGGTACAGCCACTATGGAGAACGGTATGGAGGTTCCTTAAAAAACTACAAATAGAACTACCATATGACCCAGCAATCCCACTACTGGGCATATACCCTGAGAAAACCATAATTCAAAAAGAGACATGTACCAAAATGTTTATAGCAGCCCTATTTACAATAGCCCGGAGATGGAAACAACCTAAGTGTCCATCATCGGATGAATGGATAAAGAAGATGTGGCACATATATACAATGGAATATTACTCAGCCATAAAAAGAAATGAAATTGAGCTATTTGTAATGAGGTGGATGGACCTAGAGTCTGTCATACAGAGTGAAGTAAGTCAGAAAGAGAAAGACAAATACTGTATGCTGACACATATATATGGAATTTAAGAAAAAAATGTCATGAAGAACATTGGGGTAAGACAGGAATAAAGACACAGACCTACTAGAGAATGGACTTGAGGATATGGGGAGAGGGAAGGGTAAGCTGTGACAAAGTGAAAGAGCGGCATGGACATATATACACTACCAAACGTAAGGTAGATAGCTAGTGGGAAGCAGCCGCATAGCACAGGGAGATCAGCTCGGTTCTTTGTGACCGCCTGGAGGGGTGGGATAGGGAGGGTGGGAGGGAGACGCAAAAGGGAGGGGATATGGGAACATATATATATGTATAACTGATTAAATTTGTAAAATAAAAAAAAAATTAAAAAAAATAAAATAAATAAAAATAAAAAAAATAAAAAAATAAAAAAAAGAATTCATGATAACTTGTACTGTAAATTTGAAATTCTGCATAATAAACTGACTCTACAAGAGTTTTAAAATTTGTCAACATAAATACATAAAACCTGTGTAATCATTTTAGAACAGTGGTTTTAATATGCAAGAGATCACTTGTAACCTTCAGAGTCCCAGAACCAAATCTCAGAAATTTTGATTTATCAGTTTGGAAGATGTCATCAGGAAATCTGCATTTTTAAAAAGCATCCAAGGTTATTTTGGAAGAGGTCATCAGTTAGAAATTAATTCAGTTGCTCATATCCTAGTTATTTTTACTGTTAAGGTGGAGGGCTTGGTTAGATTGTTGGAAATTCTTTCTTCCATTTGGTTAATTTCAGTAAATATTTATTGAGTACCCAATATGTGTTTAACTAATTGAACGTTTAACTCATATTTTAAATTGTATCCTCCCAATTTATTCAAAGTAGTGGTGGTTCAATTTGCGGTAAACAAAAAAATTTGATTTCTTTTCCATTTTTAAATTGGATTGAGACATGTGAAATATGTACTGATTTGTTTTGAAAGACTCTTTGGAGAAGTAGAGAAAACTCAGTTTCTGAAGCCTTATATACCTGAGTTCCAAAAAGGACTTTACTGTTCAGTAGCTATAATAAACTTAAGGCAAGTGTCTTAATCTTTCTGAGGCTCAGTTTTCAGTTTGAAAAACAGAGCTGGAATATCTCTGGGATAAATTTTTTTTTAGAATAGAATATAAAGTCTCTAAGCCAGTGCCTAGTACATAGCACTTAATCAATGGTATCACTTTAAAAAATAATTTTTATACTAAATATGTTTCCATTATATCAATATGTGTGACAAATCTCATTTTCTTTTTCTTTGTCATTCTAAGTTGTAAAACATGACTTTATTTGGATAGTTATGTTCTTATAAGTATAGTTACAAAAATTAAGTAAATATATATATGTATATATTATGTTAATAAAGATACCTGTTTCCTAATATGAATTATTTAAATTTGTTATTATTTACATTTTAGCTGGAACAATATCTGGGGAGGAGACCCCTATAGTTTCCAAGACTAATATAAAAGAATACAGAGATAGTTTTTCCTATGAAAAATTTAACTTTAGAAGCAATCCAAACATTACGTTCTATGTGTACGTCAGCAACTTTTCATGGCCCATTAAAATACAGGTAAGTGTTAATAGTATTTAATCTAATGACCATTGAGTATTTTCATTACAAAAAGAATGCTGTTTTTGTTCAAAGAGGTGATAAAGATTTGTATATTTTGAGCAATATGAAAACAAGTATTGACCCTCCATACAAAGGATACAGTTAATGTCTGTGATGATGAGTGTCTTTGTAAAAAATGTTTACACAAATAATATGGAATTAACCAAAGAATGTACTAATTTTTCATTGAGATTATATTCTTTAAAAATGCATCAAAATTTGAAATAACTATATTGTTTGTATTTTCTGATTATTTTTATTCTTTGAGGGTTAAATAGATACTCTTTTCTTACAATCCAACTTGAAATCATTTGCTGTGTTTAGTAATCTTTATTATATACTGAACATAATTCAAACCTTCATTAAAAATTTAGGATTAGCAGTACATAATAGTTAATTCTTTAAGGCTCACTACCTTTCACTATTGATTTATCTACTCTATATATGTTGTATATTTTATTTTTATTGTGTTTAGTGATAGCCTGCTAAAGGCTTTTGATTTATTGCTAGGAACATTTAGGATGTTCTTTCTATGTTGAAATAGTCAAGGTTGTATTCTTAATTTATGCTTTTATAAAAGAAAAAGTCTATATGTTTTAATGTTGGGATTTATTTATTCACCCTTTTATGACTGTTTGATTAGAATGAATTCAAATTAGTTTACTAAATAGCTCACGTGTGCCAAGCTCTGTGCTGAGCCATTATGTTTTATAATCTTTAAAAAATTACAGATCATTTACTCTTCTTTTATATAGAAAATTTTGCGTGTTTTATTTATATTAATTTCTATGTGATTTGTGGGAGGACTGAGTGATTTGTAAAAATCATTTGTTTGCTGGAAAAATTCTTATTGTAAGGTTGATTCCATGTCTAAGTTAAGGAAATTACTTACCTGTTCAAGAAATATTAGTACAAATTACTACTCAGTAAATAGTAATAGAAATTAATTTGATAAAGTTACTTTTTCATTGTGATTGAATTAGTTGCTAATATAGTAAAAAAAAGAATGCCAGAAATATTTCCTTGTAGTTTTTTAGAATTTTGACTTTGAGGATGCTAGATATATCATTTCATTTTCTAAGATTTATATAGAAATGTTAATCAGATTTCACTTGTTTTATTCAGATTATGATTGAAGGTGACAAAAGGGCTCATCCTTGAGCTTATTAAATAGTAATTGAAAATGAAAGAATTGTTACATTTTTTATTGTTTCCTGCCCTTTATTTCATGGCTATCTAATTATATTTTATTTTTAAGCAAATTACACAGTTACTTTAGAATGTTCATGAATATTTAATGGTTAGAAATTAACTTTCTAAATTGGATTTTCTTTTGAGATCATACTAGTAATATATTCTTGAAGCCAAACCAGAATTTGAATAATGAAGTTAAAATATCCCACTCTCCCAAAATAATAAAATGTGGAAAATAACCGTGATGGTCAAGATAGGTAGAGCCCAGTTCTTAGTCTTTGAGTAAAATCACCACATTAGTCCTATGGGATATGTTATATTAAGGCAGATGAGTATGTGTGTTTGTTTACAGAACTGTAATAAACTTTCCATTTTTAAACATAAAATAGTAAAATTATTTGAATTGAGATCTATTTGCTAATAGAATTGAATTACATTGATTTTTGAATGTTTAACCATCCTTACTAATCAGGGGTAAGCTCCACTTAGTCATTTTGTATTATACCTTTAATATATTGTTGCATTTGATTTGTTAAAATTTTAAGAATTTCTGTACCTATGTTTATGAGGCATGTTAGTTTGTAGTTTTCTATTATTATAATCTTGTTGATTTTGTAGCATGGTACTGCTGGCCTTATAAAATAAATTGGGAAGTATTCCTTCCTGTGTAATTTTCTGAAAGAATTGATATAGAATTCACATTATTTCCTTCTTAAATTTGTGGTAGAATTCAACATTGAATGAATTTTAACTTGTGATTTTCTTTATGGGAATGTTTTAACTACAACTTTAATTTCCTTAATAGATTGAGAGCTTTTCTGGTTATCTATTTTTTCTTGAATGAGCTCTGTCTGTTTGTGTCTCTCAGTTGTGTCTTTCCCATTTTATCTAATTTGTAGAATTTATTGGCAAAAGATTTTTAACAATATTCACATATCATCCACTGATGTCATCTAATTCCTGGTATTGGTAATTAGTTTCCCCTCTCTTTTTTTCTTTTCTTGGTCAGTCTGGTTAGAGAATTATTAATTTCATTTATTTTTCTATTTTTTATTTCATTAATTTATTCTCTCTAATTATTCCTTCTTTTGCTTCCTTGACATTAATTTGCTCTTCTTTTTCTGATGTCTTAAGGTGAATGCTTTCTAATTTCCTTTTTGATTTCCTCCTTGATCAGTGGGGTATTTAAAAGTGGGATATTTTATTTCCAACTATTTAGAGAATTTCTAGAAACGCTTCTGTCACTTATCGCTAATTTAATTCCAGTGTAGTTGCAGAATATATTTTGAATGATTTGAATTTTTAAAAAATTATTGAGACTTATGGTCCAGTGTTTTTGACAGAATAACGGCTCCACAAAGGTTACCACGTCCTAATCTCTGGTACCTGTGGATATATTATCTTACATGGACAAAGAGGACTTTGAAGATGTGATTAAGTTTAGGACATTAAGATGATTACTCTGAGTTACCGGGGTGGACCAACCTAACTACATGAATCTTAATGTAACCATTTTTGGCTGAGGTCAGGGTCAGAGGGTGCCTACAGAAGAATGGTCAGAGGGAAGCAACATTACTGGTTTTGAATATGGAGGAAGGGGGCTCGAGCCAAGGAATATAGACTCCAGAAGCTACAAAAGTTGAGGAAACAGATTCTTCACTAGAACCTCTAAAAAGAAATGCAGCCTTGCTGACACCTTGATTTTAGTCCACTGAAGCCTCTATCAGATTTCTAACATACAGAACTATAAGACAGTAAATATGAATTGTCTTAAGCCACTAACACTGGGTTAATTGGTTACTACAGCAATGGAAAATGAATAAAGCTAGTGTCTTAGTCCATTTGGGCTGCTATGAAAAAATACTATTGACTGCATAGCTTATAAACAACAGAAATTCATCGCTTACCGTTCTGGAGGCTGGGAAGTCCAAGGTCAAGGCACCAGAATGATCAGGTTTTGGTGATGGCCCTTTTCCTGGTTTATAGCCTGTGCCCTCTTGCTGTGTTCTTACATGATGGAAGAGGATGGGGAGCTCTGTGGGACTGCTTTTATAGGAGCACTAATCCCATTCATGAGCAATCTACCCTCATGACCTACCTAATCACCTTTCGAAGACCATAGCACCCAGATATGAATCTATTTTGGTAAATGTTCCTTGGACAGTTGCAAAAGAGGCATGTTCTCCTCTTGTTGGGTGAAGTCTTGTACAAATGTCAATTAGGGCAGGTTGGTTGATCTCTTTTTCAAGTCGTCTAGTGTCCACATTGATGCCCTGTCAATTTGAAAAATGAGCGTCGAAATCTCTGACTGTAACTGTAGGTTAGTTTATTTGTTCTTGTAGTTCTAGCAGTTTTTACATCATGTATTTTGAAGCTCTCTTACTTAGATGGATAAATGTTTAGGGTTTTTATGTGTTCTTGATGAATTGGTGACTTGACCTCTTTATTGTTAGGAAATGTCTTTCTATATTCCTGGTAATATTCTTTGCTTTAAAATTTATTTACAAGAAATTAAAATTTATTTTGCCAAATATTAATAGTAAAGTCACTCCAGTTTTTTAAAATTACTGCTAGAATGCTATGTTACTCTTCATCCTTCTACTTTAGCCAATTTGTGCTTTTATATTTAAAGTGGATTTATTTTAGGTAGCGTATAATTGTCTTTTTCATCCAATCCTAAATCATGTACATGTAACATATATATATTTACAGGCATACCTCATTTTATTGAGCTTTCCTTAATTGCAGTTTGCAGATACTGCGTTTCTTACAAATTGAAGGTTTGTGCCAACCCTGAGTTGAGCAGGTCTATAGGCACCATTTTTCCAAAACATCTGCTCACTTTGTGTCCCTGTGTCTCATTTTGGTAATTCTCATGATATTTCAAACTTTTTTGCTATTATTATATTTGTTTTGGTGATCTGTGATCAGTGATCTTTGATGTTACTACTAGGACTCAGTGAAGGCTCAGATGATGGTTAGCATTTTCAGCAATAAAGAATTTTTAAATTTAGGTATGTATTGTGTTGGCCAAAAAGTTCATTTGGTTTTAAGTAAAAATAAAAGACATATTTTTTCATTTTCATCAAGAGCTTTATCTAGCAACATATTCATTAACCAAATGAACTTTTTGGCCAACCCAATACATTTTTTTAGATATAATGCTATTGCACACTTAACAGACTATAATATAGTACAAATATAATTTTTTTTTACAAATATAATTTTTATATGCACTGGGAAACCAAAAAACATTAAGTGAAATGCTTTATTGCAATATTTGCTTTATTGCAGTGGTCTGGAACTGAACCTGCAATATCTTTGAGGTATTACTGTATGTCTTTGGGTTTAAATCTAACATCTTGCTATTTGTTTTCTATTTTTCTTATTTGTTTATTGTTCATTCCTTTCTTTTTTCTGCCATATTTTTTGAATTCAGCATTTTTTATGATTTAATTTTATCCTTTTTGTTGGCTTATTAGCTACAACTCTGTTGTGTTGTTTTAGTGATTATTTTATAGTTTATCATATACATCTTAAACTTTTCATTGTCTATAAGAGATATTACATCACTCATTTTTTGTATATTAACCTTAAAAAGTGTACTTTCATTTCCTTCCCCCTGACCTTTGTGCCATTGTTGAATATATTTTACTGCTTCATGTATTATAAAATTCACACTACGCTTTTACTATTTTTGATAGTCAGTTTTATTTAAAGATATTAAAAATAAGAAAACATCTTTTTTTACCTACATATTTACTGTTTCCATCATTCATCATTTCCTTTTCTTTTTTGTAAATCCAAATTTCTTTTTTCTTTAATTTTTATTTTATATTGGAGCATAGTTGATTAACAATGTTCTGTTAGTTTCAGGTCTGCAGCAAAGTGATTCAGTTATACATATATATGTATCTATTCTTTTTCAAATTCTTTCCCCATTTAGGTTATTACAGAATAACGTAGCATTCCCTGTGCTATACAGTAGGTCCTTGTGGGTTATCTGTTTTAAATATAGCAGTGTGTACTATGTAATATCACTTTCCTACTGCCTAAGGGACGTCCTTTAACAGTTTAGTGTAGATCTGCTGACAATGCATTATATCTGCCTGTATTTCTGAAAAAAATCTTTATTTCACTTTTTTTGGGGGGGTGTTAAAGAATTTTAAATTGTAGCTTTTTCCTTTCATTATTTTAAAGATGTTTATACAGTCCTTTGGTTTCTGTTGTTTCTAATGAGAAATGTGTTTAACCTTACTGTTCCTTTGTATGTAATGGCTCATTTTCCTCTTTCTGCATTAAAAATTTTTTTCTCTTTATCACTGATTTTGGCCAATTTGATTATGATGTGTATAGGTGTGGTTTTTTTTATGTTTCCTGTGCATGGGTTTTACTGACCTTCATAAATTCATAAAATTATAGTTTTCACGAAATTTAGAAAATGTTCAGCCATTATTTCTCAGTTTTTTTCCCCACTTCTCTCTTCTTTAGGAATTCCAATTTTATGTATATTAAACTGCTTGAAATTGTTCCTTTGCCCACTAATGCTCTATTCTTGATTTTTATTCATTCTTTTCTTTTCTCTCTGTGTTTCACTTTGGATATTTTTGGTACTTATATCTTCAACTTCATTAATCTTCTCTTCTGTAGTATCCAATCTCATATTAATCCCATCCAGTGTATTTTTCATCTCAGACATTATATTTTTTATTTCTAGAATTTTGATAAGGTTTTTAGAAAAAATGTTCCTACTTAACGTGGTCCATTGATTTTCTGCCATCTTGAACATATGGAATTACAGTTACTATAACTCTTTCAATGTCCTTGTCTGCACATTCTATCATTTGTGTCATTTCTGAGGCTTTTTTTCCTATTGTTTTATTTTGCTTTTCCTTATGAGTCATATTTTGATTGCATGCCAGACATTCTGAGTTTTACCTTTTCAGGTGCTAGATATTTATTAATTTTGATAGATAAGTTTTAGCTTTTTTCTGCAGTGGAGTTAATTTACTTGGAAAAATTTGATCTTTTCAAGGCTTATTTTTGTGCTTTGATCGGCAGGAGCAAAGCATAATTTAGCCTAGGGTTAATCTTTCCATTCCTGAGGCACTGCCCTTCTGGGTACTCTACTTTGTGAGACATGAATTACAGGTTATCCACTTCTGACTGGTTGGACCATGAACTGTTCCCAACCCTATGTGAGTTTTGAGGATTCTTCTCTCTGTTCCTTTCATATGGTTCTTTCTCCAGCCTTGGATAGTTTCTTCACCAGTAAGTAGTATTCACCTGAAGACTCACGGGGGACTCTGGGCAGTTCTGTCTTCTCCAGTATACTGTCTTGTACACTGTAGCCACCTTGGCTTTTCCAGAATTCCCAGCTGCATTTCCTCAATTCAGGAAAATTTCGGGACTACACCTGTGTTCACTCTCCTTTTGATCCAGCCTTAAATCCACAATCATCTGTGGCATTAGAAGGCTTACCTCATTATTCCTCTACTCAGGTATCATTGTCCTGCATTGCTTGATATCCAATACCTGAACACCAGTGTTTCATACATTTTGTCTGCTTTACTAGTTGTTTCGGCAGGAGGATAAATCCATTTCCTGTCACTCCATTTTGGAAGGAAGTAGAAATCCTACATTTAATTTTGAGTCTGAATGGTAATTGGATTAATATGGTAGCCATAAATTTGTTCGCTGAATGATGGGACTGTTACTATGTATGTGTTTTATGCTTTTACTTGTAAATTGTTTTAATTAATAGCTTGTATTTAAGTTTTCAAGTACTTTTCAGATAAATGGCAGTCAGTTTGTAGACATATGTCTGTATATTTTAGATTTCCTTAGCACACACTATTTCAAATTTCAAGAAGCTGCAAGTTATGAGAAAGTTTACAATCCAAAGATGAAATTGTTCATAAATATCTACAAACTACACTCTATGGAGGCAGTTATTTTGAAAAGTATCTGAAATTAAAAAATACAAAAACCCAATTCCTGTTGAAAAATATCCATCAGACCATGAGGTACCAAGAATCCTCTGTCCAAAGATAAAAATCACTGTTTTCTTTTCACAAAGTTGTATCAGTGATGCTTCAAACAAGCAAAAATGGTTTCTGATAAAAATTAGCATTTAACTTTTATGATCATTTTTACTGAATTTTTAAAATATTTGCTTCAGTAGACTTGTTACACAGGGAGAGCACTTTGTGTGTACAGCTGAAAGAAAACACTTCAAGTTACTTTAGAACTTTCTACTTGTAATTTAATTCTTTTTTATATGCTATAGCATAAAAAATGTATGAAGAGTTTAATATTTAATTATTTGTTGTTTGCATAACAAAACATCTTTGTATCATATCCTTTTTGTAAGCCAAACATTTCACATAGATTTTGCTTTAATTAATGTAAATAGTATTTTCATACTCTAATGTGGTACATTTTCCTATTCAGTTCTTTTGACTACTTTCAGTTATAAGGTTCCCATATATGTTTGAACAGATTTAACAGATCAATTTAAAAAGTATTAGATGAATAAGGAGAAGTTTTTACTGATACGTAAGAAAGTAGAAAAATATTTAATTCGGCTTGATCCAATTTGGGTGTAATCTTGCTATTAATAGGATGAAACTTACTAGCATGATAATAGAACTTTATAAATTTCTGCAGGAAACTAACAAAATAAAAAGGAATGGTAATAATTGTTATTTACTTAGTATTTAATTCTGTATTTATTCAGTCAAAGGCTAATATAAAGTAGTGCTTCCTATGGAAATGGGGTGGATATTGAACATTTATATAAATTTTTGGCTACACTCTCCAGCAGTTATTTCTTAAATTTCAGTCACACACAGGATACTTTGCTAGGGGATAAAATGGTACACAAAGTAGTTTCTGCCCTCAAGTAGCTCATAAAATATGTTAATCAGCATTCTTTCAGTTGTAGGTAAAGAAATCCAACTTTAAATTAGCTTTGAAGTAACACAAGGGATATTACAGGCTTATAAAAACAGGGCATCCAAAGGAAATGTCTCTAGGAACTTCAGGAACTCAGTGTCTCCTCTTATGACCATCTTACCTAAAACTGCATGCCTTGACACTCTTTATACTGTGTTATGTAAATAATTTTTGAATTGGTTAATGTAATTATTCCCTCTCTATTTGTAGGTTCTGTTTCACAAAGTATGTTGACTGTATTCTATTCTATTTTAGTTGGATTTATAGAATCCTAATTTAGTCATCCTGGACAGAAAAGGGAAAAGACTCTCTCCTAGAGCCTTTATATAAAATGTCAGGGACATAGTTTGGTTTTGTTTCAGTCATAAAATGTTATCTGAGCTATTCACTGTGGCTAACATTAATGTGAATGGTATTTGCGAATTGGAGAGTCTAAATTGTATATCCACCTTTGTTAATGTTACAGAGGTGATATTGAAGCAGGGAAGCATCTTGGAGAGAGTTATATTGAAGCAAGATTTTGAAGGATGAATAGGAGTTCATGGACCAGATGTATGAGAGGGAATTCTAGGCAAGAGAGATGGGTTTTCAAAGTTTAATGAAAGAATTTTCATCAGGGAGCAAACAGATTTTCTTAATCGCTGGAAACCAGATTGTATGATAGAAAAGTGGTGATGTAGAATGATTGGGGTGGTGGTGTGGGATAATAAGAGCCTTGGAAGATGGAGAAGAATTTAATGAGGCAGTAGTGCGGATATGCAAGTTTTGAGCCTAAAACCTAAGAGGACTTGCATGTTTCCGTTTGCCTTCCTGCCATCTCCATGAGAATTTCACGCTTAGACTAGCCTACTTGTCCCAGGACCAACAAGTGACTTCTCAATGGAAAGCACTAGCGGGGAGAAAATGTGCTGATGGAAAATATCTGTCAACTATAAACAACAAGCACATTTTCCAAATCAAGGTCAAATAAGTACATTTTCCAACAACAAAAAAATCTGAAGGATTTTACTGACATTAGATTGGAGCCAAAAGAAATACTACAGAGAGGACTTTAAGCAGAGGAAAGTTTTAAAATGATCTCAGATATAAACATTGAAACATGAGAGGAAATGAAGAATAACAGAATCGAGAAACTTAAATGAATACTGGATTAAAAAATAGCTCATGGAGTTTAAATTTCTGTAGAACAACAAATAGATGATGAAAGTAATGCAAAGAGCAATGGGGTACATAGAGCTAAAGTAGTCTAAGGTACTAGCAATATCAGTGAAATGGTAAAAGTAATAAATCTTAAGAGTCTCTAATTGTTATGACTTCTAGGGTAAATCTAAAGAAGAAGAAAGGAAAGAATGAAATAAGTTGATTGAAAAGTTGAATTGACAAATAGAAATATTTTATGAGGTCACAGCAAGGTATGAAAAGCGAAAAATGGTGTATAACAAAGGTGGTTCAAATAAAAATTACATAGTAAGAAGATAAGTATAACCTAGCTGTATCAGTAATTACTTTAAATTTAAGTAGACTAAATGCACCAAGTAAAAGCCTAAAACTGTCGTACAGATTTGAATAAAACCTGATACTTAAAGGAGACAAACTTTAGATATAATAGATTCAAAATTGTTGAAAGTAGAAGTATACCAAAAGTATGCTATACAAACCTAACCAAAAGAAAACTATTGATCACACAAAGTAAACTTTCAAGCAAGAGCCATTACTAGAGTTAAAGAGGTATGTTTCACAATGATAAAGAGGTAGCAGATCCACTGGAACTATGGCACAATCCTGAATCTGTTTGTGCCCAAAATATAGCTTCAAAATGTGTGACGTTAATAAAAACAGATTGAGTTTCACAGTCCAATGGAATAATACTTAAATACATAGGGCTACATGAACTAATGGAAAATTTTAAATGTGGATGGGAATTTGGGTTGGAATATTGTGGTATTATTTTTAATATTTTCTTTTCTGATAGATATACTATGAAGGCCTTTCTTTTTCTTCTTGATCTTTGCTAATGCCAAATAAATAAAACACTCTGAATGGTATCTTGCTCTCAGTGATCCTACGGAATTCAGGAATACATGTTTTTTTTTTAGAGAGTGGAAGTCTCTTTACTTTTATATCAATGTGGTTATTTGCATAGTTTTAATACGTATGTGTCCTCATTTTGTCCAGAATATAATTGGACAACAGATTGTCCAATTAAAGCATTCCCTTGTGTGTTAAATTTGAGAATAACTCTAGTCAGATATAACAAGCCCACTACTAAGGAAAAAGCGTTGTATTAATATGTGCAATCATTACCTAAACAGCCTTCTAGAAGACTTGTCTGGTAACTGTTCTATGGCTTTTAGTGTCCCAGTCTTACATGCAGTTGTCAGGGTAATTTCCTGGAAGATCTGGATCCTTAGCAGATTTGGGGGACTTTGGAGGAAGAATAATTCAGTAACTCGTTAGGCTCTGAAGACAGAATTGGCGGAGACAGATTGCTTAGATTTGGTTTCTAGCCTCAGAACAGAAGAAAAAGTAAGATCAGATAAAAAAATCTTCGTGAAAATAGAAGCTATTGAATACCCAGTCCTAGATACCTTAAGGAACCTCCAGACAGAAATTAACTTTCTTGACTTAGTGGCTTAATACCAAGTGTCTTTAGATTTGTTGGCAAGCGTACAAGGAGACTGTATGTATGCTGATTAACAGTTCTTGCTGTTGCTACACCCATGTGTATGAATTAAGTGAAAACATCATGAAATCACCTTCTTGAGGGGCTGAAGAATACTTTTTGAAGAGTATTTATGAGTTGAAGGGAGGTGGTTTTAGAAAATTGTCTAAAATTTTGTATTAGGCAAAAGTGATTCCCATCTAACTTAACAGTATCATGGTAGGTGCTGTTTAGCAATTCTCTGAGAGATTACCTGATTCTCCAGAAGTGTGTACCTTTGATTGATTTGCTATTTTCCGCAGCCTCTCCTAAAAGTTCACGACAAATGTCCTTAGCAGCAGCAGGATCAACTCTTCACCAGCAGTGAAGGGCTTCTTAGCTTTAGCAATGCGGTCAGCCACTAAGAAGGATGCTCTTAGTGCAGACACATTTGATGAAGTGGTGGCCTTCAGTAATTGCTTCTGTTCTTTGTGTTCACATTTTTTTTCTTTTGAAAAACTCCAAAGGCTTGTCTTTTAATGCAGGGTGCTTGGTCCATGTGACAAAGCAGTTTTGAAGGTTTCATTGCTTCGTTGGATAGCTGGTCGCCACATATTTTACAAAGCAGGCTTGGAGATTGTCAGTCACCTGTTGCAGTGAACTGGTAATTTAAGTAGGACTCTTGGTATTTTCTTTTAAATGCAGCTTCCTTTTTGTTGGCAGCCAGAGTCTTCTGCCGTCGCATCACTGGGTCTTTCCCCTTTTTCAAAGAAGCTCCAGGGACGCTTGGTTTTTACTCATTTTGGCTAGGGTTAGCTTGTGGGCTTACCAAAACTGTGACTGAGACAAGTGCACAGTGGGGGAAAGAGGCGTGGACGGAAGTGGTAAATAAAATAATGGGCCGGAGCTTCCCTGGTGGCGCAGTGGTTGAGAGTACGCCTGCCGATGCAGGGGACACGGGTTCGTGCCCCGGTCTGGGAAGATCCCACATGCCGTGGAGCAGCTAGGCCCGTGAGCCATGGCTGCTGAGCCTGCGCGTCCGGAGCCTGTGCTCCACAACGGGAGAGGCCACAACAGTGAGAGGTCTGCGTACCGCAAAAAATAAAAATAATAATAATAATAATAATAATAATGGGCAGGCTACGAGCAGACTAAAATAAGTATTGGATTCTGACTTAAAGCCTGACACCAGATGCAGCTGTGCAATTGAAGTACATCAACTCGCTTGCCACTATAAAGCCTGACAACAAATGAAGCCTAATTGTCACTCACCACTCACTGATAGGGTTTTGATATGAGTCTGCCAGCAGTTGATGTATTATGGTCTTTGTGCAGTCAAACCTCTCTGCTATTGTAATCTGTATCTGCAGCCACTCCCCAGCGCTAGCATCACCACCTCAGCTCCACCTCAGATCATCAGTCATTAGATTCTCATAAGGAGCGCGCAGCCTAGATCCCTTGCATGCTCAGTTCACGGTAGGGTTCGAGCTCCTATGAGAATCTAATCTAATCTCCTGATCCGACAGGAGGCGGAGCTCAGGCGGTAATGTGAGCAATGGGGAGCGGCTGTAAATACAGATGAAGCTTTGCTTGCTAGCCTGCCGCTCACCTCCTGCTGTGCGGCCAGGTTCCTAACAGGCCATGGACCAATACTGGTCCATGGCCCGGGGGTTAGGGACCCCCCTGCTTTAACCCACTTTTAACTCTCATTTGCTAATAGAATAAGGAGGAATAAAATATCTTTGTATCACTAAAATAAAAGAAGATCGATACAGCACAATAGACATAATTGTGTGTGTATATACATGAGAGAAAGAGATAATATAGCATACAACAATGACAGAATTGACATATTTCTGAAGTACACATGAACTTTTAATAAAAACTAATAAAAGACTTTGTTGGACTAGTCTTTGGAAGCATTCCTATTCCACATAAGAGGTAAGATGGAGTAAACACATGTTGACCTTTCTCTCACTGAACACAACCAAAAAAATCTTGACAGAATGCATGATATAGCAATTTGAGGTCTCTGAAAGTACTTATCAGGAGGCAGATTGGAAAAAAAATACTAGAATTCCAAGTACCACTGAACTGGTGGTGAGATTAACATTTTTTTTCCCATTGAATTCGCTGGCCCCAGACCCAGAAGTGAGCACTGTGGTGCAGAAAGAGTGAGATGAAGAAACTCTCTACTTTTGGCCTAAAGAGTGGAAAAGGGAACTCCTAAATTTCAGGGAGGATGGGAAATATGCACCATTTTTCTCTCCTTTTTCTCCACTTTCCTGGGCCTCAGTAGTCAGGCAGTTCAATGGTCATGTGGTAGTGGCTACAAAAGCCACTGGGAATGAGAAGCTGCAAAGTCGCAACTCTGAGGGCAGGGAGCCTTCTTTTCTGATAGAGACACAACTCCCAGAGGGTGAGGCTAAATCCCACTGTTTTATTTGCCCTCTTTTGTTTTCCTGCCACCATTGCACAATTGCAGAGGTGGACAGCTTATGGCCAGTGGACTATAAAGGAGGTTTCCAGGTAACCAGAAAGTATGAGGAAAGAGCAGAAGGTAAGAATTAGGATGATCGGTCCCATAAAGCTGCTTATTAACTTCTTGGTTCACCCCTGACCTGTTAGTGAATGGAACTGATCCTAATTAGGATACCAAAGTCTTTGAGAACTAGGATACCAAAGATACCTATTACAGGCTAGGTAGACATCTGCCCAGGTCTCATACTGCCAGCTAGGCAGCACACATGTGGGACTGATCCGTATAACACTGCTAAGGTTTTGAATACTGAACTAATATTGGGACACTATCATAACAAAAAAAGGATAATTTTAAGGTGAAATTGATGGCATCTTTGCCATTCACAGGAGCACAAATTCCTTTATATACACACATTTGTAGTGAAAGAGAAAAACAGACTGTAAGTAGGATTGGAAACCAATTCTAAAATTCCAGAAAATTTCCACCTTTTTCAATCGCTATAATGATATGCTGCTACCATTTATTTGTATTATGTCATGTATTTTGAAAATCAGACCGCTAGTATGTAGCAAAACAGCTTTAAACGATACCTGTCAGTTTGTCAGTAATAATGTCCTAGTTACCATGCCAATGGATACTTGTTAATCCTAATGCTATTCAGTTCTTTGTAGCATTTCTGACTGACTTCTTTTTTCATTCTGAACTACTTTTTCTCTGATTTCTGTTAAATCTGTCTGTCCCCCATTTGTGACCTCAGTTAAATTATTCCCTTATCTTAGCTTTAGTTACCTCATCTATAAAATGAAGACAGTAGTGCTTACATTATAGGGTTATCATGATGATTAAATGACATAATTATGTAAAATAGAACCTCGCCTATACTACAGTAAATATTGCAATAAGCAGTAGATAGGTGATCGCCATTTTTCCCTTCTCAGCACCATTACCATCATTGGTATGTGAGAGTGTTTTTTATCTTCTTACATATATCTCACCTGTTTAAATCCTTCTATAATTTCCCGTAACATTTAAAATAAATGTTTTCTATTTTACTTATCTATATTAGGTTGATAACTTACAACAAAAAGTAGTACAAGAATTATACCTGGTTATATAACAGTTGAAAACAAAATATTTAGTTTAATTTAAATAATTTATTTTAATTCACTTTTTTTAGCTTCTTAAAGTGAGAGTTTAGATCACTGACTTTATAATTTTCTTCTTTTCTTTTATATGCCTCTAAAGCTATAAATTACCCTCAATGCACTGCTTTAGGCACATTCCACAAAGTTTGAAAAGTTTTCATTTTCATTCACACCTAAATATTTCCTTATTTCCCTTGAGATATGTTCTTTGACTCATGAGTCATTCAAAAGTGTCTTATTTAATTCTTAAATACTTGGGAATTTTCCAGGTGTCTTCCTTTCATTATTTCCTAATTTAATTTTCTCTGTGGTCAGAGAAAACTATGTATGATTTTAATCCTATAAATTTATTGGTTTCAAGTTTTGTTTGTTTGCTTTTTGCCCAGAATATGGTTGCTTTTACTGAAAATCCATATGTGTTTAAAAAAACAAGTATGCTTCACAGTTGTTTGTTATTTGTTAAATGTTAATTGAATATTTGGTTGATAGTGTTACTCAGTGTTCTGTATCCTTATTTTCTTTCTGCTTTTTCTGTGAATTACTGAGTGTTTTTGAAATTTCCAACTATGTTTGGTGATTTGTTTGTTTCTTGTTTCAATACTGTAAGATTTTCTTCTTTTTTCTTTGCAGTTTTACTATTTTATACAATATTTACATTGGCTAATAATCCTGCTGTATTGACCCTGTTATTTTTATGAAATATTCTCTTTGTCTTTATTATCTCTACTTCTTGCCATACCAAATAACTTGTAGTTCCCCCAACATCTGTCTACTCTCATTTCTTTGTCTCTGTTGGGCATTTTTACATTCTGCATTTTTTCAATGACCTTTGTTGTCTTAACCTCCTGACTATTGCTTAGCCTTTGTCTCATTGCAAATATAACCTCCCCTTATACATAACTCTCCTCTTAAACTGTTACATCCTTCAGCTTATCACATTTTGTTGTAATTATTGTTTCACTTCTTTATCCCCTATTAGCCTCAAAACTCTGTTATAGTACAAACTGTCCTCAGCACTTAGGTGAAGTAATTCAATGAATAGTTTTTAAATTAAGAGGTGAGTAATGTATTTCTCCTGAGGGAGAAATGTATGGATAGTATATGCTTTCTGATAGTACTCTTCTGAAAAGTCTTAGCATGTAATGTAGATAGTTTATTAGTGCAACAAAGGATTTCCCCCATCTTTATAAATAGTCTCAAGGCTTCTTGTAAAACAAAACAAAACAAAACATTTTTTTCTTCTCCAAAAATGAAATTGTATAGTAAATAGTTTTGTTAGTTAAGATTCTTTGTAAGGAACAGAAACTATCTCCGATAACAAACAGATGGAAAAAGTATTATTAGTATAACATGCTGCTAACAGTGTGAAGGGAGAATAAATAATCTGGTTTACAATAGGCAGAAAGCTGATAGTCCCAGAAGTTTTCAGTTATGAAGTGCTTTACATTCTTACCTAAGCATGACTACTCTAGTGAATGAAG
Organism: Mesoplodon densirostris; assembly: GCF_025265405.1. Classification (NCBI taxonomy): domain Eukaryota; kingdom Metazoa; phylum Chordata; class Mammalia; order Artiodactyla; family Ziphiidae; genus Mesoplodon; species Mesoplodon densirostris. The sequence continues at coordinate 15,796,382 of NC_082661.1, read as the reverse complement.
TCTCATGTTTTTTTCAGTTCATCCATATTACTCAATTAAGATCTGAAAATCATAGGTGAATGAGCCTGACTGGCAAATTTAGGTCACCTGTCTGTCCCATTGTTGTACCAGAGGGTGGAAGACAAAAAAAATCTCCCAGAAAGAGCTTTTTTAGCTTCCATACTGGAAGATATAAGACTAGAGTGGACTACCCCAATAAGAAAACAAGTATTTGGATAAAATAATTCCTTGTTGGGACAGGAGGTGTTTGCTAGTGACCGGAAATCAACAAATATATGCTATCATAGGTAACCTTGATAAAAGTATATCAGTATCTATGGAATAAGAATATCTTTCTGAAATTGATATTTGCCTATATTAGGAAAATATTACAGATTTGACTGAGGAAATGATGCAGTTGTTATTAAAGTGAGAAAGGAGACTTCACTTCCTGTGTTTTTAAAATACACAATTAACTAACCTGGTGCAAGGTAAATTATATACAATATTTTTCATCAATGCCTATTCCGTGAATGTTTTTAATCTATGTCTTCAGGTGACAGTTGCTTGCTTTTCTGGTGGCTGTAAAGAGTAGGTATTAAGAACACAGATCCTAAATCAGACTACATCAGTTTTACATTCTCCATTTTCAAGTTGTATGGTTGGGAAGAAGTTTTTTTTTTTGTGTGTGTCAGTACTTTAATTTCTTCACATACAAAACTGGAGATGATAATAGGGTCTACCTTTATTAGTTTCTCTTGCTAAATAGCAATTTACCACAAATGTATCAGCTTAAAACAACATCCATTTATTATCTCACAGTTTCGGTGGGTCAGGAATCTGGACACAGATAGCTGGTTCCTCTGCTTAGTGTTTCACCAGGCTGCAATCATGGTGTCAGTCAGGCTCTCATCTGTGGCACAAGGACTTGGCTTCCAAGCTCACTGGTTTTTGGCAGAATTCAGTTCCTTGGGGTTGTGGGACTGAGGTCCCCACTTTTTTTTTGCTGCTTTCAGTCAGGGTATGATCTCAGCCCCTAGAAGCTGGCTGCCATTCCCTGCCACCTGACCCTCTCCACATCAAGGCATGGTGCTTCTTCAATGCCAGCTGTAGAATCTCTTTTGTTTAAAATTTTTCTCTTCAGTCTACCAAAGTGGAGTCTGACATAATGTAATAATCATGGGAGTGACTATTCCATCACCTTTGCCATATAATGTAACCTAATTAATGGAGTGACTTCCATCATTTTCACAGATTCAGGGGAAGGAATATACAGGGTGTGTACATCAAGGACTGGGAATCTTGGGGGCCATATTAGAATTTTGCCTAACACTCTGTCTTAGGATACTTTTGCAGGTTAAAAAGATAATACATGTCAAAATGTGTAGTAAGTGCTTAATCAGTGTTAAATATTATTTAAATGCAAGATTCTTGATTCTCACTAAAAGTAGTCATGTGAAACTGAAATGGCCTTCAAATGTGAAGAAGTTGTAAAGTAATTCTCAGCTGGTTTATAAACTAGATATATATTTTATTGATAAAATATCAACTTAGATTTAAATTATAGAAATTAGTGCCACATCACTCTATTTCTTATTATTTATGTGATATACTCTTTCTCTCTGAAACTTTCTCTTCTCTCCCTTAAGAATTTTTTGTTTTATATTTGATATTATTTAATTTTACTGTAACGTGTATAGGTGAAGGATTTTTGTCATCTTTCTTTTTAATTCAAGGAAACGTATCTCCATTATACCTTCAAATACTTCTTCATTCCATTTTTCTTTGCTATTTTGAGATTCTTATTATTTGATCATATTTCTATTTCTATCTTGAATATCTTTTAGCTTTTCTTTAAAATTTCCTTTTTTCTCTCCCTCCTCCTCAGTCTGTTCTTTCAGCATGCTAATTTGTTGTATTCATACATCCATTCATTCTACTTTGTATTTCATTTATTTTATTTTTCAAATGTTTTCTGATTCTCCTTTCACATTGTTCATATTTTCCCTTAATTTTTTAATATACTTATGGGAATAATGTGAAATTTGGGGGCCTAGGGATATTGGCTACTCTGAAAAGTACTGCATATGAGGAAGGCAAGGTAGACCTCAGTCTGTGTCAGACCTAATGACTCAGATGGTAGAAGGGATGTTGAAAATGTCTAAGATGGAAATCTTCAGGGCACTAGAAAACTGTTATTTAAAAATTTATACCTCAACCCAGTCCTGTTTTATAAACACTAGACTTCTTGCATATCTAGCTATCTTCTTGATATGCCCACTTGAATGTATAATAGGCATTTCAAAGACTAACATGTCCAAAAATATAGTCTATGATCCTTTCTCAAAAACCAGCTTTATTCCATTGTATTATAAGCATATAGAGGATATCCAATACTAGTTGCCACATGTTCACAGGAACATTGACAAACTGGGATACATCCAGAAGAGGTAAACTGTACATGGGAAATTATATCATATGAATAAGGTTTAATGAATTGGAACTTTTACATAGACTAGAATTTTAGCTATTCCTATGGAACTGTAGAGATTGGAATTAACATCAGTCAATAGATGTTATAGAGAAATATAGTGCAAGTTAAAGCAAAATTTCTAATGAATAGAATTGTCCAGAAGAATGGTTTTCCAGCCCACTCCACTACCAAAATTAAGTAGAGGCTTTATTACCATCATAAATATTGTGGAGAAGGGAACTTCCCTGGTGGTCCAGTGGTTAGGACATAGCCTTCCAATGCAGGGTGTGTGGGTTTGATCCCTTGTCAGGGAGTTGGGATCCCACGTGCCTCTTGGCCAAAAAACCAAAACATAAAATAAAATAAGCGATATAGTAACAAATTCAATAAAGACTTTAAAAAAAATAAATATTGTAGAGAAGATATATGTGGCCTTCTATCTATAGTACTTCATAATTCTATAATTTTTAATCACAATGTAAGATTTTACATTTTAAATAGATGAGAAAAAATTTTTACCACTTAATTATTAGAATACTTATAGTAATTGTATGTCTTTGATTAATGAAAAGTTTCTCACTAGAGATTTTAAAGCTACTGTCACTTGCATATTTTGTTTTAAGTAGGCAGTAGATTTTCTGGAAAAGTCAGAGCTGCTGAAATACAAATAGTTTAAGTGCAATTTGAGTAGATGAAAGCAAACCATTTCAAAATTTTTTGGTAAATAGTGAACTATTATAAATATACATATGTCAGTGAATATGGGATATTATATTTATCTAGGTAAAAATATGTGTGTGTATCTGTATACATCTATCTATCATGTCTGTCTATTGATCTTTAGATTTTGAGGTAAAAGTAAAAATAAATGGAAAGTTGTTTAAACTGGATTTTATTATAAAGTAAAAGATCTTGACTGAAATAATGTTAATATTTGTATTACATTTTCATTGAAATATTTGTAGTTTCTCTCTTCAATAATGTATATTTTATTACAAGTTATATTATCAAATATGTTTTTGTTTTTTACCTATCTTTTGTCCCTTTCCTCAGTAATCTCATTAATTTTTAAATTAATTAATTAATTAATTTTAAATTTTGGGCTGTGTTGGTTCTTCATAGCTGTGTGTGGGCTTTCTCTAGCTGCAGCAAGCGGGGGCATTACAGTGCACGGGCTTCTCATTGTCATGGCTTCTCCTGTTGCGGAGCACAGGCTCTAGGCACACAGGCTTCAGTAATTGTGGCTCGCGGGGTCTAGAGTGCAGGCTCAGTAGTTGTGGCGCACGGGCTTAGTTGCTCCGTGGAATGTGGGATCTTCCCAGACCAGGGATCGAACCCGTGTCTCCTGCATTGGCAGGTGGATTCTTATCCACTGCGCCAACAGGGAAGCCCCCCATTAAATTTTTAAATTTATTATTATTATTTTTTATTATTCAATAGAATGTTTTAGTGTGAATTACATGACCAACCACCCTTGTGTAATAAAGACTGCACATGGGTAGAAATTGTGATAATTGCTAAGTTAAAAGGCAGATTATGACATTTTAAAAGCATTATTGCTGCCAAAATACACTGGCTCCATGATTTGTTTTTGTTTTTTTTTTAATATTCATGAAGATGTTTGAGGAATAAACATCTTTGTTAAGGATTTTATCATTTTTTTAAGTATTATGCCATTCTTTTTACTCTGTTATTGAGTTATATGTATTGTAAAGGCTTAATTCTTATAGTATCATAAATCTTAGTCTTACCGTAGAATTCTAGAAATCAAGATAATGATTATTTTTTTCTGTCAGATACATAATATGTCTACCAGAGTAGGACATTTTTAAGTAGGTGGCTATTTGTACACCGTTAATCAGACTCTTTTGGCCATTGAGCCTCTGCCATTTTAACATATAGTTTGATCAATTTATATATTTAAGAAGTCTGTTTCCATTTAAAGTAAATCAATCTAGGGCTTCCCTGGTGGCGCAGTGGTTGGGAGTCCACCTGCCAATGCAGGGGACACGGGTTTGGGCCCTGGTCCAGGAGGAGCCTGCGTGCTGCAGAGCAACTGGGCCCGTGCGACGCAACTGCTGGGCCTGCGCTCTGGAGCCCTTGAGCCACAACTGCTGAGCCCACGTGCCACAACTGCTGAGGCCCACGCGCCTGGAGCCTGTGCTCCACAGCGAGGGGAGGCCTGGGGGGGCGCCGTGATGAGAGTCCGGCGCACCACACGAGGAGTGGCCCCTGCTCACGGCAGCTGGGGAGAGCCCGCGGGCAGCAACGAAGACCCAACGCAGCCAAAAATAAAATAAATTTTTATTTTTAGTGTTACGCGGGCCTCTCACTGTTGCGGCCTCTCCTTTTGCGGAGCACAGGCTCCGGACGCGCAGGCCCAGCGACCATGGCTCACGGGCCTAGCCGCTCTGCGGCATGTGGGATCTTCCCGGACCAGGGCACGAACCCGCGTCCCCTGCATTGGCAGGCGGATTCCCAACCACTGCGCCACCAGGGAAGCCCCTAAATAATTTTTTTTAAAAAGTAAATCATTCTAATTTTAAACAAATTTTCTTCATTGTTTTTGATAGAGTATTTTATAATTTAGGTTGCCAACCACTTTAGCATTCAGACATCCTTAAAACTTCTAATTGTGACTGTAAGACACATAGCAGTGTTCTGTGATACATATGCTAATAATGTAGTAATTAAACAGGGAAAATTTTTTTGTTTTGTAATGTTAGGAATCATGCTGTTGAGTTGATTTGCATCAATTTCCAGAGTGAGATTTTATTTTGGTAACACATTCTTTATGACATGTAATGCCACGCAGTTGAATCTTGACAATAAGAAAAGAAAAAAAAATTACTACTATAACTGCAATGCTAATAACTAGAAAAACAGAAAGAGTGCATTGAACGTTAGTACTTTATATTCTCCTACAATAATGCTGCTCATCAACATTTATACATCACCATTTAAATTAAATTAAGTTAGATTGAATCTAAATTACCTGTTTCTGAGTAAATGGGATTTGGTAATACACTATTAAGTCAATCTGCAAACTGATGTCATAATTTAGATTTGATTTTTTTTAATGAGAATGATGCTAGGAATCATTCTTCAATTTGCAAATCTAATTTCCATAGTCTAGGTGATATCCTCTTACTAATAATGGTTAAGTTATACAGAACAAAATAGAGAAAGAATGGAATCCTAATGGTGACGTTTGTAAATTTTTATCACAAGTGTGTTAGTATTTTGAACATAGAAGATGAGTCAATTGAGCACCAAATAAGATGATAAGCTACTAGAGAAACAGGTATTGAAGTAAACAGGAAGTTTTATCTTGCATGTATGGTTTGAAAAGTAAGGGTTATAATATACATGTGCTGATAAAGATTTCCTTGTATAATTTTTTCCCAAATTAAATCAAAGGACACATTATAATAATAATTAATAATAATAATTATCTGCTGTTATTAGTATCTTCCAAATTATTATAGGCTTGAGGAATTTGTCATATATATTTTCAAATACTTTTTCCTTTTAAGACTCTCTTTTCATTAAACCTGTTAGCACAAGTTCAAGAAATATTATTGAAAATTGTTAGTCAATTTGATCAGTTACTCAACTAATATATTAATTCTGCTTATCAGAAAATATAAATGTGAAGAATATATAAAATATTTAAGACACATTCTTTTTTTTAAATGCCTTTATTGGAGTATAATTGCTTTACAATGGTGTGTTAGTTTCTGCTTTATAACAAAGTGAATCAGCTATACATATATCCCCATATCTCCTCCCTCTTGTGTCTCCCTCCCTCCCACTCTCCCTATCCCACCCTTCTAGGTGGTCACAAAGCACTGAGCTGATCTCTCTGTGCTATGTGGCTGCTTCCCACTAGCTATCTATTTTACATTTGGTAGTGTATATATGTCCATGCCACTCTCTCACTTAGTCCCAGCTTACCCTTCCCCCTCCCTGTGCCCTCAAGTCCATTCTCTACGTCTGCGGTAAGACACGTATTCTTATAGAGAGAAATGGTAAGTTTTTATGATAGCTACAAAATAAGATTGGTTATGATAGGTACAGATGTTCTAGAGATTCAGAGAAGGAAGACATATCAAGTTTACACTATAATGTCAGAGTTGAGTAGTAAAAATGAGACCATATTGCTCACAAAGCTGAAAATATTTACTATCTGGTCTATACAGAAGTTTGTTGACTCCTTATATAAAATATTACTACCAGTGCTATTCTTTATAAGCAATAAAATTGAATTAGGTAAGACAGCTTAAGTGTAAAATATTTTTCTAAGAAAATGACTTATAAAGAACATTTTCTGTCTTTTTATTTGTGAAATAAATCTAAGTAAAGAAATTCTCCCACTTCCTTGTAGTAGTAATTTTTAAAAGTCATTAATTTTCCTTTGAAATCTAAACTCTTAAAAATTTTAATGCATTGTCATTAAATATCCATATAACCTCATAGATATTTTTATATATTTGCCATCATAATATAATTTGATGTTATAGACTGCCATGTTTTTATATAAAAGGGAGCAATTTTGTTTCTATGTAATCTTTGTTATTATTTTTAAAACTAAATAATTTTTCATCAGATCATATGGTTTCACTGTGTATAGTTGGAAATTTGAAGCTTTTTAAAAAATGTAGCAATAAATATTCTTTTTGTGCATTTATATTTTATTTGCTAAATTATTTGGGAGGACTTACTCTGTTTCTTCCATGTAATTGGTTCTGTTTATGCTCTATATTTTTAAAGGGATTATTAAATTTTTGCATAGAAGTCTGAAAAGTAGTCTCTAGTCTCTTAATTTCTTCTCCTTCAATGGTGATTTCCCTGTTCTCATTTCTTTTTTAGTATATTTTTGTTTTTTCCCTTGTTTTCTTGATCAATTTACCTAGTGGTTTTCCTATTTTGTTATGTTTTCAAAAATAAGATTTTGATTTAATTACACCTCTTATTCTTCTCTTCTTGCATCATTAATGTTTACTTTTACATTTAATATTCTTTATTATTTCCTTAGCTTGCTTTTAGTTTACTTTATAGCTCATTTTATACATTTTAGAGCTGGGGATTTATTTCATTTATTTTAATTTTTGCATTTTTATTAGTTAAAGTGTTTGTGCTATGACTATACTTCTGATTACTGCCTTAAATATGTCTCATAGATCCCTTTATGTAGTGTTTTTCTTTTCATTATTTTTGAGAAATATAATTTTGATTTGCCTTTCCTCTTCTACCTCGGATTTGATTTCTAGAAAGTTAAAAAAAAATTCCATGTGGAAGGGCCCTTTTGTTTTGAGTATTTCTTTTTTAGTTTCAAGTTTTATTATATTTTAATCAGATTAAATAGTATAGTGTGCTATATTGTTGTTGTATTAAAGTCTCTTTTAATTAGTTTGTTTCTGTTGCCTCTCCTCTCTTGTAGTTTTGCTCCACACAATGTTTTCTGTGTTATTTGGTCCATCGGTGGTGGTGGTAGTAGTAGTGGTAGTAGTATATTTTCAAATATTAGTATTATATTTTTGCTGTGAATTTTGGCTTTTAGCATTAAAAAGTGCTCTTCTTTTCAAGTTTAGTGCTTTTTGGCTTGACTTACAATTTGTCTAATATCAGGATCTCTATCTTTGCTTTCTTTATTGTTTTCATGTACCTGATAATCTTTTCTTTATCTCTTTATTTTTAGCTTTATTGAATCACTTTGTTTTAGGTTTTTCTTTTTTGCAGCATTTAGTCTGGTCTTGCTTTGTGAAACAATTTAAAATGTCTTTCTTAAAAAGATGAATTAATGCTATTTACACTTATTGTTATAATCAATAATTTGATATAAAATTAGCCATTGTATTTATCTAAGATGGCTTGGTAAAATTTTTATTCACTTTAAAAATTTGCTTATCAGTTTATTGTTCATTTCTTTAGGTTTTGACACATACACAGTATGTGTATGTGTATGTGTATACACAGTAGTTGTATAACCACTACTGCAATCATGTTATAGAAAACTTACATCTCTCCCCAAATATCCCTTATAGGGTACATTTGTAGTCAGTCCTTCTCCTCACTACCAATTTTGGCAGCCACTGATCTGTTTTCTTTTCTTGTAATTTTGTGTTGTTACTCTATTTAATTAACATTTGTTAAGTAGAGCTCTGGGAAGTTGGATGGTGGCTGTAGTTCAACAAAAGACCATAAGGAAATTGAAATTGAGAAGTTTATTACTAAAAAGTCCTAGGGGAGGTATATGGCATGCCTCCAGGGGCCATACAGGAAGGTCAAGGCAGGGTACAGGCAGAGGAAGCAACAGGACTTGGGGCTCATGCCTTTATTAGGGTTCATGTGTGGAGCACTTTGGGGTTACCAGGCTAAGGCTGGAGTGGTCAATTCAAACCAGAAACCCTGGGATTTTGTCAAGCTTCCCAAGGGTCTTATCTAAGGGTCACACAAGGGGAAAGCCCTGGGAGGTTAGAGGAAGACTTTACCATGGTCACTGGCACAGTCATGTAGGGAACTTACATTTACCTCTGACTCTATGGGCTGCTATCTTGGGCATGCACTTGCATGGGGGGCTAATTTCAGTTTAAGACCCCGATAGGCTGCATGGCCTACACAAAATGGATGCTGAGGCAGCAGTACTATGGAGTAGTTCAGCTAACCTCTTGACATTCTGACTTTTCCAAAATATCATGAAATTTGTACCATATAGTATATAGACTTGCAGTTTTGTTTCAGCAGTATTTTTAAAATTTTTACTTTTATTAAAATGTAATTTACACAAATCAAAAAATATATAATTTACACAAATCAAATTATATCCAATTTGAGTGCACACAATTACACACAATTATGTAACCTCCACTACAATCAAGATATAAAATCATTTCATCAACCAGAAAGTTCTTTGCATCCCTTTGCTATTGGTCATTCCTCCTTGACCCTAGGTCCTAGTAAAAAATTGATCTGCTTTCTATCACTATAGGTTTGCCTTTCTGTAATTATAGAGTGTGTATTTAGTTGGAAATTACCCTTGTATAAACATTTTATTCCTTTGTATTATTTAGTAGTATTCCATAGAATGGATATACAATAATTTGTTTATCCAGTCACCAGTTGATGGATTTTGGGGCTGTTTACAGTTTGGAGCAATCATTAATAAATCTACTATAGATGTTAATCTACAGGTTTTTGTGTATGTGTCTCAGTTATCTCGTGGAATATCTGTGTGTGAGACAGCTAGGTCCTACAGTAAGTGTATGTTTACCTTTGTAAGAAACTGCCAAACGATTTACCAAAATGGTTGTACAATTTTGCATTTCCATTAGTAATGTATTAGAGTTCTAGTTTCTCTCATTGCCAATAGTACTTGATATTGTCAATTTTGTTGTTGTTTTGATTTTAGCTATTATAAGAGATATGAGTGGTAATTTGTTGCTTTTATTTGACTTTCCCGAAAGACTAATGATGTTAACCATTTTTTCATGTGCTTATTTTGCATCCATACATTGTCTTTAGTGAACTGTCTGTTCAAACCTTCACCCATTTCTTAATTTGGTTTTTATTGAGTTTTGAGAAGTCTTTATATATTTTCCTTACAAGTTTTTTCTCAGACGTGTGTTGCAAACGTTTTTTCTTCCACATTATGTCTTGTTTTTTCATTTTCCTAACAGTCTTTCAAAGAACAGATGTTTATAATTTTAGCCAAATACAATAATTTTTTTTTCACAAATGGACATGTTTTTGATGTTGTATTTAAGAAATCCTTGTCTAACCCAGATAATGAGGATTTTCTCCTTTGATTTCTTCTATAGGTTTTATAAGTTTAAGTTTTACTTTAGGCCTATGGTTCATTTTGAGTTAACTTTTTATAAGTTTTAAGGTATGAGTTGATGTTTACGTTTTGCATTTGGATGTCTAATAGTTCCAGCTCCAGTTATTAAACAGTGTATCCTTCCTTCATTGAATTACCGTTGAACCTTTGTCACAATCAACTGATTCTGTTTTGTACACATATTTCTAGGTTCTCTATTCTGCTCCATTCATCTGTGTGTCTGTTTGTTCATCGGTTCACACTGCCTTGATCACTAAATCTTTTTTTGTAATCTTAAATCAGTGCGAGTCTTCCAACTTTGTTTTTCTCTTCAAAAATGTTTTTGGCTCTTCTAGTGCCTTTGCCTTCGCATATAAATTCTAGAATCTCCTTTTTAAAAAAAATCCTGCAAGAAATCCTTCTGGGATTTTGATTGTGATTGCATTGCATTTATGTATCAGTTTGGGGAGAATTGACATTATAATCCTGTTGAGTCTTATAATTCATGACCACTGTACATCTCTTTATTATTCAGGTCTAATTTGATTTCTTTCATTAGGGTTTTGTAATATTCTGTGTGTGTTTTGTATATATTTTATCAGACTTATACCTAAGCAATTTTATAGTTTTTTAATACTATATAATTGAATAATTTTTTATTCCGGTTTCTAGTTGTTCATTGTTAGTACAGATCTTCTTTGACTTACGATGGGGTTATGTCCCAATAAACCCATTGTAAGCTGAAAATATCATAAGTAAAAATGTATATTTAATATACCTAACCTGCTGAACATCATAGCTTAGCCTAGCCTACCCTAAATGTGCTCAGAACACTTATATTAGCCTACAGTTGGGCAAAATCATCTAACATGAAGCCTATTTTATAATAAAGTGTTGAATATCTCATGTAATTTTTTGAAACTGTTCTGAAAGTGAAAAACAAAATGGTTGTATGGGTACAAAATGTTTGTAAGTTTGTTGGTTGTTTACCCTTGTGATCGAGAGGCTGACTGGGAGTTGTGGCTCACTGCCACTGCCCAGCATCACGAGAGAGTATCGTGCCATTTATCCCTAGCCTTGGAAAAGATCAAAATTCAGTATTTGAAGTACAGTTTCTACTGAATGCGTATTGCTTTCACGCCATTGTAACGTTGAAAAATCGTAAGTCAAACCATTGTATGTTGGGGAAATGCAATAGATTTTTGTAACTTTAATATGTATTCTGCAAACTTGCTAAATTCATTTAATATTTATATTAGTTTTGGGGATTAACAATCATTCTGTCCACAAATAGACATAGTTTTATTTCTTCTTTCCAATTCTTTCCAGGTCTTTTTCTTGCTTTATTGCACTGGAAAGGAGCTTCATTGTGGTATTGAGGAGAAGTGGTGAAAGCAGACATCCTTGTCTTGTTTCCAATCTTAAAGGGAAAATATTTCATCTTTTATTAAGTATTATGTTAGCTAAAGGTTTATCAAGAAGCTCTTTAGTTAGAGAAGCTCCTTTGTATATCTGTTCTACTGAGGGTTTTTTTTTTCTTAAATCAAGTATTAGTGTTGAATTTTTTCAAATACTTTTTCTGCATCTGTTGGGATGATTCTTTGGTAGTTCACTTTCAGTCTTTAAACTTGGTAAATTACGAGGATTAATTTTGTATGTTGAACCAGGTTTGCATTTCTGAGATGAACTATACTTAGTATTGATTTATTATCCTTTTTATACATTGTTGAGTTCAACTTGCTAATATTTATTGAGGATTTTTGCTTCTATATTAATGAAAGATATTTCTTTTTAGATATCTTTTTCTTATTATGTCTTTATCTAGTTTTGTTATCAGAGTAGTGCTGACCTCATAAAATAAATGTTAATAAAAGTGTTATCTCCTTTTCTATTTTCTAAAAGAGGATATGTAGAATTGGTATTATTTCTTACTTATAAATGTAGAATTTTCCAGTGAAGCCATCTGGACCTATAGTTGATTATATATAGTTGATAACAGTTGATTTGTTTTGTTGTTTTTGTTGTGTTGTTTGAAAGTTTTAAACAAGGAATCTAATTCGTTTAATAGTTATAGTAGTATTTAGGTTATCTATTTCTTAAGAGAGCTATGATATTTTGTGCATTTCAGTGAATTTGTCCATTCAAGGATATTGAATTTATGGATTAAACGTAAATATTATACTTACCAATGATTAAGAAAATAATACTTAAAGATTATATAATATTAAAATATAATATGGATAGTGTTGACCTATTTAATTTTTTTTTTAATCTCCTTTGCCCATTATTTTTTTCTGCCTAATGCCCTGTGGGGTAAAGGGCCTGCTGAAGACCAGAGTTGAAAGGATTTCTAAAACTTAACAGAAAAACTCCTGTGATTATGTTATCTAACATCCCATAATTTTCAACTCTATTTTCTACTACATCAAATAACCATATGATTACTTCATGTTTTTTTTTAATTGCAAAGTCATGACCCCTCAAGTTGAGTTTTAAAGTTTTATGTTTTATTATAATGAAACCTAAGTTCTATGTTGCCATTGTTTTTCATGTATTTTAAAACTGGAAATTACGCATATAGGAGCAAAAACATCAGAGCAATTGTGGGGACCTACTAAATCATCTTTAAAAGCACTTTCTTCTGGAAAGCACCTTACTCACTGCATTCTGGTCCATTAGTCTAGTCTAGGTTTAATGGAGAGAGGAAAACAGAGAATTAACCTTCAAAGTGTCCAAAATCAGATGTGTATAGAAAATATTCTTTGTTTGAAATTTTATTGTTTTAGTTGTTTCCTTAACAACTATTAATGCCTATTTGAATGCAGATGGTTTTATTACTTATTTAGTAGGAGTACATATGTATGAAAAATTGACATTTGAATAGTACCACATACCTTACTAAGACCGTTGGCTACACTTGCTACTTTGAGGTTTTAGACATAAACCTGGTTTCTGAAGTTTTAGAGGTAGGACTGAATGATGTAGTTGGTCTAGTGAACATCACTCTATAAAAGGAAGCTCCCTTTTGGTCACTTAAATTACAGAGGAAGAGCTAGGTTGTGAAGAAAATTGTAATTTATAGAAAGTGGTGTTAAAAGCATAAATTGCATATAGACTTCTATATTAGCCATTGCTCTTGCAGTTTTATATCTTGAATTAAGACCTGAAACTCTTCAAGAAACCTCATAAGTATGCTAATACTATAATAAGAACAGGTAGCATTACAAATGCAAAGTTTTGTCTTTTCATTTTAAAGGTTTGGTTTCATTTTTTAACACATAACAATACTGTTTTTGAAAAAATAATATCCTTTAACTTAAAGAAAATGTACTCTCTGGACATGGAGATTGGAAGCTCTATGTATTTTAACTGACATAATCTTGATGTAAAAGTAATTGTTTTCCTGTGCAACTTGACCTTTAGTAAAATGAAACTGTTTTAAGACTTTCTATTTAGAACATTAAGATATACATCTCCAGTAGTTACTGCAATTCATCCACTAACCACATATAAGTAAAAATGCTAGGTTTTTTGCTAGTTGCTAGGAATGTATAGCTCAACATTGTAATGCCTGACTTCAAATATCTTGAAATCAAATGGAAAGAGAAGATGGCTATGCTAATTATCACAGGGTACTGTGATTAATTGGTGGTAGGAAAGTGTAGAACTTAAGAACTAGATTCAGAATGCATTGATTTCCATTTTAGCTCCACTGCTTGTTGCCTGGGTAATCTATAAACCTTTAATTCCTCATCTATAAGATGAATATAATGACATTACCTATTTTATGGGGTTATTCTGAGGATTAAATAAATTAGTGTATGAAAAGCACTTAGCACAGCACCTGGGCAATAGTAAGCACTTTAATAAGTGTTAGCTCTTTTCAGTAGTACTGTGGTAAAAGTGTATGGTAGGGGCAACAGACATACAACTGAGGGCCAAAGAACAGGATCTAGAACTGCCAGGAAATGAATCATTTTGATAGAAGTTACCCCAGAGAAGAAGGTGTTAGGGCAGGAGGGAACGGTTTAGGCCCAGCAAGGCACAGAGGTTGATAATGTATGGAGCGAGATCAGACTGCAGTGTCAATGCTCTGCATAGAGACAGAAGCAAGGGCCAAAATTTGAAGATCGTTATTGCTATGTCAAGGAAGTTGGAGTCCAAGCTAAAGGTGGTGGAAAAACACTGAGGAAATTTAAGCGGGGGAATGAAGAATTTTGATGAGGGGAATTATGGGAAACTCCTTCAGTTTTAAAAAAATAGCATTTTGTCAGCTGGGTAAAGAGTGACCAGAAAGTTATGAGGTTGAAGACAGGGAGACCAGTTAAGTTTTTGCATTAAACCAGGAGGAAATTGATGAGTGCCTTTATTAAGGCATTTATTTGCTCTAAAAAGAATAAAACCCATTAAATTTTTATAGACAATATTCAAGGATTCATAATCAGAGTAATTTGTGTAGTATTTATGCAGAATTGGCCAGTATATTTGTTCCTCTTAGGTTTTATTGTCTTTTAAAAATCATCCATTTTCCATTTAACTGTATTTAAAAAAAATATTTATCAGGAATGATACAAATTATATTATCAATAAGCAGTGTATTAATTATCTATAGGAAATTTATGTTTACCTTGAATAGATTATCATAGTTGATCTTATTCAGTAATAGTTAATTTAAGCCCCAGTCTGCTTTATTTTTAAAAATGAATAGATAAAGACCTAATACGATTTTAAATTGCTTGCCTGAAACATAGCCCAGTTGTCTTTGAGATGTGACTAGATGACTAACTTCCATTACTTAACTCTGCTTTTATGTCATCATTTTGAAGGGCTATAATCAAAATAGTGGTTTGAAGAACCTCTCTTTTACTTTCATTTTGTTAGATGAATTTGATCATTTTAGCATATCCCTTCATATTTTCCCTTTTTTATATCTCAGTGTTATATCAGAGTTTATGGCAATCTGACATTTTGCACAAACACACCAATTTGTCCTTCATAATAAGAACATTTTTTTCTCTCTAACAAAATCTGACATTTTATGGTAAATATCAAGCTATTAATCTACTTCTCTATTCCAAGCACACTTAATGCAACTTTTTCATCAAATCATAAATTCAAAATGTTGGTCATTATGTTAATGAAAAATATAGCACATCTTTAAATCTGGTTTTAGATTTTGGACGTGTTTTCAATATGAATTTGCGTTTAAGCTCAAATGGACAAAATATCACTGTTGCTATAGTTTTGGCTCACTCTGATTTTTAGCATGCCAGTTTATCGGTTATTTGGGGCACTTTAAAAACATGGGGAAAATGAGGATATTATGAAGCTTTAATTGGTTTCCTGATTTTGATTAATTTTCTTTAAATGATATTGGATAACTTGAATAAAATCATTAAAGAAAAGAGAATTTCAAAAGTGCATTTTTCTGGCTAAAGTTTTAAAACTAACTTTAAATTCGACTTAAGTAAACTTTTCATATTTTTCATGGGGATGTAAAGAGTCATGTTATAGCCATAGCACCAGCCAATAGAAATCTTTCTACTTAGACAATTAGAGGTTTTAGAGTCAGAAATGTCCCATATCCTCTAGAGATACACTTTCAGGGAAACTATGAATATAGTGTTCTTTTTGTTGTTATCGATTTGTCTCACTGTTTTCTAAATAAAGTTAGCTAAATGATCAAGTGATCACTCTTTTAAAGCAATCTCATTTTTTTCCTCCATTGGTTAAAAAATAATGTTTCAGGTAATACCTTCTGTTTTGGACAGGAAGATTGTAGTCTAAACTAAGTCACCTTCTGAAAGAAATTCCAAGAAGCCAACATAGTTAAAAATGTTTATCGTTGAAATTAAGAAATTGAGGTAAAAATACATATTAAGAAACCATTTCTGATACCTTGATTTCAAATTATTTACATTGTAGGTAAAATTATAAATGGTAGATATTATAAAAATTTTTCTGTGATTATAAACAAATAAAAACATTTTATACAGAAATGCATATTTTTCATAACATCTGAACTCTACAGCATATGTAAATTTTATAGGGGAAAATAGTATTTTATGATCTGAAATTAGAAGGCACTTATAGTCTGTGATTATTGATTTA